>NC_134039.1:51293253-51903417 GCF_965140245.1 Athene noctua | reverse complement strand
GCTCTACCACAGACTCCGTCCTGGTGCTAGCTGTCATCTAGAAACCAAGACAGATGCAGTCCGCAGTGTGGGAAACAAAGGCTGAAGTTTCTGCAGATTCCTTGTCAGTTATGCTAAACATAACATTGGGCACTCCTGCAAATGAGTTTCACTCTATTAGATCAATGAATTTCTATAATCTGATTTTTGATCTCAAATGTTCTTGATTTTTAGAGTGCTTGGAAAAAATACTGAGTAAGAAAAGAAGTATGGATTACAGCATTCTGATTTGGATCTCCTGGCTCTCAGGCGTGACATTTAGGATGAGCATCTTGGATGTAAATCAAAGGAACCAAAGGGAGTCCCTTAATTTTCCAACTCCAGATGTTTACCAGGCTGATGTTTTAAAAGTAATTCCTGCTGTGGTCAGTGGTACCAAACGTAGTGGTGGCACTAATATTATTATATAATGTACTACTGAACCTTCTTCAGAATGTGTGAACTTACAGGTAGATTAAATTGACATGAGTTATGAGTGACCAAAAACATTCAGCTATTTCTGAGGTGCTTTAATGAGGGACTTTAAGCCTTCTGTTATCATCCCACGTCCATCCAGAAAGATGTCATGAAGTGTGCCATTCTAAACAATTTCTTGTTTAGTTCTAGCCTCTCTTTCTATTTTCTGCTCCAGAGTGTCTATATTAGCTTTATAGTTAATAAACATGATGGGTGATCTGTAGATCTGTACAAACCTATTAAAACAATGACATTTTTTAGAACCATTGAAAATAAACTGGGTTCTTTATTTTGTGTCAACCGTGGTTGAATGAGCGGGAGGAAATGAAGACAATGTAAAATGACACAGAAGTAGCAGAGTCAGAGATATGTCATAAAATATCACAGATAAAGCCCTTGTTCAAAAATCACCCCTCAGATGGGAAAGTCTTATTAACAGAAAGAGTCTTTACACTGTTCAGTACAGTAGGGAGAGATGAATCCCAGGAATCCCCTGAATGCTGAATTCAGTACACTTATTTATCTGTAATTAAGGTAAAAAGCCTGAAAATGTAGATTCCGAAATTCTACTTTCATGTTAATTGTCTGTTGTTTTCTGTGCATAGACTTGTTTAATATTCTCAGAGATGCTATAAATCTTTGCTAAAATTTAAGACTGCTTGCTGAGAATTAGTCAATGTGAGCACTGAATAAGAATACCTGCTAATAATTCAAACATAATTTGAACATTAGAGCATGTTGTGGGTCAAGGCTGGAGAATAAGATTTAAACAGTAGGAGCAAATACAAATTATAAATTCAGTTGAGTCAGTAGTCTCAGAACCTACAGAATTCGAAGTCCTAGGGACTTCCTTTTTAGGTGTTCACAAGAAAATCTGCTTGTGTTCTGTTACTCTGGGGAATAACTCTAAACAGGGAGCTGATTACAAGAACAATAAATAGTGGATGTATCTGTAAGGTGAGTTAGGAGCATATCAGATTGACATAGCGCTTAGGGATATGGGTGTAGCTGAGAATGGTCAGTGTTAGGTTAATGGTTGGATTAGATGATCTTCAAGGTCTTTTCCAACCTAGATGATTCTGTGAAATCATATTAAAATGGGCTTTTCCAGTTTCCCATATTTATTAGATGAAAGATAAAGATCACCTTACTGAGCTTCAAGTATTTAAATCTTCCAGATTAAAAGAGACTTTTTATGCATCCCTGAAAAATCTTGGGCTGAGGGAGACTTAACACTCCATCCACATGCTCTAATATACTCAGACAAATAATTCTTCCATTGTACACATACATTTTCCCTTCTTGTGCAAACTCACAGGTTCACAAAGCGAAGAGAAATTCTTTTGTGACTAATTGTGATCAGAGAGACTTTACTTCATTTTACGTCTGTCACAAAACAAGCCAAGAAAAGCCGTAGAGGCCATGAATCTTCTCTGTAGACAATACCCTGTTACACTATATATGGGGATTGCACACCGTTAGTATTGGCTAACAGAATATTTTAATTATATGGGAAAGAACCACACTGATGATCTACGGAAGGAAAATTATTTTCTTTTATCTGATATGTTTGTTTTTTCCTGTAGTACACTGCATTTATTCTGGCTTTTGATCACTGTACTGAAAGCTGAAAATTACCAAAGAGCATTATGTGATATATTGTGATTTATATGGTAGTTGTCAGAATAGGTGTTCTGTTGATGATTCTGGACTAAGTATCTTACTTGCACCATATGATCTTATGTCTCTTGATGTCTTCCTGTTTCACAGTTGTTTAATTTTCACTTTTGCTTTCTTTCTAGCAAAACAATTTTTAAGCCCACAACTTATGCACTGTTAGAAAAGCAGTAGAGCAAGGAGACTAACTACATGTGAAGACAACATAGAAGATGACAGTAGTATATAGGAATAGCAAATTTCATACTTGTGTGTGCTGAAAAAGCTGTATTAGGAACTTCACTTAAAATGCAATCTTTAAAGATTTTTTAATTACAGCAGCATCTGTTAGAAAGTCTAAAGCAACTGCTAGTGAAAGTGATGATTATTTGGGGGTGTACATGGTTGTACTTGAATTTTTATAAAGCAGAAACTGTGGTATTTCACATTAGTATGCATAGGGTCTCAATATTTAGATGCTGGGTGTGGTTAAATTGTGTATGGAAAGTCTTGTGGTATTTATTGATCCAGTGAGGGTTCAAGTGAGATGCCGGTCTTAAATTTGCATCATTCACTGTTATAGAAACTTTTAAAAGCAAAATAGAGAGCTGTGTTTTGTTTTCTTTTACATTCTTTTAACTTTCTAATTTGTCAGTTTCTCAGAGTCTGCAGCTCTTCAGAGTAGATTTAAACCAGACATTCCCTGTTACTTAGATAATAGGGAGGTTCCACAGAAGGTAACTATCTGTTTTGTTTTCTTGGACAATGCACCATATTATATTGTTTCACATACTTGTAGACTATCCCTTTGAACTGTATTAATTTTTTCTTTGTAACAATACAATTATTCTCTTTCATATTGACATATTATTATTGTTCCAATTAATACTAGGCAAGATAGGTCTGCTTATCTATATTTTTTTATAAACGCCCTTTTTGCACCCTCTTGGTGACAAATAGATCTTGGTTTCAGATTCAAATGACCACTTTCACTTGATCATCAGTAGTATAAAACCCACTTGATATAGCAGTATTTTTTAACATTTAAGAAGACAGATGTGAAACATTTCAAAAATTTTTGCATATACAGCCATTATCATAATTTAGTCATGTCCTGCCATATTACTTTAAAAGAAACAATGGATTAAATATTTTCAGGTTATCTGAAGAAGCACTGAGGATAGATTTATTCTTGTGGTGTAAATTAAAAGGAGTGGGCACAGCTAATTTACTATTATTGAAAAAAATAATAAGTAGGAGATCCATCTTTTCACTCAACATCAGGGAAGGCTCTTTGGATTATAAATTAATGATATAATGCTTGTAATTTGCCAAGAAGACTCCCAGTTTAGTAGGGAAATTCAAAGCACAGCTTTGGTATGCACTGCATGATATATGCTTTTGTGAAAGAAGAATAATATACGGATCATACCAATTTATTTCAGTAGTTTTGCAAGAGCCAGTAAATTTCTTGTGTGTCAGTATGTGTCAGATTCTCTTATTAAACATACATTTCTATTTCCTTTAAAAAACACCTTATTATATAAATACTTTTAGCATTTTTCCTCTTCTCTGTTATGTTGGACTGCCTGTTAAACACCCATGAGAAAAATCCTCTTTTTGATATCAGCAGATGTAGATAAACCTACTGTCACACTTGTTGAAATAGTTTTTGAATATCTGCACACAAGCATAATTGATGTGGTTCTGCAGGAACCACAAATGTCAGTAGTTTGATAAAAGCATTATTAATAGTACTAGTATTATTTTTTTTTTTTTTGTGCTATGCATGGGCTGCATCTACATAAAATACTTTGTTTCATTTTCAACAGCTAGCAGAGAGTTCTTCCCAGAAATGTCTATGACACAGATAACTGAGAAGAAGCTTCATCAAGTTTTTCTTTGCTTGAATCCAACTGTCTAATTTGTATCGGTTTATATGTGGAAACATTAATCAGACATTGAGGCCCATATTGGCTGCCTTGCCTCCCTCATGGACATATCAGCAGTCCATGGTAAAAGTGCCCCACTCTGAGAAGGTGCAGTAGTTGACCAACCAACGTGTGGTGGACCTTGTGAAACTTTTTCTGGGCCAGTTCTTACCTGCAGTGATAGCTTTTGGACTCCCCTGATGTCTGTGAATTTCTTCTAGACTACAAATAAGATGTTGGGCAGATTTTCAGGTGCAACAGTAATATAATATGCTCAGGTTGATTACACATGTAAATTACTAAAGGACAATAGCCTCTAAGGTTATATCTCCTTTTAATCCACTAAGAGTTACATTTCTTTCAATGTTCATTGAAAATATTATAACGCCATTTTATTATTGGTAGTTGAATCACACATAGTAGGTCTTCCTACGTTTCTTAAAAGTTTGAGAAATTTTATCTTCATTGAAACTCTTGTGGAGGTTGAAGTACAGCATTTTCATATTTTTTCTGTAATTGTGAACAATGATAAATCTTTGTATTGCGTGTAGAATTCTCATACAGAGTGAAATTAAATTCCAGAAATGACAGGGAAACCTGATTTATGGACCATTTTTTATGCCTGTGAAACTTGCAGAGCTCATTGATGAAATACATAAGTACAAATATAATTTTTTCCCCTTTTTTTTTTTTTTTTTTTTTTTTTTTACCCTTTGAAGCCAAATGAGGTGAGGGGCTCAAGTATAATCTTTAAGAGCTCTTTACCAGCTTTGTATGAATGTATCAGCATGGACAGTATCAACAGAGCTGAGCTGCTTTACTCAACCTGGGGGAAAAGCTGCTTTCAGTCTGGAAGCTATATACGCATGTTAGTTGAGGCCCAGGACTATTGTAAAGTACGTATAAGTTTTCTGACCTGGAACTATATCTCAGATTACTTGCCTGAAACATAGATAGAAGACTTCAGCTCTGTCTTTGGAAACATATCATCAGTCTCTCTTGAGTACTTAATGCAAAATGGGGGGGATTCATTGCCCCTTACGTTAGGCATCTAAAATGCAATTTAACTTTTCTATCTAAGCAATAACAAAGGTAGCTTCTCTGGGGGATTTTTTAAATTGTAAAATATATATCTAAGATATAAGGTTTCTACCTGTTCTGACCATGAAGGAAATGTATAATAGCTGAGTTGCTTAACAGTAGCTGCCTAAGATTTAAATGGCTAAAGGCAGATGAGTCATACTAATGATAAGAAAATTGTTAAATGTATACAGTGCAGAACACCTACCAGCGCTGTGTTTTAGAATCCTCCCTTTTAAGCATACAGAACCACAACGTGTAAAACAGAACATGGGTATCATTCAGTAAATCATTAAAGCATGTCAGGGTTTAGTGATCCTCTTCATGATGCAGTACATAACAATAAAAATAGTGAGTGGGGTGGCGCTGGTGATGTTTCTGACTATCAATCCAAATTCAGAGTAATTTCTCCTTAATCCAACAGGTAGACGGAAAGGCCTTACCTCTACCATGTTCACAGGAAATAACAAATGAAATTATACGACAAATTATAGCACATAAATGCAAAAGACTTCCAGTTTTAATCTTTCAATTTCTGCATGTCACAAATAGACATCTTGCTGGAGATTTCATTGAAATTGTGAATTTTTAATCTCTTTCTTCATGTGATGCATTTTTCCTGCCTACTCAAGTAGCTTTAAAGTAAAGTTTAAACTTAACTGTTTTTCCCCATGATTACTCAGCAGGGTCAATATTTTAATGTATTTATGATTCCTTAGCTTTTATCAAGGTCAAATACCTTTTTGGTGGAAGAAAACTCATAAACCGTATTCCATTTCAGTTTGCTGTCATATCTTCACAAAGGGGTCACATTTATTGAAGTTGTTATTGGAGACTGTGAGCATAACATCAAATCCAAAGAAAGCAGTATAATCTAGTGATGATAGCTGACTTTTACATTGTTGAACTTCTATAAAAATCTCTTGGGAATAAATTCACACTAGCAACATTGTGGAGAAAAAAACATTACCTGATTTGTTAAAGTAACCATCAATAATCCATTCATCCTTCAGAATGAAAACCCATCAGTCTTTTTAATTGAACTAAACAAAGCTTTGTATGTGAATTTCCTCTCCCCTACCTACCTTGTAGAAGAAAGATATGAATTTATGTCTTTTATTCTCTCAGCAAAATACAAGCCAAAAAGTAGTATCATTTCCACAATCTCAACAGTACTAAACACCATTCCATTAGAAGGGAGTACATGCTTTGGTATTATTGCACTGTTTCAAAAAATTATATGTTTATTTATCACTAAGAAGCATAGAAACATCCCCATCTCTCAAAGTAAGCAACCTATTATAGTCTTCATTCTCATGCTTCAGTATTTCATTGGATCAATGCCAATGGGCTAAATCCTCTTCATGAGGCTTTTTCCACGCAGAGCAACAGGCAACAGCTGAAGTAGGGACTGGGCCCCAAAGACCTTACGAATGTTATGAAAACAAGCTAATATTTTTCAGAAGTCCATTCAATACAGCTGAAAACAAACCAATGAACAAAAACACCCTGGCAAATGAAGGTAGTCAGAGTGAAACAATTTTTCACAATTTTCTCAGAATATTTAATGAAGAGCCTCCAAACCCTCCCAGCATACATTCAGTTTTAAAATGGTTGAAGGAAAGGGTGGAGGCTGCATTACAGTTGCTCTGATCATCACCGTTATAAACATTTCATTTTTATTTTCCTAGAAGAAGAAGAAAATGAATAGACCAAAGATTTATGTCATTGAATGTCATAGCTGATTACCTCTAGAAATGAGAAGAATGCAATTTTTATGACTTTATTTAAAGCTGAGCTATTTTTCATAAGCAAATATAGCCAGGCCAGACAGCTTTAATTTTTAAGAATCTATGGTACACTCTGGTATAAATTTGTAAATTATGATATGTTTTTAGAATCAGTGTTTTCCTAAATAAAACATCCTGCACAATTCTAGTATGCATGCTATTTCTGTTGTAATTTGCAATGATATTAAGACAATAATTTTTCTTAGTAAGATGCACGCACTATGAACCATTTGAAAATTACCATTCACTGATAATTTACTTCCAGGGATGACTTATGGTTACAAGAAACCAACTTCTTTTTCCAGCCAGTGGAATGAAGTTGCATGGAGAATCAGATGCGCAAAGAATGTGTAAAAAAGTTAATGAAATTCAAGGATCGTTGCTGTTAAAACGGTATGTAATAGTTGTGTGTCTGGCATTCATTATCTTTAGTTTTGTAGGACAGATACAAATAGTCATATTTGTGTTACACAAACTACCTGTGCATAGTAAATATAGGCAATGGTTCCTATCAATTCCCTGCTAGAATCCTACCTCTTTGCACACTGCATGTCCAACAACATACGCTTAAAAACTGATCTATATGACTAATTGTTTCCTCTTGAATCCATTCCTCGAACGCACATTCTTTGTAAGAGCTGAGCAGGGAAAGAGCCTGAGAAAGGAAGCTCATCCCAGACATGTTCATGGGACAGCAAAAAGGATCTAAAAGTATATTCATGTAAATAGTGCTAGTCATTGGAAGAAAGCTCTGCTCGGAAAACTCTGTGTATAGCGCTGTATTCAGATTCACAATCTTAGACATCATGTGTCTTGACAGTGATGCCCAAGAACAGGAGCACAGCATTTTTATTGTTGATTTAGTTATCAAAATATATCTATATTATTTTCAAAACATTCACAGTAAAAGAGTAAGTGCAGTTGACATATTCTGGGAATAAGCATAGAGAAGTATGGTTAATTGTTTTTATTTGTTTAAAATACTTTACTTGTTTATTGTCCCTAGGAAATCTTTCTTCTGCCACCTCTGAGACCTCACTGTGTACACCACAAGAGTCTCAGTCTTTCTTCTCTATGGTAGGATTCTTGCTTACAAACTTTTCCCTCTCTCTCTGTATTGTCCCACTTTAAGAATGTTTCTCTCTTGTGGATGGTTTTTTTACCTCTAAAGAAAAGAAAAACTTCTACTCTTTCCTATCAAAAGTTTCCAGAAGTCTGGCAGCAATTGCCACCAACTAAATAAGAATCCTCCCTTCCTATTTTCCAGGCGGGCCTTCTTTATGTAACAGCATGCAACAAAAGAGTGAGCAAGCAAAACAGACACTATTCCTTGCAGCCTGCTTTTCCTGACCTCTACATCATATTGTTCCTTCAGGGTACTTTTTTTGTCCACTGAAGTGTAGCTAAAATACATAATTTAAAATATTTAAATATTTAACTGAAAAGGTTAAATGATGGGGTTTTTTTCCACACCTCCTACTAATAATCACGATCCCAAAAGAGTGAAATTTTGACTTTTTTCCCAAGAACTCGCATGACATGAACATTCAGCTAATCAAAACAGCCACTCCATAGAGAAATAAAATGTCCTTCAATATTAAATTGCATACATTTGATATGAGATGACTTGTAGTCCATCACACCAGCCCTCATTGCACAAATTCCAGTAGATAGAAATAATTTAAACATTCCTATTTCTCACTCATACATCAGCTATTCATAGAATGTAATCTATTCAGGCAGAAGGCTAGGCATTGGGTTAGAATAATGGTTGCTTATTTTTAGACATCATCCTGTATTCTTGCTAGAGCCTGAAAACTGCAGTTACCTTAATTGGATGTGATTTTTCTGGTTACGGATATTCTGAGCATGTTGATAGCTTCAGCATTATCTGTCATGCCATACTATTGACATGTTATAAGAAGAACAGAACTGATATTATTGGTAGGGGATGACTCAATGGTGAGCAAAAGGGTTCAAAATGAGCTACTAACACAAAAAAACAGGTGGCAAGGGAAAGTTTAACATCCTAAAAATGTTTGTGCCTTGAGAAGAGGGTCAGTTGAAAAATGTTAATCTTGAGGAATCTTCTCTTCACTAATTCTTATATTCTTAGATTATAATGAGCATAGAATTCCTCTCAACCCAAAACAAACTTGTAAGGATTATAAATTCCATATTACAAGTTCATAAGGTGAAAACACTGAATCTGAAGATGAAATCTCTGGAAAATATAGCAGTCTATTAATTATTTAACTGGAAAGCTGCAGTTTATTGGGTTCTAGTAGTTTCTGAAAATTCTTTAACAGGTGTGGAGATACATGTGAAGGATTCTGCCTACCAGGCTATGTGACTATGATATTTCAGCAGTATAACTTTTTTGCATACATATATTCCTAGATTAAATCACAAAGAACTTGTTTGTTAATTTGTTTGTTTCTGTGAAAAAGCACTGATATTTCTATGCAGTTATATACTCTCGATGACTTCCTGTAATATTAATCAATCGTAGCAAGAATAGAAATTAATATAGCTCTAAAACATAGCCATGCAATACCAAAAATAAACTTGAAAAAAGCCCGTCTATGCAATGTATTGCTAAATCATTTTGAGGATTGTGCTCGCATGGCGAAAACCAACTATTTTTTCCTCTGTAGGTAGCTAAGGCTATGTATTTTACATAGTGTATCTGATAGTAGGGGATATATTCCCTTAATGTTACTATTAAAGTCTTAAGAGTGAATTCTGATCACAGATACGCTAGTGAACATGTGGCACAACTCCATAGAGGATCTTTGGAGTTATTCTAATTTATATTGGTGTCATTTCGTGTCACACTGATGAAAATTTGGTCCGATAATCCTCCTCTCCACAAGTTGTTTATGTTTGAAACTTAATAAAAAATTTTATGCTGATAAGTAATTTTTCCCCAGTTATGAAGTTCTCAGCAAATCTTTGACTTTGTAAGGACATATGGGAAGGCTTTGTTTGTCTTAGAAAAAAGTAACTCTGTAGAAACTTTAAGTATAATGCAGAAATAGAAATTATATTGTAGGGTATTTTTTGATATAACTTCATAGTTTAACCAGTTAATTATTGTAGACCACTGTCCTGTTAATAGAATTTTTTTTTATTTTTTTTTTTTTTTTTAAGCAGATGCAATAAAACAAAGCCTCCTTTTGTTGTAACACAGGAGGAAAATCTCAGAGTGCATTCTCAATAATAAATTAAGAGTGTGTAAAGAATGCAAGAATAAAAAGAATATCCAGTCTACTTAGAACTATGAGCTATTGTTGGCTTTTAAGGCTTTATTTCTCCAGTTACTGCTTAATTTCTAGATTTTTTGGTGGAGGTTACACCCCTCTGCGTATTATGGATAGGCTTATACTAGCCATGCTTGCAATTAAATTTGTAGGTTAATATTGAGAATTCAGGTAGATTCTTTCTTCTCTAGACCAGAGGTGAAAGTCTCTGTGACTGAGCAATAAACCCCTACAATGGAAGAAGGCTCAGAGGATATGGGCATAGGAAAAGTGCTCATGAAGCTGAGCTCAAGCAAGAACAACATAGAAAGTGATCAGAGCTATTCTAGCGAAAGCTGGACTTACCTCAAGACAAAGGAAACCAAAAGGTGACCTTTGTTTTAGATAAATGTCTGTATCAGTTGACTGGGTCAAGTAGCCGTATCTGTTGACTGGATCTACTGGTTGTCTAAATTAATTTCCCAGTGTTAATCAAAAGGCAGTGAATATCATTTTGAACGAGCCAGAATAACACTGTGGAAGGGTATATATGGCCTAGTCCAGCCTACTGTAAAAAATGAACAACCGATAGAATGAACTTTGAAGACACCAACGGGTTTGATCTGGCTTTAATCCATGTATATCTTCCCAGTGGCTGAGCACGCACAGTGTCATGACAGTGAGTATATAGAGACAATTAACAAGAATCACATTTGTATTATGATCCGACTGTACGTTGCAATTGTTGTAGTCTGCTAAGTGTACTTACACTGTGATTTCAGTGTATTGATGTATCTCTCTGAGAAGTCAAAATCTTCTGTAATGTCAAATATCTATAAGAAAGTGAACTTGGTATTAAATATTAAACCCTTGCCATGTGGAATATCTAAAAAGAGACTGCTTAAATGATATTGGACTCTGACAATCTGTTGACAGAACAGTGAGAGTTTTCTGGTCATTTCAATGTTCTTTCTTATTTGATTAGAAAGTCTCTTGAACACTAAGTTGAGTTCTTCTCTAGTCACCTACTGTCCACTAAAGATAGTTTCTAACTATTGCGTGAACAAGCAATGTTACCTGTTACATGAAAGGTTAATTCAAAACAACTATTCAGATTGAGCAAGTAAAGCAAAGGATAACAAGGGGTTTTTTTTGCTAATATCAACCATGCAATCCTGATCTTTGCAAAACAGGTAAAAAGATCTTTCTGAGATTACAGCTCTCTCAGAATGCAAGTATTTTTCCATGGAAGTATAATATTTCTTCACACTTCCAATGTGTTTTCTTATCCTAATATCAGTATCACTTTTAAAACACTAATTAATCCTTTTAACATTGCAGGGATTAAGTTCTGACCTCATGAAGGAAACCACACTGCTAAACCTTGCAGTTTTGCTGCAGGTTATACAATATTTGATGTGTATATTTATATATAAAGCTATAATTGCTATAATTTAAATTGCTAGGTATGCATAAAAATCTTTCAATGATTTCTAAGGCAGCTAATTCAGCATTTTTTTTTTTTAATTTTGTTATTAAATTTTGCAAAAATGGTCATAAGTGGATGCCTCATAAAGGAGAAGTGTAGAACAGGTATTTCTGATACTTTCCCTTTGTTAGCCTCTAAGTTTTACAAATATATCTAGCTCACTGGATTTTCTGTGCCTGATAAATTTTCTTTACTACCTCACAACATTTTCCTTCTTGTCATGCAGTAAGTAGGAGCTGTTTCTCCAGTTTCTTCAACTGGTACTATCTTTCAGACTTGAAGGATTTTCCTCTGAATTTCCTGAATGTCTCACTGTATGCTTCCAGAGTATCCCATACATGGCTCCTTTCTTGCTGTCCAGTAAATCGTGTTTGTTTTATCCTAACCTGATGTATTTTGCATCTAAGTCTGACCTCAGTGATGAATTGGGCAGTGTGCTAAGGAGCTTGTGAAAGGCTTGTCTATCTTATAAAACAGATGGCACAGTCCCACAGCTCACAGTGCGAGTGTTACCTTTCCAATGTTAAAAATAGTAGAGAGTAACAAACAATAAGTCCTACTCAAAACTTGTGGTTTTTGGAGATAACTGATCTGTTTCCATAAACTCAGTGGGGAGCTACTCAGGGCTTGTGTGGGTCATAGGGATGGCCATCAGTTGTCCTTGCCTTTTTTTCTATTTTCCTTTTAGATGACACAAACTACTGCTAAATGAACATACTCTCTTCTCTCCTCTATGTCCTCTTGGTGAACCAAGTCATCTTCCCCATATTCTAGCTTTTTTTAATATCCAGCTTTCTGCTCAAGCTCTTCTCGTATGCTTTTCTTTTTGCCTCATAAAACCCTACACAGTAGTCAGCTTTTCATAAAAATAGCTACATGCTTCTCAATGTGGATTAAATAATCAAAGCCACTTTTATGCCTAGCAGGTCATATTGGTTATTGTAAGACAAAAAAGAAATTTAAAAAAGCCACTCTTTTTTCTCAAATGTCATGCTCTTAATGAAATGAGCTTTAAAAACTAACCTGTAATAAAACAATACATATATGTGTGATGTCACATGCTCTGTACAAAATGGACGAAAAAAAATGGTGTTTGGAGTTTTTATCTACATACATTAATCTGGTTTTCTCTATTTTTCAGTACGTGCTTGATTTATGTTTAAACAGTTTGTAGCCTGCTACAACGAGAAGCAATATTTCTGATACAATACTGTGCATAATGTATTATTTGACAGTATGTTTATTATAATCTATGAGGAAAAGCTGTTTATTCATAGTCACTTATAAAAAAGTCTACCATTTCTGAAATAAAAGTTAACAATAAATAATGTCACTTACGTACCTGCTCCCAAAATTTAAAATAACAAGCCCCTGTAATTTCAAGAAGGTCAAGGTACATCAGCTACACTACAGTTTAGCATAAAATCACTTATTTGGAAGCTAAATGAACCCCGCAGCTTTCCACTTAAAAGTTAAACTGTTACCTTCTTCTATTTATCAAGATACTAAACCAATAGAGACAAAAGGAGAAATTTATAGAAATGTTCATTCCACTGATCACAGTTTTGATGGGCTGTGTGGGCTGAAAGACAAACCCCTTTTAAGAAGCCAAATTATTTTCATTGTTATGTTTCTTTTTATCATCTTTCATTAAGAAAATCACGTTTCAAGCCATTATATTGCTTAATATGACAAATAATAAGAAATTTCATATCAACCTCAGGAAATGTAAAATTATCATAGCTTTCTTATCTGAAATTATATAAGTATTTTTACATACAAAATTATAGAAATATCTGATTTTTATAATTTTTGAAAGAAGAAATTCTTGCCTAAAATTTGACTTCTTTGTTGTGGACATTTATGATGCAGGGTGAGATTCATCTCTTTAAAAGCAGACATAAATTATGAAGTAAACAATGTCTGAGCCAGATGTTTAAACTGTTATAGTCAATGAAGATATACAGTTGTTTCAGCACTATATTCTTTCCATGTTATCACTCTCTACAGCTACCTGAAAGAAGGTTGTAGTGAAGTGTCAGTCTCTTTTCCCAAGTAACAAGTGATAGGATGAGAGGAAACAGCCTCAAGTTGCACCAGAGAGGTTTAGATAAAATATTAAGAAAAATTTCATCAGTGAAGGAGTTATTAAGCATTGGAATAGGCTGTCTAGGGAATTGGTTGTCACCATCCCTGGAGGTATTTAAAAGATGTGAAGATGTGGCAGTTAAGGACATGGCTTAATGGTGGACTTGACAACGTTAGGTTTATGGTTGGCCTCAATGATCTTAAAGCTCTTTTCCAATCTAGGTGATTCTGTGATTCTAGTTGCCCTCAGATGAATAATTTCCTAAAAGTAATATTATTTCTTCCATTGACGATAAAGCAAGACCTAGATAATCAGCTCAGCTATAGATGTCTATGCCATGGGTCTCTAAAACTGAATGAATCCCCACCCTAATCTAATTAGGAGCCATTAGATACCATGATGTCCCACCCCTCCTCAGTACTGGCAAATATTGCAATCTCTTCTAGTAGGCATTTGGAAATATAAGACAATAGTCAGGAAAGAGCTTCTAATAATCTGTAAACTATAAATGACAAAGCAGTTCAGTTCTTGGTCACCACATATTTCTAATGGTACTGCATATAAGATGGTCTGAACATCCTATGCTGTCTTAATATTTCAGATCAAAACATGAAAGTATAATGTAGCAATAGAGAAGAGAAAAATAGTCCATCTCTCTGTCGAAAAACCTCTACACAGTGGTGTTGAAGGTACTTTTCTGAGAAGAACAGAGGGCTCAGATGTTTCAGACAACTTGTCGAATTAATTATCCAAGTGAAAAAACTGACAAAATGAGTGCAGGCCTTTTCTTACAAGGTGTCTAAAATTTTTGGTTTGGGTCAAATGGCATTATTGACATTCATTTCTTAATTCAGTTGACATTTTTCAAGATTCATATTTTAGTCTGAACCAATAAAATGGTGTTATCATTCAATTTAGCACCAGAATAAAAATAGCTGTTATTGTCATATTTCTGTGAGAGAGAGCTCATGATAACGCTGCTACTGATTGTTGCACACAGATGTTTCACCAGGGCAAAATGAGTCCCAGGTCACATCTCTCATTACTGGGAGATTGTGTGAAGTGCAAAAGGAGTGTCCTTGTTGCTCTACCTGACATGGGGATTTGGGCTGACACAAAATAACAGAATCTCAGCATTTGATCCCCGATTACTGTATTGACTGGGCCACAGCTATTAACAATACAGCACAACAAGAGCTGGAAGGAACAAGCCTGGAACACGTCAGCTCAACTGTAAGGAAGTTCAAAAGTAAGCTTCATCTTATCTTTAGGCTTGAACCCTCTGCTTTGTGTGAACCCCTTAGATACTAATAAGGAGCTATACTTCAATGTTAATGTTACTAACTCTACTTTCTTTTGTATTTACAAAGGACTACATGAAGATATAGGTGTCTTTAATTTACTTTCATTTTCTTTAATGGGTGTTTTATTTCTTTCATATTTTTCTTGTACATTTTGTCTCATCCAAGCATATTTTTTTCCATTCCAGATGCCTGGCATGCTGTTCTTTCTTCCAGTAAGGTTAGTTTTATAGCAAATTTGTTTGTTCAGTGGTATGATAGACAGGAGTGTCCTCTTATGCACAGAAACCTGCATTTTTAAAACCAAACTGGCAAAACAACAACTACCTACAAGTAAAAATACCTCATCTAGCAATAGACTGCAACTTTACAACAGGGAAGTATCTCTAATGCACAAATTTATTTGATGTAAAAGTGTGGGAAGCAGTTGGATTATGATGGAACTTTGGAGCTGTAGTAGCCCTCATTCATCATGCCTCATGTAGTAGTAATGTGAGATTTTGTCATGTAATCTAATCTCAACCTGGTCAGGTCTTATATAAAATACCTCCAAGGTAAGGGTAAGGTTGCATGGGAACTAGTGCTGTACATTTATCTAGATATGCTTCACTCTGAACCATTATCAGATTTACAGACTAGAAGAGCATACACAATGGGCTGTTGAAAAAAAAATTTTTTCAGAAGCAATGGACTGGTGTTCATTGCATATTAAAAACATTAAAGTTTTACTGGGAAAATTTAAAGCTGCATAGTAATGTGTTTATTTCAGCACTGAGAAAATTCTAGTGCATGGAACAAATAGCAAGAGCAGAAGTAATAGAACAATAACTAATTATTGTGTAGTGTAGAACATTGCTTCAAAGAGATTGCATAATAAACTCAATTCCAATAGGTTCTTAATTTACAATATAGTTGTTTTAAATGGGACATTACATAATTCTACCAATGCTTTCTTAATACACCAGGGACTATGTGAGAGACTGAAATGTCCTATGGCTGTCTCAAAGCTTGCTTGTGTCTGTGCAAACCTCCAAGAGAAGCTGCTGCAGCCTGTGCATTGGTCTGGGGGATGCTGCCCAGAGTAGCGGGAGTGTATTGAAGGATGCACCCCCACACTTCCTTTCATTGTCCAGACTCTTTAGACAAGCCTCGAAGGGGCAGACGTGGACTGAGCTGGCCCCATCCTGTAGCCATTTGTGGCTCTATTGTGTAGGCCAGACCCCATGCCTGCATTGCTAATAAACTGACAAGAGGCAAACGTTCCTGCCCTTGAAGATGGATGCAACAAAACCTGTGGGACCAGAGGAAAAAAAACTAAAGGCGAGAAGATATGCTAATCAGTTGGCACGATGAACTTAAAAAGGCAGCAGAAAATCTTGCTCTTTGTGTATCTACCATTGAGGCCTGATCTGTGTGCATCCACCATTGAAGCCAGATCCGTGTGCACCCACCACTGAAGAACTGAAGACTGAGGACCAAAGGGACGCCGCTGGATCCATGGTTGTGACTATTCTTGCAGCCCTATCCTGCTCCCTTGCTTTATTTCTGCCTTTTCCTTCTATTCTGTCCTATTGCTACCCATCTTCACTTTTTTAATAGTAAAAACCTATTTTGGGTATACGGCATTTGACCTTGTTCGTGTCTTAATCTCACTCTTGGCATGGTCTCAAAACCTCACCTGACATTGGATCGGGACAACTCCTAGAAATCCAAAGTATGAAGGGGTGATTCCTTCCTGCCTCAAAAGTAGTAAAATATTTTTCTCTCTTTTTAGGACCTATTTTAAAAAAAAAAAAAACCAAAAAAACAAAACAAAAAAAAACACCAACAAAAACCAAAATCCAATTTCCTTTTCTAACTGTCTTTTAAGAACATTTTTCATCAGCTGTTCAAAGTCAACTCTTCCTTGTTCAGGGACATGGCAGCTACAGCCCAGAAAGTCAACCATATTTTCTGGGCTGCATAAAAGAAGCATGGCCAGCAGGTTGAGGAAATTGATTCTCCTCTGCACTGGTCTCAAGTGATCTCCCCTGGAGTACTGTATCCAGCTGTGAGGCCCTCGGTAGAAGGAAGACATGGACCTGTCAGTTCAGATCCAGAGGAGGGCCACAAAAATGATCAGAGGTATGGAACACCTCTCTTATAAAGAAAGACTGAGAGAGCTGGGATAAGAAGGACCTCATTGCAGCCTTTCAATAGAGAGGCTTTTTATAAAGACCTGTAGGGACAGGACAAGGGGCAATGACTTTAAACTGAAAGAGTGTAGATTTAGATTTGACAAAAAGAAGGAATTTTTTTCAGTGAGGGTGGTGATACAATGGAATAGATTGCCTGGAGAAGTTGTGCATGCCCCATCATTGGCAGTGTTCAAATTCAGGTTGGATGGGTCTTTGAGAAACTTGATCTAGTGAAAGGTGTTCCTACCCATGGCAGAGGTGTTTGGACTAGATGATATTTGAAGGTCCCTTCCAAACCAAACCATCCTGTGATTCTGATTCTATTATTCTTCACTCTAGCATAACATCAGCTTTCTTTTCAGAAAACTTTTTTTAGAGATTATTCATCCTCACAAACACAGTCTAGGGAAACAATGAAAGAGTAACCGCAAGAGATTTTTTTCTCTCTCTCCATTTTTTTCTTTTCTTGCACTGTTGTTATCAAACACAGAGACTTTGACTGACTCTCACTTTTTCTGAGTGTGTTCAGTTTTGTCAGTATCTGTTTCCCTGGAGCATAGCAACAATCCAGCCTTACGTTGTACCTGTTTTAGCAAGGGTAGATGCATGTGCATGTGTGCACACCTTTAGGTCTATGATCTTATTGGTGTCACAGAGACACGGTGGGATGACTCCTGACTGGAGTGTTGGAAAGGAAGGATACAGGCCCTTTAAGAAGGATGGGCAGGGGAGACAAGGTGGGAGGGTGTCACTCTCTATGTCAATGAGCAGTTGGAGTGCACAGAGCTCCACCAGGGATGAGGAGCCAACCAAGAGCTTGTGGGTAAGGATTAAGGGGGAGGCAGAGACAAGAGATGTTATAGTGCGGGTCTGCTACAGGCCACCTGACCAGGAGGACTGAGCAGAAAAGGACATCTGTAGACAGATAGGAGCAGCCTCACATTCACAAGTTCTGGTCCTCGTGGGGGACTTCAACCACCCTGATATCTGTTAGAGGGACAACACAGCAGGGCATAAGCAATCCCGGAGGTTACTTAAATGTGTTGATTATAACTTCCATCTCCAAGTGGTAGAGGAGCCAATAAGGAGAGATACTGTGCTGCACCTTGTTCTCACTGACAAGGAGGGACTGTTGGAGAATGTGAAACTCAAGGGAAGCCTTGACTGCAGTGATCAAGAAATGATGGGATTCAAGATCTTTAGGGCAATGAGGAGGGTGCACAGCAAGCTCACTATCCTGGACTTCAGGAATGCAGACTTTGGCCTCTTCAGGGATATGCTTGGTAGAATAGAACTACACAGAATCACAGAATCATCTAAGTTGGAAAGGACCTTGAAGATCATCTAGTCCAACCGTTAACCTAACACTGACAGTTCCCAACTACACCATATCCTTAAGCGCTAAATCAATCCTACTCTTCAGCACCAGGGATGGGGACTCCACCACTCTCTGGGCAGCTCATTCCAACACCCAACAACCTATTCTGTAAAGAAATACTTCCTAACATCTAGTCTAAACCTTCTCTGGCACAACTTGAGGCGATTACCTCTTGTCCTATCACTTGTTACTTGGTTAAAGAGACTCATCCCCAGCTCTCTGCAGCCTCCTTTCAGGTAGCTGTAGAGGGCGATGAGGTCTCCCCTCAGCCTCCTCTTCTCCAGACTAAACACCCCCAGTTCCCTCAGCCGCTCCCCGTACGACCTGTGCTCCAGACCCTGCACCAGCTCCGTTGCCCTTCTCTGGACGCGCTCGAGTCATTCAATGTCCTTTTTGTAGTGAGGGGCCCAAAACTGAACACAGGAATCGAGGTGCGGCCTCAACAGTGCCGAGGACAGGGGTCAGATCCCTTCCCTGTCCCTGCTGGCCACGCTATTGCTGACACAAGCCAGGATGCCATTGGCCTTCTTGGCCACCTGGGCACACTGCTGGCTCCTGTTCAGCCGGCTGTCAATCAGCACCCCCAGGTCCCTCTCTGACTGGCAGCTCTCCAGCCACTCCTCCCCAAGCCTGTAGAGCTGCTGGGGGTTGTTGTGGCCCAAGGGCAGCCCCCGGCATTTGGCCTTATGGAAACTCACACAGTTGGCCTCAGCCCATGGCTCCAGCCTGTCCAGGTCTCTCTGCAGAGCCTCCCTACCCTCGAGCACATCAACACTCCCACCCATCTTGGTGTCATCTGCAAACTGACTGAGGGTGCACTCGATCCCCTCGTCTAGATCATCAATAAAGATGTTAAACAGGAGTGGCCCCAAAACTGAGCCCTGGGGGACATCACTCATGACCAGCCGCCAACTGGATTTAACTCCATTCACACTTAAGCCATCTTTGGGCCTGGCCATCCAGCTAGGAGAATGCTGTGGGAATGGTGTCATAGGCCTTACTAAAGTCAAGGTAAACAACATCCACAGACTTTCCCTTATCCAATAAGGGGGTCGCCCTGTTGTAGCAGGAGATCAGGTTTGTCAAGCAGTGTGGAGAAGTTTTTGGAAGATAACGGCCACCTGGTCCTTGATACCGACATGAGTAACTCTCTGCTAGCTGCCCCTGTGTAAAGAACTTACTGTTCAATGTTCCTCTCTGGCTTGCCACTGCACAGAGAGCTATTGTTTTAGCAAATTCCTTAACTAGAGATATGGAGTGAAGTTGAAACATTGAGTAGGATGTCCACAGACTTGTGCTTCTTGCGTGTGCTTCTCGCGTTGTACCAATGAAATATGAGTTATATTGTGTGGACAGTAGCTTAGAACCAATGACAGCTTTTTTAGCTGTATGCGATCACGCCCTAATAGTATATAAGATGCTCTGTACTTAGTAAAATTGGATCAAGCTGGCAAACCATATTGGTGTTATTCTTGATACCCGGGCTGTATCCGTTGACAAATTGGCGTCCGAACAGGGACAAGGGGGCGGCCTTTTTCTCAAAACATCGACCAGGACGTGGCGATGAGCGGAGAACTTCGGATCAAGGCGGCGCAGAGAAACACAGAAGCCGGTGCATAGACGCACTTCTGGAGTTAGGAGACAGTTCTGCAGGCTGTCCTCTGTGAAGGTAAGCTGCTATGGCACAAGAAGTAGTAGCAGAGATAAGGCTCCTCACAAGTACACTCTCTAAGAGAGGTAGTGATGTGAGTCAGTCCAAGTTAAAAGACTTGGTGCAATGGGCACAGGAACAACAGCTTTGTCTCAGTGCCTCTATGTTATTTAATTTCTCCGAGTGGAGGGCAGTAGGAGATTTCCTGTGGAAATTTACTATAAAGGATGGAAAAGCAGGAAAGAAAGCAAAGGAACTTGGATCGGTGTGGTGGGAAGTGATTACTGCTTTACAAGAGATGAAAGCTGAGCGGAAGGTCGCTGCTGCAGCAATAGAGGCGTTACAATCAGATAACACAGAGGTGAACAAAGCAGCCACCCCACATGGTCGAGTGGCGAAATTTTTTGGCTTTGATGTTACTAAGTTGCCAGTTCGTGGTATGTCAGCTCCTGTTGGTACTTCTGCAGCAAAAGTCATAGCTTGTGTGGAAGGGGGGGGTATGAGCAGTGCAGTTCTGGTTTCAGCTGAGAATAAAACGGAAGTGAAAGAGACTGCTTCTAAGATGGAGGACGTTAAGAAAGAGGAGGCGGAGCAAGGTGGATCTAGCTACCACCCACGAGCATATCCACCTCTTCCGGTTTCTGGTTCCTCCTCTTCATCATCGTCAGCTAATAATTCTGGCAGTAACACGCCTCCAGCAGCTCCTGCTGTAGATGACCTAGAAAATGATAAACTGTTACATAACTAATGAAAAAACTGGAGGAGCTGCATTCCAGTGCTGAGATAAAAAAGGACTCTTTAAAATCTACCACTTGGCGGCATTCTAATACAGGCCCTGCAATTCCTTCTGCACCACCACTGCCACCACCAACAACAGCAGCTACAACAAATACAGTTCCAGCTACACAACAACTTCCATCTTTTTACACTACAGTATCTAACCTTGATCCTGTGCAACGACGATGGACTGGAGTAATTCGAGATGCTATTTTAGAAGGAGATTGGAAAACAGCTGGATCTTTAGCTTGCCCTATGGTTATTGATGGTGGAGCTGGGAAATGGGAACCACATGATTGGAAAATTTTACAACAAGCAAAACAGACCATAACTACTTATGGACTAAAATCAGAAGCAGCAAAGAACATTATAAAATATATATTTACAGCAGATTTGATGGCTCCTGCTGATTGTCAGAATATTGCTTCACTTCCGCTGACTCCTTCGCAATATATAATTTGGGAAAGAACATGGAAACAACTTGCAATTGCTGAATTAAATAAGCATCAGTATGATCAGAATGATCCATTCTATGCTGTAACTGTAGATATGCTAACAGGTCAAGGCCCATATGCCACCACTAACGTGCAGGTGACTTTTCCTTCAATTTTTCATCAAATGTCACAACATCTAGCTCACCAGGCTCTTCTACAGATTCCTGAAGGGAAAAGGTCATCTCCATTTGCAGCTGTTCGACAAGGAGTTTCAGAACCATATAATGCTTTTATTGATCGACTATCTCAAGCTATAAAAGATCAAGCAGATTTACCTGATGAGATGAAAGACTATATGTTTCGGATGTTAGCTTTTGAGAATGCTAATACCAAGACAAGGACTATATTAGCAGGTTTACCAAAAGAAGCCCCTGTTGATGAAATGTTATTACGTGCTTCCAGGGCAGAACAGAATGCCCAAGCAGCCATGATTGCCTCTGCTGTGAAAAGTGCTTTACAGGTAGAAAGAGAAAAACCAGTAGTTGCTGCTGTTACTAAGATGAGCAATAAAATACCAGAAAGGAGGAAATTTATTCAGGATATGGGTCCATGTTTTCGTTGCGGATAAAGTGGACACTTTAGAAAAAATTGTCAAAAAACAGCGGTATGGTGTCACAATTGTAATAGATCCTCTCATGCAACTGCGGCTTGTCTCCGATCGGGAAACGGGAGATGCAGCGCGGTGGGACAACGGGGGTCGACAAAAATGGCTGTTCCTCCTCAATCGACAATGGATACCTTTCCCAACATGCACCAGCCACATACGGAAGTCTCGGGGTGGATGTGGCAACAGCAATAGATGTCACCTTAACGGATAACAAAGTCACTTTAATTCCAACTACTGCAAAAGGACCATTTTTTGTACCAGAGTATGTTACAGGTGGATTAGGAGGTTTGTTAATCGGAAGATCCTCCTCCGGAATAAAAGGACTTATAATTTTACTAGGAGTAACTGATGCTGACTACACTGGAATAATTCATGTCATGGCCTATACGCTGTTTCTATTCCTGCTGGCAGCAAAATAGCTCAAATCATTGCGCTGTGGAATTCACAACCTAAAGCCGGTGATTTGTCTCTTAAACATCATAACGAAAGAGGAGCAAAAGGTTTTGGCTCTACTGGACCTGCCATTTTATTCACTCAAGAATTATCTAGTCGACCAGAACAAACAGTCACCTTACATAAGGACTCAACCCACTTGCAGATACAAGTTATATTAGACACAGGAGCAGACATCACTATTATTAACAAACAACACTGGCCACATCACTGGCCTGTACAAAAGCCTGTTACAAGAGTATTGGGAGTAGGGGGTGTAGAAGTACCTGCCTTAAGTACTAATCTATTATATTCCCAGATCAACAAAGAGTCACGTTACGACCATATGTTATGTCATTACCAGCTGGAATTCAAGGACTGATAGGAAGAGATGTTTTGTCACAGATTGGTGCAGTACGGACTACTGATAAGCAGCTTTTTTAGTAATGGCCATTGATCAACAGCCGCCCATCTTGCCCCTCACATGGCTTACAGAAACACCTGTATGGGTAGATCAATGGCCAATGACAAAAGAACGGCTGAAAATTGCACAACAATTGGTTCAAGAACAATTAGTTGCTGGTCACATTCAACCCTCAGTAAGTCCCTGGAATACTCCTATATTTATTATACCGAAAAAATATGGAAAATGGCGTTTATTACAGGACTTGCGAGCTGTAAATGCACAAATGCAATCTATGGGTGCTTTGCAGCCTGGACTTCCTACCCCTACCATGTTGCCTGCCGGTTGGTCTCTTTTCATAATAGACTTAAAAGATTGTTTCTTTACCATTCCACTGCATCAAACTGACATTCAACGCTTTGCATTTACTTTACCAGCAGTAAACCGCGAAGCCCCAAGCCAAAGATATGAATGGACAGTGCTTCCTCAAGGAATGATAAATTCACCAACCTTGTGTCAGTTATATGTAGCATGGGCGTTGACACCGTTGCGTCAACAGTTCCCTGAGATGCTTATATATCATTACATGGATGATATTCTTTTTGCACACCCACGTGAGATTTCTGATGAACTTGTTCAAAGTATAATCCAATCATTGGCCACAAAGAAATTGATTGTAGCACCAGAAAAGATTCAATGCTCAGCACCATGGAAATATCTTGGATGGATCATCACAGATACACAGATACGGCCACAAAAGATCCATCTGCGCACCACTATTAGAACCTTGAATGATGCTCAGAAATTACTAGGTGATATCCAATGGGTTCGAAATATTGTTGGAATCACTAACGATGATATTGCTCCACTTTTATCATGGTTACAAGGTACCCATGCAGCACAACCCCGTATATGTACAACAAAACAACAAGAGGCCTTGGATAACATAGTACAAAAAATTTCTTCTCATTGGAGCTCTCACCGTCTGGAAGACACTGCAATTTCTGTTTATGTTGGCAATGTTGCAAACCATCCTTTCAGTGTTTTATGTCAATGGATTAAAAAGAAAAAAGGGGAGTTGAGAGAGGAAGGTTTGCAAGATGGAGAGATGGTGATTTTAGAATGGGTTTTCTTACAGACGCAACCAAAAATCTCAGTATTGACATGGTCAGAAGCTCTTGGGCTTCTCATCAGAAAAAGTAGAGATCGTGTATGTGAAATTGTGGGTGTGGAACCAGAGGACATTAGTGTTCCAATCCGTTCAGAAGACTTAGAATGGATGCTGCGGCATTCATTGCCTATGCAAGAAGCTGTATTGGGTTTTTCTGGAGTTATTCATAATAAACAACCTAAAGGTCGAATGTGGCAAGTATTAGGTGGCCAACAATGGATTGAAAGGCCATATGTATCATTTTCACCTGTTGATGGAAGAACTGTGTTCACTGATGCTGGAAAACGAACTCGCTTAGCTGTATGCGTGTGGAAAAAAGATACTGCGTGGCAAAAGCATATTTTACAGGGTGACAACCAAGACAGTTTACAGACTCTTGAGTTGAAAGCAGTGTCTTGGGCTTATCAAAATTGGCCACAGGAACCTTTAAATGTTGTATCTGATTCTCTTTATGTTGTAGGAATTGTGCAGAGAATAGCTGATGCGCTTTTAAAAAGAACGAAAAATGTAAGGTTAAACCAACTATTTCAGCAGTTGCGACACATTCTGAATCAGAGAAATCAGCCTTACTGTATTATTCATATTCATAGCCATTTATGGGATATAGGTTTAGGAGAAGGGAACACAAAAGCAGATCAAGCTGTCAGTTTAGTTACACACTTACCACCTTTAAATGCATTTGAACAAGCCAGAAACAGTCATGATGTTTTTCACCAAAATGCTCGTTCTTTACAAAGACAGTTCAATTTAACAAAAATAGAAGCAAGTGGTATAGTACGTGCCTGTCCTCAATGTAGTCATCATGGCCCAGGTCTGGCTCTGGGAGTAAATCCTAGAGGTCTTCAGGCTCTAGAGTTATGGCAAATGGATGTGACTCGTGTTCCAGAATTTGGACGATTGAAATATGTTCATGTATCAATAGATACCTTTTCAAAATTTATCTGGGCTACAGCCCAAGTAGGAGAAAAAGCATTACATGTCAAAAAACATCTGACAGCACGTTTTGCAGTCATGGGTGTTCCAGTGCAAATAAAAACTGATAACGGACCAGCCTATGTTAGTCAAAGTGTAGCAAAATTTATGCGTATTTGGAATATAAAACATCTTACAGGCATACCTCATTCTCCTACTGGACAAGCTATAGTTGAACGAGGACATCAAATGTTAAAAGATTATTTGAAAAGACAGAAAAGCAATGATGAAAAGGACCCAATTCAAAGATTGAACAAAGTTTTGTTCACTTTAAATTATCTTAGTATTACAGAGGGAAGAGAAGAGCCGCCCGTTGTTATCCATCATGCTACTATAAAATCTGGGAGACCACAATCTTTACTTCAGTTTTTTGTAAATTATAAACATCCTCGAACAGGACAATGGGAAGGACCATCACCTGTTTTATTTAATGGTAGAGGTTACATGTGTGTTTCCACAGGGGAAGGACCTCTCTGGGTGCCGAGTCGGTTCACTCGCCCTGCATATCATCAGGAGGCGAACGAATCACCCGTAAACGAACAGAAGGAGGCAGCCAGCACTCAGGATCCAGCTGTGGGTGCTGTGGGTGCCCCTGTGCCGACAGTTTGCGGTCTCTTCGACTGATCTTTTAAGCAGAATGTCTGAGTAATGTTTGCTACTGCAACAGGACAAACTACACTACAGCTGCCAATTCTTGTAACTCCTTAATGAAATATATAGGCTTACTAGTCACTTGTGCAAAATGTAGTTTAGATAAAATATAGTTATTAATAAGGAAGAAGAGAGCTCAAGTGTTTAACCTTATTTAGAAACTCCCTTGGTTTTCCCCCTGGAGTACTGGCCAGGCTCCAGGTGGAACCCAACAGGAGGATGAAATCAGATGTTTCCGCTCAAAGAAAGTTGCCAGTTATTTTGGCCTGTTACTTTAAAGGCTGGACCTGCTTGCAGCAACTTTGGATGCCTCACCTACGGATGGACGCATCACGTAGGGTTTCCAGTTTGTGAGGAAGGGCACTCTAAATTCTCGCTGTATCCAGGGTTCCCCAGCAATTGTGGATCTGAATTTTAAATTGTCATTGTAATCCTTTTAATGGTATTAACCTGTGTGTGGAAGTGTTTTATGAGAACGATGGACTGAACAATAGAAGGGGTCTGGATCACTTAAAAAGAAAAAGGGGGAGTTGTGGAGTTTTTGGAAGATAACGACCACCTGGTCCTTGATACCAACATGAATAACTCTCTGCTAGCTGCCCCTGTGTAAAGAACTTACTGTTCAATGTTCCTCTCTGGCTTGCCACTGCATAGAGAGCTATTGTTTTAGCAAATTCCTTAAATAGAGATATGGAGTGAAGTTGAAACATTGAGTAGGAGGTCCACAGACTTGTGCTTCTTGCGTGTGCTTCTCGCGTTGTACCAATGAAATATGAGTTATATTGTGTGGACAGTAGCTTAGAACCAATCACAGCTTGTTTAGCTGTATTCGATCACGCCCTAATAGTATATAAGATGCTCTGTACTTAATAAAATTGGATCAAGCTGGCAAACCATATTGGTGTTATTCTTGATACCCGGGCTGTATCCGTTGACAAAGCAGGACCTGCCTTTCATAAACCCATGCTGACTGGGCCTGATTATCTGGTTGTCCCACATGTGTTGTGTGATGGTACTCAGGATGAGCTGCTCCATCAGCTTCCCGGACACCAAACTGACAGATTTCAGGCTCTAAGTTAGAATACTAATATATATGTGTGCCCATGCCTTAATAAGACCTAAAATGGTGATTTTAATAGGTGACTAGTGGTTCACCTACTTCATGCCTCCACAGTATTTTATTAATCTTGCCTCCTGTTTTTGATGGAAAAAGTAGCTGAATTAGGTAAAGTACTCTTTGTTTCTTTAAACTGTTCTTGGAGAGAAAATGTTAACATTTCAGATTTTTTTAAACTACCTTCCATATAGCATAGCAGAGAACATGTTCTTTTTGCCCTATAGTTTCAATTATATGTAATCTATTTCTCAGCATGTTCTCAGAAAACACCCACATCAATCATCATATTCATCAACATATTAACTGAATTTCTGCTCCATAACTGTTAGGGAACTAAATATAAGACCAAGAAGAGAAGACAAGACAATCTTATAAAAGAAACAAAATAAAGCAACATAAATGTAAGACAAAATCAAATTCTCATCCAACTACAAAAATGTCCACCTAAAAATGTTATTTTCATATAGAAATTGTATTATAGTTCCAGGAAAAATGTAATTAACCTAATTCTGTAAGTCACAGCACATAGGCATTTTCCCCATTTCCTATGCATAGCATCATTCGATTGCCTCCACTTTCCTGTTTTTCAAGATATATTTACCATACTATTTATTTTTTATTTTATATTTTTACAGGTTATTTGGTCAGGGCTAAATATTTGCCCTGAAAACTTTTTTTCCCCCCACTTTTCTTATTATGTTCTTTGTTGTTATGGGTTCTATGTCAGATTGTGATTTACCTGCCTTTGATGATGAACACATACATTTTATATTGAAAGAAAACTATTAAAAACATCAGATCAAAATATTGATAGATCAGTGCCAAAGATTGATAGTGTCAACAGTAATGGTGACTAACAGTGAGCATTAGTGAATTATTAATTGAAAACTGTTTCCAAATCCCTTATGTTTTGTTCAGTTATCTACATCACCAGGGCTTCCCTGCACTTATCTTCATGACTTTGTGACTGTGAGTATGCAACAAAAAGCCCTGTTTTTCTGAAAGCAGTAAAATAAATTATATTAAATTTTTCCTTGCAGATTGAGGTAGTTTATTCTTCTGAGTTCAGTGAAAAATACAGGGGTCCCTACTGCCTTGGCCTGCAGCTGAGGACAAAGCATTTGGATAATGGATTTGGTACCTAGAATCTGTAAGAAGTCCCACCTCATGCATTTAAATTCTTGGTATGTCTATCTCTGTGATTGGGACACAGAACAAACTGAAACAAAGCTGTGGCTACCACTGAGTGTCCCCGCAAGTGCCGATGTTCTGCTTATAAGATGTTAGCAGCCACATTGCACTCTCATACAAAATTTCACAGGTCCTTACATTAACTGAAATATTTTTATACACAAGAGGCATAATTTTGTATTCTGCATGTGTTCTTGGACATAGTCTCCTGTTTCAAGAAGTCTCCTCTGAACATAACAAATCTGCTGAAGTCACTGAAGTCCAAATTATTTCTTTTCCTTCCAAATCAATGACAACACCAAAACAAAACAAAACAAACAGACCAACATATCCCACTCTTTACTGTACATACAAATTGTGCTTTATGAGAAAGAGTATTTTGTAGTGTATGCCAGATGTGGGGAGACAGTTAATGTCAATACTGTATGCTGCCTGTATATTGAACATTTGTAAACCACCAGGCATTTCAGTCAAACAGCTGTACTATTCCTCTGATCTTCTGACATGTTTTGCCTTGTTTTCCAGAGAAATTGAAAGGGTTTTGCTTTCACTGCCTTTTCTTGACAGAGATGCCACAAGGTATCTATACATCTCAAAGGCTAACACAAAATCAATCTGTGTGATTATGCAATTTAACTGCATTTGCAGTGCTAATTTATCTTCTAGCATCTGTAAATTACTTTATTATAAAAAATTCAAAGGCTTAGCTGAAAGCCAAATTAGACCTAGGAGCAACACAAAAACATTATCAACAAGGGAAATCTCTAAAAGCACCAGCAGACAACAAAACATCAAGTTTAGAAAGACAAAATGTAATATAAATTCATTAAGTGCTGACTATTGTTGTTTTATTTGAGATCTGAGTAAAAGTATATTGCTGGAAGCGTTTGCCAAGTTGCCCTACAAGGATCCACTTTGCCATTTTCTTTTAACCCATACTATTTTGGTACTTTATACTTAAATTTGTGTTTATCAATAAATTACAGTTACTCAATTAAAGTGGGAGGGGCAGGGGTTCATAGGACCTTTGATAAATGAGGCCAAAAATTGTCCTCCCATTAGGTGAAGTTGATAGCTGAAAGTCTTTCCTCCACTTATTAAATGACAGGCACTGAATTCAGTGTTAAACATTTATGCATGATGAAAAAGCAACCTATGAATTCAAGGTTAAACATTTATGTAAAAGAGCAGCATGGAAAAAAATAGAAACTTAGAAGGAAACTAATGACCTTTAAACATCAAAGGCAATTTTCCTATCCATTAGGAGGTCAGTGTGCTAATGTAGCACAAAACTGCACTGATGGGTTTTCTCATGCCACATCTGATACTGAAGGAAACCCTGTTCTCACTGAAAAAAAGGTTTTATCCTACAAGGTGTAAAGACTTAAAAAACCTCTCTCTTTTGCCTTTACAAATGCTACTTGAGTTTTACTTTTTTTTGCAGTTCGGGAAGAATGTGACATAAGACTTGACATTCTTATTATGCTGAAAGTCTGTCAAAGACAAAACTACTTAATATTTGAATATCAATCAGGTAGTAAATGTAATGACTTGACACAATAAAGACACACAGAAGGACCCTAATGCTCCCACACATTCTTTTTACCATGTTCTCCATTGCAAACACCATAAACAAGATATCTATTAATAGAGTTCCAGATTAGAATGTTCTTTCTAAAGATAATATGTTAATCATTATGAAGGTAGGTCTAGGACTAATATCTGCTAGTCAGTTTCATACTGCCAGAATATTTTGACTGAAAATCTAAAATACATCATTCATACTTCTTACAAGATCATATTATTTCAGGGTGACTTCACAGTGACTTTTTGTCTTTAATACTCACATATGAAGTTTGGTAACAGAAATATTAGGGAAAGAAAAACAAAACAACAAAAAAATCCCATGATATGAAGTGTTTCATCTGAAGGAAGAAGAAAATCAGACATTTTTAAACCTACTTCAATCTTAAAGTAATATAGCTGTCATGATTCTGCCTTGGTAAACAAGACTCTGTGTTTTGTAATAGGATATATTTATGTTTCCCTTTTTAAGACTCCTAATTAGACACATAGGTCGATGGGTGAAAGAAATATTTTGTTTAGATTATATCTTCAAAAGCCAACATGTCCCTGATGATATATTTTCACTCTTGGCTAAAAATGCGCAACTGAAATATGACTGATTTGCCTCCATCTCTTCAGAAAGCCTGTACTGCTTAACCAAGTGAGTTATTGCTTTAAACTAACTGCAGCAACTGACTGTCTGCACAGCCTATACAGCCAAGAGAGAATGATTCACAGCTGGGGCTACTTTATCATGGTTTTCCTCTGGCTCATATTCTACAATTACGAAGCAATTAAATCTTTTCTGAATTCAGATAAAGTAAACCTGAGAATCAAGATTTTGGAGACAGTTTCCAGTCCTGGCCACTTACATGAGAAAAAGAAAATTTATTAACTAAGCAGTCACCCAAATATTGGCAACTAAGAACACAGCTATTCCATGGACTACTTCAGGGACTGATTATAGATTCTTAAAGTCTGTCTATCAGTTGGCACATCCCTCCTGTGTATGCACTAGCTGATGGTATTTGCACATCTCACTCGAGGTGGTTGGTGCTAGTCTACATAACAAGCTTCATAAATGCACAAGGCTGTTTCATAGATCATTAATTCGTACTGATATAATGTACAAATGTAAAAATAGCAGTTTCCTTTGTATGAACAATATACCAAACAATTAAAAAAAAAAAGATATAATGGGAAGCATACTAGAGGAAGTAACTATAACATCAGAATGTGCTCTAATATATCTGAAGTTATAATAATGTCATCTTACTCATAGTAAACAGTAGATTTACCTTAAGTAAATCCAAACCACAAAAAATCCCAGAGATGAAGCCCTGCCCTAGGAATTAATATTCCTTCTTGTAACTAAAAAGATATGATCCTTGTATGGAAGTGGATTCTTTAAGCACTGAGAGGAGAAGAGAAAGCTAAGAGAAAAAAGTAGAGACAAATATCAACCAGAAACAGCAGAGAGAAGTATCAAGCAGAGTATAAAGACAGAGAGATATAAAACAATCTGAGAAGTATAAAATTGAGGGAAGAGCAACTATAAGAAAGTAGTCCAAGAAAATAAATAAAACTGGAAAAAATAAATATTGTGTTGTCACTGGGGATACAAAGAGACAGTGAGGGAAGAGAAACCAAAAATCAAAGAAGATGGGGGAAGGAAAGTACATGTAATAGAACAGTGATAGAAATAATGGAGAATAAGAAGTAAAAGAAAACAGAGAGAAAGCTTTTAGTTTTGTGGATTAATTTTTTTTTTTTTTTTTACATTTCCCCGAGAAATTTCACATCCACATGGAAGGGCATGATGGAATATTTGTTACTTAGGGGATTTACAAAAGAACCATAAATATAAACCATAGTAGAAAACCTGTAGGCCAGACATCTTAACCAAAGTAACAAGGGAATTCAGAGTGTCTGTATTTTTAAAAATACTTGTTTTCAGCAAATCTTGAAGTATAGCTTATATAAATCTTCACATTCTGTTTTTATGGACTGCCCTGTGTGCTCTTCTCTGGAAGTGTTATGCACTCACCTTGGCATATATAAGTCTCCATGCCATTTCCTTCTCCAATAAAGAAAACATTCAGCAGGGCAAGAATCTTTTCACAGAAAGAAATCTTTTGACAGAAGGACTTCCCTAGGAGAAGAGATCTGTTCACAAATCCTTTGTTGCTCTGTAGTCTCCAGTAGGAAAAGCAAAGGGTGATAAACCCCTTGCAAAACCAGGATATTAAGAGATTTTTTCCTTTCCCTGGATGCAGTTCTGTGTTATTTGGCTTTTGGTCCAGTGCCTTGTCTTGTCAATTCTCCCTTGCTTTTTCTTCCTCTTCTTTCCTCAGACCAAGCTTTTTTTAGTTCACATCCTGCTTTTTTATTGTGGATTGGTTTTGGGTTTTGTTTTGATTTTTGGTTGGTTGGTTTGTTGGTTTTGCTTTTGCTTTTGTTTTTGTTTTTGCACCATGCCGGTCCTTCATAGTGCAAGTGTGAAAAAAAGGAAAAACATAATGTGAAAAAATGCTATGTAACATACTCCCAGTGAGATTAGTTATAGAAAGTGAATCTGGAACCAGAGGATATAAGTGTAACTATTTAAGCTAATGGCCCACTATTATCATTAGTACTGTCATAAATCTCTACCAGGTCCAGACAACATGAGGTAGCAGGACCCTGCTGTGTTGGCATGAATTCCAGTGATGTTTTCTGAGGTCCCTTTTATTTCTCTCCTTTTACATTGGAGTCTTTATCTTCTTGAGACAGGTACAGTTTATTTTAGCTGCATCAAGATACAAGTCTGTAACAATTATATTATTAAAGGAAGCAAACCAGGGTCTGCTCTCTAGCACTGAGAACAAGCTTTATGGCACAGCTCACATCCAGATGGCTAAATCTCTTACTCTTCAAAATAGGGTATCTTCAGATTGCCTTTTGGGATTGACTGGGTCAGTGCTACTCCCTGAACTGTGCCCAGGAATTGTCTGTGCAAACGCTAACTGCCCCAGATAACAACCCTGTTAACAAGGCAATAGTAGCAATGACTGTGTGGCATTGCCTCTTCCCAGACTCCTGTGCAGGTTAATTTACTAGTACAGGCATTGCCAATAAAGCTTTTAAGTGCTACTCTAATGCAAACAATAAAATGAAACTGGCAGATTTCCCAGCGTTATGTTAATCTCTTTGGGTGTATTTGAACACACTTCTTTTAAAATCCAATGAATGCTAAAAAACCCCACAAACAATAAAGTATATTCATTTTCCCATTCTGGAGAATGATAACCCTAATAGACTGAAATCTTACATTGCTTTAATTTGTCACAGATTAAAAGGATTCAAAAAAATTTGTCTGCAGATGGAAACACAGGCTTGGACACCATCTGTGAGATGGATACAGGTCTCTGTAAACAAGTTACAGCAATAAAAATTGGAACCAGCGATAGATAGTACATGAAAAATACACACTTAAATATTTCTAGCATTAAGGCTCAAGTTGGAGCATATCTGAGCTGTACAAAATAATGTAAACATGAAAACAGTGGAAGGAACTGCAGTGTCTCACAGGCCTGTCTTTAACTCGGGGTTGATTTTTTCCACAGTCCAAAGTAGGTCAGTGAAGCAGACCTTGGCACATTGCTGAATCTGAGCAATTTCCAAACACCACTACGGGACCTCAAGGGTAATTTTTCATGTATTGTCTGCATAGACTCCTTGCTATTCTGCTTTACCACATTGACACTGTGCTCTCTTTCCTCTTACTGAAATTCTTGTTTGTTTGCTTCTTATATAGATGCAAAGGGGAATAAACGCCCCACAGAAAGGCGGTTTGTAGTGATCTCAACATTTTAACAGAGGACTAAAGCAATGTGGTATGCTACTATTAAAAAAAATATCCTAAACCATATGAACCCATTCCTTGATACTATTAATAATGGCAGGAGGATTTTATGTATACAAAAACAAAGACTAAAATGGAAACTGCACTGCTATTGCTCCTCTTCTTGTTAACTTAGTAATTTGCTCTATTTATTGGACATTTTTTTATTAAGGTAGTCTAGTGAAAAATCTCTTGTAGAGATAAATGTATAAATTCATATTAGGAAAGAGGCCAAACGGGGCCTCTAATTCTGACACAGCCCTCTGATTCTTAAAATGCTGAAGCTACTAGAGTCAACAGTCCAGTTTTAAGGTTGTTTATCTAACATGGATTTTCAGTGAAAGATTAATTTTGAAAGGGGGAAGGTGGGCCAATAAAAGTGTCTTCTTCTAGAAGCAAATGTTACAGTCAAAACAGTTCAAAATCCCTGAAACTGATGTTGTGCAGAAATCTAGGAAATATCAGGATTTTCTTTTCTCTAAACAGAAGTATAAATTTTAGACTTAGACAAGAGCATAAACCTGAATTAAAATAATGAACTTCAGCACAATGATAATTAAATTTGGTTTTCAACTTTTTAAATATATGTATTTTTGTGTGTAAATCCTTAATTTAGGGGGGGATACCTTTGTTTTGCTTTTAGCTAACTTTTTAAATGTCTTTGTGTCCCAGCCAACTAGTTCAAAAATAAAGCATTGAAGCTAGACCTGTTCAGACTGAAGGAAATCAAGTCTTATGATATGAAAGTTCTTTAAGTATTTCTTTGACCTCATCTGTTTGACATGTGATCGTTAAGGAGGAATATATCACTATTCAACTCATTAAAAAAATTAATGTTTTAAAAATCAAAGATAATCCATTGTTTCTGTAACGTTGGTATTGGACTTTTTTTTTTTTTTCTTTTAGTACAGATTTTACTCAGTAACTTTGAGTCTCACTGCTGTACACTCACCAGGTCACTTGGAAATTCAGTTCTGTCCTGAATTCACTCTTTTTCAACATGAAAGATAGCTGCAAATTTCTACTGGACAAACACCTGCTGAATCCTTGAGCGATACCTCAGCATGTGGAAAAAGTCAGGATATAGGGAATGTTATTTTGCTTATTTTCATCTGTGGGTCCAAAAATATCCCAGGACATGAAAATTGTTTAAATGTGTTCTAGGCTAAGACTCAGTTTAGACTCTCTCTCGGAAGACTCTAGTACCAAAGCCAAAAGACAGAAACCATTTAGAAGCTACCTAGAACCATTATGTCTGACAAATACTTTTCATAAAGAAGAGTTTTCTGAAACTTAAAAGGGGAATATAACTCATATTAGAAAAACAAAAATAGCATTAAAAAAGATTGATTCTGTCCTAGTTACCTGAGACACTCCTTACTGTTTCATTTTCTAAATATGTATTTATGGCTTGGGCTGCTCTAGTTTATCCTGCTGCCTGTACTTCAGGAATGAGAGAAAGCTGGGACTTTTACCTAAGGATGTGGGACTGCCTGCCTGCTTCCTGCTTCAGATGGTGCCAGCCTCATTCAGGGAAGGGTTTCTTTCATAATGGCATTTGCTCCTGCTGCTGCTTTCTAACACAGTCCTTGGAGAATGTCACTTTAAGTTTGAAAAGAGAATAACACTGCGTGGAAATGTGGGTTGTGGTATGAGGTAGAGAGGGTTTCACAGCAGCTAGGAATTTCTTTGCCTAAATATAGATGTACCATGGCTTTATGGAATATTACTTCAGACTATTATAGTTCTTGTATTAGAGGCAGAATTGGAAATGGATCCTGTATCTCTCCATTTGGATTTAGAAAAGGATACATCTGAAGGAGCAATAAAACTCTGGCATGACCAATATGAAAAGCCTGAGACATTTACCTGAGGCTTTTACCTTTTGCCTTGATTGAGGATAATGTCTCACACTTTGTAGGTTGATTAAAGTCTTCAGAAAAAAATACTCAAAAATGGTAAATAAAGAATATTCAGAATAATTGAAAGTACTTCAGGGAACTATCAGGATAGAAAATATTTGGCTTTAAAAAAACATTCAATGACATAATATTAAAATTTGAATGCTAAGGTGGTTTAGATTCTCACTCAAGTTACATTCTCAGTCATGAGGAGGACAGATAGATAATCCAGAAAAATGACCTAGAAATTTCACTAATAAAAAAATTGTATTGGATTGGCTCTTCACAGGTGATACCCACCAATTCCAATTATATAATTGTTGTTCCAATTGTTGCTATACTTATCATATTCGTAAAACTAAACCAGGAATTCTAATTTAAGACATACCATGAAGATTATCAGTTTCATCCAAAGAAGTTTGAGTCCAAATCCAGGATGAATATAGGGTCATTTATATAATAATAAATCTTATGTTCTGTAATCAAGACAAATATACACTTGTATGCATATTCTTTAATTTTTTGTCTGCTGAAATAACAGACTAAATGACTAAACCCAGAAACTTTTATCATGGAACTTCTCTCAATTGATTTAATTTAAATGCAGAATACCATCAGGGAGTCAAACTAACTCAAGTTCTCCTGTGTGTACTTGTCAGGAAGAGTTCAAGTAGAGAGCTTCTGTTACAGCTTAGCTGACATTTGGTTTAGCCATTGCATGTTTAAACCATGATTTATGGTTACTGGTGGGACTAAAATTTTAACCTGGCCAGGGAAATGCATTTAACTGTACTGTGTTAATTATGACTGTTGCTGGGACTGTTCTTTGTCATAAATAGTGATTTCAGTATTATAAAATAATGCAACAGGTTTTCTTTCAAAGCTAGTTATCACTGCAAAGTCCCATGGGCACGGTTTTACAGTGGGAGGGGGGAAATATATTCCACATATTTCCAGACAGTAAAGCAATTATTCAGCAATGCCAGGGAGGGAAAATCACGCTTTATGTGTATTTCTGTGGTTACTCAGACTCACCTGTTCTACTCTATATCAATTCTGTGGTGGATATCTGGTGTAAAATGATTTGTAGATGCTTAAACTGTATTTGTGCAAATCCTAGTATCCCAATGTGATCCTTGGAGATAATGCTGAAATGGTACAATAACTCTTATCAGATATCACCGGGAGAGAGCAAACTTCAAGATCCCAAGACAGAACTGATTATAAATATTTTATAAGATAGCTGTCTAATGGATGGATCAGATTTACTGGATTTACTGTAAACAAGAGGCCTTTATTTTTCTCTTCCCCCCCCCCCCCCTTTTTGCCTACAGAACAACATAAGTAATGAAGAATCAGCATGAGACCATTTGGTTTTGAAAATTTCTCTCACTAGCCAGATTGTACATAAACCAAGATTTTTCTAGGATAAGTTTATCCTTGTTGTCTTAACTATTTAAAGATACTGTCAAAGTTGCTTGTTTATGCTTTTCAAAGTACACTTGTATCTTATCTCTCTATATAGCACCTATCTTATTTTTAGGAGTTTTAAGTACAGTAAGGGGAAACCAAAACAAACAAACAAAAAAAGGACTATTTGAAAACTGCAAGTCTTTTTCTTTCTCTCTCTTTCCTCTGTAAAAAAAAACCCTGTTGGTGTTGCTAAACAATATTAAGGTTTCCTAAAGAAAGGAAATATAACATGAAAAACTGTACCTTTCTTACATGGTTTATAAGGTTCTTTGCTTCATTAGCAAGTGTTTATTGCTAATTGTGCAATAGTTTTGTGTGGAATTCAGAAATTGCACGTTAACTCCTATTTCTCAGGTTTCTCATTTATGTATAAAAATATGTAGACATAATAAGCCTTAATTCCAGTTAAGTAGTGTATTATTATTTTTTCTGGATAACTGATATAGATATTTCACCAGTTTTAGCATTTCTATATCCAGTTTTAGATTTGTGACACAAATATGAGATCTGCTACAATTACACCAAATAATAACAACTATTCATAATAGCATTCATTCTGTATGGGGAGTGGGGAAGAGATAGGCGGTATTGGCATATGATTCAACAGATGCATTGGATATTGGGTTTTGTCCAGCATATGTTACTGGCAGCAGATAAACTGATAACCACTAGGAATCACTACAGTGATTTTGCTTAGAGAATTGTTTCGCTTGTAGTGCATTGAACAATCTGCCTGCAGACTGACTGTGGTTCATGTAGATAATTGGGTTTCTATCTGAAAGAAATTTCCACACTAACAGTTTGTCAGTGGGCAAACATCACACAGATGACATTAAAGAAAACATTATTATTTGAGAAAACCAGGTCAAATCTTTGGGGCTATTCCCCTTTTCTGACTTAACAAATACTCCCTGAGAATTCCTAGTTTTCTGAGGATGTTCCTGTAAGATTTTGATATGTTCTTGCATTTTATTTTTTCCATTCTGAAACACAAGGCTCAAAAATACAACTCTAAATAGAAGAATAAACAGTTCACTCAGAGCAACTGTGCTTTTCCTTTTTGATATGCAAATACAGTTACCTCTCCTAGAGCAAAGATAGTCAACATAAGAAAAGACAAAACATTCTGTGTTTAATGAAGCATGTGACTGGGCCATAAATGTTCTTTCATATTATGCAATATGAAATACATTCTTAGAATTACAAAGTAGAATAGAAGAGTTTCTCTTGCAAAAGAAAATGCATTTAAAAAAAAAATTGTATGCGTTTTAGTTAATAAAAGAAAACTCTAGAACTTAACTTTCGGTAGGTGTTTCACTTTGCATACTTTGTTGAACAGAATGTGCTATTTTCAGTGCTCTGGAGAAAGTCAGTTACTAACAGAGAAGACGACATTGAAATTCTTCAGCAACATTTTTTGTTAAACTTCATTAAAGTGGATGAAATGGGATCAATTTCAGAAGAGTGATGGGGCAGTAATGAAGAGAGGCCCAGTGTTATTGAGAACAACACGCATCTCATGTTTTTATTCTGAGACCTGTTCCAGAGGAACATCCTTACTCCTTAGTTGCTGTTCCCTATGTAATTATCACCCTCACTGCTAAGGACAGACTGCACATCATTTAATCACTCCATCGGCAAAGTCCTTGCCTGTGACATTCAAAGGCAGGCAGGAAGATGTTACTAAAAGAGGAAAGGACACAGGAGGATTTTTTAATATTGTAAAACAAAGGATCAAAGCTTTTCTATTTAATCTAAAATAGTATATGATAAACAAACATAATAGATAAGGAAGCTAGTGTCACTCAGTCGTTTTCATGTAAGACTTTTTTAAAATCCAGATTGCATTCAACATTGATGCTTTTCAGTTTCTCAGATAAGATTACAAAACTTTAGATTCTATTAAACCATTAGATAATGTAGTCTGTTCATCTGTTGTTTACGGTCAGCAAGAGACAGTACTGTACTGTGGCTAATGACCTATATCAGGTGATAAAAACTGGGCTGACTCTGTGTTCATGCTTCTGATCTTGCTTAGTCACAATTCCACTTACCAGCCTTTTCTTTGTCTGCTTAATTGTATTCTGTTTGGAATAGGGACATTTTATAATACTGTTTCCTAGGGTGTCTTGAACTTGAAGCCTTTCAGGAAGTCAGTTCTCTTCTGTATGAATATACTCATTATTTCTACAGTATTTCCAAGTTGAATTCTTAAACCACAATACGCAGCACTGTATTTCTCTAACATGATCCAGCAAGTGGGAATAGAAATATCAATATCAGTCACGGGTGTTGTAATAAGGCATGTTATATGGTTATTCTCTCAGACTCATAAATACCTCCTGAAACACTTCCTACACAAATATTATTCAAATAGTTCCTTTGTGGTAGTGTTCATGAAAATTGCAACAATATTCTTCAGAATGGGATCATCAAAATTCCTGCTCATAGAAGTAGCATGCTAATATTTTAATATAGCTGAGAGGCATGTCTGTCCTTAGCCTTCTAGTCTTGCCTTGCACTCTCCAGAGTAGGACCCACACAGAGTTTCCCTGGATCAATTCTTCCATCCTGGATGCAGTGCAAGTAGATGTTTACTACTCACCTTCTTGCTGCAAATCTCACTACTTTAAGTCAACAATCCTGTCTTCAAAGACCTCCCTACTCCCATATTTTCAGCCTGTGATAATATTTTGTGCTAAGTAACTCTTGAGCAGGGAGTTGGACTGAATGATCTTTAGAGGTGCCTTCCAACTTCAACTACTCTGTGATAGTAAACTTCTTCTGTATTGCAGAACACAGTACTAAACTCCATACAGGCCGAAGAAAATCTGTACAACTTTGAATGAATCACAATTCATTGCATTTGAGCCACTGTCATGAAGAATTCTCCCTCCATGTACCAACATCACCAGTCAGTTCAGTCCAAACCTACCAATAGAAAGTGTTTCTGCCTTCAGCAATGTCTTCCCACTCAGTAAGGTAAAAGGCCATCATATAAATTGCCTCAGAAAATAATAAAGTTCAGAACAGATTCAGTGGAAATTGTGTAGCTCTCTAAAATCATATTGTCTACAAATAACTTAGAATCCAGAAGAACAGCACCTTCTATGAATTTTTCTGAAAAACATACCATTTGGTCAAATATAATATTAGAGTTTTTTCAGCTTCAACTAAAATTGATAGCAAATCTTCCACTGGAAAAATTCCCAGCAGTAGAAACTTCACTAGTCTTTTCCAATTCCCTTCTAAAATCAACAGACTTTGTAATCACGTTTTTGTTGTGTTTTTTTTTGTTTGTTTGTTATTTTTTTAATCTGGACTTAATGTAAATTCTTATTCTTGAGAAACTAATTTCTTATATGATCATCATCACTAATACAAAAAACACAGTATGTCATGTTTCTATTCTCATCCTAATAAAATTAAAAAAACATTAACTTTATACCATTTAATTTTGTTTTACAAATTCTATAAATCTGTTGAAACAGGGAAACCAAATAAACCCAAAATATTTCACAGGAAGAATTCAGAGTCACAAACAGGAAATTAGACATATTGGCCTGGCTTGGTTTGGAGTATAATAGGTTCCCAAAAGCTTATCGAACTGTGTATTTATTGTGGGTAAAATGAGTTTGCAATCCTCTTTTTTTTTGCCCCCTCATAATATATTGTGTATTAAGATCAAGTTTTTAAAAAGTGACAGTTAGGATCATTTTCAGAAACAACTGAGCATCTGCTCTCTGAAATTAGATATTTTAATGGTACAAAATTGATCCAACAAACTTGATAAAAGCTTTTCCGGGGGCCAGAATCGTACCCTTCATACATGGTGATTTTGAGAACCACTTTGACTTGGAAGTGATATTCAACTTCTATAAATGAGTTATTGTAAAAATTATTTCCAGAGTCTCAGAAGCATTAAACACACATTCTGAAGAGTAGAAAGAATAGTAATGGAATGATTAGTTTATTAATGCATTGAAAAAGAGAGAAGAAGGGAAGAAACAAACAATATTGCTTTTCCTGAGAATCTGTTAATCCCAGAAAAGGAAGTTTTAGTCTGATCTGCTGGGAGCATTAGAAAGGATAAATATGTTGTGACATTTTCCAGTTATGTCGCTTTCTCTATCTTCTGTCTTAAATATGTAGCTGCTGTTCTCTTAATTGACAAAATCCCATTGCTCTCAGCTTGGTAATTAAAGTGCAGTAATTCTTCAGGTGATAAAAACATGAAGAGACGTGTTAATATTTCAGAGATTATTTTTTCCCCTTTTTTTTTTCGAAGATGGAAATAAGAATATCTAGTTAGCTTGGAAAGATACAATGATTATGGAACAGCATGACTATGGCAGACACATTTAAATTAAAGGTCACTGCCAAAAGAACAGTCATCTTGAATTCTACCAAACATAGCAGAAAATGTGTGTCAGAGTGCCTAAAAAGTCTATTGGGGCTAACTCACATTCAGATGGTTGGATCAGATGGTTGTTTATTTAAGATACATAATGCATATGCATTAGGGAAGTGGGGTGGCTGATATTTTTGCAGAGAAATGCATATAATTCTCCTACTGAATTTCATAGCAGTAAACAAATAAAAACTGATTTCATATTCTTTACTACATAGACATTTTTCAAATGCCTTCATTTAAACCTTCCTGAAATATCTTGATTCATGTTTTATTGGACCTTCCCTCTCTTCCTTCTCACAGATATTAAGACAGTATCTACTCAGCATTTAATTTATGACTTTAAATCCTGATCCTCCAGGGTTTTTGTTAGCTTTTTTGTTTCTGAATCTTTATATTCAGGAAAAGTCTCATTGAATTAGATCAATTTAATTTGGGATAGGATGACATGACCAAAAGGGATCATGAAGTCCTTCCCTCTAACATTTCAGCCACCTGTCTGTACCAGAAAAAGTAACAGAATATTTTAAGCACAACATCAGAGGTCCTTCAGAACTCCATATCAAATCCAAACCCCGTAAGATATCAATATGTAGCTAGGTAGTTCACAGCCATAGTATGCAAAAGGACAAGAACAGGATAGACTAAGGACACTGCCAATGCTCAGTTTTACTACAGTGAAAACTGAGATTATCAGAGTAAATGGTCAGACTACAGAGAATGGCTGAAAAACTACCCCCAATTCCACCCAAAACGATGAAGGCCAGGAAAGAATCTATCACACTTAAATGAAAACTATAGTCCTGAAAGTGAAATCTTAAAAGGAAAGTCACATGCTCAGGAAAAAATTCTACTTTTGATAGGTCACTTATCAGGACATAAAATTCTTTTAGAAAAATGCTTTCAACTTTAATTAAAATCTTTTACAGCCAGAATCAAACCCTAAGCACAGAAAATAGACAGCAGATCAGCAGAGGAAAAGCAGAATATAACATGAAGTCATAACTGGAAACTTGATGAGAATATCAAAAGAATATCACAGAATGACAGAATCATCTAGGTTGGAAAGGACCTTGAAGATCATCTTGTCCAACCCTTAACCTAACACTGACAGTTCCCAACTACACCATATCCTTAAGCTCTAAATCGACCGACTCTTAAACACCTCCAGGGATGGGGACTCCACCACCTCCCTGGGCAGCCCATTCCAACACCTAACAACCCCTTCTGGAAAGAAATACTTCCTGACATCTAGTCTAAACCTTCCCTGGGGCAACTTGAGGCTATCAAAGGCAAACGCTTTCATGCCATAAAGTTCTTTTCAGTGCAATTCCTCAAACTGCAACAAGAAAAGTGGTTGTTTATTGAATAAGCATTTATATAATTTTATAATAAATATACTAATAATCATTATTAGCAATAAAACTCTTAATATTTATTAATTTATTTAACAATACTCTAAATTGGTGTATTAGAGATATATAGAATGATAGAATTTCTGTCCCAAAGAGTTTCTGAACTTCAGTTAACATTTTTCATCACCTTTAAAACTCAGTGGGCAAGTAGAAAAAGAGTTTTAACTCTTACGGCTTTTTAACAAACTGCATCAAAGATACTTGCTGTAAAGGCCACATGCTAGTGTTTAGTGTGGTCCTCTAAGAGACATTTCACATCAAGGCAACTCTTTCCAATTCCAAGTTGTGGAGCATCTATGAAAATACAAACTTTTTGTTACAACACTCTCATTAGCGATGGTTTTCTATTGTTACATATGCACTGCCCAGACATTCATGAGTATTAGGAGGTACATAGAATCACAGAATCACTTAGGTTGAAAAAGACCTTAAGATTATTGAGTCCAACTGTAAACCTGACACTGAAAAGTCCACCAGGTTGTTGCGCAAGTGCATTTAAAATTGTAGAAAAAGAAACTTGATTCAAGTATGTGGTGAAAAAACAAATGATTAAAAATTACATTAATTCTTGCACTGTGGTTGAACAAGTGTCAGAGATAAAAGTTTGTCAATGGCACAACAGCAGAAATTCTATGGGAGAAGAACATTGTCCCAATACAATGTTGGAAGAGGTTTCAATATGATCCCAAGAGCAAGATTAAGACACAGACGAGGTCAAATGCTATACACCTAAACGAGTTGTTGTTATTAAAAGTGAAGAGGGGTAGCAATAGGACTGACTTGAAAGAAAAGACAGAAATAAAGCAAAGAACAGAGCTGCAAGAATAGTCAACATCATGGATCTAATGGTGTCCCGATGGTCATCAATCTTCAGTTTGTCACTGATGGGTGCACATGGATCTAGCTTCGATGGTGGGTACACACACAGCAAAGTTTTCTGTTGCCTTTTAAGTTCATTGTATCAGCTGATTAGCATATTTGGCCACCTCTAGTTTTTCCTGATTCCACAGGTTTTTGCTGACTTCATGCTTCTTGAGCAACAGCTTCTGGGGCAGAAATGTTTACTTCTTACCAGTTCATTAGCAATGCATGCATGGGGTCTGGCCTACTCAATAGAGTCGCAAATGGCTACACAATGGAGCCTGTGATGAACATTTGTTTTTGCTCAGTCCATGTCTCCTCCTTTGAGGCTTATCTAAGGAGTCTGACAATGCAACTGCAAGGGATTGTGGGGTGCATCCTTCCATACACTCCTGCTTCCTTGGGTGACATTCCTTAGATTAATCCAAAGGCCAAAGTTTGACTTTGAGGTTTGCACAGACACAAGCAAGCTTTGAGACAGTCATCTGACATTTCAGTCTCTCACAGACATGACACAAGTTGTTAAAATTACTGGCAGAAGTGATGCTCTAGGAGAGTGTGAGACTGATCTAAGTCCTCTCACTTTGGTTCTCTGTCCTTTTTAGTTCTTGCGGATAAGGAATGCTGACTCTTACCTTGTATTAAATGTCCTTTCCTAGTGCATGTGCTGTGAGAAACAGCCTGGATTATCTGTATTGTTCTCTCATTATCTGGAGAAATATAAATGAAGACACACCATACAAGATATTTCTTAGGTGCTAGTTAGACTGTATGAATAAATATGCTGCTCATTTCTCTTGAATCAGAAAATGTTGATAAGGAGAAAATATTTGTGCCAGAAGCACAAAGTTTGATTTTCTTTTTTTTTTTTTCTTTTTCTCCATATCTTTCTCCAAAGATACTTGAGAGATTTTTAACTGTTTCAGATATCTTTTCCTTCTGAGATACATTTGCCTCACTACTTTTTCTGCCAGTCTGAGATATACCATGAATTACCAGAAATAGCTGCAAACATAAACAGAACAGAGAGGTGATAAACCCTCAAAGATTAAATAAGTATAAATCTGAGGGAGGGCTCTATCCATAAACTAGCACCAGAAAGAGAGGACTTGAAGTCAAAGGTGGTTGGCAGCACTCTCATTGCTGTTGCATTTTTGCCTGTGAAATGGTTCTATAGGTTCTCTGCATCTTAAGTGACTGGGAAATGTACATCTACAGGAAGAGTGGGTGTGGGTGTGTATGGGGTGTGGGGGATGTGTGTATGTTGTTTAAATGTGTGTATGAGATGTATGGATGTGTTGTCAGCATTGCAACCTGAATTCTTTCAGGAGTATATTTCTTGGCCTATATATTTTCAATTTTTGAATATCTGCACCTAGTAAAAAAACAAATATCACACAGAGATTCTCTGTTAATCTGAAGAACAGGTCTTCAAACGAATTCAGACAAGGAAGCTGTCTTGGATGTAGATTAGGGACATTGACTGAAACAGCCTCATGTGAAAATCTGAGTTCTTCAGAAGGCATGAACATGTTTTAAACAATAATGGACATCGAAGTTCAAGGCTAGTAAAAACAATTACCGATTATAACTAGTAAAATTACAACTAAAAACTTTAAATATTTGGGGAGCATTTAAAAAAAGATTTATTACAAGTAACTTCACTCTCTCTGCTGTATCAATATGAAATAATGTCCTTTGTCCTGATCCTCTTCAGGCATGAGTTGTCTAGACTTGTAAGGAGGGAGGGGGGACATTAATGGTTTTTATTTAGGCATCCAGCTAGGCAGCACAGAAGAGGAATTTCTTTTTTTTTTTTTTTTTTTTTTAACTGAACACACTGGTAGCAATGCACCCAAATGCCCCAAAATCTCTTTATTTTTCAAAGTTTCTAGAGGAGCAGAATGCAGCATCCATAGCATACATACTAACAGCACCAATTTTCCATACAACTGCCGCTCTTCTTGAGCTTTGTATATTCCAGGAGATACATTTTCTTTCTTTATGCTTTGTGCTCAGAGTGTAAAATCCAGTCAAATAAACCAGAGAAATATCGCTGATATCAAGAGATTTTTACTACTTCCCATTGGGTCTGTCAGGCTAATTAATTCCTCTGATATAACCATATATATTTTGTAAGTGATTCCTGGAAACACGTGGGCAGAAGAAGGTTTCAGCGTTTTTGTTGTTCTTCATTTATTTTTTTCACAGCTTTTTCCCCAAATTCTATTCACAATACCAATAATTCCTGCTCAGTCTTTGTGTTCTTACTTTCTCTCCCCACAGCTTCTGGTTATATGAGTTGTATTGTGTTTTGCTGATTAAGGATACCAATTAAACTCGGACACCAGAGTGAAAAGAGTAGGCATATTTTACTGGTGATAACCAAATAGTGTAACAGAGTAAAACCTGCAGTAAGAAAATGCAGAATATTGCACCTAAAGCCACAAACAGGAAAATACAGGGTAATGCATCAAACCATTACCACCTGAGAGAGAGAATAGTGATTAAGAAAAGATACATCACCACTTGCACACGTTGCCATCATCCAGCCCCGCAGTGGCTGGGCAGCCCCGGTTACAGCGAGGGTTTGGGGAGCCTGTCCCGGCAACGGGGAAATCCTACGCAGTGCGTCCACCCATAGGTGAGGCTGACAAAGTCGCTGTGAGCGGGTCCAGCCTTATATACCAGAGATCGACAAGCCAGAATAGCTGGCACCTTTGTTTTGAGTGGAAAATTTCTAGTTTAATTCTCCTGTTGGATTCCACCCAAAGCCTGGCCAGGGCTCAGGGGGGGAGACCAAGGGAGTTTCTAACAAGGCCAATATGTGGGTTCTCAGCCTTGAACAAGGCTAAACAAGGGCAGTGGGATACATTCTCTCAGCATTTCATCCTCACTACTGATTATATTCTAGGCCTCATCTTTCACTAGCAAGCTTACACACTTTGTTAATGATTACAGACTAAGTTATCAGCTTCGGCTTGGGGCCTGTTGTTCAGGCTTCAGTATTTCAATGCTTTAGCACTTTTTACATCAGCATAAGTGGTTTGTTATAACTTAGAACAAATATCTACTAGCACAATGGTTATCAGTTATAAAATATACAGGATTCATCTATAGGTCAACTCTGGCTTGGGCTGGTTGTCCACGCCTTAACACTTCACATTGACAATAACTTTGCAACACACTGGTGAATGGTTTTCCTCTCTCAGCCAGAAGAGCAAGCACATTTTATTTAATTGGTTTTTACATGTCCATAGAGACTATAGGTAATGTAGAATTTTAAAAAAATATCAATAACTAAGGAAAACCATGCCCAAGGATGTTTTGGGTTGGAGAGGTTTAGTTGTCTCCTTGGAAGGATCTTAAATTCAGGACTAAATAACACAATACAGGATTATATTTACACTCATCTTCAATGGTCATAACCAGTATGGTATCGGACAACTTGATGTGCAGTATGTTTTGAACAGAAGGGGATTCTGTAAATGTTCACCCAGACTGTAGGAGCCTATGTAGAATAAGGATTTGTTCCCCTTTCGAGATCAAATTTGGGATGGTCATGAAGGCATGGTCTTTGGATAACGGTCTTCCAGACCTTCCCTGACCATAACAGTAAAGAAAACCCAGCTGTTGTACCATCAATTTTGCTATCAGTAATACCTAGGAAACAAAGACTGCAGAAATAATTTGATTTTTGTTGTTGTTGTTGTTGTTGTTCAAATAAAATGTTTTACATTTCTCTGTAGTTTCTCAGTTTGTGTCCATGACCAAGTTTTAAATCTTTGAAGTGATTATGTGAAATATTTTGATCTGTGCACATTTCTGAAAGTAAACATTGCATGTTCATCCTCTTCATCTCAAAAGCTATATCTTTCTGTATTTATTATCCAAATATAACCAATTACAAATTCCTTATGAAAACATTTATTTATTTAACTGCACTATACAACAATGGACATGTATCTAAATTGTCAAGCATGTATCTTAATTGATATCAAATTACTATAAATTAAAAAGTGGTGTTAATTTTAGAGCAATCAAATCCTTATTTAATACATTTAATTTAATATGTCATCAAAAATTGTTTGCTAGGGAAATCCTATTCAGACTTACTATCATATTCTCATTATTATCCTGAGGCAGTGAGAGTTAGTTAAAATTTCATTATAGGAATACTAAATATCAAAGAATTTTTACATGATGTTCCACAATGAAATACGTACTCTAGTTTAATCAATTACATATTTGCTTTTTAAAACCAATCATTGTATCAAGCAGCTAAAGAAATTTGAGGAATTTATTTTAAGCTTATGTTCCAGCATAAGCAAAGAATCTCTCCCTTATTTCCATTTTAATTGGAGGAAAATAAAACCTGTATTTCATCAGGAAATTTTCATGCATCATTACTTAGATTCAGTTTTAAACAAATGGGCACTTTTGATGCATTTGAACATTTGCAATGGAAAGATATTGCTTTGGCTTCTAACTTCCCTTCATTTTTTTAAACACTTCAATAAAAATTCACAATTTAATATTCCTATTATCGTCATTACCAACAGTGACTGTTATATTAAATATATTTGGCCCTTATATTAAGAATGCAGCTTGATGGACCTAATTACTTATGAACTTTTGTTCTCTCAGCTTTGTTTAGAAAGTCTTCCGGGATAGAGCAGTATTTTTCTTGATGAGTGTTTCTAAGTAGTTCTTTCAACAAAGGCACTTTCAGCTAGCTCACTTAAGTGATATAAGAATATCTCTGAGAAATTAGTTTCAGTTATAAGAATATGTCTGTGATTATAACTAAGTTAAAAATAATTGTAACCATTAATTTATCTAGAATGTCTCTCATCTGCTCATAGCAGGTAATAGTTGGTTCAAGTGTCTCTGCTTGCAAAATTTTAATGGTATACCTTCAAACTGATAAAGTATTCACTATAGCAGCAAACGCTTATACCATCTGTCTCTAAAAATTCACATAATTTCCCTCAGTTGAGGTTGGTCAGACAGTTGCAATAGGAAGAATGCCAGTGGTCCAGTTCTCATTCTTACAGTTAGGAGTAAGTTAGAAACCCAGTGACTTGAATCTTCTGATCCCTCAGAGTCATGGGGCAGGAGAATGCATGCAGATGTTGCTGGACAGGTTACTGTGGGAGAGGATCCAGATTATCTTGGGTTGAAGAGAACTTAAAAGCCTAGTATCACTCTTGGATTGTAATATAAAGTTTCATACCATCACCACTATTTATTTGATTAAAATCTGACTTTGCATTTTTCTCAGATAAAATATTTATACGTAATTTATGACTGAATTCCAAAACCTAGGCTCTGCCACCTTTACATAGCAAAGCCACTTTTAAAGCTTAGAATCACAGGTTCATACCCTGGAGAAAACAGCATTTCAGAAGCATATTTGCATTTCAAATTTTTGAATAATTCCTGTCAAAATTTTCATGTTTGTGTTGTTTTGTTGCTTTCCCTCCTCACAAATACTCCATGAAACCCATGCACTTAACTCTCAGCATGAGGTTCTGCCATAGAGAGGAAAAGTCTAAGATGGAAGAGTGCAAAGCCCAAAGCCTGGACTTTTAAAGCCTCCCTTCTGCCTGGCCCAGAGAAAAAGTGAGAAAAAAAAATCTTCAGAGTTGACATTTTTAGATTCAACTTTATATATATGTGTATATCTATGCATATATGTTTATATACAACCACAAATCTTACACTTTCACTTCCACAGATTCACTATGTTTGCATTTAATTTAGCATTTGGAAGTTCCCAGTATTGAACTTATTTCTTGCATGCTTCTTTCCCTTTGTGAAGTGTAGTGAATCTGTTCATGGCATTTAAGATAGATGAAACCTCTCTGAAACATGTTCATATTACCTGGCCTTGTGAGGGTCTGATTACTTTGCTATTGGACATCAATACATTTCTTTCAACTTTGCTGACATCTCATTAATTGTGAGTAAATTCATGCCAGGTCCTTGCAAGAATTGTAATTGATGCCCAATGGCATCCAACCAGGCTCTTAAATTGTTCATCAATAAAGTAACATGTAAATTCTGTCCTTGAGGAACAATGAACCTACTTTATTTAGACCCCAGCATAGAATCCCAACATCCATTTTTGAAATCTCCAATTACCAGGTTACTAGAAGCTACACTTAATGATAAGGAAGAAAGCACATGGAAAGCTGAATGAGAGCCAAATATATGCACAATTACTATATTATAACATAGTTGTAACACATGATTCTCTGACCTGGAGTTAACTTCAAGGAGCAAATCTCTTGAACTTTGTCTTCAGGAGAGTGCGGTGGTGAAAAGGGAAGGACTCCATTCTGCTACTTTTATTGTTTCATTGCTGTCCACATTACTCATGTACATTTGCTTATCTACACACATATATATATATATATATATATGCCCTATTTAATCCTTGACTGTAGCTTAAAATTCTATAATACAAAGATAAAACTTTGGAATTCAGCTAGTAGGTTATTTTTCAGATTTTCTTTTTTAACAAAATTTATATATTTTAGGACTGTATAGAGATATTCATACTAACAATTCCAATTATATTTTGTAAGATACAGTTGTCCATAATGTATGATTTACTTGATCAAAAAAACAACAAATGTATTTTGAGAAACCATAATGTATAATTTTTTTCTAAAAAGGGGAAAATATATGCAATAATAGGAATTATTATATTTTAGGAGCTTCTACGTTATTTAATATCTTTACTTTTTTACTGACATTTCAAGTGTCCAGTCCTCTTAGTTATTCAGTCTCCTGGCAGACTGCATGTTGCTGATGACACAAATAGATAAAAGGTGGCAATGCCTCTGAATCAGGTGTTTATGCCTTTATGGAGAAAGAACTCTAAAGATAATGTCCTTCATCTCACAGTTCACCTAGTTTCTGGCCTCTTCCCCTCTTCACTGTGCAAACCTGACAAACTGTTGAAGTGAGGCTCCCACAACTTTTTACTTCAGTATAAGTTTTATATATTAAATTCTGGAATAAAGATCTGTATCACAATGTACCAGAGAAGAATTATTCAATGGCCTGGAATTACGTGTTGCACTGTTCTGCTCCTTATCCCCATGCAAAAAAAATGAAAACATTTTCTTGGCATGTATATGACACCAGCAAGATTAAATGAGATTAATGACTTTATTTCCACAAACTCTTGGATAGCCTGCCAAGAAGAAAAAATATTTTTCATCCATATGTGGTGGCATTATCACTGTGTTGCTCAATTTTGGCTCATGATCAATAGAATAATTTTTAGACATAACTGGACTAATGCTTTCACTTACTCCAGATGCTTTTCTACTTAGATTATTCCTGAAAATACCACTAATGGGCTTTTACAAAGATTTATGCAGCCATATAATCCTTTCTATGAAGAACATTATTGCCAGTGCAAAAAGGCAGTTCACCTCTAGCTAAGGCTGGAAAATTACAAAGACCTTCATATAATCTTACATTTGGAAAATGCTCTAAGTGTACCACATTTAAAGCAACATTGGTCTCTTCTATATAACTTAAGAGAAATCCTTGCTAAATTCTTATGGACAATGTAAATGTTGACTTTTACTACTACCAAATAATGCACTTCCACAGAAGTAGTCTGTCAGAAATACTGCAATTGCTGGTGGAACAAATAATCACTGGGAATAAGAATACTAAGATTTGGCATTGAGAAAGCTTTGCATTTCAATTAGGAAATCAATATTTTAAATGTATTTCATAATAATGAATACCATAATATTCCTCAACACTTTGGGTCTGAGAGTCAGCTCTGGGATGAATAACAGATGCAGAGTAAAGTGCCCCTGTCATCTGAAGAGCACCAAGACAATGAAAAATATGTATTATTCTCACTCATCTAGCATATGAAGTTATAAATTTACATGCTTATACAGTTCAAAGAACACATAAACTACATACCAAGACTTGGATCTTGCCCCTCCCAGCAAACGAGAATATTTCTTTCGCAATGGATTCATGATTAGGGTTAAGTGCCAGCACAGTCATTGACTCATTGACAGCTTCTTTTGTTTTCCGGAAAAGAGGAAATTTCATCTGCTAACCTAAAAGGATATTAGCATTTTTTAAAGTTAGTGGAACAGTCAATTCTAGATTAAAAGTATTAAAAGAGGTCTCCGGTTTAGGCTGTAGAGAACAAAGAACAGAACTGTCTGAATCTGAAAAACACCACAGGGAGGGTTTAAAATTTAAGGTTGCATACATCATCACACCATGATCCCCTTTGGTGATAACAATAACTGGGATGAAGATCTTGGATCAAACGGTAGAAGCATCCTCACAGCTGTTAGCTGAAACAGAAAGAACCTTCTTGAACTAATAGGTAGCAGGTCAGATTTATATTTTGGTTTTGGTAAATATATATATATATATTTTTTTTTTTTTAATGCTAACATTGAACTGCAGTGAAGAGACAGATCAGAATAGCCATCAGAATACAATGCATCCTGTCTCCAAGGCCCTGAAAAGTGATAAACCCGGGTATTGAACCGTTCTCACACATTGATCAGCACACAAGAATTTTAAGGTACTCAGTATGCAGCAGGTTTTATAGTGAGCTGCATGGTATATTTGATTTGTTTTAGGACTGATAACATGAGATAATAGTATGGAAAAAACACACTCTGGTAGCAAATGACTGCTATTTTATCCCTGACACACACCTTGGTACAGGAGGAGAGTTCTTGATACTCCAGGGGTCTCACAATTTAGAATAGTGACCAACCTGGCCTTTTGAAACTGTGTGGTTTCATACAAAGCTAACAGGACAAACTTGTGGTAGGCTTGGAAATATTTTTTTTTAAATTAACATTGACTTACAATCCTCAGAGGAATGTTCAGTGCAACATGATATTCCTGATATTTTGCCTCTTCTTGATATTTTGCCTCTTTTCTTTACAGCTTCATTCCTTGCATTCAACTTTTTGCTGGTTTTGCATTACAAAAATTCCCGTGGATGCATGAGTCTTTTTTCTTTTCATTCTTCCAAAACCCACTTCTCTCCTTCATCCTAGAAACCTTCACGAGATACAGCTAGTTATGTTCAATAGGTAGGTAGATCTAACTAGAATATTTAATATTCTGAATGCACTGGTCAAGAGTAATAAAGCTGGTATAAATTTAAATATTTTGCCTGATTTTTTGTTAATATATGAGGTGTTCCTGATGTAATAAAAACACATGGGAAATGTGTACCTGACTGTCTGAGATGGACTTTTGTAGTGTATTCTTACACTACTTGGGCCACAGGCATTAGTGGGGAATTGGGTGTGAAAAACCGATCACCTATGCAAGTATTATTGCATGTTTTTGAGAGGAACACATCTATATTGAAATACGTATCAGTTAAATAAGTGAAAAATTAAGTAAAAATATAATTGTTTAAGAGTTTTCTATTTCTTTTACCTAAATAAAATAAAATTTTAAAATAGCAGAAGTGTTCATATTTATTAAATATTTTTTCTCTTATATATAATTCCAGAGATAGACAGTTTGAAATAGAAATTCTTACACTTTCTTTTAAAGGGCAGTTGAGCCCTCTTGATACATGAATAAATAAAAAATATACAATTGAGACATTTCATTACGCATCTGCACATCTTGATGTGAAATAATACTGCATAAAAGAATTTTATTAACATGGAAATCCATATTAATAATGTTTTTCATAGTTCTACAGATCAATAACATCTTGGAAGCAGAAGTAATGTAACCATAAACTGATGAAAAGCTAATTATCACATGGAGATCCAAATTTTCAAGAAAAATTAGAGACTTCTAGAACCTTACAACCTTATTCAAGTTTACATATTGGGCTCCAAAGATTTATTTAATGCTTAGTTCAGGTTTTGCAATAAATTAATGTACTGCATTTAGTATATTCAGTATTTATATTCATCGTTACTATATAAATAAAATATATAACATAATGTACTCATAATTATATAAAAATAATACATTGTACAAAATAATATATTCTTATGGTATCATATTTTAGTATCATATATTATTCCATACTGAATACTATTTTTAAAATGTGCATTATAAATAATATCTATATATTTACTCTTTATATGTCTAGAAATATATACATGCATTTATATATATATGTATGCATATATCTAAAGTTTTGCATCTTGCCAAGAATGGCAGTGGCTTTTGAAGTCCTAGAAATAGAGACTGTTACTACTTTTGAGGATGGTCCATTAGTGGAAAGCAGAATATTATACATTTAACACACAATAAAGTGAAATGAAACATTATATAACGCTACAGAAGTATTAGTGGTAGTCATACTCATTAAATAATTTGTTCCAAAATCAGGAACATCTACAATGTAGGAAAGGCAAAGTGATACATAAGTATCATATGATACATAAGTATCATAAGATACATAAGTGACGTAAATAAAACATTTAAATTATTTTCTACTCAAATAGCTTCAAGGAATTAATAATAAAATAATAAAAAAATTAAATCCAATAGGAATCCTTGACATTTAAAATTGATTAGCAGATTTCTGCTGCTTTTATTAGCATGAATATGCAACATGGTAACCCTTGCTGAAATTGGTGCCTGACTTCATTAAAGAAATAAAAAACGTTAGAAAGAATAATAAATTACAGGATTCTATTCCATGGGAAAAAAAATCAAATTAAAAAAAAAAAGATTCAAAATAGATTTCTGGGCTTAAGAAGGAATTGCCTATGCAGATAAGTTTCTATATGTGATCAGACCCTGATGAAGATCAAGTGCAATTCAGAAGGCCATTTCTATTCAGCAGACATTTTAAGACATGCTTAATATTACTATTAGTAATGAATATGACATGACTTTCAAAATCAAGCAAAATATTAAAACTCAGCAGGGATGCCCATAAGAAGAAACAGTCAGGACAAAATTGAGTACTGCTAATGAATTATTTATTTATTTATTTATTTTATTTGGCAACTCATCTTTAAAGATAGGACCCCATAATATTATGGTTATACATTTCAGATTTCCTGAGTTTTTTTCCCAGATTCCATCATATATCTGTTGTGCAGATGTGCAATTCCAGTTAACATGTATATGTAGATATATCCTATTAAAAGTGTATCATAAAATTCTATACTGAAAAGATGACACCAGAACTAACGTTCATAATCAATGTTTAGGTCACTTACATAGAAAATATCAAAAAGTTAGAATACAATGTGTCAGTTAGGCAAGAAAGTGTTTAGCCCATGCTTACATCCATCTCTGACATGGAAAAACTGAATTGTGCTGTTGTTTCTTTCATACTTCATATAAAAGACTAAAGTGTATAAGTAGCCATTACTAGATTTTAACTTTATTTTAAATGTTGCCCTGCACTGGTCAGGTAGGCCAATGCAGTAATACTTTATTTACTGCATCAATATTTTAAAGCTGTCACATTCATTATTCATTGAATTATTAAATTACCAAGAATCAATATCAAGTTTATACACTGTTCTTAGATTATTAAGGAATAATAAAATATTTAGAGAGATACTTTATTGTGTTCATTTTGTAAGGTGATTGTTAGGTAATTACACCATCAACTCCCATCCTACATGTTATATATAACATAAAGGTAAGTTTAAAAAGAACATTATTAAGCTTGCAAATCTAATACCAGAAATACTTGAAGCGCAGATTAAGACTGACAGAATTAAGATTAGTTTTAATTCTCATATTACAACGTTCCTTGTTATACAATGAAATGTTTTTTTCCTGTAGGTCTAGTATCTGATTCAATGAGCTAACTAGGACAGTGTTGATATAATGAATGGCTATTTAATATATTCTTTTTTCTCTTATTCAGTGTAGGGTTCTGTGTCTTATTTATTGAATATCATACAGATTCTTTTCCTCAAGACAAAAGCATTAATTTTATCATAGCCATAGGGTTTTCAACACCGTACTACCTGAACTCTCCACAGACAGTTATAAACTTATTTCAGCAATATAGCTGTGAGGTAAAGTTACCTCAGAGTTTTTCTCAGTATAAGAATATCCAGTGCTATCTCTTCACATACAAGGCCACATCATTGGCCCCTTTCTGCCAAAACATTTTTGGTTAACATTAAGCTTGATGGCAACAGTTGGTGTAAAAGCAATTCCACTCTCTGACTGAGATAGACACTTTACCCAAGCATGCCTTTACAACTGCTCACGAAACCACTGGTAACATGACCTTTGTAGCATTTAGTAGGATCTTTAAATTCCACATTAAAGTCCTGTGCTTTGGGATAATTCCCTTCAATGTGAATACATTTATTCCACCACGTCTCCACCAATCACTTTGTCAATCTTTCTGTTTGTCAGTGTATTAATGTTATATTTTGCATATTCTGTCTCATAAGAATAAACTTGGTTGGCACCTGCAACATTATATGAGTGAAAAATTAGAGAAGCTGAAAACAGCATGAACTGAAAGACAACCTGAGATGGTTTCTAATCTGAGGTATTCATCAGAGCAGATGCCTGCCAATCTACCTGCCTGTACTGTTGTATTGCTGTGCAGCATACAAGATTACGCAAGACTCAGCTGGGCTGGCATTGAACCTGTTTGATTCAGAACTTTTAAAAGTATGTGTAGCATTTAGGAATTGATTCCATACCAATTTAAATATAGGGAATAAAGGCAGGGTAAACTACAGTGTTAAGAGACTCTGATCCTTTCTGATTAGGTTGGTAGTTTGAGGTCTGTAGAAACAAACTGGTTTTGCCCCATTGGGCTGTTAGGTTTAACATAACTAACATTTAATACACTAGCTGAGGACATCTGCCAGCCTCACACAAGCACAAGGTCTTTACACATGATGTGACAAATATTTCGCCTCTTCTCTATTTCAGAAGACAAGCCTCAGGGATTCTTCTGACAAAATTCATTTATGTATCTGGTATCTAGCATTTCCAGAATCCTTCAGGTTTAATAGATTGTAATGAGGATAAAAAATGGTATGCTGATGTTGCTGTTTTAAAATGTTCTATTTTGGCTGTAGAAGTTATTTATAAATAAATTTGTACCATTAAAAATGTAACCCCAAGGTTTTCTGATTGGGGGGGGGGGGGGGGGGGGAAGTCAAAAACTCTTTTTATTTCTCTTTTTAAATTTACTTTTAATCCAAGTCAAGTAGGAGCAATTGCAAAATTTCTGGCTAAATTGGCCAAGTCAGTATATGCTTTTAGGGCCATTTTTAGAATACTGTGCATTCATGACTTTTTTCTAAAAATGAGGAAAAATCCCCTAACAAACCAACCAAAACACAGGCTAATGCTGCCATCTTGGAAAAACAGAAAAAATTTCAGTTGCATTATACTGAGTTTGTGACTCATCAAGAGAATGATAACTTTTTTTTTTTTTTTTTTTTTAGATAGATGGTGCATCCTTTTCGATTCACAAATAGAAAAGTAAATGAGTAATTGGTTAAATTTTACTCTATATTATGCTACAGTAAGTTTTCCAGTTTGTGATTTCTGGTATGGAGACCAAGTTATTGAAAAAATTAAAAAAAATAGTGTGTCATCTGACACTGCCACTACAGAAAGATCAAATTGCAGCCAGCAGTGGCATACCACAGATATAAAAGACAAGGCTGACATGCTTTTCACCCTGTTGAAAGATTAGCACAAGATTTTATTTGGATCACAAGGACTTGTATTTGAATGTCAGTTTCCCTTTAGAAAGCATAGATTTAAATGCCCTTAAATTAGTTGTTAGTGCCTATGTATATACATGGAAAACATATGATGTGTAAAGTTACATTGTTAAAGTATTTTATTTAAATCAAAATACGCAGAAATGATATGTGAAGCAAGATGCAGTAAAGTCTAGTGTACTACTATTCAGTGTTCAGTCATGTTAGATATTTGTTGAAGACTCATTGGTCTGAAGTTCTGGAAGTCATTGGAAAGCATTACTTAGAAGTGCTAAAGAAATAATACCAAAAAGTGTTATATAAGGACCTCCTTTGTGCTTATTAATAGATATGTGGCCTCACAGCCAGGAGACAAAGTGTTTGGCCTAAAATCTGATTTGTACGTCACAAAAGTTTAAGGGTGTATTACTGTTTCACCTTTCATTTTGAATTGTTCCCCCTTGCCTGTACTCACTGGCTATGTTACATGCACACAAGATTGCTTCTGGGATCTTGCTGGAGTACCTGAAATTCTCACCGAGAATAAACCCTCTGAGCAGTCCAGTGCCCACCCTAACAAAGCAATACAGCTGGGACCACTTATCACCTGCTCCAGTTCCCAAAATCTCCAGCACAGCAGAAGGCTCATACTGGGCCGCTCTGCATTCAGCACATACCCTAAGCATTCTAATCTGTCTAGATGTCTAATGGGATGTAACAAGGTAATGCCATGGTGAGATGAGGCACAGTTATGCTGTAGTCACATGAGATGTGCAGAACAGAAAATATTGCATGTGCAGCATATAGGCAAGTATGTACCAAGTTAGGTCTATGTGCTCAGTGTGGTGAAGTTTGGACATGATGTGGCTGATCTACTTTAAAGGAGGCTAACCTCCTTTAGCCTCCATCAGAGCAGGCAGAAGCCATCCTCCTCCCATGACAGAGGGTAACCATTTGCTAACCATTCAGGTCAAACGGCACATCTATCTCCTAACTAAAAAGTTTGGGGTTTTTGTCTTCCCCGCCCCCCCCCCCCCCCGAAACTTCTCAGAAAGTCCATGTTTCAGAAAGTCTGGCACTGTGAGGTGTGTGATGAATTGTAAAGGCAAGTGACAGGTTGTAAAGTTGTGAACTTGCTCCCTGGTGGAATTAAAAAGCCAAGCTTCAGCTCTGTGAATTCTTGTATTTTTCAGTTTATGAAAGGTAGCAAGCTTTACCTTGAGCTCTTTTGCTTTCCTCCACTAGTGTTTCATGCTGTAGTCACTTGAAAGGACACTTCAAAGTAGTTCATGGCTTAAAATTTAACCTATGTTTAAAACTGTTGCAGTCCTGCAGGGAGTATTTGCACTACATTAAGTGACTGGAAAAAAAAAAGAAAAAAAAAAGTCTAGCAATATAACACAAAAGACATTCTGTAAAGAAGTAGATGCTGTTTGTGTGTGATTTCTAAGACTGTATGAACTTCTTCAAAGTCTATGTGACACAGATTAATGCTGAACATATTTTTCCCCCTTCCCCTTCACCCAAGCTGTATGTAACCTAGCCAACTCTTTACTCAGATCATCGAACTCCAGGTGAATGTAAAGATCTGTTTCATGCCAAAAAAAACAGTCTGCTGTCTCTATGGCACTTCTGTCTATGGAGTCCTCCACAATGAGCTGAAATACTTGAGAGGGCAGAGATAAACAGGACATATTATTCCCCACCTGGACCTATGGAAAAGTGGGAGATAGCTTAGGTCAACCTTATTTCTTTTTGAAGAGATGAGGAATAGCCCCTGTTAAACATTGAATCAAGCAGATTGGGACATATCCTCCCTGTAAAGTGCACATTAGTAGAACAGTTTTGACACCTGGCTTGGGAGCCAGGTATTAATGCAAACATAATTAATACTTGCTCCTCTCCAAAACACCTTGATCATTCCCTTTCCATACCTAAATATCCCATAATACATCCTCTGCAATACTCAAATGCTCTTCTCTGCTTCTCACAGCAAGTCCTGTACCCCCCAGCAATGCACCCTGTCTGTGGGGTGACCCAGAGAGCCTCCACACTGACTTCTGCTGCTGGATGACCCCCATCCTGTGGGGCTGGAACTCTCCTGGGACAGCCCTGGGGCTGGGGCAGTGGTTCTTTTTGTGACTGAGATATTGAGGGTTTGCTACCCACAGCCATGTCTCTGTGATCTTCCATGTTTATGAAGATGAACCATTAATCATCTAGCCTTACAGGTCTCATTTCAATTTATCTCCTCTTTATAATTAGAAAGTAAAATGAGTGCTATATAGAAATGCAATGTTTTGGAGTGGGCTGCATATCATCTAGCTATGTGTACAAAGTGTGTATCTAAATCTGAGCTAGTCACTCAGAGGAGCCACTTCTTGCATAAACACTACAGAGGAATAGGAACTCCCTCCAAACCAAACTCACCTGTAAGGCAGCCAACAGACCATCTCTACACCACCTAACACAGTTCTGTTGTCAAGACAAGTGTATGAATCGCAACTACACATCAGTGTCATTTTGTCTATTTACAAAAACATATTTTTACATGTTATTATTGAAGTAATACATCTTGGTTTCCCTCAGTTTCCCTGTTCCCTAGTAGTAGGTTTCAATGGATAAGTCAAATTCACACAACAGAGAAACGTGGCAGGAATAGCACTAATGTAATGTACTAGAGCTTGTCTGTTTTGTGAACTGTCCAGAGTTAAATAAATTAGACACCACTAATTCACCTCATTCACCAGTATTTCACCACTGAACAACTCTGCTTATTGTAAGAGAATGCATCATTCTAAAACAGGAGTGAAACAGTAAAGAACTAGTTCAAGGATGGCTGTTTTATAAAGAAACTAATGGAAATATGACAGAAATAATATCGTTAACTTTATTTCTTGCCTTTTGTTGAAAATTAGTGGACATATCAAAAGGTTTGACACAAATCAATTTGTTTTATGGCTTATGTTAAACCGTTTAAAATACATTATCCTAGTAACATAACCATTGATTTTGCTGTTATTTTGTATACCAAACTATATGCAGTTTTGCTGTGCTGTGAAACAGCATTGTTCCTTCTTCATTGACATCTGAGAGTCTGTATAGTCTGTATTCATATAATATAAAAAGTGAAAGCCAGACACGGCATAAAAACTCCTGATACTGGTGGGAATATTTTTTTTTTTTTTTTAAAGTCTTGAAGTTGCATTGAGTGTCCAAATAATGATAAGAACTTTCATTTCATTTAAATTTCTTCAGAGATTTTAAGATTTGACCTTCAAGTCCACTAGAAGCCCAACAAATTATTTACTCTGCTGTTCTCTTTGAAACGAATTATTCCACTTCATCTCACAAGTAACATAGGGAAGAGCAGATGGACTAGCTTTGGGATGATTGAGGTGTTAGTGAACTGAAAGGTAATTAAGGAAATACACTGGTTAAACAAGATTGTGAAAGTCAGAAGGCATTCCATCATAAAGTAAAAGGTCAAATTATTGTCTATCTGATAAATATCTGCTATCTATTAAATGTCTAATATTCCCAGAAGGGAAATTATGATTTTTTTTTTTTCTTTCCTTCTCTTTTGACTTTATGCAGTAATTACGGAGACTGAATAATGAATTCACCTCCAGTGTAAGTTCCATGTAGTACAGCGCATATGACCAAAATATCAAAGAGGTCTTCAGTTTTCTTCAAAGCACAATTTGTTCCTGCATATATGCTACCATCTGTAGATAACTAGTGTTTGAAGGTCCAGGTATCTGTCCTGCAGCACTCATTATGATCATTAGAGGTGCGTGTGCCAGACTTAAATTTTGATTTCAGTTTTAAAGCTGGTTTTTTCAGCTGCAAGGTTAATGTCACATCTCTGCTGACATTAATGCAAATTCTGCTGGCACCAAAAGTTCACTAAAACTCCCCCAAACTGAAGATTCTAATTGAAACTGTCCAACTAGCCTTGGTCTGTAATCAGTGGAAGATCACCACTTACAAAGAGAAATTTTCCCAGCTATTTTGGATGAAACAGCTTTCTAAGTTGTTTTTGACTGGCTGTTCTCTTCTTTATCTGACTTCTGCTGATCCCCAGCTGTTTTGTCCCACTGACACTCTCAGCTCCCTGGGGTAAATGGTCTCTCTGGGTACACCAGGTCCTCCATCTCCCCAGAACTTCACTGTAATGATTCACCTCTATTGTAGCATACATCGCCCTACTGATTATCAATCTGGACATGCTTTTAATTTGTTAATATTGCTTTATCCATATACAGACAAACAGTAGCAATTGGTAGCACAATATGTTTAGTTCATGCTCTATATCTTTAAAGATCATATATGCACATTAATGGTTCTGTGCATCTTCCTACTTACAATACTACAGCACAGCTGTTTTAGTAGACTTTTTCAGACCTTTATTAGGCTAAAGGCATCTTGCTTTTTAGTCTATCTTCTGTCAGCTTGTCAATTACACTCTCAGGTTCTTTGTTATGTCACTAGCGCAGCTACATTAATTAGATTTTCTACTTTTCCAGCTTATATATCACTGCATTAGCTTGCACTTATCTCTCCTTGTCAGCTACAGAGGGAGCTGGATGACTGCTTCGGAGTAGTTACTTAGCTTTTAAGCAGCTAAACTTGGAAGCTTTTGATTCCCAAACAGAAACTCTGAGAAAGGCTTGAGTTTTAGAAAAGAGGGAGCCTCCATCTTCTGAATATGAGGACAAGTTAAATTAAGCATTTAGAAGATGAAGTACTCAGAATCACCAAATGTTTTTGACAGCACTGATTAAGGAAATACAGATTCAAAGAGATTCTTTGTGCATAAAATACTCTTTCAACCAGTGCTATCTTTAAAACTTACATAAACATTCATCACGCATGTTGTGAGCTGACATACTCTGCAATGTACTTTGCAACCAGAAATACTCCCCTCTCTGCAAAGTGAGTGAAACTTTATGAAACCATTGTTAGTTTAAATGCATATTTATATGCATATATGTGTCATAGAACATATACTTCGTGGAAAGCTGTGAATATAAACACAAGACTGTTATCAGGATATCAGCTGTTACTCTTGGTTATGTTAGAGGATTAATTGTATCCTCTACAAAGGTCAATGTAGCAGGCAAAGATTGCAAAGAAACTGCTTTAGAGATGGGTATCTCCTGGATAAATTAACTAGTGCTTTATCTTGATTATGGTTTATTCTATATTCCAAAGAAGCTTAAGTAGATGAATGTCACAGTCAATAAATACAGATTACTTGGCTTTCATTGAAAACTGATCTCCTCCACAAGGGAAATCTATGGTAGACTTGTTCCTTAAACACAACGAAAATGTTTCACTTCACAGTGCAGACAAATGGGGCCTAGGTTTGGTACTTCATCAAGTTGGACAACTGTTGCAGTGAAATAACTCATAGTCTTAAAGCACTGATTGTGCTTTCCTCTTTGTAGTGTATCTAAACACATACAATTAAATTAGTAGATCATTCTTACTTTGGTTTCTTTTTTTTTCTTGTCTTTAAAATAAGTATACATAGAATTATGCTCTTCTAAATTCTAAATAAGATATAACTAGAGGCAAGAAAAGGAAAGGATTCATCTCTAAAAGGGATTAGCTATGTTTTCTTGTTCAAACTCTTTGGCATAATGATGACAGGATATGATTATGTGCACAAACATATATTTTAAGAAAGTTGGGTGAAAAGCCTAGTCCATGCTTATGAAATTCTTGCATGGAGTAGTACTTATATCGTGAAGAATAACACATGTTTTTTTTCTGTAGAACATTCACATGTCAAAATCAAGTTTAAGTAAAGTAATCTGAACCCCCAAGGGTGGTCATAGTGTATTAGTATCAGTTACTGTTATTATCATTATTACTAAGGATGAAAAATGAGGAAAGAAAAAGAAATATAGCCCTCTCCAGAATACGGCTAGTAAACAAAAACAACTATCATAGTTGAACACATGGTGATGGAAAATCAAACTCTAAGCATGTCATTGGCGACACTGGACAAGAAATGGGCTGTATATGTGACTGGTCAAATGGAAGATAGGATGTCGTCCCAGGCAGCAGGACAGAATCCACCACAAAACCGATTCTGATAGATAGAGGAAAATGAGCTATAGTCTACTACTGCATATCTGATCATTAATGAAGTAGTGTAGAATACTCCTGATCTGTTTTGCTCAATTTATGACCTCATAAAGCATAGGTGCAGCTGGGTTAGCAAGCCATAGACTTCCCATTGAAGGTCTATTAGCGTTTACTGATAAAGTAATTAAGGTCATTAATATCAAAGCACTTGAGGAAAAAAAAAAAAATCCATTTTGGACTATGACTGTATTAATAAAAAATTTAGTTTTAAATTCTCTTACAAAAAAACCCACAAAACACAAAATGGAGCTGAACAAGCCAGTTCCCTAAAAAAATTCTTTCATTGGCAACCTTGAAGAAAAGGGTTTATTATTACTGCAACTGGTATTTCAGAAGATAAAAGTGTGTATATCAGAAAGGATATTTTTGAGAGTATAGAATTTAGAACTTTAAACTATTTTAAGAAATCCAATAACAAAAATCAGTCAATTTATTCCAAATCTGTTACATCAGCAAGGCATAGTTAATGAATACAGATTGATGCCTGAACATGTCTTCAGAAAAAAATGTCTATGTCCCTGGAGGAGGAAGCCTGAATCAAAATTCTTAAAAAACATTGAGGTTACATCTGAGAAAACAGAGAGGTTAAGGGAATGGCATCAAAAGCAAGATGAAAATATTCAAGAAATAGATGAAAGCCGAGGAACTTAAAAAGTCATGCAAGAATAACACATTACTACAGTGTAGGAACAATAGTAAAAGATAACAGGTATACAGACAGAGAAAACTCCTGAAGACCAATCAAAACATTAAAAATACGAAATTGAAAACTATGGAAGATTAGTAAAAACATGCACATTGCTATAGGCACAGAAGACTTAATTTTCTAGAGAAAAAAATCTGATACAGTCTGATTAAACACACTAATGATGTTGCATGAACTAAAGAAAATGTAAAAATTATTCAGCCACAGATTTGGGAAAGAGAACTCTGGAAAAAAGCATGAAGACTGGATGTATAATAGATAAGTGTAACATCTTCACATGATCTTATCAAGAGAAACTGCATAGAAAAGCAATGTTGATTACAAAAATATAGCTTAGGTCACCAGAAATTTTGTAGATATTGACTGAACACTTTACCCAGTGTCTCCCAGTTATTCAAGATAAAACAAATGGATGAGGGACTCAAATCAACTGGAGTACATCTAGCTGTTTGATCTGAGGTTTTTTTGTGTGTCTGTGTCTTTTTAAAATTCTAATTGAAATCTATAAATATTGTTGAAAACAGATCAGTATTAGCTGAACTGATACTTGTTAATCTTTAGACCCCAGAACTATGTCTCTGTTATAGCCATACTTCAATAAGAGAAGTAAAAATTAGTTTCTATCAGGGTGAAAATGCTCATGGGATTAGGTGCCTTCCTGAAACACGGCAACTGAGAGAACCCACCATTCACATTTCCCCTTCATTAGAAATGTTTTTGAGCTTAAAACTATTAGAGCAAGAAGTGAGATCCACCTTCTTTTCTACTGATCTCTTTGAATGAATGTCAAATGTGCTCTCAAAGTGTTTTATTGGACTTAATTATTCTGAGGTCTTACATATATGAAACAGGCACGTACATACTTAAGCATTGTAGTAAACCTGAAGCAAGTACATATGTTGTTATATATCTTTCCATACAAAAAGTGTGTAATAAATACATGACCTTAAAATTAGAAACTTAAAAAAACTTTCAGGAAAGATACTCAGTGTGATAAGGTACCTATATAGTCCATCAGTGTTGTGAAGAAGGCACCTAGATTCTACCAAAGTCCCATGCTGGTGGTCTGGAGCTTATCCTAAACCTTTCACTGAATCAAGAACAAAGTGAATTAGGAAGGGTGTTTTCCTGACTCTATAAAAAATGTTGTTCTATGTAAGTAGTTACAGTGCTGTCCAGTATTATGGAGAAATTTGGGAAAAATATGGCCAAAAGAAGTTATTTATCTATTATTATCTATGAAAAGAATTCATTTATCTATGATATCAGAATGACAGATTTCTCAAAGCACAATGAATTACTTGTTGTTTTTTGTTTTGGTTTGATTTTTTTTCTTGATTCCAAACAGATTAGTGTGGTAAGAACTGGTTATTTTTGTTTGTTTGGATAGTAATCAGAAATTTGGAAATAAATTTTCAATGTAAAAAAGGAACATTGTTGTTCAAGAAATTTTCATTCAGATTGTTCTTGTACTTGACGAGACTTGGGACACTTGACAGGCTGCAGAGCCCTGACATCTCAGCAGGTCAGCAGAGAACCATTAGCTATAGAATCAAGCTCAGATATTTTCAGGACTACTTGTCTGTAAGTAGATGAGATACCATTAACTGAATGAATTGAAACTAAGAAAAAAATATATCTGTTTTGTTTTGTTTTGTTTTTAAATTATACTGAAATTTAAAACCTACATTATTTTAAAAAAATACAATTGCACATAATTTAGGCTCTGGAGGACCTCTTTCCTCCTCTGCCTTTACCTTGCTACATTGAGCTGACATGTGACAGGGATTGTCTTCATTCAGAAATAAAGTGCATTAATTCTTCTGCTCAGACTATATTGCAGTGACAGAATAACTTTCTGTCTTAGCTCTGACATTATCATCTCAGGACCAGGTAAAGTAGGAATAACACATCAGGTCAAGTGATCCAATAGAAAGTTTTTCTCAGAAACCCAATGTGCATAAAATGCATGATTTACATCTCATCATTTACAGTTGTTGCAAAAGAAGCAACAGCTATTGTTTGATCTGAATAGTGAAGATTCTAATGATGCTCTTATGTGTTAAATACCAGGCTCAACTCTTATGAGATGATATGCAGCTTAAACTATGAAATATTTGAAGGATCCAGACAGACTTTTACTCTGAATGTTAAATATAACTTTAAGGTTGAAAAATAACATTTTTTAATTTTTTTTTTTCTTGTTCCACTCCAACTTAAGCAGGTTTGCCTTTTATGGATTTCTCCTACTGATATTTAATCATATCTTGTTTAAGCATTTAATTATAACATCATGATGATCACCAGATTCATTTCCTCTCCTTTTTTCATTCCATTATTACTACTTAAGACTTCACTCATTTTTTTAGATGTGGGGGTACTTACACGTAAATTTATTTAAAATATACCCTTTAAATGTTGGGAGTTACTCCGTAAAGCTGTTAAGACTTCTCTCTGTACTCCTCTTGTGCTTATAATAACTACAGCTAGTTCTATTTCCTCTTTAAGAAATGTTTAATGGGAAATCTTGTAGCATAGTTTGCAATTTCCTTCTTCATTCAAAATGTTAAAAACCCAACAAAATAAAAAATCCTCAAATATAACAATAAAAAATACTTTCTGCTTTCAAGAAAAGCAGAAATTTGTAACATCTCCTTCTTCAGCTTCATTTCTTTTATAGCACTTATCCAGTTGTGTGAAACACAATTCTCTTTCAATACCTTCATTCATGCCTTCTTGGACACTGTTGAATATAGGTACATGATGCTCTGATTTTTCTTTTTTTCTGAATTGTATTTGATGTCACACAATAACCATATGAGTCTGAAGCTACAAGAGAAATACTGATGCAATATAATTTCTCCCTCTCTAAAGGGGCCAAGGTGCTAGTAGAGGCCCCCATCCCAAAATCAAAACCTGCTGTTACCATGGTCCCACCCACATTGTGAATTCTGATAATCCAATATAATATATTCACTAACAGTAAATTTACAAATATTAAAAAATATGACCCAGTGAACACCCTAAACTAAGTTTTGATCCACAGGGACCAAAGTAAAGCTTGGTGTCTTAGTACTTAGTAGATAGTCTAGGAGGTCCCCATATATCATTGCCTTTGATCATCTCTGATACACTGAGGTTAAAAGCATTCCTAATCTGTGCGATATGGTGAAAACTTTAAAAAAAGAATCAGTGTCCTTGAAGTAGGGAGATCTGCTCGAGGCGTAAGTCTTCACCGATGGAGGAGATGTAGACGTTGATAACCATATAATTCACACATCAAACTATAAAGGAAGGATAATTTCCATCATTTTTAATGAATAGGTGATATCCAGTTCTGCAGAACTCTTTGTATTTCAAACTTCAGTTCAAGCTTCACTAACATCTAATCTATTTGTATGCATGGTTTGGGAGAGGGTTAGAGTCTCCCAGAGATTGGCTTGCATGCAAGCTCAGCCAATATAATGTCTACTCAGTTTATATTTATTGACATAAATCATAAAATCTCTTATGGACATAGCATCTAACAGGCCAGACAAATAGTGTAAACTCCTTCATAGAAGGTTGGGTGCAGCAGACAGTAAGGGCCACACAGCCTTGTTGAGCTACAGGCATACTGTGCCTGTGCTGCAAGTGCACAAACTTCACTGCCTAAGTACTCATGTCTGTTGTCCACTAAGGACTGTAAGATTAGTTCCTAAGCAGAGTTTAACTAGATTGCTTGTCTCTGTGGGACTACTCATTACTCCATACAACCATGTCACTCTTGTCACAAAGGTGGGAGAAGAGGAAATGGGAGTCAAAATCTGTTGCTCAGAGTAAGAAATTATTTGACTTGTATTTTTGCCTCTTCGTTCAGTTGTTTTTTTTAATTCTTGTCCTTACAGTGGTTTGTGTTTACTTCATATATTCAAGTTTTCTTTATAATCACTAAAACTAGAAATTGTGTTAACAAATTAGACAGAAATGAATGGAACATCTTCTAAAAGAGGAGTTGTTATTCCAGTGTGACCTAGTTTCATCTGAATTCTGTAGTTTATGTGCTGATGTCTCCTGGCAAATCTTGCATATGTTATGCTAATTAAAACCTCCTCATGTTAATCTGAACATAGAATTTTTCACTGCCCACTTGTTACCATTTTTCTGCATTGATCTACACATACCTTAAGGACTGCAATAGCATCTGATATTTCAACTCAAAATCTTAAAACAGAAATAAAACATTCTTCCTTTTATGATCAGGGGACAATCTTAACACAGAACTGTTGCAGGTATTCTTAAGTGGAAGCAATGGAAGTCAGTCCAGACAGAACAACATTCAAAGAATTAAGTAAAATACAATATGTCAAACATTTAATGTGGAAAAATGTATATTCTTTTCATATAGAGAAAGCAACATAGCATCCAACTCACATTTGGAGGTAGAATACCACTGGTATCCCTGTTGAGAAGAACATATTGAGACAGTTTATAGAAACCCATCAAGAAAAAGAGGATGTATTAAATTGTGCAAAATAAGTCATCTTGGAAGAAATATTCTGTTCTCCAACTGTTATTTCAAGAAATAAGTAAACAAAATGTCTATATAAAAGCTCATACCATGCTACTTTTAATAGCAATCATGGCAAAATTTCCGGAATTACCACATTAAGCAAAACAGTACACTTTGTTTACACTGTGGAGGACTACAGCCAGTTTGGAGCTTTGGTGACCCTGGAGAGAAGCCATGGCTCTGCATAGCCTCCAGGTTTGCAGAGTGATGTCTGCCTTGAAAGGGGAGTGGAGATCAAGGCACCAGATCAAGGACTACAGTGTTCAGGTAAGCGTCTTCTCCTTTCCCATTGAATCTGTTTATGATAAATTTATAAACGCTTATGTTGTTGGTTATGTCATCTCTCTTCCCAGTTTACTGATCACCATTTTTATAAAGCATGGCTTCTCTGACAGAGATAAGCAAAAATCTTAAAAGCAACTGCCATCTTTTGTGACATTGGTGTGCCTCTGTGGGTAGTGTGTGGCTGGATACAACCCCACTGCTCTCTAGAGAAGGCACTGATACTCTATGGGAAGAAATTATCCCTGGCTGAAACCACTGAAGGAGACATTTAGCTTGCATCTTCTGATGATGTCACATAGTGATAACTTCATTTTTCTTGGGATGTTGAGATATTCCAGGAAATTTATTCAGTATCTGCAGCCTCTGAGTTATTTACATTAAATCCAAAATAATTTCATTCACATGGGTAAAGATGAGTTTTGTTGAATGTTATTCTTCAACATCTTCATTTTCATTACATAGTCTGTCTTTTTCATTAAAGATATTTGACATCTATTCTCAATAACCAGCTTTGAGATCTGACTATATTGTTCATTGAAAGAAGTTATTAAATTAGCTTTGGTATTATTCGTGATTTGGGATGTCTATTTTAGACTGATCTTTCATTAATTCAACCCAAACAACTCAAAAGTTTTTGAAATGCTGTTCTGCCTAGATTAACTTTTTTGATACTTTTCCTCAATGAATTTTAAATGTTTTTAAGTGAAGTCTCAAAATTTTGCAACAGAATATTTTTGTTAGGAATATTTCTTCTGTCTTTCTATGACACTATGTCCCTTCCGACTCAAACTATTATGAACTTTCTGAAGCTTTTCTATAATTGCATTTTTACAGTGTACTGGGTTTGAATCTACAACCTGGTCACTGAACTGAAAGCAAGTATCTTTTCTATCCTGCTTTGATTCATTTGCCAGTGCCTAATCAATATGAGATGGAGGTATGATCAGTTTGAATGGAGTCAAAAGATGAGAGGACAAGCATATGACAACAGTGTTGGAAATGAGAACTTGAGACTAATTTGGAGGCAAAAGGAGAAGGGAAATAGCAGGCAGGGGAAGGAAAATTGCAGGCAGGATGTTGGGACAGACTGTCAGGAAGGCAAAACTGGAAGTTGGACTAGGTCAGTCTGTGTTTTAAAACTAAAAGTCTAAGGCTGATTTTAATCTTTAAAATATTCTGAAAACTATTTCAATGTTAATACAGTAAATTGTTTTCCTTTTATGTTTCAAATTCTCAATTCCTCTCACACAAAATTATATTCTTCTCACAAATTTAGCAATCTTTAAGTTTTCTTGTTCTTTTACAGTCCCCATTTTATGAATTATCCTCTCAATTAAAGGAGGAAGTAGAACTTTGTGGGGGTAATTTATACCATGTTAATATGGGTAACTTAACAAAAGTGGGTTGAATTGCCTTTGGGTGTTTCTCTCCCCTTTGTCTGCAAAAGGATCTTAAATTACGTACTGAGATCACATGCCTAACTCATAGATGGCTAAATCAGATTAATTTCATTCTGATTGTTATTTTATTGTGCAGATCTGCTAAGTTTTACAGGTGTGGTGAGATCTGGACCGCAAGAGACAAGCTTATGTCAAAGCTTCCTTTTAGGATATTACATAGTAACACCTATCTCCTCCTGGCTGACCTAGGTACCAAGCTTTCCATGCTGCTGTATTAAGTGATCAGACCAAAAGTGCCTAATCTATTAGCACATCAAAGCAATGTAGATGCTCACAATCAGGAATCAGACACTCCCCTTCCATGTAGATGTAGTCACTGAGGCAAATGAAGCCATGCTGCTTTACAGCTTTCTCAGGATCTTAGTATCTCTTTTTGTCATCTCTTTATATGTTGCACTAAGGCTTACTCCCTGTCTCTTGTGGTACATGTGTTCAACGACTATAATGTTCAGATTTAACAGAAGACATAGGGGCTTAGGTAAAAATTTAGAACCCAGCCAGGGCTATGTGTAGCTAGTAGACATTACTTGACAGTAATTTTGACTTTTCCTTATGTTCAGGGCTGTGCTGCACTTGGCACGAGCAATCCTTTATAATACTCTAAAAGCAGACATAAGTAAAACAACCCAAACCACATCCATTATTAATAATTGATGTTCATTCAGCATTGGCAAGCATTGATTATAGGCTTAAATGGAAGTTCTTTGCAATATTGATTTGGATGCTTTTGACTTGAAACTGAAAGCTGCATACATTTAATGGAAGATGGTCACATTTCTTAAAAATTAAGCAGTCATTACATCTGTGTGATTCACTACCTTTATTTTGTGGGATAGACTCTATGTCCTTGAGGAAATTCAAAACTGTGTCAAATGTTAAAACTTTTAAAAAGAGACTAGGATAAAAATAGAGTCACAAATCTTGCAATAGGTTCTGAAATTCTTTTTTAAGTATGTTGGGAAAGAAAGATGATTTGCAGAAGAATTAGCTTTTTTTTTAAAAAAAAAAAAGAAAAAGGAAATGAATGAATCAGGGGAGGGAGGGAGGGAGGGAAGAGGACGGGAGGAAAATTAGTTGTTACTTAATAGGGAAAGCATTGTGTCAATAGCTTTTTGCTGTTGATTCTTCTGCTTTATACCAGTGTCACAGCTGTTCTGAATCCTTGGCTGAAAAATACAGAGTTGAAAACATGTCTGAAGACAAGGAAAACACATAGCTGGATGGAGCACTTAGGTAATTGTTACTACATTATTGGAGAGCAGTGTCTGATTGGAAGTGAATTGTAGGTTTTGGATCTTCAGTTGTGAATATAACAGACTATACGAAAGTTTTCATCAAATGTGCTGGAGTAAATAATTGAAAATATGGCACTAGTACACTGAAAATTTGGTTAGGTAAGACAATAAGGGGTGATAGACACAGAAGAAAACATTTCAGTTAATTACATAAAAATATTTGAAGGGTTTAGCTGTTTTAACATAACATGGGCTTTGCTAATATAAGGCCCATGTGACTCTTTAATGAAGTTGCAAATGTGTAAGGAACAAAAATAAATTGCACTCCTTTTAAGCCTGTGAAATAAACTGTTGTACTGCAAGGTACTTGCAAATGGCATACAAGTCAGATGCACTATTTAATAAAAAGATGTACCTTCTACATCCCTTGATCACATAGTTTTGCTAAATAAGGGTTATGAAAACAACAGGAAATTCTTTTGCTTTGTAAGTCTGTTTGACTTAAAAAAAAAAAAAAATGTTAACTCCATGCCTGAGAATTTCCATAATAGCCCTAATATAACAGGCAAAAATCAAAACCAGCAAAATTAATCTATATTAATCAAACTCCATCTAATTTAAATCTAATCTGACAAGCATCTTTATTTCATGGCAATTAGTGCTTCAGTCCTGCAAAATGCTCCTAAGTAAGGCTCTAAATCTTAAAGATTCTTTAAATACTATTAATGTTGAATGCAAGAAAATTGCCACAAGTCTGCACCTAAGTTTATGTGATCCTTTGTTTCTCTCCCCAGATTTTGTAGAACAGCATGCTAGCTGCCATGTGATGCAGCCACTAGAACACTGAGTAAAACATTTTACTAGAAAAGTGACATTTAAGCCCATACCGGTTCTGCTGAGGGCTTAACATGTCTATAAATAGCCCAGAGTGAGTTTTCAGGTTTGTTATTTTTTTGTTAATAAAAGCCTGCTAATAAAATCTCTAATACAAGAGGAAGTGGTATTTTTGTGGTTAATTTTCCTTACTAATATAACAAGTAGGTCAAGGAGATTAAGATTCCTAATGTAAAAAATATCTCTTAAAGAGCAGAACTGTTTCCCCTGTGCTTTTAGTGACTACACTTGAAACATGTACAAAGGGATGCAGAAGGGCAAGAAACTGAGATTCTGGTCCCCTCAGAGGTTAATGGCTGATCACTTCTGATTGTTCCATTTTCCCAGTGGTTGAACGGTTGTCCTGTGAATCCAAAGCCTGAGTTAGGCTTTTAATAAAACAAGATTAACATGTATTTATGTAATGGAACTCTTCTTTCTCTTCTGGCACCCATGTTTTGCAAGATTTAAAACCTATTCATCAGTAACTATGTGTATATTTTTGGCTCATATCTAATATGGGGCCTGATTCACAGTAGGGTTAAAAAACCTCATACTTGAAATTGAGATGTGTTGAAGCATTCATTTTGATCATATAACGCTTCTGAAAGTCTAATTGCTTTAGGAAAGTACCCACACTTAACAGATAATCTTCCAGAAAAGGCTGGCTTCACTGATGCCTTAGCTCTTCAGTTTAAATCAGAAATAATATTTGCACCTAATATCTACAGATTAAAAGCAGTTTCTGTGTAAGGATGTGGTTGTTGTCAGAGAAATAATCACAGAAATCTTCAAAATTAAATCACCGAGGAGTCACATTAAGTAATAATAGTCCCCAGACCTCCTAGACTTTCTGTTTACATCTGTAACCTTTGTTCTTCTAATTAAAACAGTTACATTATAAATCTATGGTTTAGATCTGAAAACAAATTGCATGACTAATTGTTTTCCAACAATTAAAGAATATTTTAATAAATTGTTCTATACCCAGAGATATTTTTTTCTGTCTTGATACACAATATTTCTTTCTCAGAATTCTGAACAATATTAATTTGCTGCTATTTGTGTTTACAGTGTAATATTTGTGCTGCCTTTTGGTCTCACTGGATAATGGAAACATCATTGTGATAAACGTATATATTAGGAAAACAGGAAAGATCCTATATAATTTACAGTTGATGAACAAGATGGGGAACAGCACTAACAGTGGAGAGGAACAGTTGATAATGAAGAACTTGATATCACCATTGTTTAAAATGAATCTTTTAGAAAAAATTAAATACAAATTCATGCAAAGAAGCACACAGCAACAGCAAAAACATATAACATAGTACTATTACATTATTCTATGATTCTATATCTGTTAACAGGAAGGTTACTTTGTAGTTTGGACTTTGGGACTTCTACCTAAGACCTCAAAAAGTACCCAGCAGAGTTTTTGTAAGCATCAGTTCTAATTCATTTCCCTTATGCAGTTTTAAATGTCTGTGTGGTCTAGACATACTGAGCCTATGTGGCCACAAAAGAGAATAAAGACCTCAGTTCCCACTACTCTCATGGATAGTGATTTGATGTAGGCACAAGTAAGAGGAAGCATGTGGTGTATACAGCTTATTTTCTCTCCATTCTTTACCCCAGAACAAGGAGTCCTGGAAGGTGACAGAATGTACAGTAGACTGGTCCTTATTTACTTAACAGAGAGTTGAACTGATACAAATAGTGTCACAGCCTTCACATCTTGAGATTAGTATGTGCTGGCCCAGACCCTCCTACAGCCTTAGGCTCCATGCAAGCTGTTGTGAATGTCACCAGCTGTACATAGCCCCGAGGTACAACTCTTTCTTAATCGTTTCCGTGCAATTTGCTTAGGACAATATTGGGAACAGCATTCATAAAATCCTGAAACCTGTTTGCAGAGGCCACAGTGTAGATAAGAAAAGAAATGGGGATCTCTACTGTAAGCTTCTGAAGGATTGTTTTCCTAGAGGACATTTCCATGTAATTCTAATGCACTGAAAATCTGGCCTACGTGCTAGGAACGAAACAAACTAGAGAAAATTGCTTATAAGGAATTCCTGTTGCTTCTAAGGAATTCCTCTTCCTTCCCCCGTTCCTTTGATTGCCTTGAAAGATTGATTATGCAGTTTGAATTTAGTAGTCTGGATTTATCTGGAATTAGCCAAATACAACATTTAAGCACAATGTAATCTTCCAATCTGCCTCCCTGTTCAGTACTTCAGAAATGACCTGCTATGACCATGCTGTTTTACAAGTAGACCCTGGTCGTCCACAGACAGACCCTGCCAATATATGTTTATGAAAATGTGCTAAGTTAATGCAATGTATATATTATCAGCAAAGTTGGTAGTTTTTTTCTAGTAATTTGAAGAGTCTGTGATGTGCCTATGTGGTGCATTCTTGGGCAGACTTTTTATGACTCTTTTTTTGTGCTGAATACAAATAATTTTTAGTCTGGAAGCAACATAAGATGACTTTGATTTTGAGTTAATACACTCAAGTGGTCATGTAGGGTCATGTAGTCATAGAGGGACATGTGAGATCACATGAAATGCAAATGCAGGTGTGTAAGGGAGATAAAGAAAGACCCACCAGGCCTCCCATTACTAATTCTCTAGCAGATTTGTAACTACTGCCTTACCTATCCACATGTTTAATAGCTAAATTGAGCTTTTCATGTTCAGAGCATCTGTTCAGATCAGAGAAATACAGAGTTGTATTCAACCATCCATACAGCAATGTCCTAGTATTTCTGCAGAAAGAGTCAGTTCACATTAGAAGTAAGGCTGTCCAAACAGATCAGCCTGCAGTTTTATAATTCTAATGACAATTAGCCCAATGGCAGTTTTTCTTAACAATGACAGTGACATTGGTCTCCACAATGGTTTACATAGATAGCACTTCATTACTCAGAGTCTTTGATTCACCTTACTAGAAGATACTTACTAGAAGGTAGCTAAATGGAAGAACTTCTAACACCATATCTCAACAAAAATGCATTTATTTTCCCAATATATAAAGCTACTAACAAATATAGATTTATAATAATTACCTATTTACTAGTAATTATCTGCAACAACATAAACCCTGCCTACACTTCATTACAATTAGTTACAAAGCTGAAGCCTGAAATGTCACTACTATTAGGTAACTTCAAGCAAGCTCAGCTAAGATTCCATCAAACCTGTTTAAATCAGGATAGAAAACATGCTATCTTTCTACTGATTACAACATTCGTTAACAAGGAAATTATATTTTGTCTATGCAACACCTTCTCTTTTGGTGTTTTCAAACTGATATCATAACTGAACTCTGCTATGTTCACACTTTCATAGGCAGAAATCCTGGCCAGAATGTTGCATGTACCTGATTTAATAATATTTTCTATAACATTTTTAGACTTCATGAAATTTCATTAAATTGTTAACTAGTAATTGCATCTATATCAGATTGAACTTTAGGGTAAAGTTAGCTGTTGAAGGACCTTGACCCTAAAGTCTCATTTATTTTTTATTCCAATTTAATGAACACATTCAAACTTTATTGCTTAATTACATCACACATCAATGAATTTTGCATTTTGATTAGGTATTAATTCTATGTGCTTCTCTGGATCACTTGAGGATACGCCCGTGAAACTTCTAAACCATGCTGATGAGTTCCAAGAAGGGCAAATATATATACTTTAGACTCATTAACATGTTTCCTCACTACCCAGAGGTATTTGTATTTCATTTTATGATAACATGGGCATTTGTATTGTTGGTCTCTCTTCATGCTCTGCAGTATGTTTTATATTTCTCAAATGTTGTTTCTTCTCTTTCACTGTGCAATAGCAACCAGAGTACAGCCGTATAAGTCTTGATAAAACATCATAAGGGGACAGGGAGATATTGGTCTCATACGTCTCGTGTTTTTTATTTTACTAGGAAAAAAGACATTCATCTTAACGAACTTCAGTAGTCTTTTCTATTATCTTGTTCTTAGCTGAGGGGTTGTTCCTCCCCAGCTACAGGCCATTACCTTTCTTGAAAAACAAATTCTTTCTGGAACTTTCTCTACTTTTCAGGTTGTTCTATGTGTTACCCACACATTATTTGTTTGACATATGGTATGCAGAAGGACTCCAATGTAAAATTTTCAGTGAAGAAACAGTAGAATATATCAAAACAATGAAATACCTCTTAACTCTGGATTTCTTCATGATAGAAACAATCACAGCTAAATATGAAACATGAGATATATGGAATGTGGAAGAACACTGGCAAAAATAAGGTGCCCTGGACAAACCTTAAGTTGCAAAGAATGCTTGCTGAGCATAAAATACAGATGGTAGACTGCCACACAATCAGTGTGGACACTTTTTTTCATAAAGGCCACATTCAAAAGCAGCTTAAGCATGGAGAATTTCCCATAAAGATCAAAGTAGTCAATCTTATTTCACAGATTTTCATGAGTTTAAAGAAGCTGTGAGACCTAAAAAAGACATTCTAAATCTTGTACTATAAATCTCTATTCCAGGAAAAACAGCATCTGATGTGCCATACTGAGAACAAGTATTTCTGGCCAGCAAAGCAAATGCACTTGTAACTTCATGGAAATAAATTGCAGTTGATTTGTTACAATTTAGATAGTTCATAAAAAATAATCTCTATCAAATAATTTTACTAATTTTCCTAATTTTAAAGGGGACAGTTTATCATCCCATATCTGCAGTTTCAAACTTTGTAACATTTTCTTTTCTATTGTAGTGACTGGTGGTTTACTTTTTTTTAATAGACCTTGTTTACACCTATAATCTATTTTTTTTAAGTATATCTTCAGGCTATCAGGGTCCCTTGGAGGATGTCAAGCTCTGTAATTAGAGAATCTCTTAACTGAAGAGCACTAATGACAGTCATTGCAACTGTCAGCAGTTTTTCACTTTTCACATGAGGACACTGTTTGCTAATTGGATTAAGTCTGGTTCTGGCTGTAATCTCTGTAAGCAGTAGTCAAAGAGAACTGCCATGTCACACCTGGTTTGTGGGCTGGAAGATGATGAACACAGCTAATAAAGTGTAATTTAAAGCACAACCCATGCACATAATTAACTATGCCTTATTTCCTTGATTAAAAATCTGCTTATCAATGATAATGGCTCAACTAAAACAAGAGGTAATATTTTAAGGTAGAGTAGATGCTTACATTACCTGAATAAGATACTGTTTAAATGTGCTGAGTGAGTTTCTTTTAAGTGGCATTGCTGCCCCTTTTGACCAAACAGTCAGGTAATGGTCAGGAATTGCAATTTCTTTTTTTTTCTACAGTAGAAAAATTGAACAGGCTGAGATAACTGTTCTAATACAACCCAGACTACCTCTATAGTTTCTGTTTCTCAGATCAGTACCATCAAACTTCAAGAGGCAGCTGCTCTGACAGTCTAAGACTACCAACACCCTGCACAGAAAGTTTTAATTTTTCTTGACTTACTCTCAGGACCTCATTGTCAATATTTAGCACCTCTTGATTTCTGTTTATTTTGCAATTTCCTGTCTGTCCCTTTTTTCTCATGCACAAATGCTGATAAATAGATACCACTAAATCGATTCTTAGCCCTCCCTCCGTATTTGCAGTAAAAATGGCCTCTGGTCATGGTTACTGTTGTTTAAGTCATCATTAGCATTTAACTCCACCCTTCTTGAGCCTGAGGTGAAAAACAACATAAATAAGGTTTATGAGAGCTCAGTGATCAAAGACAAGCTTTTGGTGAGCTGTACAACCCCTGGCATAACAGTATAGCTACACTGTTGGGTGATTTCTTGAATCTTTATAGTTCCTAATGAGACATGGATTCAAGGCTTATGTTCAATCGTACTGCAAGGGAGGATAATCAAGAACTGAAGACTCTGCAGAGGTTTGGAAATTCAGTCTAAAGAAAATTCAATCTAAAGAACATTGACCTGACAAGGACAGAGGAAAAAGGAAACAGATGACAGAGCCTGGAAGCTGTAAAAAGAATTTTGGTACATCATGCAGTGGGAGTAGTGGGAGAATTTCAAGATGGACTGAGAGGTTACAGACAGTAAGGATATAGCTAAGCTTTATTTGCAGCTATCATTGCAATAGCTGAATTCTTGAGGGAGCCATTAAAGATCTAAAGGAGAGGAATTTACATTTCCACTTTCCAAACATTTAAAGGGAAAAAAAAAATGCTTTTCATCCTGACTCTGGTTTTGAAACATTTTGAAAGAGTAGCTGTGTAATTTTAAACACAATGATACCGAAAAGCCAGTCGAAGAAGAACTCTCTAAGACTCAGAATCAAAGTATTAGAAAGCAGGCATTCTTTATTACAGCACTGGGTGCATGGGGGGTCACTCCTCCAGAAGCGTGCACACCCATCGTGGTAATTTGACTTGGCTTTATACAATGAAGTGTTACATATTCATGATCTCTCCACGAAAAGATGGGGTTTATAATAATGAGTTCTGAGAAGTCATTTTCATGTGCTCCACCCTGGTCTCCTCCCAGTTACACTTGTGCAGTGGCTCCTGGTGGTTGTGGGCTTCAGGATGAACGTTGAAGATTCCTCCTCTTGTGACTTTTTACCCAGTTAGTATTTCCATAATCATGATAACTCAGCATTCATTGAGTCCTGTCCCTTATCTTGGGACTCAGTAGTTGCAGCTCCTTACTTATCTTAAGAGCCCCTCCTGCTGAGAGCCCACCCTTTCATTGCATTATCCTGCCTGTCCACCGTCTCTCTTAGTTGTCCTGCATCCATTTTGTTAAGGTTTCTCACTTCAACTACTGTATATTTTCCATAACCCATCCACCTACTGAGGGGCTAAAAATGAATCTGCTGAGGCTGGCTGTTTGTCCAGCAATAGTAGAAACTGAAGTTAAAGGAAGTGGCTGCTCAAGAGTTTGAGAGACACTGGGAGAAGCTCTTCAGCAGTGGTTCAGTAAAGTCACTCTGAGAAAAGACATGAAACTCTAGAAAGGCCTTGTCTGGTTGTCTAAAAGGGTAAAAAACTTTTCTGTTTCCTAATGCACTGCAGAGAAGTCACTTTTGTTAAATATGGAAAGAGCATGATGTAGAAAGCAGATGCAAAACTGCTTCTTAAAGGGAGTAGTGTGCTCTCTCTGGATGTGCATGGAGTTTAACAGTCCCTGTGTAAGGGATAGAGTGTGTTTATGTAGCATGTGTTAGTGATTTATCTTTATAATGCATTTTCACCTTCTGGAAATTTATTATTGTGTTTACACTAATAAGGTTAAGCCTGACAAGAGTATACTGCCCTGTGATCTCCCAAACTTTTGAAATGTAAGCATAGTCTATGAAATAGTTTTGGACCAGGCAAACAAATATCCTTCTGAGCAGTTCCTAAACAGAACTCAGGAGTAATGCCCAATAAGCATTTGCACACAGTTGCTGTATTCCAGGAAATAAGAGAGTTTAATACTATGAACACAGGCTATTCTGTGTCAGTTGACCTCAGACACTGAGAATCATTCCAGGCACATTCAATTTACTGGTTTGGTTATGTAACCTGTACTGGGTCCTATTGAGCTGGAGTTAATTTTCCCCATAGCAGCCCTCATAGCGCTGTGCTTTGTATTGGTAGCTAGAGAGGTGCTGATAACACACCAGTGTTTTGGCTACTGCTGAGCAGTGCTCCACAGCATCAGGGCTGTCTCTCCAACATTGCCCCCTCACCAGTAGGCCGGGGGTGGGCAAAGTCTTTGGAGGGGACACAGCCAGGACAGCTGACCACAACTGACCAAAGGGATATTCCATACCGTATGACATCTCAGCAACAAAAGCTAAGAGAAAGAAGGGGGAAGGAGGAGCATTCATTACTATGACATTTGTCTTCTGGAGCAACTGCTACGCATACAGAAGCCCTGCTTCCTGGGAATTGGCTGGACATCACCTGCTGATGGGAAGTAGAGAATAAATCTTTGTTTTCCTTTGCTTTTATGTGTGGCCTTTTCTTTTGCTTTATTGAACTGCCTTTATCTTGATCCACAAGTTTTTTTCCATCTTATTTTCTCCCCCACCCATCCTGCTGAGGAGGGGAGTGATAGAATGATTTAGTGGGCACCTGGCATCCAGCCAAGGTGAACTCAGCACATTTTAATACTTAGAATCATATCTTCTCAATCATAAATCTCCGTTTAAAACTTTAAGGTTGAACTCTTAAGAAACGCTGGGATGTCTGCCGTTCAATTATCTCTCTGGAAGTACTAGCACCTTACCACGGAAAAATTGCCATGTATTGTTAGATTTACATTTATAACATGATGTCATGCATGATGTGTATAGGTGCGTCAGCTAGCTTGTCTGAGTCATTTTGTCCCCAATTTTTCACTTTAAATGCTAACATTTCTTTCTGCAATGCTCATCCCTGCACCTCCTGAGTAGCTTCTGCCCCACTGAAGTTTTGACTTCTGTGTATTTTGAGAACTTTGACTTGTGATTCCTTGAATTTTTTTTTATTTTTTTTCATAAAATGACAAAATGCCTTTTTAAAGCCTTGGACTAAGTCCTTTTGATAACAGCTCTTGCAAATGCTTTGTCTATAGAACATGACTTGTAATTTGCAATATACTGTGTAGGTAGCAGTTTTACAGGTACTTGTCAATCTATTTTACTATATTCCTTGCCCTTGCTATTCTTTTATCTCCTACTGGCTATTTTCTCTTTTTCATTTTATTTTCCTTTTAATGCCAATGTTCTCTCCTCTCTTTATTTAAGAAAAGAAATTTTACAGGTTAAATTTAACAGATTAAAGGGTTGCATACTCCACTACTATACATGAGTTCTACTAGAGCACGCGAGTGTCGAAAGTTCTTAATTTCATTGTAATTTTATCACTGCAATAAAAGATCCTCTAGAGTTGGACTACTAAAATGCTACTTTAGAAGCACCCTTACACAACTTTATATGGTAACATGTATGATATGCTTGGGATGTTTAGTTAGGCTTTCTTTAATATACAAAGATGCTGGCTTTACATGGGGTACAAATGATATATATACCTATGTATGCATATATACAAATACTTATATAGTCAGAGTTCAATGTTCCCTCGCTATAAAAGTCTCTGGTAAAATACTCTGTATTTAAAAGACCACCAGTCCATGAAAGTATGCTATCCTCAGTAACCATATTGTATCACATCCTCTTCGTATTTCAGAAGATTTAGAGTGCTCCTGTATAACAGGGGAAGAGCTGAAAAAGAAGTTGTATGTTTAGTTTATTTTTAATTTGAGGGGGGGATTGTGGGGGAATTATGAAATTTGGCTTGGGTGAAAGTAGTTAGAATTCAATTTGGATAAATAAAAACCTCTCCCAGATTCATGAGGGCTATACTCTCTATAGTATTTTAAGCAGATAAATAATAAACTTGCAAAAGCAGAGCTGTAGGAGATCCAAAACTACTTATAATTTATGTTTCAATAGCAAAATATCTGCTGTAGAAGAAATGAGTTAATTTTTTAAATTGTCAGTGAAGTATTTTGACACTTTCTAAAAAGGAATCAGTTTGGTTTAAAATTACGTTTTTGTTATTTTATTGTGACTGATATACTTTCTGTTGATATACAGATTTCTCTTCTGCTTTTATGAAGAAGAAAGCCCTCTCATAATTTATTTTTCAGTTCAAGGAAAAACTTGGCCAAAGAAGTCTTAACTGCTTTATCAACCAGTTTTAATGAAGTAGAAAATCTTCCTGATATACTGAGTAATGTAGAGTTTTGCTTTGGAAAAATAAACAAATGGAGGGAGGGGTGTGTGTGTCTGTCTTTACACCCGCTGATGCTCTCTGATTATGGTTGTATGCATATTAAGTACTACAAGTAGTTAGAATAAAGAAAAAAGTCAGCCCTGTGATGTCAGAAGGGTGTGTGATGCTATGTGTAAATTTCTCAGACAGTGATATTGTACCCTCATATTTTCCACAGAAATAAGAAGGTCCAAAAAGCCTGCAGGTAGGAAATACGATCATACTGAAAATGATGGAAAACATTCTCTTTATGCCTCATAACCACCTCAGTAGAACTCTGAGAGTTCACAAAATCCTTAAAGAGCCTGGATGTTGAGGAGTAGCTCATATCTTTCTGATTATAGCATTCAGTTTGGCCACACATTTGATAGAACACAGTACAATTGTGTAACATTCTAGGTTTGTTGATGTATCACAGGTGCTGGTCACACAAGATGAGGAAATCCAGCTCTTGAAGAGATGGCAGTTTACCCACAAAACAGCAAACAGGTACATTAATTTGATATTTTTAATAAAGAAGATTAATAAAGTTTCATTTATTTAAATGAAATTAAAATTTAATTAAAACATTAATAAAAATAACCTTGTAACATTAATTTTATACAATGGAAATCTATATAATTTCCATTTCTTATCATTGTAATAAAAATTTGAAGTAACTGAATAGTAAGAAGAAAACCCCCACAAACCACAAAATTAGATAGGGAAAAGCACAAATGGGTTTCACAACAAACTGCTGGAGGTTTCAAAAAGTAAGTATCAATTTCATCACTGAATGATACAAAATTTGTTTTCTTGTAAGTCTATATTATTCCATCTGATGTACACAAGGATCAGACTGGCAGTTTTTCAGACCTTTCAAAAAATTTTAGCCATTTTCAGATGCAGGCCTCGAGGATGTTTAGAAAAAGTTGTGACTAGTTCTAAATATTCTCTTATCTTTGTTGTTGCTTTTTTTTGTGTTGTTGTTTGTTGTTTTTTTTTTTTTTTTTCTGACAGTACTCTGCTTTGTACCTTGAACTCATTTTTAAATTTTTTATGCAAATCAGCTTTTAATGTCACTTTACAAAAGAATCACCATGATACTGCTGAGTGTGTTTGGGTTTTTTAACTATAATTTTTTTAAACCATGTTCTTCAGACAGAGAATTTTTTCCTTATTTTCTCTCATGGTGAGTTTCCTTCAAAACTACCTGAAACTTTCCATACCTGAAAATCATGAAGAAAATCATGAAGATTGAATTTTCATCTTAGTCTTCTCCTATTTTCTCCCCATCCTCCAATAATCTATCCTGAGAAATTTCTAATAAAATCTGGGTCAGCTCTGTAATGACCCAGATAGTTCCTCAACTCCAGCAAAGTACATTTTTTTTTTTTCTGGGAAAAAATACTTGAAGATATTCCTCTTTTGGAAGCAGGAGGTTTCCAGCCTTGAACAATAGCAAAATTGTGTGTCATCTTTCTCTCTCTTTCTTATGGCCTTGATGAAAACTCCTGCAGTGTACAAAGTCTAATCCTTTCCTCAGCACCTGCACAGTGTGACGTGGTGAACATGAAGAAATGTGAAATTAGATGGAGTTGGAAGATTCCCTGAGAGTAAATTCAATGCCAAACATTGACAGTTCTATCTCTGTTTCTGTGTGTATGATGGAGTGGAATGGAGGGAACAATTCTACCCTCTGTTTAACATAATAATACGTTTTCATAGTATTTTGAATGCTTTAATTGAAAAGAAATGTTCCTAAGGCAATGTGGTAAGTCATTTCTTTAACTCGTAAAATGTTTTGTGCTTTTTCCATGAAAACCAACATCTTTCATAAAAAACAACTGAAACCAATAATTAGTCTCCACTCTAATTAAATTATGATCCCCATTTAAAAGTAATTAAATTACAATAGTTCGATAAATTAACAATGAGTTTAATTAAATTACGTATGGTGTTACTTCCTATTACCACTATGAATGACTAACACAAATTTCATCATTTATTTGTGCATGTAAATGTACTTTATCATCAAAAGAAAATTATTAACAGGATTACATCACTTTATTTTTTAAAAAAATTCGGTTTAATTTCAAAATATTTTCATACCTGGAAAAGATTAATACAAGAAAGCTACTTAACTTTTTAAATCTTAAATCCATGAGTCCTACATTTTTGTCAAGATACTCTTAAATAAAAGAGTATCATGTACCTTTCAGAAATATGAATCTATATATTTTGGTCCAAAATTCTGTTTCTTTGAATCCAAGTTATGATAGTTCCATAAAAAAGTCCTTCAGTTTAAAATAAATCTCCTGTTTTAAAGTCCCCTGTGGAAAATTTACCTTTAGCTGTTTCTTACAGTTCTGCTGTTCTTTCTGATAGCAGGAACACAGCACTTCAAATTCACATTTCACTGGGATACTTCTTCTTAGATTACATCTGAACAAATAGCATGTAAACTTGTTTGCATATGTTCATGAAATCCAGATTTTGCTGTAAACAAGACAAATGGGGAAATAGTTGTTATAAAAGAGAAATGAAAGGATCACAAAGAAGAATTACATTCCTATTTGCCACTCTCTTATATAAGGATAAGACATATTCAACAAAATTGAAACCCAATCTTAAATTATTTTGTTTTAATTAGTAATAGAGTGCTTTTAAGAAAAACACGTAAGGTTTTTACTGCTACAAGTTAATGTGGAAACCAAGGTATTGGATTTTAGAAGAAAATACACTTTGAATAAATATTCAAACCAGCAACAGTTATACAGGCAAACAAGAGAAAGGCTTATCCTCACTGAGAAGAGTAGTGAGCTCAGTCTGTGCATTGCTTCTACCCTCAGTTGTCTCTTCCAAGTTCTGATCATTGTCAGAGATACCGCACTGGACTAGATGGACCACTGAATTGAAATGGGGGTGTCATTTGCATAAGGTTTTGGTTTTTTTTTTTTCTTTTTCTCCTAACGTTTTTTTCTATTGTTTTTAATTCTATGAAGATCCCTTTCCAAAAACTCTTCCAGCTTCCCAAACACCAGAGTAACAATACATAATGCTAGAACAACATGACTGAAATGTGTGTTTTGCCAGAGGACACATGTAAATTAGCACTTAAATCTAAGATTTAAGATTAGGAATGACATTTTTGAAGTTGATCTTTCAGCTGTCACTATTTACTGCGCTTTGGTTCACAATGTGGAGCATGTGAATAGAATTTTGGATGAAACTAAAGTGGGAGATGAGCTCAGGAAGTCTGCCACTAATGGACATTCTTCTCAGATCAGGCTAGGGCTAGTCCAAGCTAGAGCCAAACCAAAACACAAATAGAGCAGATTCCGGGTGTCCAGCACAAACTATTTTTGGTTTACAAATTGGCCCCAACGACACCATAAAGTTTGCTAATGTAGACAAGGTCATAAAAATGTCTCATTTTGTGCAAATTTCTAATATTGGCAGTTTGGAGGATTTGACCCAAAATCCAAAACCTTTGGTTATTTTTTCTCACTATCATAAAGGCTGATGCTTGGAAGACATTTTGCATGTAATAAACCAGGATCTTATTTTCTGTCAACAGTAGGGATGAAAAAAATATATTTTTTTTCAGTTTTTTTCAGGTTGTTTTAATGAACTGACTGGAGAAACAAAGTACTAGAGCAAGTTAGTGAAATTTTGGCAGAACAGTCTAAGACTGTTTTATGAGGACAAACTCAATTTTCCTGGTAAGCAGACTGTAATACTGACTAGTTCAAGCTTACTCAATATCAACAATTGCAGAATAATCTGTGGTTTTAAATATATGTTTTTAAAATTCAGTAAATAAATTAAAAAGTTAACTTGATTTTAAAAACGTCTAACCAACCCCCTCACTCTCTACAGTCTTTTCTAAAAATAAAATTAAACTAGAAACTTATCTTAATTTCATACACAGTTATTAAATTTTGTATTCCACAGTTTGTACCGAGCATTTACTTGCTGAAGTCCATTTCTTTAAAAAACAGAAAACAACCCACACCAAAAATACCTTTTTATACAGTATAGAACTTATTCAATTTCTTTGGAAAAGGCCAAGAAACAGTAGATATTAAGTCCAGCCTTGGTCTTTCTGTCTTGGCCTGGATTCCTTTTCACATTTTTGGCAATAACACCTTTTTTATGCAAACTGTTTTTAGTTTCTATTTCTTGAATAATTTTATATGATATAATATAGTTATTATTCCCACTTGTCTTACTAGAAAGAATGCCCATTCTTCAATATTATATTCTACAATGTATTTGACTAAGTTTGAATTTGATACTGAAGTTGAAACTGGGTAAACAAGAGTAATTTCCAATTTGGGTCAAATTTGAATTTGATGCAGTGTGGTTGCAGGTTGCATTAGGTAGCCATAGATGGTCAGCTTCCCACAATTTTTTTGTAAGCAGGTGACCAGGAAGAAGAGACATTTCATCTTCTCAATGAAGAGGAGAGGGGTGGTAGTTCATTCCTTCTTTGTTGCAGAGAGCTGTCTGGAATTTAGAAACATTAAGGGCTCTAACCAGGATAAGGTGTCTTTTACAGACCTGTTGTTGTTAGATACAAGACCAAATCAATCATGGGACTGAAATTATTCAGATACTCTTCTTCAATAATTTTGATGCCCACTGGTATATCTATCTATACATCTATGGGAAGCTTGTTCCAACCAGTTCAGAATATAATGTTTTATACATCTATGCTTAGAGGTCTTATCACTTTTATGTGACGGTGCCTTTGTTAGAATTTATAGGCAAGAATTTATCAATCTAGGTTGTATTTTTTTTCCAGGATTTGGTTAATTTGATGACCAAACTCTAAGAAAATTAATAGGATATGCTAGATTTGATTCCAAAGAAAGTAATGCATATTGATCCTAGAAGGAAGCTCCCTTTATTACATAAATTATTTCTTTCATCAACTCTAAAGCCACTTGGAGCTATTAATATGCAATTATAGTTTCAACAGCTGCAAAACATAGAATTAATTACCACTTAAATATTTGATCTTACTTACCTGTATTGCTTTTAAGTACATAGTGAGAGCAATTCCTTTAGGTGTAGTCCATCTGTTTAGATGCCATTCTCAGTTTGTTGTTTTTTAATTGCTTCAGTGTTTGTTTTTGAAAGAACAAGGGAAAGTGTTACCGTAAATCTGAAGGAAGAAAAATGATGTTAATTTAGGCATGCATTTTTACACCCAAGAGCATAAATGTTCCCTAAGCATTTTTTAAGTTGTGAAAGAGATTGGTGCTAATATTCTCCTCAGCACAACTGAACTCTGATAAAAGAAGGAAAAGTGTGTGTGCATTAAATCAGTGATAAAAACTTCAGAAATGTAACTTAATTGATGTCTTAAAGTTCTGAAATATCTGGAAGTCTCATTTATGTACTGCTGTTCATTAAGAATCCTAGTGGGTTTATCTAGTTATGGAGAAAACACCTATTCCTTGCTTCCTACTCACAGACATTAAAAAAGGGTTGAAGATACACAATGAAAGGTTTTGAATAATAATCTGCTTTTTGAAGGTCGAAGTATTCCTTGAATATCTAGGGCAGTATGCGACACAACATGTCAAGCAGATTCTCAAAATAGAAACTAAACAAGGCACCATTGTTCCCATTGAAGGGAAATGTGTTGAAGTGAGAAATAGCCTCTGTGGGCAGCAACCTTCTAAATTAGCCACATATTACTGTGCCTAATGGGCCTACTACTCCAAATAATGCCAGCCACTTTACTTCGTGGGATTATAACAAAAACAGAAAAGAGAGAGAGAGAGAAATGTTATTTCTCCCATTTTCTGAGCAAGCCTAAAATCAGTTAGAAGAGCTTTTAAGAAATGTGAATGCTGTATATTCACAAAATCTGCATTTTGAGCTCTAACACTGAACAGAACAGGTGTCCAGTCCCTCTCATTTTGCTTTCATCAAACAGTCTATTAAAGTACTCTTATTCTTCCTCCAAACAATACAAACCAAGATAAGTTAGTCTGTAGTCCCTTGTATGTTCAGGAGATGTTTTGAGGGATTATTTCAATATGATGGAACAAGATGATGAACAGGGATGATGGATACAAGCTTTTCTAAAGGCAAAAGAGCATGGAGTATTAATGTCACTTACTGCTTATTTTCTTTTTATGTAAGTAAAAATTACCACTGGACTTGTGAAAGCAGAAATTATATGTACCAATAAAGCTGTTTTAATAGGCCATTGGCCAGTGTTGTGTAGCTGGCACAGTCTTTTGTGGTCAAAAAAAGATAATAATGCAATACTGAATTATATTCTTACTTTGAAGTTGACAGTGAATACGTCATCTTAGAATAATATGTAGTGGGAAAGCAAAGTTGTAAAGCAATAATAAAATAAATATATATATATTGAGTGCATATATATATATATATATATAAAACCAACATAAATTTCTTTCTAACATTTATCCATTGGTAACACAGGTTTCCTAACATAATTCTTTTTCACAGCAACTTTGTATGATGTCTTGTATGTCTATTGAGGACAAGGATAGCTGGATATCTTGCTAAAGGAATGAAATTTTAACCAGATCTTGAGAGCTCTGTGTGTGCCTCTGCATTATTAAAAAACCCAGAATGCTACCTGACAAACAAACAACCAATACTATTGTATGAAATTTTAACTGAAGCATCAGCTAAGGAATTAAGACTTTAACAGTTCTTAAGCTCATTAATATTAACATTTTAAAAAAACACAACAGTCTTGATAGCAGAAACTCAAAACCACACTAGACCTTGAGAACAGTTTCAGAATAATAGACATGATCAATGAAGCCTGACTGTAGCAGTGGCAACAGAACTAAATATTTCACTGTGTGGATACGACTACTCAGATCAAAACAAAAACCCTGGAGTCTATGCAGGTTTGAATTTGGCTCTAGATTCTTTACTTAATCCTGACGACTACTGGGCAAGTAATTGAAAGGAATAATAGCAAAAATCTGAAACAATCACATTTATTGAGCTAGCAATTGCTTTCTCAGAAGGCTACATTTATTGTCAATTTCTCTTCACTTCTGTGTTTACCAAATCCTACCAAACTGATTTCTAGGAGGAAAAAAATCCCAACATTGAGAATCCTTCCTCCTTGAAATAATTCTAAATTATCTACAGGACCTTGTTACACATCATCTCTAGCTGCAATGATAAATATTCTGACATCTAATTGTGCAAAAATTATTGTTTTCTGTTTGAATGTATCTGCATCATTTAGCAAGCTGTGAAGGCATAAAGATTAAAAAAAAAAAAAAAGGTGACGGATAAAAAACAAAGCATAATTTTTTATCCTTCATAAGGTTACATGAAAAGAATGTATATAAACAAAAAGATTCAAGAGGTGTGAAGCTGTAAGATTTTATGACTTTAAAAGTTGTCATAATTTTATCAACAAATAAATAGAGGTCACGTCAGCTTTCTGAAAATAAACTTTATCCTCAATGTAGTACCTGGCAGGAGGCAAGTTCAGCAGGTGAGCAGCAAAATAAATATGGAAGTTTAGCACTGTAAATATAGATTACACAGATGCTGCCTGAAGACATAACATCTTGCGCTATGATTGTCTTCCATGATGCAAAATGAACAAGGCTGTATGTTGATAATCCTGTGTTGCAAAGGACCTCTGCTGGAAGTACTGCTGTTGAGAAGGCAGTATCCTTTTCTGCAGACCAGAATTAAATGATCATCTCTACATGGTTTTAAAGTACTTTATGTTTGTAGGATGTGTGATCTATTGTATAGAACGATAAAATAGAATTAGTGTTCCCAAGTAGAAGAAAAATGTCCACTATTGATCCAAGATTAAAACGTTACAGCTGATCACAGCCTATACTTTTACTGGTCTTTCTAAGCTTACCTTGTCCCTGCTGTTGTCTTAACAGCAGTGAAGTTGTTGTCGTAAAACTCTACAGACCAATTCTGTATGCACAGAAACATGTGAAATCTCTGATGGAGTTACGAGGCCAGTCTATCCATTTGCACACAAAAGTCCTGAACTACTGACACTGTGTTTTCTAATGTGGTCCACTACTGCTACAGAAGCCCTGCTGCCATGTGAGCACAGCTCTAAGGTAAACCAGCTCAGTAAGCCTGGCCTGTAGACATGGTACCTCCAGGGCTTTACTGAGACTGTCTTCATATGCCCAGTACAGCTTTAACATACTACCTCCATCCCGACAGCATCCTTTGTAGCCCATCACAACAGACACCCAGAGATAGCGCAACATGTGGAACTAAAAGGTACTCAGGAGCACCTCTGCATGATTACCAGTATGGTTGGAAATAAGGGACTTTTCATCATACACTGAAGACAAGAGCATAATGAAAGGGTTTCAATCTTCAGTGCAGCACTTCTTTGCAGTGGCGTCTATTTTAGTGGGCTGAATCATTTCTGCTACTGTTCGTCATACCCTGATAATGTACTCTAGCTGTGCCTCCACTCCAGGATACCTGAATGCTATCTGTGCACTGGCCTCAGGATAGATGACAACGGTGCAGTAACCTGCTGTGTCTAGACAGTCACTTGGACACAAAAGTAACCACCAGGTAAAAAAAGAAGTAGATACCATATTTTCTATTTTAAAGCCATGCTTTGGCCATCAGGAGTTCAGACACTGACTACAGAGCACTTTCCATCTGGAAGGAAATAATTCAGAAGTGTTCCTGAGATGAAGGAAAGATTTTTTTTTTTTTTTGTCAAATGCCTATTTTCAACCCAGAGTTTCTTTTTTTTGCTTCCGTCATCTACACAGTCATCTCCCTTGAGCTCATCCTCCCCTCCATTATCTAGTTCAGTCAGTCCCCTCTAGCCTTACAGCTTCCTTCATCATCATTGCATTCATATTGCCAAAGCTGGTAGCAATGCTTACCTCACAGCCCCCTTTCCCTGGTGGTTCTCTGCCCTTGACACTCCCCAGAAATTATCACACAGAAAATTTATATTGTTCAAAATTATAATCTGATAAACCCTCTGGTCTGTTCCAAAATTATAAACAGCTGCTGTAGTGTAAGGGACTGTGTTGAACAGTATCTGTCTCAAACACTTCTGTTGCATCACCACTACTTCATGGCCTCAGTATTGTGTTGCCATGGAGGAGTACGCTCTGGAGGAGAGGAATTGTCCCTGACAAAACCACGAGATCTGCCCCAAGTTAAACCGAGATGAGGAAGACATGCAGGCTGGCACAACCACCGTGAAAGCCTGGGCATGTGCGCGTGGAGGACCACGGGGCGGCACATATTATAATGAGCTCCATGGAAAGGGCCAGACTTTTGGAGAAATTGTGGGGACTGGGACTGGGACAATAAAAGGACTGTATACTCCTCTCTCAGGCTCTCTCACTCTTGTCATCACTCTTGGAGCTTGGAGCACCATCACCTGCACCGAGACCAAGCCAAAGGTACATCACTGCATTCGTGGTGGTGGTAATTAATCTTGCTGCATCTCTACCATTTTCTTTCTTAGGGATTCTGACTTTTCCTTTCTTTTTCTCTCTGTCCTATCGCATTTACCAGTTGTTTGTAAAATAAAGTTCACAAGGTTGTACGGTATCTGACCTTGTTTGTGTCTTAATCTCGCTCTTGGGATCATTTAAGAACCCTCCCCAATACTGGAACGGGACATGTAGCTGAAACTATGTTTAGTAAATAGCTTTTTGCCCTTGCACATACAATTCATGCAGCCAATGCAAACCAATTCAAGCAGAACAAGAATGCTGACTTCCTATCTTAGCAAAAAAAATTATCATAAATGGATTTTTTTAGAGTGCACTTTAAAAATAATTTTTGGGTCTTATTTATCAACAGAAAATGAGAGGCTCATTTGTTTCTAAAGACTGATAAAGTAGTTCTCAACATACAGCAATATTATTTTATGGACCTGCAAATTCAACAGTAATTTCTTTTGAATTTTCATGGTAGTAGTGTCTATAAAGAAATATTCAAGACAGAAGCTAATGGAAATACAGATGTTATGCTGAATAGATAGACTCAAACAAGTTTGGCTCCGTTTTTAAATGTAAGTGTACATCAAACATTAAAAATGTATGTGTTTTCATGATAAAAAATGTGTCTAATTGCTAGGTAGAAAAGATGCACAGAAGATCAGAGCTATTATTATAAATATTGCAAGCCAGCATTATTATTATATGGAGGCGGAGTCTCCACGTTGCTCAAGGTAATAAACATTCAGATTATCTTGTTTCATGAATTAATTCTTAAACTCATCAAATTCTAAGATGGAAAGACGAAACTATTATACGGAAAATGCCAATTACTATCCAGGAAATCTGATAAACAACTCTGAAATGGGAAATAGATCAAATTGTCATGAAGAAAATGTAGCCAAACTGGTGAACGAAATAAGAAAAGAGTGGGCAACCTCCACTGCCAGGAGGATACTTTCCCTACCATTGATACCTGGTAGGCGACAGTTGAAAAGCTCCCTAAAATACACTGACCACATGAACTCAATCTCCTGTAACACTGATGGGTATGGAAATGCTTAACTCACAAGTATAAATGCAAATTTAGGGCTCTCAGGGTCAAACAAAATCTCATCCATGTTGACCAGAAGGACTCTGAGATACTTTTACGACCTACTTCCCTAATGAAACTTATAATGCTGTACATGTGGGCTTACCGCTGTTTCATTTTTTTCATGACAGAACTTATTTTGACCTTTCTGTTCTTCTTAACTTTGTAGTCTTTCTTTAAGGAAGTGGAACTGAACTGTTTCTGTGGCAACAACATCCACAGCAATACCTACAGCCATATCTTCAGTCTATCTTGACTGGCTTTTTTACCTATTCCTATCAACCTTGATCTCTAATGATAGTTACTATCATCCTAAAACATCAGATAAGTTTTTCTTTTCTTATAAAACATTCCTTTAAATAGCAAAAGGAGGCAAATGAGATGCTATTACAGACAACACTCCATACTTCATATATTTTATTATCTTCATTTTTTATCATTAATAGACAGTTAAGAAGAGAATATTTTTTGGCATTAATAGAGTGGCAATGTTTGCTCGGGCCACTGTTTGAAAACCCAAGTCACATTTAACTATTAATAGTATAAAGCAGCTGGTCTGGTTAACCAAATTTATATCTGGTATCTTAATATCTCAGTATTTTCCAAACTTTAAGAATTTCCTACAGAGATTTTGTCTCATCCCACATGGTGGTTTATGAGGGGGGTGTATCTTTTGAATTCCCCGAGAGTCTGGATGCCGTTGGAAGAGCCAATTCCTGCTTAGCAGAGCTCCAGGGAGGCTGAGCCACCACAATGGCTCAGAGGAACAATTGTGCTGGTGACTTTATTAACTGACCACTTTAGTAAGTGAACGGAGACAATTTGGCAACAATCAACTGGTAACTGTCCAGGGAACGAATAAAGGCACTTTTAGGATGAGACTATTTTCCTAATAACCTGTCAACAATCAACTGATTGCAATTCAATTCCTACAAAACTTATAGACATGAATATATGTAAGAAAGAGAGAGAGAGAGCAGAAAGAGGAAAGAGAGGAGGAGGGGATAGGAAAGGGGGAAATCACCACCCTTGGATGCTTCGTTGTCACAAAGTAGCCAGTGTTGTCAGTAGGTGGCAGGTTGACAAAGGCTGCTTTCACTTGACAAAGACACTTGCCTTCATATAGTCTTTCTTATGCATGCACAGTAGGATATTCCAGAAAGTTCTCATTTTCTCTGGCTTGTACCTGCACAGTTAGTCAAGTTCTGTCTCTGGGCAACAACAGGAGGAAGGGGGAGAGAAATGGCCCACCACCCCACCTCCACAGAGCTTGCTCCACTTCCCTCCCACAGGGCATCCTACTTGAGTTGTTTGAGACATCCTTTTTACGAACAGTTTCTTGTTTATGAACAGTTTGTCACAATTTTTTTTTTCTACATTTTTTTTCACTAGGTATGTATATAGTTGTTACATGCTTTTAAATGGAAAGTAATTTATGAACCAACAAATAGACATACTGGTGTTGTCCTAAACCAAAGCTGCTGTACAGTCTCTCTGAACCAAGCTTCTCAGTGGTGTATAGTGTTGTACTAACAAAGAGCATTTTCCCATGTACATCACATTCCACTCTGCTGGTGATCTCCCCTCAATAAAGAGAGATGACCAGCAGAGCTATAAGGGCTGTGGAAGAACAGAACATTACAAAAGTTGGTGAAAAGCAAAATCCTGTTCTGTGAATTTCTAAGGAAAAGTTATTTTGAAACACGCGAAGGAGGGTCTTGATCACATTTTAAGTCTGTGTCCTGACCACCACTCGGTAAGTGTATGAAAGCGCATTTTTCTCATTCTTCCTCTGTATATTTCTTGTGAAAGTTTCAACCACATACTTCATTCAGGGAAATGAGCTCTATTGTTGTTAATTTAGCAGGTTTTAAAATCATGTATGCATTAGGTTTCATTGAAGATTTCTCTGGGTTTTTTTTGAAAAGTGTGATGTGCAGTGTATTAAGGATGTTAGGAGATTTATTATTCCACCATAATATTTTCTAGTATAACAAATTAAATGCATTCTTCAAAGATTTGCTTAGTTTTTTGTCATGAACCATATAACTCTTGCAATAATGCTGAATGAATTCATAATGATTGGATACTTAAAATAATGAGAACAATTAATTTTAAGTTTTAAACCTTAATTATCCATTATGTATCAATTCTAATAATACTGTCAATGTATTCAGCAGATATCCCTGTAGATGCCCTATACAATGGATTTGTGATAGGTCTCAGTAATCCGATCACCATATAACTTAATGGACACGTTCTTTAACTTGGTTCTGATGAAAAACATTATTTTAAAAAGAATCCAAGAAATATTTGGAAGGCTGCTTTTCAAATGATGCTTCAAATGTATTTCTCAATTCTGCAAGAGGTTCAGAGCAACCCACAGTTAATATACACTAGGAGTCCTTAAGAGACTTTTACCATAGTGTAGTGCAATTAGGTCTACTAATTCTTGACTTCAATGTCAAAGCAGGGACAGAAATTTCAGATTAGTTTAGCTGCCAGACCCATTATTTCCATTCAGAGGATAAACTCCAATTGACTTCAGAGGAGCAAATTCAAGACCTTTGTAGGTAAACAAACACCCATGAATAAGCAGCTCTCTGATATAAAAGATTAGCACGCTGCTTCCTTGGCAAGAAAGGCAAGGTCTTATCCAAGAACTGCATATTCAGAAAACCTTCCTTTATTTAAATAACTGCAGTCCTAGACTAGACAATCAGTTTCTTAAAAGTGTACGCAAATAACAAAGGTGACTGGAGTGTTAAAGGATAATTACATTGTGATTTGATTTATAAGACCTTTATGTTGGTGTGTTTAGAATGTCATTGTTGTTGCATGTAAGTAGCAATCTTATTTATCTGAAAATCTGAAGAGGATTAAAGGGCAGTTTTAGGAATCTTGGTAATTAAAAAATGTTCAACAGGACCACACCTTAGATGCATCCTGTATGTATGTGCTAATGTTTCATATTGATTATGTGAATATTGGATAACACAAGTTTAGCAGACTATATCTGACCTACAAATGTGCCAAAGCAGCAATTACTGAAACAGAAATTATCAAAAGTGTGCACTGAGACTGAAGAGTAATTTCTGGGAAAGGGGGTAATTCTCCGTGATCTTCCTGACAGTATATCCATCTAAAATAAGAATGGTAGCATTTTCACAACAGAAGTCAAAACAATTGCTCTAAAATGATCATGAACCTTTCGTTTTCTTTACTCAGCCACTTCTTGTTTTAACAGAATAAGTCTTTGACACAAGGTATAATGTAGACAGTTTCTTTTTAAGAGGAAAATATCATGTACATGAATTCACTTATCACAAGATTACAGTAATTCAGAGGGGTTGAATTAATGATTAGCTGATTAACGCATATAGAATTCAGTCCAGGAAGACTGTGCTAAACAGCATTATTGACAGCAGCAGGAGGATGTTTTTCTCTTTGTGAATCTGAAAGATTTCAGTAATCCTTATTTTTCACTTACACTGAATGGAGACAAACAAAAAAATAAATTCCATATTCTCTAAAAAAATCTTCAGCAGTTTGTACTCAAATAATATAATTACAATATATATGTGATTTTGTATATATATCTGCAAGTACATATGCATTGTCCATGTAGTATATGTATACCCTACATATATGCAATTTAAGCAGTCCTCTAAAAATTGATGGGGTTTAATATTTTCACGTTTCTCACATTAATTATTTATTCCACAGTGCTAGAAGTAAGAATGTATGGTACTTAAAGAATCCAAGAAAAAAATTGTTAACTTAGGGTAGCTTAGAGAGGCTGCTGTACCTGCAAATTTTTTTATATTATTTTGTAAAAGGAAAAAATCTCTCAGTCACTGAAAAATGTACATTTTAGCACATGAAAATCTAGAACTCTTCTAAAAGCAGTCAATTGTATATCTAAACTCTGCAGACCTCTAACAAAAAGAATAAATTCTTGGCAGTGAACATTTTTAATTTCTTAAATAAATAAATAGATATTTGCCATATTCTATGCAGGCTCTACTGTTAGAAATATCTGTTAGACTCCACATGAGCTTCACTCAGGATTCTGGCGCTGAGCATAGTGACAGATTTTTTGACTACTGTAAAATGGTTTTGTGGCCCAGACACATGTGCTAATCTTGTATGTAGACAGCATGAACTTTGGAGAGTTCAACCCAAGTAACAATGCAGACATTAATATACAGAAGTAAACCACAAAGCAATGACTCTGCAGGAACGCAAGATACTACCTGATATTATATTACTATAGTTAATTATTCCTAGTTGATGTCTCTTATAATGAGAATATTCACTTGGATTTTTTTTTTTTTTAATAGAGTAAGAAAAGCAGTGGTTATAGTGAAATAAACTGTTTCTTTTGTTATTTCATGCCTCTCATTGTCTACCTCCTAACTTGACAGTTCACGTGTGGCACTACTTGATTGACCAGCACTGCTTCCCAGGGCCACTCATAGTAAAAGACAAACACCAGTAAGACCCCTTAATGAAGATTTCTACTTTCAAATTGTTGTCTCCCTTTAACAGGGTAGTAAGTGTTTATATCTGATGTGATGCCTCCACGGATTGTCTAATCTCAAGGCATACAGTATATGAGCCAAGTTCACTGCAGACTTACATTCATGACTGTTAGGTTCAGCAGTGTCACATAAAATTTGATCTTCTGTCCTTTTGTGCAGATGTACAATGTTCAGAGATTCCCTCTGGGTGTTAAATCAGCATCAGCTGAAGTTAAGCTTTTGAGAGTGATTATTGGTATCTCATATGGATGCTAAGTTTTTTGTGTACTGTACTGAATGTCTGTGGCAGGTGCACCCGCCCAAGGAGAGCAGAGCTTCTTGGCTGCTGAAGCGTAGCAGCTCGGGGCTGCCTTTGCTCTCAGGGCTTTGTGGTAACTGGGGTCTTTGTCCAACGGGAGCCGCTACTGACCACAGGTCAGATCGGGCCTGGGTATCAATGGAGTCCCCTGGGAGCCATTGGGAGCTCGTCCCCTGGAGCAGCAGCTGCGGTGAGGACTCTCCCCTTGGGTCAGGATGCTGCCCAAGGAAACCCCTCGAGGGGTCTTGGGTGGGGACGCTGCCCTGAGCAGGTCCGCGAGGTTGAGAGTCTTCACTTATTGGGTGAGTGATAAAGCATTTTAGGTTGCCATTAAACCCTAGGGAGTGGTGTTTTGTTATGCGTTTTGGGTTGCCGTTAAACCCTAGAAAGTTGTTCTGTTCTTCTCTCACAGACATTCGAACCTGTAATTTATGGAGAGCTAGTTAATTGTGTTAATAATAATTTTTATTTATTTTTGGTTGTTGGTTGAGAGCCTCTGTAACAATGTCCACGAACAATAAATTTGTTAAATCCAATAGGTCAAACATACAAAGTAACTTGTGTGGAATTTGCAATACTGCATCTGCAGCTTTATAAACACCATAAAATGGTGTTAAAATACCCCACTGAGTTACTCTAGCTCATACCACAATGACCACAATAAAAACCTATCATTAAATTGTCAGAGGAGTAACAGTATTTGTGACCTCATTACTAAGGAAAATACTAAAAGCTCTAGCCTTTAGCTACACAGACCTTTGTGAGCTAAATTAAGAGAGTCTGAAGTACATGTTTCAGTTGCAGCTGACCACATCTGCTATCCATGAATGTTTTCTTGCATTGTGTTGCACGTAGCCAATATATACGCACACAGATATATATATATATATCCACATACATATATTCAGTGTATGTTCAGTGTGTATATGTGTCTATTAATAAACATAGGCTCATTTTTATGTACCTTAACTCTTTAAGATTCTCTGCAAAACAGAGATCTTAGTTTATTATTGTTATTCCTCCCGACAATTTGGCATGAAGTGGAATTAATTTTCATATTGTGTGTGTGTGACTAATGATGCAATTTTGTTTCTTATTAGTCTTGTAGACAACAAGTATATATTTTAATTTTAGCTCTTGTATTTTTTCCATAAAGGCAAATGTTATATTAATTTAGGATTTCTGTTACATGGACATCAGAATTTGAAGTGGACAGTTTTTCAGGTTTGGTTTAGCATGTAGTATTCAAAGCTTGTCAGTTGTAGTGAATCTGATGAAAGCACACATACAAGTTGAACATATATAAGGACAATTCACAAAGTCTGCTTCATGCACTCAGTATGGATACCTCTGTTTTGAAAACAGGGTCCTCAGCAGTGACATTCACTTCATAAAAGAACTCACAGCTGCCAAACATACATGGTCTTGACTCTTCCTTTCAGAGGACTGAGTTTTTGGGGCATCTCTGAGGCCTGGATTCTTCACAGGGTGCTAAAAGCAGGTGTTGTCTATGGCTACATGTTTCACATTTCTTATATTCTGTTTATCACGGCAAAAGCTCATACAGCTGCAAGATGCTAAAAGAAATGAGGAAGTTTTACTAACATAAAACTGAAGCCTCCCTGACATAACTGAATTTAGTATACCATTAAAAAAAAAAAATCTTTGCACTTTTGGGAAGGAATATGGCAACTGCCCCATGTATGTCACTGAATATTTTATGTTGATCTGTTAGTATAGAGTCAGATCTTGTATTTGAACCACCACTGCTTACAGCTGGATCAGATGTGCGAAGACAAACCAGATTTTAGAACAGATTTAAGGGGGTTTTACAGAGTTTCCTGAGTCAGTACCATTTTTCTTTAGTGAAATGAAACCATTTTTCTTTAGTAGAAAATGGCTGTAGACCAGCCAGCCGCGAGATACATAATTTCCTGAGAAAATTAAGTCAACGAGGACTGACTAGGGTCTTTTAGGACATATGCTATTTTGGAAGTTATTTGTTCCCTACTGAGATATTTAATTTAAAGGAAGAATGTAAAACTGAACCTATGTGATTGCCACTGTTTCTGCCACCTAGTTTCTCATCTAGCTTCTACTTCTACAGCAGTATTCAACTAAAGTTGTTTTCATTACTTCTCTTTCTGTTTTTTATCTACATTTCTACTTGCCTAACTCCTCTCTCCCCCCAGTACAATAACAGGGTACTGCTGACCACAAAAGCCAAGGTCTCAGCCAGGTACCATTTCCATTGGCATCCCAATGCAACAGTCTCATCTGCCCTCCATGGGAGAAAAATACCCCAGCCGAAGCTTCTATTCATGTAAGTAATCAATTTGTATTTTCATATAGAAAGCTTCAGTGGAGATGTTTGCATGAATATACAAATACAATTTGCAAGACAGGTCTGGAAAATGTATCATGTGGGGAAAACAGGGAGCTAAAATGTTTGTTCTAACTAAACTGACAGCTTGGCCTTGTATGCCTCTCTGAAAATGATGTGATAATCCATTGTACACTCACTCAGTGCAAATACCGTGAAGACATGTAAAGATCTAACAGATCTTTCTTGACTAAAGGTGGATAGAAACACCCATGAAAGATATTTGGTGAACAGTTATTAAGTTCAGAAAGTTTTGCAAAAGAAATCATATGTCTTACCGTTATATTAATTTATATTTTATTACTTAATTTTTTGAAAACCCCACTGACAAATTGAAGTCTCTTTATTTTAAAAATTATATAAAAATACGTGTATGTGATTCCATTTTGCATATGATGTAGAGTCCAATTAAATATGCCTTTTTTCTTGACATTCTGCATGGAAACTTCTGATCAGAATCTAAGTGATTCATCTTTAAGATGTCTGACATGTAAAAATTGCCCATTTACTGGATAGTAATCAGACCCTTAGTCTATTGAATCATAGGCTTCTGTTTTATGCAAAGCTTTTTATAAAATATTATTTGCTTGTACTACTTAAACACATATATTCTTGTATGCCATATAATTTCCATCTCCTGTTCCTCACCCCTCCAAAGGTATAAGGAAACTGAGATGAGGTAGATTACAACCTGGCTTTCTTCTGTGGGAGTCCTATTAGACTGCATCAGAATAGGCATATTTGATCTGCACTATTTCTTCTTGCAGATGGATTCAAACCACATGAATACCATTTGACAAGTGCATTTTCTTCTTGGGTTAAATGACTAGAACATTTAGTCTACATTTTGCATGTTGGACTCTCATGTCTTTCAGATCTCTGTAACTGTACTAGCACAGTGCAAAGACTCCAGTAATAATCATATGAGTACAGGGATGATTTAGATTTTACTTCTTCCCATTTGTTGGAGTCTGTTTTAAAATAAACTAGAGACAGACTGAAGGAGATTCAAAAGAACAACTACTTTTACAGTACGGTATACAAAACACGGGACTGAAAGTACTTGGCTTCTTCAACAAACACCAATAAAGGCTTACTATTTCTTAATAAATAAGGCAGATAAACATTAAGCAGAGGAAAGAACTAGTTAAACTAAATGACAGTAGTACCACAAGAGTAGGTGAAAGCAAACTGTCAATGAGTAAACAGAGACTGAAAGTCCTGAGGAGAACATTATAGAACAATAACATCATGAAACAGTTTTCTAAATAGGAAACAGAACGTCTTTATCTGCTATGAAGACAGCATTCATTTGGTGCTTAAAAAATGTTGCATAAGTAGATAGCAGCAGTAGACCTGAAGACCATGAGACTGGGTCTTTGCCAAGTCTCCAAAGAACTGGAGAGTCCTGTAAATCCCAGAAACATTTTTATTTCTCTTGTTTATAAACAGAAGGTTTTAAGAGCTTCCATTAAATAAGACAGTTTTCACTGTTTCAGCCACAAATCACACTGTATTTGTGCTGCTTCATAGTCTTCTAGTTTTTCCTCTGTAATATTTTTTTCAGCATAGGTAATATGTACCCAACCACAAAATAAAATGGGTCTTACTTCATTCCGAAAGAAGCCTATTGGCAATTTTATATGTAATATAATTAAACTTGGTACAAGATTTTCTGTTAAAAAATTATACCTCTTCAAAGCTATATAAGTTTGTAGAAATACTCTACAAATGAGTAGTAATTATAGAAGTTGGTTAGACTGTATCTATGATGCCAAACATTTATGAACCTACTCCCTCAATATTTATCACAATTATTTAAATTCATTTCACTGTATTTACAAGATCAGCCTGAATAATTTGAATCACTGTCTTTAGGAAAAACCACTTCCTCATCATGTATATAGTTTTCAACATACCATAAATAGTTACCACTTCTTTAAAAAGATCACGTAACATTATCTGAAAAAAAGGAAATGCAAGTACTTATTTGAAAGTTGTCTTTATTTATAGATTTCATATATTTTACATGTAGGAATGTATGTTGAAGAACCCACTGAAAATATGCCTCTGAAGCTGAACTGCACCAAATTATGACCTAGTTTTTTATACTGAGAATATAACAATTCTTTTTAATGATATAAATATTAATCTGAAAAAGTCTGATTTCAAAACAGTTGTTTTCTGAACAGTATCCAACTAACGATCAGATGCACATAGATGTTATTTCATTATACTAATCAATACAAATCAAGTACGTATAAACTAACAGGAAATATGACAGAAAAGTTGTTCAAAAAGCACCCTAACTTGATGGAAAGAGTGTATTGGTTTCCACATAAACATAATGCAGGGCCATTAGGCCATCTTATTACAGGCATAAAAGCAATGCATATAAAGTAATATGGACTGAGATCAGTTGGTTTTCAACTTCATGGGTTTTCTGTACAACTGCACTCAAATCTGATAAAAAATATTTCTCTGCTGAAGTTAACTGGCAAGTCTAAACCTCATTTTAAATTCTATTATTCAGTCCAAGAAACTGCTGAGTATGATGTGTCTAATATTGTTAGCTGTACTATATATTGAAATACATAAATGCAAATGAACTGACTAGTCATGAATTGCAAAGCAGCTAGCAATATATTGCTAAGGGGATGTTTTCCTTGTTATGCTGCCTATGAGAATCTCATTCCTTGGAATGCCATTTAGAGTATATGGTATTTACATATAAATCTTACCTTGAAAAGAAGGTCTTTAGATTTTTATCCTGGAGGTACTCATATACACTGCATTGGTCCACTTTTTCCTGAATCTTTTTATGCTCCTAACCACCAGAGCATCAAAGTAACTGACAGCACTGTAAGATAAAAAATCTGATGGTAGCATTTCTGATTGGAATATCAAGGCACTGAGAAATTAAATGTACTCCCAAAGCAACACAGTAGGTCTTTTAATCTTCAGGGGATTTCAGCAGGATTCTTCTTTATTGTATCACAGAATAATTCAGGTTGGAAAAGACCCTTGGGATCATCGAGTCCAACCATCAGCCCTACTCTACAGAGTTCTCCCCTACACCATATCCCCCAACATCTCATCCGAACAACCATTAAACACATTCAGAGATGGGGACTCCACCACCTCCCAGGGCAGCCTATTCCAGTGTCAGACCACTCTTTCTGTGAAAATTCTTTTCCTAATGTCCAGTCTAAACCACCCCTGTTACAGTTTAAAGCTATTCCCTCTTTTTGTGCCACTAATTCCCTGTGAGAAGAGACCAGCACCAACCTCCCTACAATGCCCTTTCAGGTAGCTGTAGAGAGTGATGAGGTCTCCCCTCAGCCTTCTTTTCCTCAAACTAAACAGTCCTAGCTCCTTTATTTGCTCCTCATAGGATCTCCAGGCCCTTCACCAGCTTCGTTGCCCTCCTCTGCACTTGCTCCAGCACCTCGATACCTCTCTCATATTGAGGTGCCCAAAACTGGACACAATACTCCAGGTGTGGCCTCACCAGTGCAGAGCACAGGGGGACTGTCACCTCCCTACTCCTGCTGGTCACACTATTTCTAATACAATCCAGGATGCCGTTGGCTTTCTTGGCCACCTGGGCACACTGCTGGCTCACGTTCAGCTGCTTGTCAATTAGAACCCCCAGATCCTTCTCTTCCAGACAGCTCCAGCCACACCTCCCCAGGCCTGTAGCCATGCAGGGGGTTGTTGTGGCCCAGGTGCAGGACCTGGCACTTGGCCTTGTTGAAGCTCATCCCATTGACATTGGCCCACTGATTCAATCTATCCAAGTCTCTCTGTAGAGCCTCCCTATCTTCATGCAGATCGACACTCCTGCTTAACTTGGTGTCATCTGTGAGTTTACTGATGATACACTCTATGTCCTTATCAAGATCATCAATAAAGATGTTGAACAGAAATGGTCCCAACACTCAGCCCTGAGGAACACCACTTGTGACCAGCCATCAGCTGGATTTAACTCCATTGACCACCACTCTCTGGGACCGTCCATCCAGTCAGTGCTTGATCCAGCAGACCATTCGCTCATCCAGGCCGTGGGCAGCCAGTTTTTCTATGAGAATCCTATGGGGAACTGTGTCAAATGCTTTTTGAAAATCCAGGTAGACAGTATCCACAGCTTTTCCCTCATCCAATAGCTGGGTCATTTTGTCGTAGAAGGAGATCAGGTTTGTCAGGCAGGACCTGCCTTTCATAACCCCATGCTGACTGGGCCTGATCCCCTGGTTGTCCATTATATGACTTTTAATGGCACCTGAGATGACCTGCTCCATGACCTTCCCTGGCATTGAGGTGAGACTGACAGGTCTATAGTTTCCTGGATCCTCCTTCCTGCCTCTCTTGTAGATGGGTGTCACATTTGTCACCCTCCAGTCCAATGGGACCTCCCCAGTTAGCCATGACTTCAGGTAAATCATGGACAGCAGCTTGGCGAGCACATCTGCCAACTCTTTCAGCACCCTTGGGTGTAACCCATCCGTTCCCACAGACTTGTGTGCATCCAAGTGGTGCAGCAGGTCTCTGACCACCTTCTCTTCCACTGTGCTGACCTCAGTCTGCTCCCCTCCCCATCTCCCAGCTCATGAGGCTGGGTGTGCAGGGAACAGCCAGTTCCACTGCTAAAGACTGAGGCAAAGTAGGCATTGAGCACCTCAGCCTTTTCCTCATCCTTTGTTACTATGTTTCCCTCTGCATCCAATAAAGGAGGGAGATTTTCCCGAATCCTCCTTTGAAAACCACTGTGCCATTCTTCCTCTTGATTTAGAAGTTGATTCTGAAATTTAGACACAGATACAGAGTCTTTGGGGAAAACAATGGAAGCAGATGGGGGGACATAGTTTAAGGCATTTAGCTGGAATTTACAGTATCTGAATACAATCCAGACAATAGAGACTTCAAGAAATTCTGAAAATTTAATCACAGAAACACCATGTGCCATTTTGGAGGGACCCCACATGTCAAGTGTTCATTGGTGGCCGTTTTCAGTGGGGAGGGGATTAGCTCCCCTCAGCCAAAACAGCTTCTGGAGCCACAACCAGGCCCTGACCCCTCCAGTATGGCAGCATCCAGCAAGTCCTGTGCCCTGGGCATGTGCCACACACTCAGGAGACCTGCTCTACTCCTCTCTACTTCAATTTGATTTTCTGTACACTGCTGCTCCCATCACCTCAGTGTGCACAGGACAGACCATCCTACAACAGGGTGCACAGCCTTTATTCAGCAGTCTTACATATTCCATGAACCCAAAAGGCTCTGGTCTCAGGGGAGGCAGTGAGTAAGGGAATGGAAGTATTCAGCAGGTATATAAATGCAAAGTCAGCACTCAATTTAGTAGCCATAACAAATAACTTAAGTACTTAATCCAAACTGGACAAAAAAAAATTACAGGATCCAGTTTAATATTCTGAATTATACAGATGCTCACTCACCCTGTTTACAATGCCTATAAGGACAGTGTAGCTTTAGATATCTACACATTTTTTCTGCATCAAAGCACTCACTTTGGGCAGTGCTCAAAGGGAAATACTAAAAAAATCTTTTTTATTCTCACTCTGTGGCTCTCAGGAGTTTTTACTTGTCAAAAGGTTTCACTTTTCTCTTTATACCTTCTGCTGACTAGCACTCTACACTCTTCTTTCTTGCTTTTGTCTTCACCCCTCTTCTAACCTCCCAAAAGCTGTGCTTTGCCACTGTCATAATTTCAAAGCCCTTGCGCAGCTTGAAATATTTGTCAGAGGTTCAGACTTTGGCACTGATGTAGTAATGCTGCTGAACTGGGCTAGATGTTTAAAAGGAAATAAATATTTACAGTGTGGAAGAAAAGTTTTCAAAAGTGTCCCATTAAAGTTACATATGTTTCCAAGTGACAAAGAAAGAATGTCAAATAAGCAGTTAAGAAAAAAGCAACAAACAAATTGGAACATCAGCTCTTTTAAGCCTGTTTCAGAAATGAAAGTATCACATTAAAAGACTGCTTTGATGTCTGATATCAACCAAATATGGACTAGCTGATCTAGCAGTTGCTTCATGATGGTGGTTTTATAATCTCCTGTTGAACTGGTGATGCATAAATGACCTTAAATTATGTTAATGAACTTCTGTAGTTCAGGACTCAGTACAGTTTTCACCTAGCATTGTTACAGAGGTCTCAAACAAACAACCACCAAAAATTTAAAACTTATTCTCAACACAATTAACCAGTCCTCCACAAATTACAGGTTCAAATGTCTGTGAGAGGAATAAAAAACAACCTCCTAGGGTTTAACACAACCCAAAACACGTAACAAAGAATAACTCCTTAGTGTTTACATAACCGAAAAGGCAAAACAAAGCAGCACTCTAGGGTTTAAGGACAACTCAAAACACTCTGTCACTCACCTAACAATTGAGGGCACTCGACCTCGAGGAACTTCTCAGGGCAGTGTCCCAATCCAAGTCACCTCAAGGAGTTTCCTTGGGCAGCATCTCAACCCAAGGGCAGAGTCCTCAACCACAGCATCCTGCCTCAGGAGACGAGCTCAAAATGGCAGCCCCAGGGGACTCCATTGATACCCAGGCCCAATCTGACCTGTAGTCAATAGCGGCTCCCATTGGCCGAAGGCCCCAACTACCACAAAGTCCCGAGAACAAAGGCTGATACACTTCAGCAGCCAAGAAGCCCTATTTTCATTGGGCAGGTGCACCTGCCACAGAAATGCAGTGATTCTTTTTTGGTTTCATATCTTAAATCAGATTTAAGGAACTATTTTGTAATAGGTAGTTATTCTCTTTTTCCTTATCAGTTATAACCTTGGATTTTAATATAAACCCCCCAATTTTTCAAGTTGTACAACTATTTTGTTTATTCTATCTCCACTTTTAAGCTTCTTACAGTAAATCTTGATTTATTGTAAGAGTTAAAAAGGAGACAAAGAAAAATAATTTCTAGTTATTACTTCCATATTATTCTTGTTATTATTCCTACATCCATCCCTCTACCTCCCTGCTAACAGGAGTGAGGTCTACTTCTGCCATACAGAACCAAATAATGTCAGCTAGAACCTCCTATTCTTTATAATATTGGCTTCTTTGAAGGCACATTTTCAATATGGATGTAAATCATTGTTGTTTCTCCAGGGAAATGCCTATTTTTATTTCTCACAGTTTAAAAGAGATGATGGGCCATCACCGAGACAGATGGCCATGGGAAAATAAAGAAACACAAAGATCAGGCAATTTTCAATAAAATCTTCCAAAAAGGCATATAGAAATGCTTTTTCTAATGTCAGCGACCAGCACACATACACTAATAAATACCTTGCTGTTGGTCTAGTATGTGTTTTCATTGCTGAGATGTGGCTGGGTGCTGTGACAGGGCGTATCTGAACCACTGAATTAATAATAGATTCTCAACACTTTGATGATTGTACAGTAAGTGAACTGACACTACAATCATACAATTTCACAGTTCTCAAGTTCAAGTTCTGCAAGAATCTCTTTCTGGAAATGTTCTTTGTTCTAAAGTAAGAAAACTGATTGTCAAAGTGTATGTTTTACTGTGAATCTTGCATTAATATTTTCTCTTTTTTTCTTACACTTACAAGTTTTTTCTCCATATTGTCTCTGGAGGCTGTTTACCTGTGATAAGTATAAATTCAGAATTAAAAAAGTGTTTACCGATAACAACTATTTGATGTACTTTGCATGTAATGTAGAAAAGGGAGAAGAGAGCTTTATTAAACAGTCTTGAATTTTTTCCCAATGATACTTCATGCTGCAACCCAACACATAGGCATTAGACCATTATATCATGGATAAGAAATGAGAGTATTTTAGGTCTGTTGAACACTGAATATTTTACAGTTGATTAGGTTAAACTTCTGGAATGCAGGTGGTTTTGTATGCTGAGAAAATGCAGTACTTACTGGTCCTCAAATTCTTACTTTCACTGTGTAGAGTGCTCATATAGTGAATAAAATAAATCACACCAGTTAGCACATGGCCTGCTAATAAGTGGTATCATTATATTTATGCTGCTTTGTTTATAAGAGAATGCTGGTTTTCTTTTTTTTTTTTTTTTTTTTTTTTTTTTAATGGAACCGTGTTTTAAATAGCTTGGGTAGGCAGCTTTTTAATTAGGAGACTCCCATATTACACATACAAACAAAGAATATGTGTCACTAGTAGCAACAGTTATTGTGTGCAAGCAAGGAATAAATTTAAGGAATAAGCTGAGTAAACCAGCATAAATTTTTCACAGTCAATTCACAGAACTACCAGTAAAGAAGCAAACTCTCCAAATGTCTTTGAAGTGAACATAAATCTTGAAGAAAACAATCCACAGATAAAGCTGGTCTTTTAGGTTTCAGTTTTTATGGACAGTCCTATGGTACTGACATACGGTCAGCAATATGACAGAATAAAGCTTCTTTTTTCATGTCGTGCTTCGAGATGTTAGGATAATTTTCATAATCTGATGAACAGAAGAAATTCAAATAGTTCTAAGTGTAGTAGTTTTGTTTTCCACCATATCATCTTCTGAAAGAAGATTCTGTAGTCATAAATCTAAGACCAAAGGAGACAGAAAGCAAGCTAGTGAAAATGATTCTGGGAGGAAATAACTAAGTTTCCACATCCTGCTATGGGAAATATGTAAATATTTTAGATTATCATTGGATGATGAAAAAATGGTGATCACAAGAAATATATTCCTTGGAAAGGAACCTTTGTTTCCACTGCTCATAATTGCTTGATTTATGCACCATCCAGAATCAGGCTTTTTTTGCTTGCTTTCTCAGTACCCTGACTCTTGCATTTTCAGCCTCACAGAAAGCAAGCACTACTTCTGAATCTGAGAGTGTCTATAATTAAGCACTGAGCTGGCCTTCAGGACAAGAAAGTAGAAAGTTGAGCAGTACAGAAGATTCAGTGAGTACAAGTGCTGTCAATGTCAGTGTTGGTTTTAGGCGATTCTGGATTTAGGCAACCTCAGGGAAGCTTGCTTTCTCTTACGAGCAAACTCCCAGTGATTTCTGCTTTGCAAATGTGATACTTGGGTATGGGAGAGAGGCAAGTCGACATCGGCCTGTCAGCTCTGCGCAGCCCCTGAGAAGCAACAAGGATTTGATAAAAAACAGGCCTTGGGAGAAAGGTAAGAAACTGACGAGTTGTACCAAGGTGGCAGGGAAAAACAACGGCCAGCTGCAACACCGAACTGTGGAAAAGTACTGAACTGTGAGAAGCTACTGCTGCGTGAACAGTGTGTGAACAAGAAGTTGGTTGGTCTGCACAGCTCGTGTTAGAGTGGTCTTGTGCTGATACGAGAAAAGGTTGATAGCTGTCTAGTTGCTGATTTGCTAATTATGAAGTAAGAGCTTTAACGAGAGCATAAGTATGTACTATTGGAAAAATAAATGTCCCCTTCCCTGCATAAAGAAAGAAGAACACTCTGATTTGTTATTTTGGACGCTACATTTGGGAGTTCATTTTTTCACTTTTTTTTTCTTTTTTTTTTTTTTTTCTGAAGTTGACCTTTTGAGGCGAATAACACATTTTGGATTTTAAAAAATTTTGGACATAAAAATATTAGGGTTCTCCCCATTGTGCCCTTACTACTTCTGCTATCATACCTGAATAGTATATCTCTAAACCTTACATACTTAAACATGATAACTACTGTTTGATAGACATTTGTAAAACATAGTTATTGGTTAATATAAAGATGGCAGGATAAGAATGTATAATGTATAAGGAAAGGTAAAAGAAACAAAGACTACCTCACCCATTTTCCAATCAGAAAGAGTGAAGACAACACTATCACAAAGTTTTGATTTTTTGATTTTGTTTATATCTATTTAGACTTAAATTTTTGTCATCTTTAAAATAAATATACAATAACGCTTGTCTGAAAAAGCAGGTGAACGTCAATGGTCTGAAAGACAAGTAAGAAGATATATAAGAATATATATTTTTTAAAATTATGAAATATTCTATAAGGGTAAAAAACTTTGTGAATAGGCTCAGATAACCTTTTCAGTAGTATTACTTCAGGTGTTACAAAACCTCATAAAAATTCATAATGGTCCAGTATCTTTATTCTGATCCATTCTAGGTGTGCTACTTAATAATTTTTTATACATATGAAAACAGATATATTTATACATCTGGAAAATGTTGCTTCATATAATTGGGATAAATATTTCACAAGGAAAATTTTATTATCGCTTGTTTCACCCACAAATTCCTAAACAATATTCATTACAGTAGTGAGTTATCATATACAGTAATACTGTCCAAAAATTATTTTGCAGTGAAAGCAGCTAATACATTAAGTAAAGAATTCTTTTAGACAGTTTTAGGCATTATTACTAAATGGCATGAAAGTCAAAATCACTTTTCTATAACATATGTCAGTGCCCAAATGGCAGGACTGTAAATAAAGTTCATCCTTTTCTTCTGATAATGTTCAGAGACACTTGCAGTAGATTGACTACTCTTTCGTCAGTTTGGTCACCAGTCTTGAACCACAGTTTAAATTGTTTTATTTTTGGCTGAGTCAACAAAGAAGATATTAAATGACATACTTTAATTTCTCACAGTACTTGGACCCCATAGGGTTTAGAAATTACTTTCAAATTTTTCATTAACTCCAAACATTGCATTCAACTTTCATTACTGTAGTGACTTTATTTTGTAGATTATCTCTATCACTATGTTCCTTCCTCTTAGACATTTATTTTTATTTTTCATTTTTAAGAAAAACTTGATGTAGGCGCTAATATTCCCAGAGGACTGTGATTTATACCCAGGAGCTTGCTATTAGCAAGTTGTGCCTTGAGGATAAATGAAAGACCAAGTTGGACTGTTCAATTATTTCACTCTTGAAAGCACAGTGATCACCTGAGCTTTTGGGAGTAGATTTTGGGGGAAGAGATACTAGCTTCATGCTTGAATATGCATTTTGCTTTGCTCCTAGGAAAGACAACATGAGGTGCAAAGAAAAATTAAAATAATTGATCTCATGGAGAGCTTTACAGATAAAATACTGTTAAAATAACATTTCTCTTGCATAGATATCCCAACCAAATGAATACCCAACCCTGTGCTTCTGCCATTGTGTAAGACGGAATGTGATGTTTATCCAGGTAATTAATTTCCATTATTCACAAAATCTCCTGATCAGGAAAAAATACATTTAGTACTGAGCACTGCAATGTTTTATTAGAACCTATGCTGTGAACAAGCAAGGATTAAAAAGATGAGAACCAGACAAGGGAAAAAAAAGAAGGAAATTTAGCTGGAAGTTTCAGTGTGAGCATTTAAAAGATCTCACCTAATCTATTTGTTGTAAGAGTTGAAGCCACTCACACAAACATTTAAAACCAGTCTCCTATGTCAGAAGCAATTGCAGCCAGGGAGGAATATGAATATACTGACTGCCAAGGGGCAAGATGGATATCAGTTTAGTGTACCAAGAAAAGGTCCCCGTTGTAAAAGACATCTACTCTGGAGTCTCTTCTGGAGGACTTTGATGTTGATTATGGTGTTGACTGAGAACATTTCAAACATTGCTTGTCTTTTTATAGAGTACAATTCAAACTACTTCATCACTGTCACATGTTTGGTATACTGCTACTTATCTTTGTCTGTGGTTTCACGCATATACTATGTGCACCTTGTTTATGAATTCTTGGATTTACTTATTGGTCTGATCCACAGACCTGTCAAGTCAAACAATTTATCCTACATTTTACCTAAGCCTGCAATGTCTTGAAGTTACAGTAGGTTTAACTTGTGCTTCAATGATGGAATTTTCTGTTTTTAATGTTAGGCAGATATAGAGCTAAGAAGTACCATTGATATTGTAGGATTCAGGATATTCTACAGCAGGGTGGGAAAAAGACATGTTCTTAGCTCAAGATTTTTCATGTGATTCAGTTAAACAAGTCTAAAATAAGTCAGGTAAAAAAACTGGGTGGATTTCAGGTGAAATTTGTTCATTCAATTAAAATTTTAACTCAGTTTAAAGTCATATTATGTTATTTTTTACTAATGGATTCATTTAATTAGATTAACAATATTGAAGGGTTTTTGCATAATGGCTATAACTCTACTTCAAATCTTGTCCATAATTAGGAACAGGAAAGCGGCCTGGAGAAAATAAATAAATAAATAAATAAATAATTCTTAATTTGAATAAATCCAGAGCAAAACCTACTTCAAGATACTCAAGTATAGATTAACCACTGGTGGAGAGCTTGGAGGAGGAACACTGCCAAAATCAGTATCTGTGTAAAATTCTGATATTGAGGGAAATAAAAGTGTTAATACCTATATTTGAAATGAGGCAATAAATATAGAGAAATAATGGGGGCAGGGATTTGTAACTTTATGCACAAGATATTAGACTTTACACTGTACTAGGAAATGAGAGGCTTGGTAGGGTCCACTGAGCCTCTTATTTCACAACCACTGAATAAAATTTTGTCAAAAACATAATGTTGACATCACCAACATTTTTCTTTCTGGATTTGTTGAAACATTTTCCAGATAGAGATGTGAATATGATTAAATTCAGAAAATGGAAAGAATCACTATGAAGTAAAAAGTTAACATTTAAAAGATATTTTGATATTGAAAGAAAATAAGTGTTTCAAAATGTAATGTTTTTCAGCACCAGACCAAAAGCTAGGAATATCTTATCTTCTCATGACATGAATACCGGTTTTCTGAACAGCTTTTCTAAGAGGACATGGATACTCTTGGATGTTGTACTGGGTCTGGCTGAGCCGGAATTGGTTTTCCCCTATAGCAGCCCTCACGGTGCTGTGGTTTATGCTGGGAGCTGGCAGGGTGTTGATAGCACCCTGGTGCTGTGGCTACTGCTGAGCAGCGCTTACACAGCACCAAGGCTCTTTCCGACACTTTCCCCTGCAGTGGGATGGGGTGAGCAAGATCTTGGGAGGGGACACAGCCAGGACAGCTGAACCAAACTGACAATAGAGATATTCCAGACCATGTGACGTCTGCTCAGTATAAAGCCGGGAGAAAGGAGGAAGGGGTGGGGTCACCCTTGGTCCTCCGAGGCAACCAGTACGCGTATGGGAGCCCTGATCCTGAGAAGGCCCGACATCGCCTGTCCATGGGAAGGAGAGAATAAATCTGTTTTCTTTTTTTGCTTCTGCGTGCACACCTTTGCTTCGCTTTGCTTATATTAAAACTGCTTTTGTTTTACCCACAAGGGTTGGTCTATCTTATTTTCTTTCCCCTCTTTGCCCTGTTGAGAAAACAAGGGGAAAGGGAGGGGAAGTGATAGAGCGACTTGGTGGGTACCTGGCATTTAGCCAAGGTCAAACCACCACAGATGTATTGGACATGTGGGTACTTCATCAACTTTCCTTTGCTCCCATTAACTTTGTTATGTACTGTTCAGAAACACCAGCTGAAATGAAATGTGTGAGGCATGGTAGACCACCAGTGAGGATGAGTATTAAAAGCGTTTTGTGAGTGTTTGTGTTATGAATGATATGGCTATTTGTGGCAGATATTTTCCAGTTTGCTTAAGGATCTCCCTCCAGCTGGCACTTGTCACAAAACCACAGAACAAACTTGAGAATTTGCTGCTTGCAAATTACAATTGTGAAAATGTATATATAATTTCAGCTATTCCTTGGACATGTAAATCATGCTAATGTTCTAAGGACAATATAAAAGTAGATTAAATTTAACTATGGCAGTTTAAGTCAATCTAATTCAGTTCTTCTGAAACTCTGTCCTGTATGTAGTCTTCATGTAGTTCTGCTCACTGAACTGTTGTTTCATTGAAAAGGTAGATGAGCACCAATTCCTGCAAGTGGCATCATAAGTGAGGGACAGGATAACCTAAAGGAGATGTAAAAGCAGAAATAACAGCCTAGAGCAGCTAGGTCATCTAGTCCAATCGCAATGCAATAAACAGGAACATCTTCAACTAGGTCAGGTTGCTCAGAACCCCATCCAACCTGATGCTGAATGTTTCCAGGGATGGGGCATCTGTAATATCACCTCTCTAGGCAACCTGTTCAGTGTATGAGTGTTTATTTTAAATGATCACTTTAAGGGCAATCGAAAGGTTTAATTAATATTCAGGGGCATAACCAGGAGATAACAGAAAAATGAAGAATAGAATAATTTTCCCTAGCTCCTCAGTATGAAATCAGTTACCTGTCCACATCAAATGGTACCTCTTCACAGTGTGAACTTCAACAACTCCAGCTTTCAATATTTTCAAGCTCCAGTTGCAGCCTATTTATGTATTAGGAGATTTTAAAGTGCCCAGTTTCTGACAGAAAGATCTTGATGACAGATATATATGATCTTCAGTTGCTTTCATTCATGATAGCAAAGATGAATCCCAAAACTGTGATTCCATGATCCTTCCAAATGACAATTCACTGTAATCAGGTTTCCTTTGCAAGATTTGGTCCTTTTTTTTCAACAATGTGGATGAGATTTCCATTGAATCCACAGGAAAAAATACTTAATATAATTGCTGTTTCCTTTTGAAAATACAGCTAAATTATCAGAGTTATTTTTATACTTTTTATTATCTATGTATTCTTTCACTTCTTTAACTCAAACATCTATAACACAATACAAAATAAAACTGATACCTTATTTTTTTTTAATAGGAAAATAGTGACATTCATTTTTTAAGTTACTCTGAAAAATTATGACCAAATATTTGCTAATATCTACCATTTTCCTAAAGAGAAGAAATATCTTGGCAATTTTATTAAATAACTAAATCATTATAAATTGACCAGAGATGTAGTTTCTGTGTCTGAGGCAGTTATCTGTCTTTCCAGAGTCTAATGACTATATAATTTTTTTAAGCCAGTCTTCTTTTTGCCATCACATATACATGGGTATTTATATAGAGAGGAATTGGAAATAATAATAATAATTAATTTTAAAGCAAAATGGTACATTCACAACATGAGGCTCTCTTTTTGAGACATGCACTGTTTCTTTGGATAGCCTAACATAACAGAATTCAAATTTAATAAAAAAGTGATTGAGAGTGCATGCTAAACATTATATATAAGAAGAATAGTCCCTGCCACAGTCCCTTTCAATCTGACTCATTATCTTCTTTTCACATTAGGATGCAATGATGGTATATCTCTTGTTGCTCAAACTTCCACTTTAATCTAGATTGCTTACATGCTGATTTGCACACTGGTTCAGATTGCAGACAAGTCCCAGAGGTTTCTTCAGTTCTTCTGAGCTACCAGTAAATAAATTCAGTCATTAGCCTGAAAATGTTTTGAGCTCAAGTGTCTGTCCTGTCTCTGCCTTTTTGGACTCTTGTCTATCACTCAGAAGAATGAAAGTCAACAGGACTGCGTTGGCCACCACTAGCACAGAGAACATGCAAATTGTTTTTCCTAGACTTCTGATTAAATGAGACTTCAGGGTACAGAAATTATGTCTGTCTAGACTATCACTATTAAATCTGAGGAGAACCAGAGAATTCTTGCAGAACATTATATATTGATTTCATAGACATTTGAGATGGGACAATGCTGTCAAACCAAGCATGCTTGAATGGCTTTGACTAAAATGTTGTGATTCAGAAATCAATAATATCTTGCATTTGTGTTGTAGGTTTATACAGACTTCATATTGCCCTCCTGTTGTGGTGTAAGACCAAATGGCAGTGAAGAGGCTAAAGAGATTTGGACATCAAAGCACTTTAATCACGGATATATCTAGTTTTATTAATCACACAATATCCCTGTCCCATGTGGGAGATGGTGAGGTGAGGGAGAGAAGTCAGGTGGCTTAACATGATAGTTTCTTATATTACCACCCTCTCCCTTGGGAGAGATGGTGCAGTCCCAGAATGAGACTGGACAGGTCATGTGGTGGTTCCTGCCAAGCTGCACTTGTTCCAGGTGCTGGATCATGAGGTTTCTCTGGGCTCTTCAGAGGTTGGAGAATGAGTCTCAGGTCCCAATGTGGGGTTGTGTGTCTTGCCTCTTTAGTCTTTCCAGAAACTTTCAGTCACCTCAGTAGGCTTAAGTTTGCTTAGTTATAAAGAGTAGGTAAATATATTTTGCTAGTTGTTAATCTGTTCAGACCATACAGTTGTTTTCTGATTTGATGTTGTCCTTATTGGTGCTTATAATCTGCTTTTCCTGGACACTTTTACACTTTCTGATGATAACACAGGTTGTCTGCATAGCTGGCTAGCTACTTGCTTGATTCTCACTGATTATAAATGGACCTTTAGCTCACGAACAGGGACCTTAATCTAAATGCCTTAGTCCTGACTTGATTCCCACTCTGGGGACTTGTTTCACTTACCTACACAAACACATCTGTGTTTATAAGATATCTAAGAGATGGGACTGGTGATAAAGATCATAAAGGACCCATGGAAGACCTGTGCTCTTCTGGATAGGCATTTGGAAGCCCTGACATGATACCCAGGACATCTCAAAGGACACTGCACTTGTATTTAAGCAGTAAATTCAAGCCCTGACTTCCATGAGCTGAACACCACACAGAAGAATCGGATACCTAACAGACCTACATTCAGCACACAAGCAGGGAAAGCCAAAGGAAGAAAAGCTGATAACGTGAACTCTAATAGTTCAAGCTACTTGCTTCAGCAAAATCAAGCACATATTTAGCACATCTAGAAAAATTGTAGGCAATGATTCCACTACGGCAGCAAAAAATATAAATAACAGTACTCTAATGACACATTTCATAGTATTCCCACTGTAAGACCCCAATGGTAATGTCTAAATAATCAAGGTACGCTTTCTTGAATGCAAGAAAGCAATCACATGATTCAAAATGATCACAAAACTGGTTTTGCGGTATTTGGGATGAAGAGAGAGGGCAAGCGTGATAGAAAAAAACTAGCATCTAGCTAAAGTATATTTCTACTGACAGATCATGCAATGGACTGTCACTTTGCAAAAAGTAGCCACATCCAAAACTCAGGATGTTAGCTGGGAACAGTGATTCAAGTGTTGATCGGTTCAAACTCAGAGCAGAGATCTGAATCTCACCCATCCAAATGACTCATCTAAAGCATTAGCTATTGGTCATGCTCTCCTGCACTACCAGTAATCGAATCTCTATTTCACAGAATCACAGAACCATCTAGGTTGGAAAAGACCTTGAAGATCATCCAGTCCAACCATTCACTTAGCACTGACAGTTCCCAACTACACCATATCCTTAAGCACTAAATCAACCCTACTCTTAAACACATATTTGTAATAATTTTTAAATGAAATGCAAATCTTTTTTTTTTTTTATTCAACCAGCCTATTGATCCTCTTCTTAAATTATCCTTTAACATTTGTTGCTAGTTGGAGAGGACAAGACAAGCATTTGCAAAGCTGCTCTATGGTAATGTTCCCAAGAGAAAAGAATATTTTCTCAAAAGAGATTTTGAAGTGAGTTCTGCAAAGCCAGATTCTGTGAACAAATCTGGCAGAATGATGGGTACAGATTCTAGAGTCAGCTGTGCTATTCAGAAGATGTGTATTCTCAAAACTTTACCTTCAAATAGATGAGGACAAAAAGAAATATTCTGAAAATCATAAGGAAGATTTATAGCTAACCTGAAAGTGTTGCATTAGGAAGAGGAGACTATCAAATTTTTTTGGGGCTTATATAGTTATACTGATGTCAAATTCTTCTGTAAGTAGCCCAGAATGAATTGACACTGAACATTTATTTTATTTTTTATTAATCTTTACTTACCTAATGAAAGATGCTTAAATGTAATTAACTTGTACTATAATGACGAAGATAATGTGGCCACCTTGAAAGCACAGTATTCAATATTTAAAGGGAAATTGAAAGTAACTACCAATAGCCTTGAGGTCTATGAAACCTTTTTTTCCCTTTAAATAGTACAGTTGTGAACACTTACATTATTTTACTTGAGTGCAGAAATTTTGTACCAAATTACACTATGGAAAGTATTTAGAATTTGTCGCATTATTTTATTTCTTGGTGCAGTAGCATTTCCATGTGGCATGTATCATAAAAACAGACACAAAAGAAATATGATCATTCTACTTCTTAGTGCATTTTAACTCTGAATGTCACAAACCAATTATTTAATATATTTCTGAAACTTTTAACTTGAATTCTCCAAGATTTGTTACTACATTAAAATATCAGACATAAAAGTTTGTGTCATCCAACTACCTGATTTTTTAAAATACTAACTAATCACTGAATTTGATAGGACATACAGGTTCCTAAATTTGAGACCGAACACAGTGTGCTGTAAAGTACTTAGTGTTGATGTCTTCACAAATGCAGGTACTGTTGCACCTATTAAATTAATGCTAATATAAGCATTTCTTTTAGCCATTACTGCTGGGCTAAGTCTGCAAATAAGCTGTAACTGCATAAGTAGTCAGAAGTTATTTTTATTTTTTATTCCAACTTGGCTGAAAGTCTCATTATTCATATGTGTATAGCAAGATGCTGCTTATCAGATATACACAAAATGTTCTTTTTCCAATATTTTCCACAAAAGATTCTTTTGTTACAATACATATAAACTCCTTTTCCAGTTCCGTTTTACAGCTCATCTCTTGCTATAAACCATTATTTTAATATTTGCTTTAAAGAACGATTCAGCAGTTCAGTCTTTTCAACAGGGATTTGAAAAGCTTGTTAGCTGCAGAGAACCTCCAGACAAGGTAAGGTAAAAGAGGTGGTAGGAAAGGGATCTCAGCATTTGTTGTGTAGGAATTGTATGAAGATGAGCCCTTGGACTGTTAAATTGAATCTTTTCAAACCCAGCTTAGATAGGATTTGAGGCAAATTTAGAATTTCAGAATTTGAGGCATACTCTTTAAAATAGATTTTTTGAGGGATTTGTTAGTTAGTGGAAGGTCATAACTACAAAGGCAATTTACCAAACGAAACTGCTCCAGCTATACTCACAGACTGTATAAGAACCATAATTCTTTAGAAGGAAGAGTTTGCAGTGAATGACTCTGAAAAAGTAAGACCATTGTTGGACCAGTTATGATACAAAGACTTGGGCCTTGAGAATTCGGAATCAAAACTACAAGTGGACCCACTGGTGTCACCCTAGCTGATTCCACCTTGCAATCAAAGAGCATCTAGTTGAAAATGTCTAGTTGATCTCACATTACCCAATAAATTTCTGTCCCAGAGTGACTGATATATTGAAATAGGAAATATAGTAAGGATGTAATCTTATAATGATACAGCAATCATAATAAATCATTGATATGATACACAGTGGAATCTGTCGTTAAGCATACAACTTCCACTCTTCCATGTCCACACAGGAACTCAGACGTAAAGACAAATCTTTGAGAGCAGGTGATGAAAAGTAAAGTATTGAGGATATCTGTGTAAATTCATGAAGCTGGGAGGGTGAGGAAATAACATGATGTGAGCAGTGCATAACAATCTATTGAGATCGAAACACTTAAGAGACAATACCACATGTTAAAAATGATGAATGTAAATCCAATATTATGCAACTAAAGCTTTACATCCAGTTCTTTTAGAAGCTCTGTAAGTCTGGAAGACTTGTTGAACAACTGTTTGGGAATACAAAATAAGTAAGCCTAAGGTACCAACATGCCATTATATCTTGAATAAAACTCTATGGAATTTAAGCTAAGAGTAATACAGAGTAAAAGACATTTGATATGATTTCCCTCGTCTCCAGTCTCAGTTTGGTCTCTAAAATCTTCACAAAGTTTTAAATCCTGTATCAACCAGTTCAACCACCTGCCTGAGCAGGTCGTTTACTTGATGACACCTGTGTCTCTGACTCCCTCTGGTTCAAGTGCCAGGCTCAGGCGCTCTCGGCAGGCAGAGACCTGCACAGCCGCCTGTTTGTGCGAGACATGTCTGGGTTCCCACATTCCTCCTCCCTCTGCCTCTTGGCCGCGTTGTGACCTCTCTGCCTGGGAGGGAACCAAGTCCTGCGCGCTGTCTCCCACACGCTGCGCTCTCAGGTCCCTGCCGAGCTGTTCCTTCCCTCCCCTCTCTCCGGCACTGGCACACTGCTTGCAGGGATCGAACATACCTTGTACATTGGCAGAGAGTGAGCCGAGCCCTGCCCTGCCCTGCCCTGCCCTGCCCTGCCCGCGGCCTCGGGGCACTCACACTCCAGGACACTCTGCTCACCCCGACTCTGTGGGCAGCGACCATCCCACAGGGCTCTTACCACCTGACCAATGTGGGTGGTGCTGGTTCGGCCCCAGCTCGTTCCCGGGGGGAGCGGGGTGTGAGCCCGGCGAGGGGCCGCCGCTGTGCTTACCGCTCCTGCGCAACCGGCGCCACCCGCACTTGGCTCCGCCCGCGCCGCCCCGGCTGCCCGCCCAGCGGCTCGCCAGCACCCTCAGGGCCGGCTGGCCGCCGCCTTGGCTCTAAAAGATTCAAAAGCCCCCCGAAAAAGCCGGTCCCTTTTGCCGCGATTCCCTCCCAGTGCGGGCTTACCTACACTGGAGCGGGTCTCCTCGGCGAGGAGATGCGATCGTGTGGTCGGTTGGATAAAGTTATTCCTTCAGCTGACTCCTTTTGATACAGGATTTAAAACTTTGTGAAGATTTTAGAGACCAAACAGTCTGGAGACGAGTGAAATCATATCAAATGTCTTTTACTCTGTATTACTCTTAGCTTAAATTCACTGTTTCACATATATCTGACTGGTTTGAAGTTGAAAGAAACATAGTATCAGACACACCCCAGAAGAATCTACAAAGACACTATGAATTGACTGTAGCATTACATGCTATGACACCATACCAATGAGTTTTTCTTTATGGCAGCACTGAAGGCTGTCAGGAGGTCATGATTTATCTGTTTTAAAACCTGCTTTTGCTATTAGTATTAAAATCCATGATTTAAATTAATGATTTAAGATTAAACTTCTCAGGTTATCTCTTAATGCTTAAGGACAGAAAAAAATTGTATCACCTTTATGGATCATGATTTTTAATCAAATGAGAATCATCCTATGTACACAACAGTATCACAGGCAAGTCATGACAGGATCTCTTTGATTCCTTGGCTGAAACGCAGTGTGAACAACATACAGATTATCTTGTTTCACCTGTAGAGAACTCCGCCAGACTCTAAATTTCAAGAACTCGTATCCCGATTCACCACTCAACTCTTCTGCTTTAGTGTCATCTTTATTTTTTGTTGTATATTTGTGTGTGTGTGTGCGTGCGTGCATAAATTTCAAATTTACTTGCATATTTTCCAGTTCTTGCAAATGTTTATCACTTTAAACCAGAGTAGAAATCAGTGATGGAATATCCTAGAATAAGAGAACATTCATGAAAAAGCACTGAAGCAAATTCTAGCAACATGAGATCTACCTAATACATATTCTGATTTTCCACCTATCTAAGAGAAAACAAGTTTTTGTTCTTCAGAATGTTTTAAAAATAAGGATCTATTCAGGGAAGTGATTCTGTTTAATTTTCCATTTGGTCTCACTCAGGTACTCTGATTTATGCTCCCTTCTTCAGTTGTGTCTGTAACTGGTTTCTGTCTTAAATAATGAGACTACTAGAATATAATAAATATATATATATATATATATATATATATAAAACTATATTTGATAAACCTAAAGTGCAAATGTAGGGCTCAGTGAAAAACAAGGATTCCATCTTGCCGGAACATAATGTATCAGGCTTAGTTTTCATGTGCATTAGGAAAAAAATGAGATCTTCTGAATTGTTTCTATTGCACAACCACAAAGAAAACGTACAAGACACAGACAGTCATTTCAAAATTATTAAAAAAGGTCACTCAAGGTATGAGAGACCTTGATTCAGCTATCTCTGCCATAAAGTGATTTGAACCTCCTGACATATTTCAGTTAGCACCCTATGAGACATTCCCAAATGGGAGTTTCACACCCATTTTCCGGACACCACACTCATCTGAGCAGTGGAGCTAAAACTCTGTGAGTAGCTGTCAGTATTATTCTCCTGACCCTTCTCAAGGTTTTTCAACAACAGTTTATGTTGGAGTTGAATTTTCACAAGGCTCAATAATCCCTCCAAATTGCAAAACTGAGCCAGCAAAATTTTCAATTATAGTCTCACTAACTGGCTAGGGACTGCAGATGATTCTATTTGTTATTAATTTCAAGATATGTTGGAAAGTTTTTTTTGTTAGTTTACTTAGTTCCATCTCTTTTCCAATAAACATCCATTTTATAATTCTCTTTCTTGACAGTAATTTTCTGTAAAAAGTGAATTTACTATGTGCTGCTCTCTTCCCACTTCTCTATGCATCTCAGAGGCTGATGAAACAGGGCCCTTTTTCTTTACCAGGCAATCTGTGTCTTACTAGAAGTCTATCTGTAGTCCAAAATGCCTCTAGGGAACAGGGAAAAGGAGTAGACCATTAATAGATTGTACTTGTAGGTTTTTTTATGGGAAGAGATCAGACATTATGACAGAAATTACTGTAAGAATACAGATAAGTGAGTTTGACCTTCCTTCCCCTTTGTCTTTTGCTATTTTCACCCATGTTATTCTTGCTTTTTCATTCAGTAGATGTTATTTTAGATTTTATAATTAGATTATATAAAAATATATAATAGAAAGTTAAATGTTATTTATAGATGTATTTTCTAATTTTAATTTTTAGTAACAGTAGCAAATGCTAGCAACTGCTGCACTTAAAGAAAGATGAGAAAAAAACAGGCTGACATTGTCCAGCAGGGACAGGGAAGGGATCTGACCCCTGTACTCAGAACTGGTAAGGCCACACCTCGATTCCTGTGTTCAGTTTTGGGCCCCTCACTACAAAAAGGACATTGAATGACTCGAGCGTGTCCAGAGACGGGCAACGAAGCTGGTGCAGGGTCTGGAGCACAGGTCGTACGGGGAGCGGCTGAGGGAACTGGGGGTGTTTAGTCTGGAGAAGAGGAGGCTGAGGGGAGACCTCATCGCCCTCTACAGCTCCCTGAAAGGAGGTTGCAGAGAGCTGGGGATGAGGCTCTTTAACCAAGTAAGAAGCAATAGGACAAGAGGTAATGGCCTCAAATTGCACCAGGGAAGGTTTAGACTGGATATTATGAAGCATTTCTTTCCAGAAGGGGTTGTTAGGCGTTGGAATGGGCTGCCCAGGGCAGTGGTGGAGTCCCCATCCCTGGAGGTGTTTAGGAGTCAGGTTGACATAGCGCTGAGGGATGTGGTGTAGTTGGGAACTGTCAGTGTTAGGTTAATGGTTGGACTGCATGATCTTCAAGGTCTTTTCCAACCTAGATGATTCTGTGATTCTGTGATTTACGATATAATCAATTCATTACATTATTGTATTTGATGACTGTATAATGGGGTTAGAATATCACTAATCAACTACTATCCAGATATTCTCCTTGGTGTTATTCTCTGACAAACAGTGCAAGTTGTTAAATATATGTGTTTATTTTCCCCTGTCAGAAGTAGAGATGAAGACAGAAAACCAAAAATTTCTTCGTTATTGTTATTATCCATGGAAAGATATCAAGTTTTTACAAAAATATGAAAACTAAGAAACTTCTGTCAAAAAAATAAAAATCTGATTTCCACTAAGGAAGGTGAAGTGTAATATTCTGATACAAGTCAAAGCCACCTAAAATATTTTGTTTACTGAGCCTCATTAAAATGTTTTGAAATGGATTGACTTTAGGCCAAGTCAGTCTACTCTGTGTCAGCACCCCACAGAGTACAGTGCAACTTCTTCATGTTTGCATTCTCAGTTACATAACAACCTTGCTCTTCGGGCTACACTTGCACTGATACATCTTCCTGTATCCTATCTTGCCAACCTTGGTGTTCCACTTAACAAAGCAGTGAGATGACAGTGATAAACCACAAGAGTGTCAGGACACAGTGAAGAAGAGAGTGGTGGTCAGTCCATGACAGACACACTTTTTCATGATGGACTGTGGGTGTTAGAGTACAAAACTAAATAATGACCTGGAAAAAAATTTCATTAGAATCAGAATTTTATTTTATGAGTTTTGCATTTTAAATGTAAATAAAGTATCTGGTTCTGTATTTTTTATGTACACAAATTTCTAAAGATGGTTTTCCCTCATAAAAAACCTGTATGTTCTGCTATATGAAAAATAAATGTAAATACAACACCATATATGGTTGAAATGATTTTAAACTTTTGAATGTATTTATTCAAGAACTAACTTATTTTATCACACAAAAGCTATGAAATCTTACTTATTTTTCTATATAATGTCTTCTGAACATCTAATGTAAGTCACAGTATATTGTGGTACTGTCCTGGTTTTGTCTGGGCTAGAGTTAATTTTCTTGAGCTGGGAGGGGACACAGCCAGAGTGCCAGGCCTGGACTGGCCATTGGAGTATTCCCTATCATGTGAAGCTATGCTCACTATATAAAGGAGGCGGGTTTTCTCTCGCTTGCAGTCTGTGATGGTGGGAGCTTTCTTCTGGCTGGGAGTGGGCTGGGTATTGATTGGCAGGTGATGAGCAATCGCGTTGTGCATTACGCGTTTGTATTTCCTGTTATTATTATTGTTTTGTTACCATCACTAAACTATTTTTATCTCGGCATACGAGTTTTTCCTTTTTGTGCCTTCCCTATTTCCTGGGCAGGGGGGAAGGGTGAGCAACCAGCTGTGTGGTGTTTGGCTACCAGCCAAGTTCAAACCATGACAGGAATTAAAATCCATTTTGTATGAGTTTGCAACAAGATGCAGAAACTTTATCAAATGCAAGCTCTTTTAACTGTATCAAACCATAGATTTGAGACCACTGGGAAACATTTTCTTCCTAACACACAAGCATCTCTGAGATTTCCAGAATGCTTCTTTTCCACATCAGATAAACTCAGCATTTTCATACCAGTATTAAAATGTGATTCTACCTTGTCATTCATTTCAGAATAGAGTAATTTAAAAAAAAGTTCAGACTAAGAAGTAGCTTTGTGAAGATGTTACAGGTTGGTTACAGGATGTCCTGGTTACAGGATGATCCCATCCAGTGTCCTACTCTGTCCATCTCCCATGTCCTGTAGAATATCTGAAAAACTGAGCTGGTCTCTCCTTTGGCATTTCTCCTTTGTCAGGAAATTTTATTTGGGGCCTGAGAAATTAAATTTAGATTAAATGATGCTTGGTTGTTGCAGTTTTAGTTTGAGCAAATTCAGATTTTTAAGAAAAATTCCTATCCTATTTCTCTTTAGGATAATATATCATGTCATTGTTGTGGTTTAACCTGAGACAGCAACTAAGCACCACACAGCTTTTTGCATGTTCCTCCGAACTCCCAGTGGGATGGGGTGGAGAATGAAAAAAAAAGGTAAAACTCATGGGTTGAAATAAGATCATTTTAATAATTAAATACAATACAATAAAATAATAACAATAATAATAATAATGATAATGATGATGAAAGGGAATATAACAAAAAGCGAGAGAAATAAATCCTAAGAAAAGACAAGTGATGCACAATGCAATTGCTTATTACCCGCTGACTGATGCCTAGCCAGGGCCCAAGCAGCAATAGATGCCCCCCACCCAACTCCCCCCAGTTTATACACTGAGCATGACATTCTGTGGTATGGAATATCACTTTGGCTAGTTCAGGTCAGCTGTCCTGGCTGCGATCCCTCCCAGTGTCTTGTGCACCTGCTTGCTGGCAGAGCATGAGAAACTGGAAAATCCTTAACTTGGGATAAACACTGCTTAGCAACAGCTAAAACATCAGTGTTGTATCAGCATTATTCTCACACTGAATCCAAAACACATCAGTACCAGCTACTGGGAAGAGAATTAACTCTATCCCAGCTGACATCAGGACAGTCATACATCTCCAGAAATGAAGGCATGAAATGCCAGGTAAAATATCAAGAAGTGAATGCTTAGCATTTTGAGAGTGTTAATTAGATGCCTTCGTGCTTTCTGTGTGATGAGTATTTTGCCAATGGTTGCTAATTATTATAGCAATTAGTTTTAATAAGTTGGGAATTTCACAAGCTTAGGTCTTCTGGGTTACACTTTAGCCAATAGAGAATGGGTGTTAATTAAGGACAAAGAAGAGAAGAATTAAGAAGATTTGTTGGGTTTAAGGAAACAGCAATTAAACAAAGTGCTAGAGTGATTTGCATATTTTAATAAGTCAAGAACTCTTGAATGTTCAGAAATAAAGTTGTGTTTTCATTACTCAGTGCAATTTTTCTAAAAGGTATCATCAGATTTTAACACTTTGTCTCCAGAAACATAAGCTTTCAAGTACTGAATATCAATTTAAAAATATTTATCATTAGTTCTTTGAAGCTGGTTATAGATGTCAAATAGATGGTTTTGGTATAAATACAAGCACTAATAGAGCTTGCTCTTATTTACAGAGAACCAGTGTATTCTTCCGAGTATGGCATCTTAGATGAAAGGACTGCACAAACCACATCACCTCCATCTGTGACATGCTACCGAGCACCCAGAAACTCTATGTCCTGTAACAAGCAGTTACAAAAACATCAGGGGGAAAAAAAAAAATAAATCTTTTTCTGGTGAAAAAAACAACAGAATGGATTTGTAGAGAAGTAAATTTATCTAGCATCTCCTTCAGCAGAAAAAGAGTTACATCACTGTATTCATCAACATTCAGTGACAGGACACTGTCAAATCTATTGGTACTGTCTTTATCTTCTATACAGGGAATAAACAACCCAGCTTCTGCTGTTAGGAAAACACACCTCAAATTAGTTCTAATGCATCAGAAATAACTCTGAACAGACTAAAAAGCACAGTGATGTGGACAAAGAGAAGTTTTACTTAGAAGTCAACCTTGTTCCATGAAACAGGTCATTACACCTGATCATCATAAATTAAGTCTTTGCAGCTTAGGAAAAGGTCTTACAAATCTCATTGACAGGAAAACTCAAATAGCACAGTCTACTAATAGTATATGTTCAGAACCAGCTGATCAGCACTGAAATGTTAACTAGTAGAAGCTGATCTGGATGCAATTCATGCCAAAACCACCAGCATCTTAATGATTATCATATTATCTGGTAACTTAAGATTCACAGTACTAGATTTACATGAGCCGAGAATGGTGTAAAGTGTTGATTTATTCATCAGCTAGTGAGGAGTTGATGTGAGGAGCTGATCATTAGTGTCTCAAGGACTACAGGTCTATTGAAATCCACTAAAAGTTCAAACATCAAATTGTTCAAAATATCACACACATGCCTGTCTAGGGAGTAGGACAATGCTTTCATGGAGCTCAATATGAGCCCTTATTTTTGGCTGTGTGGTCAGGCTAATTCCTGAAGAAGTGAGTGGGAAATGAGGAGGAGTAAGAGATGAGGAAAGAAGTAGGTGTGAAGACATTTCCATGTCTCTGGATCAGAGAAAAGAGAATTTTAGTACGGTAATTCATAATACATGGTATTTAGTAAGCAGGAGGGGGGGGGGGGCGGGGAGGAAAGACATCTGCCTGTGCTCCTCACAAACCCGATGCCAGTTCCACCACCAAAATTAAACAAAAATGTAATTGTGTGTGTGATTATTTTGAAGTCATAATAACAGAAGAATCTCATTTTCAGTAATAATCCAGACAGCACACACCTCACCTTCTACTGCTATAGCCTTTAAATTGCCACTTATCATGGGACAGACTGTTTTAAGTGCTAGTGTAGCAGCACAATAAGAATAGTCATGACCAAAATAGCACTGCACGAAGTTAAAAGTTATCATTGATTGATAGAAATAATAACACAAAACCACTGCTAGTCACACAGGCTTAGCCATCTGCTGCTGCAGTTACTATATCTTCCTTTTGTGGGGCTTGGGCACTAGCAAATATAATAAAACATTTGTTCGATTTAGAAAGATGCAGCTACAGTGATGTTGCCATAGGCAAAATAATAATAAAACCACCTTCAATCTCTCCAGCTACCCGCAAAGTAATCTCTATGCATGCTTTATAATTTCAAAAGTGAGATAGTTGAAAATTCAGACTCCAGATGAAGTCTTCTTAATTTCTGAATCTCACTTATCATAAATAATATTTTATAAGTAATAATTTATATATAAATTATCACATTTCTGATGTAGCAGATGAAAAAGTCTTCTGCTGACCTAGCTGATCAATTGGGAGATGCTTAATCAAAGAAAGGCATAAAAGAAATACCACAAGTCCTTACACAGTGAAGATGGTGTGAAATAGAAATTTACTGCCTAACAGATAAAATTTAAAGATCTATAAATAGAGTTTATGGAAAGTAAACCTGTTTTTTTTAATTTTCAGTGAAACCTTTTAATTATGGAAAGTAAAAAATGTCTCCTTTATGACCACTTTATTAACACCTCATTTCAAGCTTCTTTGAATATCACTGTTATTTTCCATTTCCCTTTCAAAGATCTGTGAATAGTTCAGTGTTCCCTCCTGGAACTGAGAATTTGGACATCAGTTGCCCACCCTGAGACAAGTCTTCTCTGTCACCTCATCTCACTATTCCTTTTCTCCACAACTTCTCCCATCTCCTCACAGATGAAGTCACTGGTACAAGTGCTGGCTTGAGGGGTGGAAGGGAAGTCTGTCAGACATCTCTCCGCTCAGCATAGCAGTGGATCACACCTTTATCAGTGCAACTCTTTGACTAAAAGAAGGCAAAGACAGAACTTTCTTTTATAGCTATCCAAACTGTAAATCCCCTAAGACATCATTCCACCAGGCTGACAGTCTGTTTACTGTCATAAAATGAATGTTGAAATGAAAATAAATGTAAATGCAAGATTACAGCATCAGAGCTGTGGGGGTTTTTGAAAATATATTAGATCTTGCTGTTAAATAACATCATACACATTACATTGTTATTAATATTGCACTTATGCTTATATGAACTTATATGAATTATTTCTCTTATCATTTCATAAGAAATCAGGAAAATCACAGAACTTTTGAAAAGATGGTATGTTCACAGCAAAACTATATAAATAATATGTTTATGGCCAGGGAACATGCTCTCAGTAAGGAATTAGATATTCAGTTGCAAGTATTAAAAATCACCATTCACTCTGATCCACCCAAATATACCTAGAACACAGATCACCTAAACAGCATATTTAGATTTGTATTTGATAACACAATGGCAAATTTTATCTGTGTGATTAATAAATACCTGTCATACATTGTTTGATAGATTATTTTGCAATTGCCTATGATATTGGGTAGACAGTGTGATTATCAGTGACACAGTTGCTCAGTCTGTTAAAATTATTTAGTGATAATAAATGAGCTCATGACTTCAGGCTGTGGACTTCATACTTATAACTGCTTCCTGCCTCATGATACAGTGATGGAGAAATGACTTTTAGTGACCTACAATAAAAATGTCGAATGTCATGTTTCTCTTATTTTGCAGTCAACAGTCCATGCTTAATGAATGTTCTAAATTTCAATCAGCAGCTCAAAAAGGCATTTGAATGGGCGAAATACAAGGGAGACTGACGACCTCTGGATAACCTCTGATGGAAAGGTCAAATGCAGGAACTGTTAATTTCTGTGTAGTAGTTCATAATGACTGGGATTTTTGCTGTGTAAGGTTATCTCCATAAGAAGATTACATTTGTTCATTTAGTGATTTACAGTTCTTCTAAACGAGAACATGTAATACCTGATGAGAAAGACAATCTCCATCCTCCTTCATTATTTTAACTTTTTAAAAATCTGCAATTTCCTTTGGTCATCTGTCTTTCTGAAAAATGCCTTGTGATCATACTCTGATATTAAAGGCAGACTTGAATTAAGAGATGGGTCTTCTGTTTTAAAAATTACAAGATCTGGGCTCATTATGATCACCAAGGTAAGGAAGTTAACACAGTCATAAACCTTCAGACAATTTATCATTCAAATCTAACTCATCTGAGAAATGCCTCTGATGGAGGAGGTGGAGCTGCTGAAAAAATGTCAAAACTCTGGTACAAATAACAATTCCAAAACACAAGGAAGTGTTTTACTGTTGTTACCTTTATACCTGTGCACTAAAATATTTCACTTTCAACTGGACTGTTCATCTTATTTGTTAAATGACATTTGCCGGATAAAATTGTTCAGGCTCTCTTTTCCAAGAATGACAACACAAACAAAGGTCAGGAGAACCTGAAATTATAGTAGGGAAGAGGCAGAAAAGGCACCTTTGTTTTGTCCATTAAAAGACCAGATTATTACAGTGAACATAGCAAGATTCAGCTGTTAAATCTTTCCTCTGAGCTCCTCATCCTTAACATCCAGAGCATGTGCTCTTGACAGGATAGAGCTGATAACTCCATTTGTATCCCATGTCTCTAAATTACAAGCATGCCACCTGGAAAGACCTTGAGTGCTCTAAAGTTCCCCAGACCATTTATTTCTATATCAGTCCATCAAACTCTTATTATCTACAGCATTCCTGTTTACCTTAGTTCTTTGTCAGTCTTGCTGAAATCTGAAGCACTGACTCAGCAGTCAGACTTTTTTTTTTTTTTTTTTTAATTTTGCTTTCAGAAAGAAGTCATGTATGTGGTTTGGTATTTGATTATGGTATTGATATTTCTTGGTATGACCAAGAAAATGTATTCATCTCATCCGTGACAAAGCTGCACTAAGAAGTGAGATTAATTAAACTGTCTGATGAGTACGACTACAAAAGTAGAAGGTGAGTGAAAGAAGCTAACTTTATACAAGGAGAATAAATGCATATTAAGTCTATGGCAACACTGAAATATTGCTATAACAAAAAAATTTTAAAATTATCCAGCCAAATAAAAAGATAAAGCTTACAATAGAAAAGAACTGCATAGGGAGAAGTATTGGATTTCAAATGGTCTATTAAAAAAACATAATTTCTTTTTGTTTCTAAACAATCCGACAGCATCACAAACCAACATGTGCAATGGAGGTAAAAGATCAATCTACCCACTACTAAAGTAGAGCAACTCTAGTAAGAAACCTCTTAGCTCTGTGTAAAATGCAATGCTACAAAAGATGTTTATTCAGGACAAAAATGCTATAGTAATTTTAGATAGCAAAGAGAATATTTTTGACAAAAGATTTTTTAGTGTCTAGATTCATATTCAGTCATTATTTAACATGCTACTTTAAGCCAGAAGATGCCTGAGGATATTTTATGCTTCTAGTAATAAATGGCTGACTAGGAGAATATTTCTGCATTAATCTTCAAAGGATTTTCGGATATGACTATCACCGTCCTGGGACATTGATCCACTGCTATTACAGATGCAAAAATATTTCAAAGCTAGTTTTGTAGCTTATTTTTTTTCCCTTGAGGATATTTCAACTAAGTATTGACAGACAAGCTGTGATCAGCTTGTAAGATTTAATTCTGTAAGACCACAACTGTATGGTTGCCCTATCACTGTGTCTTTTCTACAGTCTCACTTCCTTTTAGAAGCAACTGCTGCCCATCACACTTTAGACTGGAATTCCAGGGTACACTTAAGGTCCAGTTCAGTGAAACACAGAGGCCTTTTCTTGACTAGAAACCTTCAGTATGAAAGTCCATGACTGATGCTTTCTTTTCCTGGAAGTGGAAGATCTGAGGAGTTGCAAGAAAGGAAACCAGTCAAAAAACATTGTTTTGAAGGGAATGGTACTTAGCAAGAATGTAGGAAACTTCATTAAATAGAAAGAAAACACAAGAGATACAGATGAGAGAAACTTTTTTTTTTTTTTTTTTTTTTAATATCCTATTTCAGTAATGCAGATTTTAGAGGGATATTCTTTGAGCTTGGTACATCTGATTGCTGCATATGGAGGCAATGGATGAAGAGCTCACTGATATCTATGCCCAGCTGACAAGCTCTGTGATATCCCTGCCATGACCACATCATCAATACAGTCCAAATAGATCCTTTCACCTCACAACACATCCTGCCACAACAGACACTGCTTAACTGACATTATTCTTCAGAGACTTAAAGCAAACGTCAAAGAGAAGAAAGTTGGGTCAGACCCTTCTTCCCTAGGATAACAGGCCTTCATATGCTTTCTTCACCATCTGTGCCCAAAACTGTATTTGTATATATGGGTAGGGAAAAACTAAAACAAGGAGAGAAAGTAGTAGTAACTCATGGGGAAAAATCTATACACTAATCCAGAAAATTCTTCTTTGACACTTCTGTCCATACGCACCTAAATTTTCAATGCTACTCCACGTTTCAAAATAACGTACCTGTCAAGGTCAGCCTTTGCTGTGTGCACATATACAGTTTTGATGCAGCTGATTCCTTGGACCATTCGGCAACTTCTGCCTCTCACTTAGTTTGCAGATGGAGGACAAGGACCTTTGTTCTGTGGAAAAAACAGGACAGTGAAAAATAAGTGGGTTAGGTTCTGCAGCCATTCACTTACACCTGAAAAGCTCTCCATTTGCTTATATGAGCACAAGACACTTCTGCTTGATTGGCATTTACTGCTGCTGTAGCACCCCTAGCTGCAACATCTTAAGTGGATTGAAATGCCTAGTATATAATATAGAATTATTACAAAAGTATAGAGATGTTCTGTTAAACATACTAGAATATAGAAAGCTGTTTTTTTAAAGAATGGATAATTTTCAGTTCTGAGATAACATTACTTACTATAAGAATAAGTGAATCAGGCAGAATTGTTTGTCACTAGAATGCTCAGAGGTCTCACTTAAAAAAGGCCTTTCTGGGTGCATCTATATTGTAATGTCATTTTGGAGACCCAAATTCCCTCATCACAGAAACAAAATTAGTTTTAGCTCTTACTTTGGCTCTGGGTTAAAGCAAGCCAGAGCACGCACTTGTCAGTCAGGAAAACTAAGCCTGAGAATGGACTGTGTCACATTTAATTCCCCTAGCTACAGACCTAATGATGGGCTCAGAGGTTCAAGTCAGGCTTATCTAAGATTCTACATTTGAGGTAAGCAAAGCCAAGGGAGATGAAGATCCCTAGACTTTATGAGACATGTTAATCCCAGCTCCAAGAACACTCCGTTATAGGAACCCTGGAGTAAGAATGGTATGTTTAATTTCTTATTCATCTGTCTTGTGAATACTGATAGAAGAAGAGCCATCAAAACTGGTGTAAACATAATGCTAATGAAGAAACAATCTTGCATAAAATATATGAAGAGATCAGAAACCAATATTTTGCAGTTCTAAGTTATTAATTTGTACAACTCATGCCTGCTTTTTAACAGGACCCATAACAGCTAATTGCATATTTATTTATGTATTTGTTACATAAACCATCTGAATGGGTTGTGTCAAATGGACACATTAAAAAAAAAAAAAAGAATCTGACTTTACAATTTTTTCATTTCCTCTGACCCCACTAGACAATTTCTTCATCAATCCACCCTAAACATCATTCATTTTTCGTTATTTTAAAGAACTATGAAATCAAATTCTGTCTTTACATATGTTTTTTCATCACTGTTTTTTTCAACTTTGCAGTCAGAACTTGATTTCTGTCATGCCTGAATAATAATCCAAATGAACCTCGAAGTCTTCCAACTCTAGCAAATTTTCAAATTGTGATGGAAGCTTTCATTTTATGTATGTATAAAACCCACGGTTAACAGCACAGCATGCCTCACAGCAACACCACCTATCCAGAAATGTACCGAAGGATAAGTGTGACTTTAATTACTCACACAAATCTGAATTGTGTTTAAGGATAAGCACATACCCTTGCTGAATGTGAACTGATGTGTCCTGATTAACACTATTTTTTACTAGTTTCCTTTTTTTTTTTTTTTTTTGTGCTGGGCTGTTGCCTGTCTCTCAGTGGAACAGATTATTTTATTTGCCTTTCCCTCAATAATCCTCTTTGACATGGAGTTGTCAACCTAATCCACAAGAATCTTTCTGGTTTTGGTGTATCAGCCTTACCTCGTGGGAGGGAAACTGGCTGTATATACATGAGCTAAGGTTTTAAAACTAAACCAAAGATATCTGACTCCAATCTCTTAGTATTCTTTATGCAAAGACCTTTCAATGTGGCTAATGTACTGCCTAACAAATGCATTGCAATGTCTTTATTAAGCATCCAGATGAAATTACCAGACTAAGGTAATGATTAATGATACAGGTGTGATCTCATCTGAATATTTTACAGTAATGACTCATCTTCAGTGTTATCATGTTTTCTGGAACCTGCATGCATAGTTCTTGAATTCTGATTGATACTGGGAACATGCCATTAGGTATCTGAGATCTCTGCTAAATCGTGGGCTTGAGTTCTCACTTTTATATTTTTGTTGAGCTGAAAATTCCAGAGGTGGTAATACTGGAATATTAGCTGGGGTTGACAATAAGAGTGTTTAAACCTCAGTGAGGTTGTCTTCACAGGGAAGCAGCTTTCACGTGGAGCAAACATTTTTACAGATCTACTACACTGAATTCTGATACAGAAAGGTAAGTGCGAAACCCTATATAGTGAGGAAAAAAAATTACCATCTGATTAGAGAGAACAACAATTATTTCAAAAATTTATTTGTGATGTCTCAACTCTTGGAAAGGGCTGCCAGGATGATTTATATTCCTATAGTGTACCTAAAAGCTAGCAGCTGTAATTACTGTTTGGAAGTCTCAGGGAGATTAAAAATCCATTTGATGCCTAATGACAACTTCCACAAGTTTCTGTAAAGGGAAAACACATCTAGATTTCAACACTATTAAGCCAATTATTTCATCTTTCCATGTAAAGAGTCTATATATTTGAGAGTGTATTGAATGAAACAAAAATATTTCCAAAAGTTTTAGAAAATCCTTTTCAAGCATAATAATATATAATTACTGCTCTTTCATATGAGTATGAATGAAATCTGATTGGTATATCATAGAAAAATTAAAGCATTTAATGAAAGCATTTCAGAAATTATCAAATATACATAATCCTATCTAAAACCTGTTAAACCAAAGAAAACATGTAGAGTTTCTGTAGAAAAGTTACTTCAGAAATACCCTGAGACAGACGAGTTCATAAATCCAAATAATCTTAAAATCAGAGTTAAATCTTACTATTTTTCTATGCTAAACAAGGTTGGGTCATATCTCCTCTATGGTAATATACGGTCTAACATGTGATATTTAGTGTTCTGAATTGATTTAACATCTTAGTATTGTAGGGAAATAACAGAAGGAGATACGTGATATAATTGTTTGGTAATGTTTCTTAGTATTTCCTTGACACCGATGAAATGGTTCCATAAGATGTTGTCAGCAAGACGTTACATGAAAAACTTTTTGTTTTTCATCCTCATTTTTTTAAAGACAAGGGGAAACAACATACAAAACTGAACTGAAAGAACACAATTTTTGAGGTCTGAAAACTAATCACTTAAAATTTTAAATATGACTGCATAAAGATGGCTTGTGCAAAACAATTAGTGCAGTGATACTGTATACAGGCTCTGGAAATGATCATAAACTTCTTTTCCTACAGAACTCCAGTCTTTTCAGCACTCAAGGACATCAAGTTGGATCATTTCTAAAGTGGTTTGTGACAGAAGTTAAAGAACAAGGTGAGAACTGCAAGGAGCTAGGATTACTACTCTAACATGGAAAATCAAGGGAGAATCCAGTCCACCTGCTTTACAACATTGCCTCATTCAGCCTATGTCACTGCATGTCTAAGTTCAATTTTGCTGAGTTGCAAGACCACTCAGAAGATTTATACTGCCTACACCTCCACTTCCATCTAAACTATGCAGACAGCCATCTAACTATTATCAAGGACATGACAACACTCTCCCAGACAGAGCAGAGGATCTGGTTTTGAACTGTTCAGCCTGTGACTGACTAACTCACACTGACAGCCCAGGCAAGTGCCTGATCTCCAGGTTATGCCATTATTGACATGAGAGCACAGTCCCCAACACCTGAATATGGACCTGAACTATTGTACTGTTATAGAACTGAAAACAGGACAAGCAAGGGGAAGCATGATTCTGTATGTGTGGTTAATGCCCACTTTTGGGAGGGACATGCCCTTCAGTACTCTCCTTAGATATAGGAAATGTGAATTCCAGTTTGCCCAAGCTGAAAGTTTTCTACCCTCCTATCCACTTTTCAGATGAAAACACTAATAAATAAGCCATTGTGGAAAATGTGGAATAGATACCAAGAGGATATGGACATGGAAATATTCCTATTGCTTCCATTCCCAGTCAAGAGGCAAACAGACTAGACTGGACTTTAAAAGGGGGTATTTGAGATGTGAAGCACTTTGTATCCCACACTCAGCTTTTCTTTTTTTTTTTTTTTTTTTTTCCTGTTCAAAGAGTCTTACATCTAGAAGTTGTTATATGAAATGTCATCCATAGAAATTATTTCCTAGCCTAGCCAGCTAACCTGTTTCTGTGGTTTCCTGGAGGGGAAAAATTTACATGATTTTAAAAAGCCAATTCACCTGTTTTAATCCTAGGGATGGGTACTACTGTAGAGGACTATGTCAAAAAATAACTTGCAGAAAAGGCTGTTAAATTTTCTGATATCTGCTCCTAGAGTGAACATTTTTTTTTTCCATGTTGGCTTTCAGTAAGAAAAGCAAGCATTTATATGTATGCATGCATGCAACGCAACAATGTTCTGGGCAACCACACATTTTTACAAGAGTCTGAGATTCAAATCCATTCTGACAGGGATTAGAACTTTTATCAAGGTTTCTTCCCAGAAAAGATTGCTCCAGCCACTTAACCCTGGGGATTCTGGAAGGAGATTCTCTCCAGGTGAAGTGGTTCAAATTTGTATTTAAAATAGTAATGTTGAAAGTAAAAGGAGTAAGCTTGGCTCTACAGTACGCTCGACACAGCACTCTCTAATAGTTGGATTCTGATTTTTAATGTAGTAAATACACTTTAAGAAAAATATGGAAGTTTTAAGAAGGTGCAATGAGGAAATCTTAGATCAAAAAAACTTGTATACTGATGACCTAGTAATTAATTAAATCTGACCCCCTTAGTTAACATGTAATTCAATTTTCTTTTATTTTTTACCAAAATTCACACATGTCAGTTGATCAAAACTGAACATTTTTTGAAAACTGGTAATATTTGGGCAACTGGAATTGAACTCTGTCTGGAGAGTTCAATACATAAAATGCAAACAACTGTTGTAATAAAAACATAAGGAAATCATACTGAAATAGAATTCATAGTAAACGTGCAGCAGTACTATATGGTCTTAGACAGAATTATTTTCCACCATGCAATTACTTGCACTGATTTGTAGATTTTTGGTCCAACTATTTCTCAGCATCTGCACTGTGAGTATGGAAAGCCCCCCGGAAAGTATAATTTTTCTACTTATACTATTGTGGGTCTTAATTTTGCGCAACAACAGGATAGATATGTAATTCTTACAGTTGAAACAGAAAAAAATCTCAATTTCATCTATTAAAATTCAGTGAAAGGGGGATAAAAAGCAAAGGCCAACAATGTGTTGAAGAGGAAATAGGTTTTTGAAAATGCTAAGAAGCCTACTGACTGTTTTCCTTTAGCTTTTTTCCTGGTTTTAAGCTTTTTTTTCCAGACTTGGTGTTTCACATGGGAGGAAATTTCCCCTACCTATCCAGGTCAAAGTAATATATGTTCAATTTAGCAAAGGAAAAAAGTCTTGCTGAGATATGGGCGAGTAAGAAAAAAAGGTGGAAAAAAAAGCTATGGGGAAAAGAGAAAGCTAAAGGGTGGCTTGAAAAGCCCAGTTTTTCTGAAATCCATTAAGATCCTTTATTGACTAGGCATTTCACTTTTCTCCCATCATGGCAAAGGCAAGACACACCTTTCCAATCTTTAAAAAATTTTCTGGTCTTTATAGTATCAGTAAGGTTGCATGTGGTGGATTCCTTCAGGTTTTAGTTCAGTTCTAATGAGATTGGACCTAATTAAAAGCTTATTCATGGTAACTGATAAGCCACATCAAAAAGATAACTTTAGGGAAATTGCTCTAAAAGTTATGGAAGGCAATGTTAGAATTAGAAAATGAAATGGGGACTTCTTTACTTTCTATGCTTAAAGTTAGGAATAATGGAAAAGAAAGGTGACAGATTTCTCTTTCAAGGAATGTTGCAAGAGAACTAATTGACAAAGAAATACAGACTGAAGGAGTGCCAGCTCTGCTATGGCATTCAAGCAAAGTACCTTAGTGTTAATGTGAGCTCTGTAAGACAGGACATGTCGAGTTACATTTCTGAGCATAGTGCATTGAAATACATAATGATGATTCAGCAATCTTTGTTGATGATGATTACCACTTTTAAAATTGTTCTAGTTAATAGAAGGAAAAAGCATAAAAAGGCAAGCAAAAATTTATAAAGTTTTGCAAATAAAATTAACACAGAGTGAGAGTGATAAATTCTTAATAGAAACAAAAAGTTTTATGAAAACCCAAAAAAGGCACATTTACATCAGAAAATTGGAGATAATGCAGTACTGGGACCTGGGAAATCTTTGTAACCATATTAAAGAAATTGGAAGAGATGTCAAGATTTTACAAAATTATACTCGAAAAAAGTATTCTTATTTTTTTCTGAAAGTCTTTATAACAGTCAGTTAAAAGTTGTGCAGTTGCCAATCAATGCATTTTCTCTTTGCTCCCATGACAGTACATTCACAGAAACCCCTCTTTTATTTTTTGTTTAAGTGAGGGGAAATAAGACAATATTGAGGTAGAGAAATTAGTTGATCAAATAAAATATAAGATGATTTAATATACTGAGATGTCCACTTAAATTCTAGTCTTTCATTATACTTCATTGCTAAAAATCTCATGATGGTGAAGTAATCTAACAGAAATGAAAACTATATTGTTCACCACTCTTAATATACATCAAAATTAAGAAAAAAATGTAGCTCCAAAATTATTTTTTTTTTTAATCACTAGAAGATGCTTTGGAAAATCTATATGCTTGAAACAGAAACATTACATTTCTGATTGCATATTATTATTATTGGTTCCTTTTTAATTTTTTTTCTCAATTGGATTTTGTTTTGCAAAATTCTTTGTATACTTGCAGGCTTTCTCCAGGTACAAAATGGTAAAAATTAATAAAAACTCAAAATATGTTGAAGTTTGTAAAGCTTTCCTATTTTGCAACCACCTGCACTCCCTTAGTGTCATCTCTTTAATTTTGGCATTTACACATGCCTTGATGTACTGTTATGAAACATTTATGGATCAACAAACTTTCCTGCAAGCAAGAAGGTGATGTAAACCTGTCATTGCTGAAAATGTCTTCTAGTCTCCTGGAAAAGTGAAAATACTATGCTTATGTTTCTGAAAGCAATTTGTAGCTGCAGTCCCACTGAAAATGGAACTATCTGTTTAGAAAAATACTTAATGCAAATTAAAGCAAAATCTAGAGATTTTTGAGATCCTGTTGAAATATGATGTATAATGAAACATAATAAATTTTCTAGAGGAGGCAATATTCAAATCCTCACAGTAATCTTAATGAAATCATGGTTTATAAAACCTAAAGACATTCAAAATAATGGAATGAAAGATATACCCTGTGGCTGAAATAGAGAATAACTGATGACTGATAGCCTATAAATGTTGATTTAGTACTGTTATTTACTGGGACATTGCATTATGATGCTATTTTTATCAGTATTATTTTCAGAAGATGACATTTCACTAATGTCATTAAAGAAAAAGTGTATCTGTGTTTCTGTTCCTGAAAATGTTGTCCAAAATTTTTTCAAAAAGCTTGGAATTTTTTTTTCTTATTCTATTCCTTCTTTTTTTCCTTTAATATTTTAAATTCAGGTACCTTTAAAAGTTTTGGTTTTATTCAGAAATGTCGGGTATTACAACAGAGTCAACTTTGAACATTCATAGTTAATCTAATTGTAGTTTCCTCAGTAATTAAGAAGTTCATACTGGCAGTAAACATGTCAAAGTAATTATTTTAATTGTAATGATAGCTAATATAACATATTCTGTATGCATTTCACAGATATTTATTTTCAAATTTAATTTATGGTGCTTGTATCTGAATAATAAAATCTATCTACACAAAGTATGTTCATAGCTGTGTCTTAAGCAAAATCCAAGATGTTATTTAGTACCTTAGTAGTAATGTGTTGAAATGTACATTTTTGTTTCATTCTCTAGTTTTCTTCTTCCTCTGATTTCCTACATGTGTTTAGGATTGCTAAATTTTTGGTCCCGATCCAGCAATTTACAAGCAAGCTAGTACTATGATACACAAACACCTGTAGAATTCTATTAATGAGTCATAGAAACCAATTATTTCAGGCAATAGGGTTTTGCTTTTTATAACAATGTTAACTGGATGGAGCCTTCAGAAATACTGTTTTTCCATTATGAATTCAGAAAACTATGGTGAAGAACTGTTCTAATATAGTCAGACATACCATGACATTCAGTCTTTTGGACATTGCTTTCAGTTTTTGGTATATCCATGAGAATAGCCAAGGAAAATTAGATTATGTTCAGAGCAAAGTGGGATATGCAAAATTTTTTTCCATATCATAAGAGAAGACTTCAGGTGATACTCTTCACAATGCAAAGACCCTTTTCCAATGAAGAAACAGGAATGCCAGAAGACATTTCTAGAATACATGAAGAGAAGCCTGCAATTGAGTCAGCTACATATGAGATTTATATGGGACCTCACTTGGAAGTGGTAGAATCCAAAGGGTCTCATAATTCCACTCTTTGGTCCAGTCATTGTTTATTTTAGAAGCACAAAGCAAACTGTGTCAACAGGTGTTGAAAACTATACTTTTTATTATGCAGTTTAGAAAACTTAAGTAGCAAGAGAGAATAATTTTTCAATGATAAATTTACTTCATCTAAAATCTGAATCATGCTTTGGGGTGCACTTTGCTAATTATGGGAAATTTAGGACTATAATGTTGCTAGTTTAGCTACTAAGTGATTTAAGCTAGTGCAATGAATCTGAGTGTCTGTGCCAAAAAAGACTTCCTGGTTGATATCAAAAGAAGCTTTCTAGATGACAGGGAATTTAGAGTTTGCAGATTTGGCATGGTAAGACTTGATTACAGCAATCTGGTTATTTGTCTTTTGGCAAAATGGGCTGTCATATCTTGCATAATGATAAATTCTTTGGGATAGTACGGGGGGAAACACCTCCATTCATATATCCTGGATTCATTTTGTATTTGTAAAAAATATACATGTTCCTCCTGATTAGCCATTTAGACTTAAAACTGTAAAGGCAATAAAGATTTTCATTACAATCTTGCCTTCAAAATCAGTAACAAGCTAAATGAAACACAGAGTAAACTTGAGTACTGCTGCTTTTCAGTTGGATCACCAATGTTTGGCTGTTTACTGTCCTTTTGTTTTAAACTGGATCTTGGTTAGTTTCTTTATTATTCTTAGACTAATAGTCAATGCTTTACATAAACACTCTTGAAATTTTTTATCCTCCAGAGAATATTAAATAACTTACCCAGTCTTGTTGCTCTGAAAATAAATACCTTTGCTTACCACACATCTGAGAGGACAGAAGTAATATTTAGCCTGCTTATGTGGGTGGCTAAAAAGACATAAAAAAATAAACTGCTTCTGAAGTTCTAATTCTGGGTCAGTGTTCAGCCAGTTGTATTTTATAGTTCCACTATAATTTAGCATTTTGAAAAAGAAAAAATTTACAATATTTGATCTTAATATGACTTTCATAGACAGCTTTGACACTATTCCAGAAAGAATAATTGAGGATTTAATTGATAGGTTTCCTAAAGTTGCTCTCACCCTAACTTGTTATAATATATCTAAGGATTTTTTAAAAACGTGTTTAGTTTTAAACAGTCTTTACTTCTGCTAAGAATGTAGCTGTTTCCTTAGTGAAGTCCTCTCAGCTTGGGTTATAGTTAGCCACTTGTTGTGGTTTAACTCCAGCAGCCAACTAACTGCACAGCCACCTGTTCTCTCCTCACCAGTGGGATAGGGAAGAGAATCGCAAGAGTACAAGTACCATTCATGAAAGCAAAGCAAAACAGAGTATCCTTTCACTACTTCCCATTGGCAGGCAGGTGTTCAGCTGTCTCCAGAAAATCGGGGCTCCATCATACGTTAATGGTTACTTGGGAAGAGAAACACCATCATTCCAAACATCCCCCACTTTCTTTTTTCCTCCAATTGATATGCTGAGCATGATGTCATATGGTCTGGGATATCCCTTTGGTCAGTTGGGGCCAGCTGTCCCGGCTGTGTCCCCTCACAACTCCTTGTGCACCCCCAGCCTGCTCGCTGGTGGGGTGGGGTGAGAAGCAGAAAAGGCCTTGGCTCTGTGAAAGCACTGCTCAGCAATAATTAAAACATCCTTGTGTTGTCAACACTGTTTTCAGCACAAATCCAAAACATAGCCCCACACTAGCTACTAGGAAGAAAAATAACTCTATCCTATCCAAAAACAACACACCGCTTTTGGGGTGAGATTAGTCTCTCCTAAGTTTAGACAACTGGAACCTGAGACGGTCATAGTGGCTTACATGTACTCTTCCAGAATAAGCTTAATTTCATAAATTCTCAGAAGAATATGGAAACTTAACATTTAGTGGAACGCAGTTTGAAAACCACTGGCCAATCTGAACAAACATGGTATATCCCTGCTTAGTAACAAGACTGATATCTTTAAATTATTTCAATTTGATTCCAAACTGAATGAGGTAAAACCATGACATTATTCAGTACAAAAACATATACCTATTTATATACTCTAATACAAATTTAGCCAAGCACATGACATGAATCCTATAGCCAAGTCTTTTTACAGGTTATTTCTCTATAGATTAAAACATTCCAAAATTTCCTTTTCCTCACATACATTTTAATGGAACACATGAAACAATAGAGAAAAAAGTCAGCTGTTGCATTGAGAGCTCACTTGGAGCTACAAGACATGTTAAAGGAAACATCACTTTAAACAGAACTGTAGCCATCTGTTACACAGTCTAATTTTAAAAGAACATAATTTATAGTTGCTTAGTTGCTGGAAATGTAAGATACAAATGATTAGATTACATTTGTTTTTAATTTATTTATTTATTTATTTATTTATTTATTTATTTATTTATTTTTACCAGTGCAACATTTATCTATATTATCCAACAATCTTAGGAGGAAACTTTTCTCTATGGGCATATCTTCCATGGGAAATATTTTCTAAGAATTTCATTGCACATTAAAGAGTGCCACTGTTTCTAAAATAATTGTGATACATTTTTTGGATGTTGAATAAAATACTTCCAATATTTTCAAATTTAGGTGTAGAAGTAATATTTTGTGGCATTTAAATTATGAACAGCAAGGTGGTAATTCTTAATTAATTAACTCCTTACAATCCATGCTGGTAAACAACCTTTTCTAGCATTTCTGTCTAGTAGTAAACACTTTTGGACTGTTTGATGTGCACTCACTTAGGATGAAGCCTACTGAATAATTGACATCTTGACTAAGGACAGGACAGAAGTTGAGGTTAGTGAACAAATGGCATGGCAGGCCCACAGCTGAACATTTCTTTAAGCTAGTTTGAATGCCAATAAAAACTGAGAAGTAAATTCCAATTTGCAAAAGGCTAACAACTTTGTTCATTTGTTTCCCCCATAGGAGAAGGAAGAGACCTTGGAAGAAGTGGTAATTCTCTGACTGAGCAGAGTTTGGTATTGCCCTTTGCCAGAGATTGGACTGTACAGATCATTTTATCTTGCAAGGAAAAAAAGATTATTTATCTGTTAAGCAGTCAGAGACCATCAATATACCCTTTTCATAAAAGCCTGTGTTTAATGCCATGTCCCAATAAACTCTTAGGTCTACAGTTCATTTCTTTGGTAATCTGAGGAGTAAATTCAGGGGGAAGAAAACCCAGCTGACTCAAGATGAACTTGGTATTTTATGCATGATATCCTATGACATGAGTGTCTGGAATAGGCCTTATTTGAATGATACAGGGTGTGTTTTTGCCTGTGTACTTTTATTCTGGTGTATCATGCTCAGTCAGCAGAAAGCATTGCACTGTGAAATGCCTTCATACACATTTGTTACTAGCCTGGCAGCTTCACACTAAAGCAGAGGGAGCATCTGAATTACCTAGAAGTGGCTGCCACATACCACAGCACCTTACAGAGACCTAATCCAAGCATGGCATCAGTCAAGAACCTTGTCCAAAATAAATCACTGTAGCCTTTCTTAAAAGAGCTTGTCTATGCAGTGGAAAGTGAATTTAGTGCAACATAGCTATACACTACTAAATCCCCCATATTCCAAATGTGATTATCTTTACGAGGTTTAAATGAGTATGTTACAGAGCTGAATTAATGAAACTGCAAAGAGCGTTTAATGTTTCAGAGTGAGTGCACTCAGCACAGGATATACATTAGAAATGTTGCTGTGCAGCTGTGTAGTTTCAAAGTACACAGACTGAGAATTGTCAGCCTGAATACTTTTCAGCAGGTGATTCATGTCTGCTGGCAGATGAGCTGATGAGGATTATATTTACAGTAATATGGGTCCTAGACTGGGATCCATTGTCCATGGCTTTCTAGACCACTCTGTCTAACATTTAGCATTTGTCACAAGTCTAGGGGGCTGTTTTGATTTCCTTTTCTTCCTAAATTCTTCTTAATTGTGTATCATCCTCTCTTCTGTATCTATATGCCAGATTATTGTCTGGGAGCATCTTTTTTTATAATATCTTTTCTTCTTTCAGAAGCAAATAATAGGAAGTACTTAATTGGAGAAGCTGATGGCCTCTCTGCCCTAGTTTTGTGAATTTTTATTGTGTTCAATTCTTACTTTTAACATCTTCAGAACAGATTCTTATTATAACTGGTTCAACTCTCACCGACTTCAGAACTATAGAGTGAAAGGTTTTATTGGTATTTTAATATTCTATGCAAAAGCAACCTAGCAACTTCCAAAGTTTAATTAACTTCTCAGATGAGGCAAAACCTAGCTCAAGCCAACTGTTGATTAATAGACATAACTTTTCTATGGCAATAATTATTGTAACATATCCTGTAACCCACAAATGAAGGTGGCTTCTTTATCTCAGAAAATAAGAAATAGTTTTCCATTATTTGACTTTCTGTAGGTTCAGGTCTGCAAGGTATGTGGTTAGGAACATGTTTTCTATTATAATAAGGTCTGACATTAAAAAAAGTCAAAGAGGCACTACAGGGCAGTGAGACACTCACCATAAAGCTCAGGAATAATTAGAATGTTACAGTAACAGAAATTTTGATAAAAAGAGGAAATTCATAGAAGAGTAAAGAAAATCTGGCTTCAGCAGAGTAGGATGGAACCCAAACAGAAATATGCCAGGTGAATTTTTCCACAATGTGAAGGGCATATATGGTGAGGCAAAGCAGTAATCTCACAATGTACCTTTTCCCATATTCTACTATTCAAGACAAGTCCAGTGCCAACAGATGATGGTGGAAGAATTAATCATTGAACCTGAAAATGGTATATGATGGTGCTGTTTGAAATATGATTGGATATTACAAGAGGCAAATAAGGTGAAAGTTTCTTTTTTTTTTTTTTTTTAAATATGTACATGTGTAATGCAGGACATCACCTCTGCCTAGTGACGCCAGTGTTACACCTGCATCTATGGCTTTAAAATGGGGATGAAAGGAAAGCCTGTTTGACCTACTGTTTTCATTTTAGAGGAAATAAAACTAACCTGACTGGGTACATTGGTTGCCTAATGTCTCTAGACTCCTGATATACTCCCTTCAGTGCTCTTCATTTCATTCCTCATATAGAAGACACTAACAATATTTCAAAATTGATAGAGGGTAGAAATCAGGGATTGGCTACATCAGAGTATAAAGAGGAATTTTTGAAGTCAAAGTTTACAGAGAAATATAGCAAGTGAAAAACCATAATGAAGCTGTAATCAGACGATAAATAATGTTCAAGTGATCTGTTAGATAATTATCTTAGCTATACTTTGCAAGGAAAAAGTTAACTTCTCAGCAGTCCAAAGGCCACAATTTCTCTCCCCTTCTCTTCTCCCAGACATAAGGAAAGAATTACAACTCAGAAGTCCGCAGAAACAAACAAATTAAGCACACAGTCTGATGTGAACCATCTATTAGAGTAAATTGTTTCTGTACCAGTGTAAGCACTGAGCACTGGAATTGTCCCTGTTTTCCTGGGTGTGTTCTCTCTGAATGCTCTACAACCCTTATTTTAACATGTTTTTAATATCAAGTTCTTTTTGAACATGAGATATATGCTGTTTGAAATGCTTTAGCAATTCAAAGTCAGTCAGGTATGCTTACATACTTCCTATGTTTCCGTTTATCCAATAATGTAGAATAAGACATTTATAGGATTTGCAGACTGCTAGGCTGAAATACTTTTAAAAATCATCTAAATATGTTGTATCTTTCATTTTTGTCTGCTTTGATTGTTTGAGGGGTCTCTTTTCCCCCTCTAAACTGGCAGCATCTTCCTCTTCCCAGAAACAACCCAAACAATAACCCATCATTCTCTTCTTTTCCATAACCTTAATGCCTGAGGAAAAATAAATAGTAATGCCTAGAAACATGTATCAGTACCCCTGTTGGGCTGCAGGGTACTTCTAAGAAATGCAAAACTAAACTGTAACTAAAATATAGCAACCATACTGATCATGGAAGATTAGTCAATTATAAATTTCCCTTAGGTATTTGCTGGTGAAAAATATGTGACATCTCGATGGTGTCATCTGCCAAGAGGAGAATGTGTCATCCCTGCGACAAATCCTGCAGAGAAACTGTATCCCAGTATTTATACTCTAAACCATAACACAAAGATACTGACTCTTAGGTAGAGTAGAGCAGGAATAGAATCTAATCTTCTCTAAATAAGTTGAAAATCTTTTTTCAGAAGCTGCACTAGAGAATTTACCAAACTGTAGAATAGACCATTGTGCATTTTCTTGACTGAATTATAATTATTTTTCCAAAGCAGCAACTGGAAAAGCATAGCAGTGAACCAAGATATAAAATGAAAAGGTATAATGGAAAATAAACATGTACTGAACTTCATACATTAAAAACAAAGCAAAAAAAAAAACCAAACAAACCACTAAATTCCTTATATATTGGATGTAACAAGCAGCCACATTTCTGAGTAACCTCATAGACCTAACTGACATCACAAAAGGTTTGGGTTTTTACTTCTATCTCTCCCCTGTCTATCTTTAATTGATAAAATGTCAACACATTGCAAATTCTAACTCCTGTTTAATTATATTGTTAGAAGGGAAGTGACAGTATATGTGGCATTTAAGTAAACTGGCTCTGCAGCTGTTCCATGGTTTTGCTTCCTAAATCTATGGCACCGCAAAGCACAAAAGCAAGCTAAAAGGATAGAAAGGTAATGGAAAATTTAGATTCCCATGGGTACATTATCATGCCAACGTGCAGGAGTGCATCTGTGCATTTCCCACTGAAAGACAGGCAGTTGAACACTTTGAACTTCGCTGAATGTATATATTTGCTTACCAGAAAGATGACCTAATGATCCAGAGTCAGTCTTAGGTGTCTGAAAATTCCCTAAGAGCCCTGAATGAAATGCCCCTGATTTTTAGCCAAACTCATGGCTGAAAGTGAAGTGTGCTTTGCACCCTAAGCAAAAGTCATTTGAGCGCTTGGAGATACACAATAGGATGACTGCTGAAGACATGGGTGAGTAGGAACCCACTCTTCCCTTTCCTTGAAGAGTGACCTATAAACTCTCATTTCAAATTAATTTCTATTTAAAGAACAGCTAAGGGAGGAATATTGTTTTATAAAATTTCCTAGTGGCAACAACTTGCATTGGGAAAACCTCTGTCAAATAAAGGAATAGGCTTTGTTACTGGAAAGTATTCAAACACACATTTCCTATATCCTGTGTCTGATTTTTTTTTTCCTCATGCAGCAATTTGAAGTTGTTACCTAGATCATTGCCTGGTCTGGCTGTATTGTATATAAGCAGACACTGGGAAAAAAACAAAGGAGGTGTTAAAGACGGGGAACAAAAGTCTGCAGCAATAGAAGATCCCTTCTCAGATGAGCAACTTAACTCTTTCTCAGCAATTCAACTCCATCTGTGGCCTCTTCCTTCTGTGAGTCCTAGACTGTGTGTCCAGCACAAGCAGCCACAAAATGACATTGAAAAGGCCACTACCAGCAACATCTTGCCTTATATGCTTGAATATGAAATGTGTGGGTTTAAAGATCCCCAGACACAGGCAGAACTAGATTATCCTATGGGCAGAAGGGAATACTGTTTCTTTCCACCAAGATTACAGAGAAAACATTAGCCACTACCACCGTATCTAGAATAACATTACATGCCCTCTGAAAAAGAACATCACACTACACCATTCAAGATACACAGGCATCAAGTAGAAACCAATTGCTCAGTCATGTTAGAACTGGCACACCACAGGCATATGTGTAGAGATACCTGTCCTCAACAAAGGCACCTTCATGGGACCACTATTGGAATGGTTCCAAATTTCTATATGCTACCTTTAAGATCTTGTTTCTTGTCCACAGAAAGGACTGTAATTCATTCTAAGTCAAATCTTCAGAGAAATAAGTAAATATTATTCATGTTGCCACCATTTGGCAACTTAAATTGGCAATATGCAATGAGATTTTAGTACTTCAAATGGAAAAAGTAATATAATTGCACCATACTGAGACAAAATGGTTTTATTCTATGATATCATTAGTAAAGTTGAAAATAATAAATAACTTAGAAAATAAGTAATCTCTGTCTATTTGATTCAGCACTTTATTTTGGGAAATGGCAAGAAGAACACTGAAGTTTAAAGTAGTCAGTTCTGCTAAGTCATGACAACAGATGAACAATATTTGCCCCTAAAATTTAGAGGACCTTTAAAGAAACTAATTAAAGAACATTCCTTTTGCATGTCTTTTACCTATACTGTAGCATGATTCATTAATCTTGGGTCATTAATCTACAAGATCAATGTGTGCTTTCATTATTTCTGTTGCCCTTTTGCAACACAATACACTGCTGTTGTGCAGAGAATCAGAATTCGCTAGTGAAGCAGGCAGCAGACTGAGTCAGTTGTGGCACATGAGCATGATAAATTGGCATAAAAGACCACAAAGCCTTTTGAAAACAACCTTTTAAACAGAGCAACAGGCAATTTTGGATGCATCAGAATTTAAGTCTTTAACTTCAGTACTTCTGATCAGGTTATGTTTTAGTAGTAAAGAATTTGTGGATCCGCTAGAAGTAGATCAAATTCTCTGAAGTGTTCAAATAAGAGAGTATAACAAGGATTTTAAGTCAGCATGTGGTAATGGTCTTACATACAAAGTCATGGCCAGCAACTGAAGAGCAGCATTAAAATATCCAGTTATTTATGTTTATAGTAGCTAATCACTTTTCCTTCTCTGCTGTTTTTAGATTCAAATATAAATACTAGAACAGATCACTGATAAAGAATATACACAGAATTATTTGTCAATCCATTCCTGACATCACATTGAAATGAGAAATCTTAAACACGTGTGCAGTGCAAGAAAAATGAACATAATTATGAAAATAAGCACCAAGAAACTATTGCAATTTTATCTGAAACATTGTGTAGTGTTCCTATTTTTGTGTGCATCATCTTTGTTCACAGATAGTTGTGCTCATTTTAGACCTCTCTTAACAAGAATGAGTTGATATTACAAGCAGGAAAAACTTTTGTCATCCCTATTCTGGACTGGTGTTAGTTTATGTGAAATATTGTACAAAGACATAGAAAGATTCTAGTAATTTACACCTTAACAGATAAGAAAGGTAATGGAAAATAGGTATTTGATAAGTTATAAAAGTATCAAGGTCAATTCAGTTTGGCTGATAGACAAACTGGGAATTGGACTCTAATTCTGTGTCTTCTGCATGTGACTATTCTGTCTCCAGAAGTAGTGCAAATCATTCAGCAAAACAGTGTCGATCTCAGCACATAGATATGTGAATCACACTGCATTGCACTTTGGGGACAGAATTGTAATGGAAGGTCTCAGTCACACTTTCCTGACCAAAATGGATTCATTGAACATCTTCTGTGAGTTCAGTCAATAGCTTTGACAGTTCTGTAATCCAGCCAAATGGGCACAAGGAGTTTTCTTGGTTTTAGCCAAAAAGTATCTCACCAAATGTTTGATGTGTTTCCTGGCAACTGAGAAAAGAATAGATTATTGCTGGGATATTCCAATAGACCTTTCAGAGAACCTCCATAGTCTGAGATAAATTGGAGCATCTAAAGGCTTATTTTCAAAATTCCAGAGGGGAATTAAGCTCCTCAAAGGAAAAAAAAAAAAAAAAATCCAGAAAAAAATCTTCAATCCTTATTTTAAGCCTCTTAGATTAAGTGCACGGAAGATCCTAATAAAATGTTCTTTTATAAGTAATGAACTTCTAACATTTTTATGGAATATGGTGTGTACCCTTTTCTAAACTGCATTTAGGTTTTCCAGGTATATAAGTTTGAGTCAGGCACTCTGTGCTTTATATAATTACTGATTTCCAATTTATATTACTACCTAGATTATAAATGGCCCATGAGCACTTGGTTTTCAGCACATACTCAGCATGATCTTTTGTTAACAGATTGCCTTGCCAGCTCTCTGGATGCACCCATCTTGAACCTCTGTGATGATGAGGGGACTAATCCTTGCCATTAAGTTTTTGAATTTGTTGCTGTTATGTGTCAGGAATACCAATGTAGAAGGAAGGAGGGTAGACAGATCTAGAAGTCTAGACAGCTGTACTTCAAAATAAAAAGAATCTTCCCAGGACTATAAAATAAAAAGAAAAAAACAAACATAACAACAACAAAAAACCCCACAAAAGGTAATAGCATCATGTATAACATTTATCCCACAACTTTCATAATGTTTGAAATTGTTTTCCTAAATTGCTATAATAGTGTTCATTTGTCTTCATGTGTTAATATGTTGCGTATTAAGGATAAAATTCACTTACTGAGTGTGATGGTTTGACCTTGGCTAAATGCCAGGTATCCACCAAGTTGCTCTATCACTTTCCCCCCTCCCCTTTTTTCTCAACAGGGCAAAAAGGGTGAAAGAAAATATGATAGGAAAAAACCAACACTTGGTAAAACAAAAGCAGTTTTAATGTTAGCAAAGCAAAGCAAATCTTCATGCAGAAGCAAAAAGAAAACAGATTTAATTCTCCACTTCCCATGAAGAGGCGATGTCGGGCCTTCTCAGGCGCAGGGCTCTAATACGCGTAGTGGTTGCCTCGGAGGACCAAGGGTGACCCCCCCACCCCCTTCCTCCTTTCTCCCAGCTTTACACTGAGCAGACGAATATCCCTTTGGTCAGTTTGGGTCAGCTGTCCTGGCTGTGTCCCCTCCCAAGATCTTGCCTACTCCATCCCACTTTTTGGGGGCGAAATGATGGAAGGAGCCTCCGTGCTCTGTAAGCACTTCTCAGCAGTAGCCACAACACCAGTGTGCTATCAACACCCTGCCAATTTTCTCAAAGAAAGTTTAGCATATGGAAAAATACAGATTTGTGCTTCTACTTTGGCCTCAGTCTCCAGAAAGAGGGGTGGGTTTTATGACTGATTGATTGGAACTGCACACGGTGCTTCTATTCCAGGAGACAGCTCAGTAGCATCTTAACAAGCAAAGTCCTAATGCAACAAACAGTATACTGCAAAATGCGCATGATTCTCTCTCTTCTCCAGTTGTATAATTCTGATCCAAATCTGTAAAATCTTAATTGATTTGAGGCTCAGCTATTTAGAGACCATTTCTCTAACTATAGTATTCCAAAGCAGTGTCATTCATTGAGCAAACTTCCCTCTGTCTTACAGCTGCAGCATGATTCTCAGCTGCTCATTTTAAAATAAACTCTAGAATAAATGTTAGCCTGCTTTATCAAAATTTAAGACAAAGCTTTTCATATTCCAAATAAATTTAACTACAATAAGAAACCTTTTACTCAAGTATCAGAGAAAGAGAAAACTTTTGGGTTTATTTTGCTTTCTTGTCACTGAATGAACCTAGGCAAGAAACTTCAACATTTAAACATTCACAAGTCTTCTTTCAACTTCAGGATAATCCCATAATTATCTGAATCCTTTTGTGTCTGCATTTCTGCTCTGGGCCTGCATTCAGCTGCCTAAGGCTGTGGTTACATGGACAGCCAAGATCTTCTAATGGCTTGTGGTTGACAAGAAAGGGAAGCTTTGCACTTCTTTTGCTTTCTCTCAATTGCTCCCACTCTCCCCCCTTCCTCTCCCCGCTTATTTCCAAAACAGATAAACAAGGGATATGAAACTGAATTTATCACTTCACAGATAACATCTGCTAAGGAGATAAATGTCTACTCCCCCTTTCTCACATTTAGAGGAAAGAAAGTGCTAGTCTCACATTAGCTGCAAAGCAGTTCATGACTATTGCATGTTGCTTTCCACTTGCAGAATATTACTAGTGACACTGACAAATTCAGTGTGGTTGTTTTGTCATGGACCTTAGTGGGAACCCTAAATTATGTCTATCAGAATAGTCAGAATTTTTTTTCGGCTACTTATTGTATTTACTGTTTTGAAATACCTGATAATTCTTTCAGAAAAATATAAACCATCTTTTTTATCAGGAGTATTTGCATCCCAAATGCTTCCATGGATCCAAAAATTGAATCAATATTTTTTATCTGCTATATTTAATAGGTGGATCCATATCAATCTGATGTGGTATTCTTCATCATTTAACTGCCTTTGTTCTCACATTCTTATAATTAATAGGAATCCCTTTGAGTCCCTTGTAATGATTCTATTCTCTAGAAAAAAATCCATTCTTGTATAGTTCTTACTATCACTGTTTATTTTCACTGTTAAAAAATACATTGTTTCTTCCAATTTACTGATATATCTACGTATTTACCATATGCTCCTATCAGTGGAATGAGATGAACTAACTTGTAAATTTATGTATTTCATAAACATACACTATTTTCTTTCTGAGGTTTACCCACTACTTCTGCAAAGAAGATAAAGCTTGTAAAATGTAGGGAATGGATTTTACTTAGTGATCATAAAGTTCAGTCATTTCAAGCAAATGAAAAATTGCAGTTGTAAAATATTATGTTGTACTATTCTTCTTTTAGAAAAGGCAGGGATCTGTGTCTATAGGTAAGAGATTTTCTTCTTTTGCAGCATTTCTATTCATTGAACAAATTTATTTTTGTTCGTACTTAAGCTATTTACAAATTTAAGGTGGACAAAAAATTTTGGATTAAAAGAAATATTAGAGGATAGATTAACAGAAACTGCAGTTTTAGTAGTTCAGAAAGCTCAGAATATGGCAAATATGGGTCCTATCCTATCTGTGGGATTTTTATCTATCTGATGGCAAAGTACCTTAATACTGAGTTAAGCCAGATGATGGGTGGAGTCTTATTCTTCCTCTTGAATATGTTCTACTTTGTATAAAATACTTGCATAGTAATTGTTCAGAGAGTGAGATTTATCTGTTAGACATATTGTAAGACATTCGTCTGCCCTGTACTTTTAACCCCTGTGATTGCTTCATCAGCTACTCAGACAGAAAACCAGTATCCAATCCCAGATGACAGCCACCTTCACTGTTTCAAAATTTCTACTCAGTATTAGTCATTGGCAGCTGGAGAACAAAGTTGATGCAGACTGGTACACACTGAAGTAGAAAAAAATCTCACCAATATCTCCATGACCATTTTGCTGTGCTAAGAACTGAAATTTCTTTTACTTTTCTTGCAAGTACACAAAATAAAATGTACTTATAGCAAAGTACAAAGGATTGTGCATATAAGAAAAATATAACCTAATTACGAATAACTTTATTCCCTCAAGCAGAAAACAAAATAAAACAGAACAACAGCAACCTCCACAAACAAACCAAACCAAGAAAAAACCCCAAACCCCCACATTTAAATTTAAGTCATTAATAGCCAAAGTACTTACTGTATTATGAACCACAAACTGAACTGACCAAAGCCATATTCACACTGACTTGCCTAGGGTCCCATTTGCTAGAAATAATTCAACTGCTTTAAAAGGTATTGGTTGAAAATAGAGGTAAATTAAATATGCTACCCTTTCAGTTACACAAATTAGCTGTGCATGGGCATATGCAGTCACAAAAGGTCTACTCATATTTTTTAATTACTTGTTTGATTGCTCTGAGAAACAGACATTGCAGGAAGATATCTGCTCTATTCACGTGGCATAAATAAAATTAAAATTGAAGCTGTTTGATTTATTAATAACATGTAACTAACCAGCAGTCAGTGAACTATTCATTCATAATAGGTAAACTGCAACATTGGACACTCAAAACACCTAGACATTTCTAAACCACTTTCTACAACAGATCCCAAGACAGTCACATGCACGTACTGCCCCCCCTCCCAGAGGCCATCCCCACCATCCCCACACCTTTCTGGGACTGAGGATTCCTCTATTCTGTACCCTCCTGCTGGAGATGTAGGTGTTCTAGGCTTGTGTGTGCTTGTGAGTCCCTACAAATCAACAAAACATAACTTCACGAGAAAGCCCCCACCTTGAGTACACACATGTACTTCAGAAGTGTGGATCCCTACTCGTTGTACACACAATGTCACTCCTCAAACTCGATGCACACCCTGATGGAAACTCAGTAAGGTCAAAGTACAGCTTACAATGTCGGTCAGGTTATTTATGGCAGTGTCAAACCCAGTTTTGCCTGCTTCTCTGTTGTTTTCTTTTTTCTCTCCCCTATTACAAATTTTCAAGCTTCTCTTGTACTTCTCAGGCTGATTCCTTTGTGTCTATGTTCACAGAATCACAGAATCATCTAGGTTGGAAAGGACCCTGGAGATCATCTAGTCCAACCGTTTGCCTAGCACAGTTCCTACCTACAGCATATCCTTAAGCTCTAAATCGACCCGACTCTTAAACACCTCCAGGGATGGGGACTCCACCACTGCCCTGGGCAGCCCATTCCAACGCCTAACAACCCCTTCTGGAAAGAAATGCTTCATAATATCTAGTCTGAACTTTCCCTGGTGCAACTTGAGGCCATTCCCTCTTGTCCTGTCACTTTCTACTAGGCTAAAGAGGCTCATCCCCAGCTCTCTGCAACCTCCTTTCAGGTAGCTGTAGAGGGCGATGAGGTCTCCCCTCAGCCTCCTCCAGACTAAACACCCCCAGTTCCCTGTACGACCTGTGCTCCAGACCCTGCACCAGCTTCGTTGCCCTTCTCTGGACACGCTCGAGTCATTCAATGTCTTTTTGTAGTGAGGGGCCCAAAACTGAACACAGGAATCGAGGGGCGGCCTCACCAGTTCTGAGTACAGGGGTAAGATCCCTTCCCTGTCCCTGCTGGCCACGCTATTGCTGACACAAGCCAGGGTGCCATTGGCCTTCTTGGCCCCCTGGGCACACTGCTGGCTCCTGTTCAGCCGGCTGTCAATCAACCCCCCAGGTCCCTGTCTGACTGGCAGCTCTCCAGCCACTCCTCCCCAAGCCTGTAGCACTGCTGGGGGTTGTTGTGGCCCAAGTGCAGCCCCCGGCATTTGGCCTTATTGATATTATGTTATTTAGTATGGCTCATGGATGTCATCTTCTTTAGCATTGTCAATTTGGGGCACATTCCCTCTTAGACAGTTTTAGAAATTCTGTGAGCAGGCACTATTACACCCACATCCCTGCTTTATCAACTGGTGGCAACCTTGTCACTTTTTTGAGGGGAGGCTGAGCAGGATCCCCCACAAACATTGTTAAGGAGCACAAGGAATTCTCTCTCCTCTTACTTGTTCTTCTCATTTTCAATCACATGTAAAGTTTCTCCTGCAGGGAAAATAATCACAAGTGATTACACTGTATAATTTGTGAATAATACTAAGGTTTTAGTGGTCTCCCAAAGTCATTAGTCATAGTCTCAGGACAACTGGTTTTTTGGAGGAAGATGGAGAATTCAAAGGAACTGGAACATTATTTGAAACTCTCAGTTAATGAAGTTGAACTATACTGTAGTATTCCAATTAATGAATGCATAAATTTACATTGATATTAATAAAGCTTTTCTCATTAATCTTATCACTATCTCTCTTAAAAATAATAACATATGCCATACTAGCACACAAGAAATAACCTTGCTCATTAAAGATCTCTTATTTCCATATTTGCCCTTTCTTGGATTCTATTTTTTTTTCTATTTTTTTTTTTAAAATATATTCAATTATTCTTTCAGCTTGCTGGCAGAATTTGCTTTTTTCATTCTAGTCTATTCTTTAGTAAAACAAGAAATGATAGTTCACTTCCAAAATAAAGGATAAACTTGGATAGTTCAACATCCAAGATAAAATAAAAACATCATATTGGTCAGAAAGTACATTGGTGTTAAAATTTTGATGAAAAATGTGCATTTTTTGGTGGTTAGAGTGATCCTTTCAATAGATAAGGCAGGCTAGACCCTTAACCAATCACTGGATGTGGTTGAAATACAAATAATATCTTTCCAGGAAAAAAAAAATAAAAAATTTCTGCATTCCAATAGCTTTCTGATGAATTCAGATTTTAGTTAGGATTCATTTTTATGCAACTGAATGCTATTCAGGTAGTGGCTTATTTTAAACACATTTCCTGTTTCTCATGTTGGAATTTTATTCTACTGCTTAGAACTGGAAGTAACTTTTCATATTGATTACCTTTTGAAATAATTTCCTCTTAATCTCCAGAGATTTTTATCAACATTAACAGTGGGGTAAGGAACAGGATTCATACTGCTAATATTGAAGAGAATTGCTTCCAGAAATCTTTGAGAAACTAAAACAATTTTTCCTCAGTTTCTTGTTTCAGCTGGCATCATTCTGTAAACCACTCATTCTTCCTATCAATACTTAATTCTAAAGATAATAAAATATTGCTGCTCGTGAAATACATTAGTATTAATTTTTCAGTTAAGCTACATATATTGTAAGTAAATAGCTTTCTTAAAACAATGGACTTTTCAATTTCTGAACAGAGGCAAGATATAAACTATAATAGCATATGAACTATCAGCAGTTACCTATGACATCCATAATATGTACATATGGTGGTATTAACTCATCAAGAGGAGTTGATAAGGGTTGGATATTTCTTCTGTAAACTTGATGAATTAATTATTCTCCAATATGTGGATGACCATCATTTAGGCAAATACCCCTTTGCCCTCAAAAGCACTCAGACTTGAAGATATATCTTTTTTTATTTAATATTTGTGTGAGATCATTCTTGGATAAGGCATACAAGACTGGATACTCCTTTTACAGTATTTAAACCATGGATTAAATCTTCTTCATCACAAATAGTAATAAAATAGAAGCTAGAGAAGATTCAAGGTATTACTCATACAGCAGTGGAACTTACAAGAGGAAATAACCTGGGGAAGAAAATGAAAAATGCCATAGACTCCACTTTTTCCTTTTTTTTACAGTCACAGTGGAAGTAGTAATTTGGGGAGAATAATGATTCTATGAATTATGCATGTTTGATAATGCCTAGAAGGTGGAGTGAGTTTAAGAAGCACAAGGAATTTACCTCATGCTGGTAATTTGTTACTAGTATATTAACAAATGATATAGAAGAAGATAGAGAGAAACAGAAATGGAGCTGAACAGACATTTAGCAGATCAAAAGTATAGACAGAGACCTGTGAGTCACAAAATATTAGTAGGGGACAATTTCACAATAGGGTAGACAATTTCATAAGAAATAATTTCACAGGAATATAGAGGTGGAAGATGTAGCATCTCTTGACATCCCTCTTAAAAGTGAGAAAGAATAAATGGCAGCAACAAAGAAGAAAATGAAGAACATAGAAGTAATAATTAAAGTGATAAGGGAACCCCAACATCAATAGCATCTGAGATGCCAGTGAGTCTGATATTTGGCTGGAAGTTTTGATCCGAAGGATGACTGTGGCTTTCATGGTGACTAGCTCTGTCTAAATGGCTGACTCCAAAACTGGGAGGTCGCATTCAAATTACCTATGTGAAGGTTCATGGTTTTATCCAGACCAGAGAGGCACTGTCTGGGGCAATGCTAGTTGACATTGACCAAACCAATACAGGAGATATGCTAACAGATAAACAGTACAAAGCATCTTGAGCCAGTGACTGAGTCCATGCCTTGTCCCTGTTTTATTTGTTCCACAGAATTGTTGATACAGAAACCACTTAGAAAAAATCTGGTCTGCAACTAAAAGATAAAAATTCAGAATAATATCCATCCCTGGGATTTCATTTCTATAGAGAAGGAAAGGTAATTTGGTGGATGAAAGAAGGTGAACATCTGTAAAAAAATATATAAATGGAAAAAATGCTTAAACTAGATGCAAATTGAAGGATTACTAAGGACAGAACACCTTTTTTTTTTTTTTTTTTTTTTTTTTTTACCAAATAAACTGACTGGTTTAATTAGACCATGCAGAAAAATGAAGATGTATTTCCCCAGCTGGAACTGGTACATTCCTTTATATATATAGATATATATAATTTATTTTTTTTTAATCAGTCTAGATTTAGTCCTTTCTTCATTCTTCCAAATTCCATGTATGTTTGAAATCCTTACTCTTATCATCCACATACCATATTGAAATATGTTTAAATGCGATTTGAATTAAGCTTCAAATCTAAGACTCAGCACTGTGTTGTTGAGTAGTTACTGGATCATTTGCTCTAAGATATACTTGAAAAAGTCTGTGAGGAAAGCAAACCTGAACTGTTTGACATTGGTCAATAGGCAGCAATTGCCTGAGCGTGTTGGCACTTATCCACAGAATTAGCCACAATGTCCTGTTGACCCAGTTTGAATCCTGTGTTGAGATTATACGTACTGTATTATTTGGATTCAGCTTTGGTTTGGGGAATACCATTTCCAATTTATGCAAGTTTTAATTTTGTTTTCACAGCTGTTGACTAGCTGTCTCCCTACTGCTTTTATCTTGAGGAATTTATCGTGTTCTATTCCTTTTTGATGATTTTATTTGGTGTTAGGAATAGGTTTTACATTTCTTTGCCAATACTACATTCTAAGCTGCATGCAAAATCCTCTCACAGACCTTCTGAGAATCCAGCATAGAGGCTATCGAGACATTTTAGGACCACATCAATCCCCCTTCCAATACAACAGGGTTGGGTTTTTTTGTATGTTCTTTACCCTCCATGTTATTCACTCTTTTTCTTCACCAGTCTAAACACCTTCTCAGTCATGGTGTATTTCAACTGCAATTTAGTAACAGCAGCAGTGGCTGATATTCCATTAGGCAATATGTGAAACAAGTGCATATTTTGTCCTTCAGCTTCCTCAATATCTGTTTAAAAACAAGTATCAGTTAAGTTCTGGAAGAAATACAGAATGATCTGGTAATTTTTTTGATAGGCATAGCTTAACGATTTCACATTTATTCCTTGCTATAGCATGCAGGCAAAGAATTCTCAAGTCAAAGACAGAGTTATTAAAGAATATGAGCTATTTATAAAAGTGGTGCAACAAGATTAATTTATATTGAATAAAGACTTCAGAGTGAAATCTAGTAGAAATTCATTAACAGGTACGTAGGAAAGAGAGCAAATAAATGAACCTTTCTATGAATGTGCGTCACATGATGATGTTACTCCTAAGGCAGTGGAAGAAGTAAGACTGACGTATAAAGGTGTAACCTCTGTTAGGCAAATATGTGTAAAACCCCAAAATAACACTTGACAAAAAAAGCCTTTCTACTTTGCACACTGGTTTGATTCAAGGCCAGGTTGGATGGATCTCTGAGCAACATGATCTATTGGAAGGTATCCCTGTCAATGGCAGGGGGTTGGAGATGTATGATCTTTGAGATTCCTTCCAACCCAAACCCTTCTAGGATTGTAAACTTTTTTCTTTATAGCAACATATGGATATGTTCCAGAGGAAATTAATTTCTACTGAGATGAAGAAATAGGTGCTTTTTGAGAAGAAAGAAAGGAGTAAAAGATGGTCCAGAAGGGAAGATAAATCAATAGGCACCGTTAAGCTTAAGAGAGTTATAGTTCTGGGTATTCAAAAATGACCATGATTAACAAGGATCCTGAAAAATCTGCAAAGATATCATCAGTACTCAGACACATGGTGTTTACTTTATTGTGATGATTTGGATCCCCAGCAATGCAGAAGTAGTAATATTTCCACACAGTTCCAAGTGGTACGTGCAAGAATTCCGTGAGATTTGTAATTATTCTCTTCTTTACTTCAGAGCTGGTATCTGTAAGCAGTACACGGGCTACATGGTCAAGAGTAAGAATAACTATTCCAAACTGGTTAGGCTTAAAATATATATATATATTTAGGGAAGGACTGAACTTCAGAACTCTTTTTATGAGCAATGAAATTATTGCCTGTTTCCTATGGTTTTCTGACATATTTTCCCCCAATATTCCAATCATGTTAATTCCTTTTTCTGCCTAAATCCATGTTGACAACTCAACCACTCTATTCCCAAAGCCATGCTTTAAGACCTAATTGCCTTTACATATTTCCCTTTTATCCCCCTATCTTTGTCTGCTCTTCTGGTCTGCACACTGACCAAGAGATAACACATATTGGAGTCACTCAGAAGATACACACTGGCTGACTCGACAGTTATGTACAGTCAGTCCTTAACAGTAATGTTTCAGTTCTCTGTCTTCTTCTTCTGTCTCCAACAGAGGAAATAAAATAATCCTTCTGCTTCTAACAGGCTACCAATGTTCAGGACACCTGTATTTACTATCTTTGAAATATCTGCTATTAAATTTTGACTGAAACAGTCTGACAAGTTAGAAGAGTACATTGAGACAGATAAATGCTGACTATAATAATGAGGTAAACTATGAACTTTTAGAAAGTCAGCCTCAATACATTTAGATTTTTTAAGATACATTATTTATGTATAAATGTACACTAGTGAAAAAATATTTTTATTTGTTAGTTAACAAATGAAAACAATTTCTGTGATAGAAAGATTTATTTGAATCCTACCTGGCTTGCACACCATCAAAATGAATAAATATTTTGTAATATGAACTATAATTTAAAATTGCTCTGGAATTTTTATGCGCCAGAATCCAAGTCAGTTAGCTCACAGTGATAATGCAGTGCTAGACATCTGAGAAGCAGCAATAATGATCATTAAAATTAGCTCTACCTCACTGAATACAAATAATGAGGTTACACCATGAGGCAATTGTTCCACTGCACACAGTCAAACTGTAGTTGATTCAACTTTCACTTTTTTCTTGCCTCTGTCACATACAGAAACTTCAGGATAAAAACCACAAAACATTAACTTCAATGAACTAAGCATATGCTTAACTGCTTTTCTAAGTAAATGTAGATTTAAAAACACATTTTAAAATAAGCTGGAGGTATCCTTGATTATTTCTGAATTGGGGTTTTAATTAGTAGAGTTGCTTACATGTAACTAAAATTTGCACTACAATTATGTTAGTACTTAAGGATAGCTTCCAAAGGAATGAAAGTCGATGCAGTTTTGTGCTGGGTATTTCTCTGTGTGTGTGTTTTCCCCTCTCTGATTTTCTCACCTTTCAAAAAACTTCCTATTGAATAACCCAGTTGAACTATGTGTGGGATAGAACAAATAAATTTAGTTCCTAGAAATTTCAGGAAATTCAGCATCCATGTAGAGGGACAAAGCTGAACTAGTAGAATTAGTAGAACATTAAGTCAAAGGCTCCAGCCTTATTAAATACAAGAGACTATATCTACTTGAGAACTATTACGATTGCCATAATAATAGGAAAATGACAGTTCTTGCCTCATATGAGACATCAGATCATCCAGTCATAAGACAAGAAGCAGCAGAAAAACTGGCTTCATTACTTAGCCAGAACTAATAGTTTACATAATTATAGTGTGAATTAGATGTTTTAGTCTTCCTGAACACTATCTATCTCTAAATCAAATGTGCAAATGGTGCCCTAGGTTTTGTAAATAGTGGAGAGTGAAGTATGTAAATTAAGAAACTTGTTTGAATCATTCCAACAGCGTGTCATAAAAGAAACAACGGAACGCAAAATATCCTCCCTCACTAGTGTATACTGCTGCTCTCCTGCTTTTTCCAAGCCCAGAACCCCATGTCTGATCCTTTTGTCTTGCTGACTGATTTCATATATGCTACAATCTTACCTTCATCTGGAGCTGAGGAGGCCCATAGTCCCACTGGGACAGAGAATTACTTTCAGTTGTGTTTCTTGTTGGGATGTCTATGAAAAGACATATTCCTGCACTATTAATCCAACAATAATGAGGAAGCTGGAATATTTATCAGCAGAGGACTAACTGAAATAATAAAAATTAGAAAAATCTAAAAGTACAGCAGTCCATTACTAGAACATAAAGTTTCAATTTCAATATTATTGAATATTTATTTATATAACACTATATTTATTTCTGAGATAGGATTTCAGCAATTTTTGGCAGGAGATACCATATAATCAATGTTATTATTTCTTGGATCAATTTTCAGCAAACATGACCACTTTCAAATTTATTCATCAAAATATCTTTGAGTATGCGTGAAACTTTTTCATTGAGTATCCTTTGCAAAATGTTTCAGCAATGAATACAGAAACAATGAATAGTCATCTTCTGTCTTATGATATTTGTTTGACATCATGGTAAGAACGTAAATTATTAATTGAACAGCTATTGGTTATCAAACAAAAGACATTAGCAGTATACAGTTTAGAAGCAGCTTTGCTGGTGATATAATTTCAAGCTTAAAAAAAAAAAAAGAGCTTTGCACTTCTGTATGTGTATATAGTTTTAGAGTTGAATAAATAATGGATATAATATTCTTGATAATTGCAGACAGGCTCATTTAGTTTTGAAAATGCTCACTGTCTATTTCACCTATGTAACCAGCAGCACACTGAAAAATTGTAACATCTAAGTAGTAATTGAATAGTACAGTGAACTGAGAGTCTTACGATACAAGAAAAAGTAAAAAAACCCCAAAACAACAAACTTGTTATGTTGCCAGTTATATAAATAAGTGAATTAATAGAAAAAAACCCTGTACTTTTTCTAAGTAGTCATACGAACTATCAGTTATGTGTGAGTGAAAAATTACCTGCTTGTTAACAGTCTACAAGCAAAAATATTCAGTGAGGAAATCTGTGAACAATTCAGAGAAAATAAGTTCCAGAAAAGAAGCTCCAAGTCCATTCATCTTTATATCTAAATTATTCATGACTAATTATTCACAAATCTCTGGTTTCAGGTAAGATTAATGGCTAATATTTAAAATTAACACCTGAAATTTTATATTTTGATTTCCAAAAAGCCTTGAGAAGTTAGATGTCAGGATCTCATCTCTATAGGTTTAAGTGTCTAAATCACACAGGCAGTCTGAAATGCCCACTCATAAATAGATACAAAGTTGAATCAATAAAGGGAAGTTTTTAAATGAGCAGAAAAAAATAGCTAAGCCTCTTCTGTTGTTGATTAGTGTCCTTTATGCCCTATATTCCACTTTCTTTTTGACAGACCTCCCTAGTAGCAGCCATCCCAATGGTAAGTCTATTGTATGGACATTACACACCTGCTAATTTATGGGAAAATAACTTTCAAAATGGATTGCATGATAGCTGACTTCTACCATCCTTTCACTCCAGATAAATATTTTCATTAACTTCAATCAGTTTTTCAAATATAATTGAAATTGGCCAGCCTGTCTAGGAAAGTAATGGACAGAAAAATAGATGGAAGACAAACGGATGGATGGATGGATGGATGGATGGATGGATGGATGGATGGATGAAGATTTGAGAATACTGAAGCTAGTTGAAGATGTAGGAAGAGCTTGGTAGACTTTCCTTTCTCTTTCTTCAATGACCAGTATCTTTGCTAAAGAGCATACTTTATGGGGAGATAAAAACAAGTTCAGGTATCCATACTGTTTTAACAGAACTAACAAATCTGTCAGAATAAGAAAAAATCTTTACACTTTTCTCAGTTCTCCATGAATGTGAACTTTGGATCACTTGCTTAGTTGCCAAAATATAGTTCTTTAGATATGCATTTAAAACTGTCATTCTCATAACTGTAATTCATTAGTACCCCCTATATCTGAAGTCTATGGGTCAGTTAAAGGTCTGAAACATTAAATTTTATTCTAAATTGTTATTAGTGGCAATTCTGGTCAGTACCCTGATACAGTGGCCCACTGTGTCCCAGCAGTCTAACTCTGAATCTTTCTCAAGTTTTCAGTATTGCAGAGAAACACATTCACGTTCTTTGGATCAGGTCACTATGATGCATGTAATGAAATAATTCCTGTATAAGGAAAAGTTTTTTTGTGACTCACAAATCACATAGAACATACAATTATAAACTCATCAAATCACAGAATAATTGAAGTTGGAAGACAAGGCCAACAAAGAGACTACTAAACCTACAGCAGCAGAGCAATGCATCTCAGGAGGAATTGTCACTAACAGTGTACCATCAGGCATAGTTTGTGCTCTGAAGTGTATTGACGCAGTGTGTCTATCACTGTACTAGACGCAGGATTCTGCTTTTATCTGTACTTCAGCTCTTAAGAGATTGATGTGTCTTCTTTATACTATGAAGTCTTCTTGTAAACTTTCCAAACACAAAAGTTAAATAAGCTTTCAATGCCTGTTTCTCCTACTGACAAATATTCAAAGATTCCTAACAGGCTTTAAGGGACTTCAGTATTAGTTTATGACTCTAAGGGCATGCCCCCCAAGATAAAAAACATTACAAGAATGTTTCAGTTTTGCCTTAACTCATCTGGACAAGGCATTAGATATGACTAACAGCTATAGTAGGTTAATTATACTAATGTATCTCAGAGAGTTGACAATGCTTGAAATGGCAATTTATTTTTTCCAATGGATGTTTTTTTTCTAGACAAGTTATTGTTAATTTTAAATGAAATTAATTACATGGAAAAAATAAAAAAAACACATGATTTTTTTCATTTATCAGTGGTCAAACTCAGATGATGTTTAGGCTGGAAACTTTAGCAAGGATAGCTACAGGTAAGAAATGGAAAAAAAATAGAAGTCGTTGGGGGACTGAAATCCTCTAAACACAACTTAGCACTGAGGCAACGGGACTGAAGTGTTTAAGTCACTGAAATGTTAGATCATACCTCCCAACACTGGTACCATGTTTTGTAATATTCTCTATTATTTAGCAGATGGGTTCCCTCTCTTTCATTCCTAGTCTTGAATTTTTATGTACTGGATGCACTGAATGACAGAATGTTTGATGTTGGGATGGACCTCTGGAGGTCATCTGGTCTAACCCTTCTGCTCAAACAGAGCTGCCTAGAGCCAGTTGTCCAGATGGGCTTTTAGTATCTCCAGGGCTGGAAACTCTACAACTTCCCTGGGCAACCTGTGCTAGCGCTCAGTCACCCTCACAGTAAAAAAGTGTTTCCTTCTGTTCAGAGGAAACCTCCCGTACTTCAGTTTGTGCCCATTGCCTCTTGTCACTGTGCACAACTGAAAGGAGCCTGACTCCATCTTCTTTGCACCCTCTCTTCAGGCATATGTATATACATACTCATACGTACTCATGTAAGATATGCTGGTTTTGGCTGGGATAGAGTTAATTTTCTTCAGAGTATCTATCTAGCCCACCCCACCAGCAAGCAGGCTGGGGATGCACAAGGAGTTGGGAGGGGACACAGATGGGACAGCTGGCCCCAACTGACCAAAGGGATATGACATACCATGTGGCGTCATGCTCAGCATATGAAGCCAGGTGAAGGAATGAAAGAGGGAAGATGTGGCATGATGGTGTTTTGTCTTCCCAAGTAACTGTTATGCGTATTAGAGCCCAGTTTTCCTGGAGATGGCTGAACACCTGCCTGTTGGTGGGAAGTGGTGAATGAGTTCCTTGTTTTGCTTTGCTCCTGTGTGCAGCTTTTGCTTTACTTATTAAACTGTCTTTATCTAACCCATGAGTTTTTTACTTTTACTCTACCAATTCTTTACCCTATCCCACCAGGGGGGAGTGAGTGAGTGGCTGTGTGGGGCTTAGTTGCCAGCTAGGGTTAAGAGAGGACATAAGAAAGAAAAATGTACTGAAAGACATATGCAACTTGTAATGTCCACGAATTAGTTGTTTTTCTCGGACTGGTTTTCTTTTTATCGTTTACACTGGATAGACACTCAAATCCTGTCTAAAATCATCTACAAACTGCTTTTTAAGAGCTTAGATACTGGATTTGCTTCTCAAATTAGTATAACAGCTTGAGACAATAGTTTTAAAGACCTGTTTAGTCCCCTGGTGGGATGTTCAAAATTTAAGTGCAGTGAGTAGCTCTAAATCTTGCCTATCTTAAAGGATTTGTTCAAAACCCTTAAGAGTTTACTCTCAATGGTGGAATTTCTGCAAGATTTTATGATGATTCAGAACACTGAATTTTCACTTTTCTATAGCTAGCTTTTTATATATAAATATGAATTATAGAGCATGAGTTTTACAGTTTCAGACCAATCTATCTTATTTTGGCCTCCAACTTCTGGAAATTGTCAATAGCTACAAAGCGATTGAGATGATAATTTAGTCTGTAAAATCAAGATAAGGCTTAGGGAAAACTATATATGTTTAAATTCTGAATCTGTGACAGCTTACTACCTGTAATTTTTACTAAAGTACCTTTTTTTACCCTTGTTCTTTGTTTGTAAGAAGTAGGAGAACAGTATTTTGCTGTTTTACAAGGACATTATGGTTATTAACAACAGAGAAAAGAACATCCAGATTATGACGCAGACACAAGTGTACTAATGTGGTACATGTAAATTTCTCCTTACAAATAAATAAATATATAAATGCATACATACATTCACATAAAAATTTTTCTGCCTCCATGGGAGTCTGCCATGGAAAGTATCAGAAGAAAATACTGAGATTCAGAAGAGGTGAATAGCTTCATGATTTATGGTGTTTACAGTAAATATATGCTATTTTGTTTGCAACAGAGCAAAGCAGGTATTTTATACTTTCATATATAGAAGAGGTAGCAGTAGTCCCTGAGAAATCCTTGTCGGACAGAATGAAAAATTCTGATCTGTTTTCAGAATGAAGATAATTGGAACATATTATTTTTCTCTGGCTGTTCTAGAAGGAGCTGGGACAACTGAGGAAAATTGGTTAGGTATTTACAATTATAACTAAAATTTTACAATAAAAATGACACTGAAAAAAAATTTTGTTAAAATTAATGAGTTTTAGCAAAAATTCTAAAAAGTATGGAAAGTTCTGAAGTAGGAATATCTGAAAAAAATTTTGAAATATGTGATTTACCTATGTGGTGGAAGAAGCTGAAATGGATGCTGCAAGGAAATGTTTTAAGCTTTAAAGCATTATCTCTGCAATGGCAGAATCGCTGACCAATTTGATATACAAAAGATAACCTTGAGAAGGGAAAAAAAAATCCTTGTCATGGGAAGAGTTTAAAAAGGAGTTATCAAATATTTTCAGTGTTTACAGGATCACTTTTTTCTAATACAAGCTCTTTATTATATCGGACCTGAACCAGTATTGCTAATATTCAATAACACCCTTCTAAATAAAGATTAAGATGTGGAACAATATGAAAGAAGAGATGTAAGAGAAAAATGGAAGGTGAGGAAAACAAAACTCTATTTGATAATATATTAATATCAGATTTGAGAAAGTGTTGGGATTCAAGAGGACTTTCTGCGGGAGAATGGACATGTGAGCAATCCTGTGTGAGAACAAGACTGATAAGAGCCTCAGCCTGAGCAAGAATGCGATAAGGATGTGACCCTGAATGAGGGGGGAGAAAATCGACAAGACAAACAACCCCCGGAAGGGGTTGGGAGGGAAGAGGAAGTTACACCAGGCCGGAAGCCTGGCAAGGCTGATGTGGCACTTTTTATCCAATCATAAGAAGGTTTAAAGCGCGGGCTAAGTTAATTGTCCAATCTTGAGGACTTGTACTGCATGTTACGTGTGCGGGAGAACATTATAAAAGGGCTTTCTTAGCTGTAATAAACGGGCATTGCTTGATCACATTGGTCGTGTGTGTGCTCAGCTGTCCCGCAAGAAAGCACATCTGTGGATTTAGAAGTGATTTTCTTAGTTGTAATTAAAACAATTATTATAGCAATCCTAGTGAATGGTAGCTGATTCAAGATTTGACAGTTCCCTGCTCAGGAACACTCTTGAAGCCAGCCTCTGGTGCAGCATCCTTCCCTGTGAAGTAGGGCCTCGCTTTTCAAGAACTTTCAGCTACAAATCCACTGCTGAGACCTACAAAATCTCCCCAACAATTAATTTATACCCCTTTACTGGTCTTTCTCCCTTTCTGGCACATATATCACAAGTACACAATAATTTACGCATGGATTTCTTTGTCACGAGACCTCTTACTTTTCATAAAATCATAAGAAAAATACAAGCACATCTGGTCTATTCCAAAGTTCTGAAAAATTCTGGGCTAATTTGCACAACAGTTTTTTGCGGAAATCCTTACAAGGTTTGTTGGTTAGTCACTGAGAAAAAATAGGTTAGGTTCTGTATTTGAAGATTTCTGTCTGCTTGGTGCTGTAACCAATGTATTTGGTTTTTAGGACTTCTCAGCAATGAATCAGGCAGGCCCTGGCTCAGCTGTTAGTCCCAAGAAAAAATCTCTGCAAAAGAAATCTCTGCATCAAAATTATGTTTTATGTAGCATTTTCTTTAGGAGAAGCCTTAAAGATGGAGACTTGCAAGCTAACCCTACAGAAAATTGCCAGTATTAATACTACCTGTCCCAGTCTTGCCCTTGATATCTCTCAGCACCTTCTCAAAAGTCAGGTTGCATTCTTCAAACTGGTGACAGTTTAATGAAAGTCACAGTAATGTGGAGACATTATGCTAGTCCATCATTTTCTTCAAGCCACAGATGGTAAATTTAAGTTTGCTAATAGTTGATAAAATTTTTTAATAGGTAAAAGTAAGACCAATGCTGGAAACAGAAAACTGTTAAGAGCATTATTGAATCATGCAACTGATTTATTCGAGGACCTTAATATATTAATTTGTAAAAAATTATAAGAGCATTCATTCCTTCTAACATGATTTCAACTCTTCTGAGAGCACTCCTAAACAATGTTAAAAAAATTAAAAATATATATTTTAATGTATCTAACTTGGACCCTTTGACCACCTCATCCTTTTTCCATTTTCTTGGAGGACTATAGGAAAAATTCTAGTTATTCTGCTGATAAAAATTGCTTTGGCTTGTATCATTCAGTATTTGAGAGACCTGAGGTCCAGACTCTGTGGCCACTGTGTTAGGTAATCTTTTGTTTAAATTTATAGAGATATTCTTACTCTTTTCCAACATTTTGTTGAGCACATATGTTTACACCCCTTTTTTTTTCAAAGCTGTGAGGCCACTACATCCCATAAGTGTCCAGCTTACCAACATAGAAAGTCAAAACCCTTTTACACTATGGCAAGGTTAGGAAATCTCATTATTTCCTCTTGAAAATATTTTTAAACCCTTGTTTTAAATGGTGCATTGTGCTATGTAAAAGGCAGATCTCCAGAGGAAAGATAAAACTTCTCTATTTGGATTTCTGACAAAGAGCAGGAGGAAACATTCTCAAAAAGAATGTAATCATGAGAAAAATCACTACCAGCTGTAATGAACACCTGAGACCCTTAAATCCTATAGAGTAAAAATGTCTTTTTGCCACCTTCTCTAACTACGTGAAAATAGCTGGGAGCTGGGAAGGGGGTTATTATCTAATTTTAATTTGATTACAGCTGCAGTATACTAATTCTCTCTCACACTTGACAGGACACTCTCACTCGCCTACAAAGACTGAGATTTTGTGTCTTCTTTCCAATGACATGTCGATGCCCCCTTCCCTAGACAGGGATACCAGCTGCCCGGCCTCCCTACCCTCTAATTCCACACTACCGGCCCTGCTGTCCCAGGATTGGAGCAGCCAGGTAACAAGTTGCTCACCCGGATGGCGGCTGAAACCTTTTTGTGTCTCACAACTCGCTCAGGGATAAGGATTGGGTGACTATCACTGGCTCTGCCTCCTCCTCCTCCTGTTCTCATGATGGATCTGGTTCATCATCACCCTGTACGCTGCAATGGGATTTTCTTGTGTCTTTCTTCTTATGTATAGGAGCAACTGACACTGTCATGAGTTTGTTCTCTGGTTCAGCTGCAGCACCTGTCCGTGCGGTTGTAGTGGCTGCAGTTTCTGTTGTGGACTTTGGTGTGGCTGCAATATCTATTGTTTTGTTACCAGATCCAGGGCCCTTCTCTTCCTCTTGAGGGTGCTGAACAGTGTTTAATAGCACACGGTAAGTGTGGGCTAGGCCCCAGCATGTTGAAGTGAGCTGTGCCTCTCTGGAATTACCCGGATGACAATATACTTTTTCCAAATATTTTAATAGTTCTTCAGGATTCCATACCTGTTCGGGAGTGAAGTTCCAATACACCAGAGGTGCCCACTGTTCTAGCTACTTGCCCATGCTACTCTGTACCCCCAGCCACTCATAATTCTCCAACCTTGGTGTAGATTTCCAATGATACTATTCAATATTTTATTAACTCTGAACAAAACCTGCACTGGAATGCACTGTCTCCTAGCAGTAAGATGACCATGTTAATGTCAACATTCCAAGAACATTTGAAATTCCTGAAATTCTCTGAACACAATTGTAAAAAGCCCCAGAACCGACTTCTGCTTTGTGTCATAGATGAGCACTACATAGTACACAAAACCAAAATCTTAACCCAGTTCTCACAGATGGTGAGTGACAGCATGGGAAATACATACTGCAAATGAGGTGATAATATCTTAAGGAGCCAAGCAACAGACATTATGACCCAATCTGTCACTATCTCAAACCTCAAACCCCACATTGGGCAACAAACCAGAATATTGTATTTTGAACTTGGACAGTAGCAAATCACCACATGGCCAGTCGTTTACTTCCCCCCACCTCCTCACTGAAATAGGGAAGGGAGAAAAAAAATATTAAAAATTCATAGGTTGAATTAAAAAAAAAGTGTAATAGTAACAAAACAATAGCAACAATAGTAAGTCCAAACAGGTAATATACAATGTGATTGCTCACCAGCTGGTGACCAGTACACAGCCTGCCCCCAGAAGTGATCGTGACCACACCAAAAATCATACTGCATGGACTGGAAAAAGGAAATGAGAGAGCACACATCTCCTTTATATACTGAGCATGACGTCACATGATATGGAATACTCCAATGACCAATTCACGCCTGGTCCTCTAGCTGTGCTCCCTCTCAGCCCAAAAAAGTTAACTATCCTGGCTGAAACCAGGACAAGACCAGAATCATATCTGTACCAGCTGTGAATGGTTAAGAAGCTGCAGAAGATTTCAGTTTATCCTTAAGAAGTCAGAAGGCTTAGGACATCACATATATACACAAAGATGTGCATAAGAACATTAAAAATATGGGGCCTCCACCTTGTGTTTGTCTGAACTAGTTTCTAACACCTCCAGTGTAGAAACTTCAGTCTGATTTATACTGACAGTACCCTAGAAGATATCTTTTAAGAGTTTGATCTGCATTTGCTCTTTTCTGTCATGACCCAGAGTGATCTCACCAGGGGGTCACAGCAGTTTTGAAATTCCCTCTGGCTAAATTAAGGTGAAATAACACTAAATGAGTGATTAAATATTTTATTTATGGTAGAAGCAACCTGAACTTGGAAGGCATACGGGTAGGTGGCATGGGTGCTATTGAAAATTTTATAAGAAAATGAAGGAGAGCAAAATGAAAGAGAGAGAGATATCACCGCCCTTGGATCCCATGTTGACAATGACTGAATGGCAATCCTCCTGTGGTGGATGCATGCCTGACTCCCTGGGTTTGTGCCTTTTATAGTCTCGTCCCCACCTCTTGATTGCACCAGTCATACCCCTTGAGAACTTATATGGCTCTTGAAAAGCTGTGCAGCTTATATAACTCTTGATCTTTTGTGCAGGTGTCACTGTGGGGGTGGTCACAAAGGGTCTTTCAGGTGGTCGTAAGTCCCTTGCTCAAATAAACTCTGTGAGTCATCTTGCCTGGCAACACGGAACTAGTCATCCTCTGGAACACCCCCTGCGTCCTGCGCTGTGGCTCACCATTGCCATGCCACCACAATTTTTGAGACATACATTGACTCTTTCAACCTCTCCCATCTTCCTAAGGCCTGTGGCTTGGCACCACTTAGTTAGCAAAGGCACATGTAGAAAAGACATTTCCCATATGTAACAATTCAAATACGTTTCTCAACTTGACGTTAACAAATAAAATGGAACTTGAGGAACCACATTACTAATGGAATAATGTGATAGTAATAGCCTATGTCTTGAAAGGGTGCTGGAGAGATTAACACCCCTAGGCTAATATTAGTTTGCCTGATTCCTTTCCATGGCTTGTATTGTGAATACTCTACAAGGTTACTTAACAATTCCATTTAGATCCTTAGATCATTCCAAGAGGTAAAATAAATATCACACTGCTCTTATGAACAAGTTTTGACATGTTTCCACACTATCATAATTATATAGATCAGGCAGTAGCATCAGTTATTAGACAGATGCATTGTTTATAAAAACACACCCCAAAAATTCTGCTTTTAAATCAAATCCTCTTGGGAAAACACAAAAATATTCTATTAAAAAATTTATTTTGAGGGTATATATTGATTTGAGGGCATCTGTTACATCCCTAGGGAGATGCTAAAAACTCAGGTTGCTAACTAGAACAGCCAGTGTGCTGGGGAAGTCACATATATAAAATCAATAGGAAACCCTAAGGAGTGGCTGGGGAGTTACTGACATAAGGAGACTCTTCTCCTCATTTGATATCCAGAGGCTGGAACTGTCTTCTGAGATAGATCCTTTAAAAAGCCGAACTCTTTTGTTTTAAAATAAAGCTATGACAGGATGTCATCTAACACAAAGCTCATGTTACTTTTCTCCTGAAGAATGCTCTAATTATTGGCCATTTTTGTTCAGAAACCTTCTTTATCTGCCAGAAGAAGATTCACAACTATACAAAGGAGAATTCAAGTTCCATTAGAAACACCCAGTACGTGACTCCGTAACCTTGTGGGGTGGGCACTCATCAAGGAAATGATCAATTATGGGTTTCTTGTCAAGTCTGCTCATCTTTTTCTCAAGAAGCCTGGTTATTAAAAAGTATAAAAGAGCCTCTTGAAGCAAAGACAGAATTTATGAACACTATAAATGCTGAATTATAGCATAATGTACTTTCTAGTGCTTTTCTCACTCCCTACCAATTTCTTCTTTCACCTCTTTCTGTTTATTCCTATGAATTGCATAATATTTCCTGTGGAGGAGTAGAAGTAGAGAGTGCTTCCTTTTGCTAACATCCGCCCACAGTATATAGTAAACGTAAAAACAAACACCTTCAGACATGTGTGAATTTTAATCCCTTAACTTCAGGAGAGCATTGAATCTGAGTGTATGAATGTTATGAATCTTGAACATCTTTTTAGTTCATTAAGAGATCTATTGTCTTTAACCAGGTAATAGGTGCCAGGACAAGAGGGAATGGCCTCAAGTTGTATCATGGAAGGTTTAGACTGGATATTAGGATGTATTTCTTTACAGAAGGGGTTGTTAGGTGTTGGAATGAGCTGCCCAGGGAGGTGGTAGAGTCCCCATCCCTGGAGGTGTAGGGTAAACATAGTGGTTGAGGATATGGTGTAGCTGGGAACTGTCAGTGTTAGGTTGATGGTTGGACTGGATGATCTTCAAGGTCTTTTCCAACCTAGACGATTCTGTGATTTTGTGATTGTCAATGTCAGTCAATTGTTCTTAGGGATTGCATATTAAACGTCCTTTGGAGATCTCTGGTACTTGGCTGCTCTTAGGCATGTAGTAGCTGCTGAGCTATGTAGACTGCAGCAGCTTTGGTGCACTTCAGTGAGAAAGTCACACTAGACACTAGGGAAGTTTCAGTCAAAAGAGGATATACCTGTGAGGTTTAAACACCTGCAAGGTTAGACTTTTTATTGTCATTTATAACTTTGGTCTGTAAAATCTGTCTATATCCTTCATTTGATATATGTTTTCTTGTCCTTGGGATACACAGATCTAACAATTTACAATTCACTGCAGCAGGGTAAAGAAAAAAAAACACCAACCAAAAAACCACAAACAACAAAAAACCAGAAAAACCCTTTGAGGTAGAAGTGAAAACAAAATAAAAATATGATCTCCTTTTTCAAGTCAAAGCAATACATTCTTTTTATTCCCTAGCTTAGTAGCATGTTTTTTGTTTGCCTAAATTATTCCATCATTTTTTAGAACAAGCCAGAATTTAGCCTGTTTCTTCTGCCTAAGACAAGCAGTCAATTTTAATTAACTCAGTGTGCAGGAGGCTGGCATTTGTGGAAACTGGGCACACAGCCAATCCCCAAAGCACCTCTGATCAGTTTGCCTGGAAAGAGGTAAAGGAAAGGAAGATGTTTGCTTAGGGAGCTTAGAATTATATTCTGAAATCTCAACAGCTGGAAATAAAATTAATTACACAGTCCTGCCTTCTTTACATATCAGCATAGAACCGTTAACATCCCTGAAACTACCCACATGAGTAAGTACAAGGAAGCCTCTGCTCTAGAGATGCGGTTTACTTTATGGAAGTGTTGGTATACCAGTTCAGCATTTAAGTTTCTGTTGAACTTCAGTATACCTAGAGTATTTAATGTAATAATAACAAGAACAATAATAATAATACCTATGTTATTTAAATTCATGCATGTCTCTGTGTGTGCTCATATATATACCACATTTTAAAAGCTTTAGTGGAATAATTTTTGAGGTTACAGTGAAAAAATTGTCAAATATTTTCTTTTATACATTTTGGACTAGCTCCACGAGACATCATTAAGGTGGTAAAAGATGTACCTAATATTCAAAGAGTAGGCATTTTTTATTCTTTTATTGAATCTGAACTACAGAAACCTCAGTATGTGAAACCTTTCCTTTACTCATCTTATAAAGCAGAATGTGTACGAATGATAAACCATCATGTGTGTGAATATAGGTAATCTATTTTACAGTTGACTAAAACTAGAAATAACAAGGTAACCTTTTAAGATTTGCAGTAAGAATTTCTCAAGGAAAAAACCCGTGTATTTTATCTATGTAAAACATTTAGCCCATTGCAGATATTCTAGTCTAAGAAAATTAAAGTTTGTTTTTCTCCTCAAAAAACAGAAAACAGCTGAAAACATGCTGTGTATAATTTCTTGCTTTATTCAAATACTTTTTAGACAACAAAATGTCTATAGTTTTGAAGTTTAAAACAAAGATAAAAATTGTCCTTTGATACTATTAAATGCAAACATTTACTGTAATTTTGTACGGTATTAAAGGACATTTTTAAAAGAAAAAACCCAACCACTATTAAAGAGGATCTGATTGAACTAAACTTTAGCCATTATTTTCAATAGTCAGTGTCAAACCCTGTTCCCTAGGTCTTTAAACATTTACCTTGATTTTGCAAAATTGCTTTTGATAAAGAAGATTTTCATCAAGATACAAACAGAAAAGGTGTGAAATGGAAATATATTAACCTTGTATGTGAACACAGCAAATGCGGACCATCAAAGCTGATGACAATAGTCTGCTTCTGGGTACAGGGTTTGCTGTTAAGGAACCCACTGCAGAGCTGAGACTCCAGTTTTTAGCAGTAAAATTTGCAGAGAAACTTCAAGATCCAATGTTTAGCACTCCTGCAGTGTATGTAAGCACTGAGAAAATTTTCTGCAGACTGCTTTAACATCTTCACTTTAAAATGAAGGTGTGCTGAGACTTGGGAAATGGTATAAACTTTCTTAGTCTGAGCCCAGAAAAATGGAGGTCTAGCTTCTCTTTTCTGGTCCCTGTATTCTCTAACAGTTATAATCCCTGACTGCAACCTTTTTACTCAATTTTTCTCTGATATTTTTGCCAGACCTCTTTCACTGATAAATCTGAAATGTACCTAACCTAAGTACATTTTTACTGCTTCCATTAAAAAACATATTACCAATTTCATAGTGGTAAAATATGCATTATAAATTTAAGTCATGGTCTTTCTATGCAGCTCTATAAGTGACATAACACATTGTTGAGTAATATAAAACATAAAAAGATTACTCTCTTCAGTTTTTGTAAAGAATCATACTTTCTGTAAACTGGCTGTGCTATAGTTTCCAATACCTGGAGATGACAGTGTAAAACAGGCAACAGCTCCCTGACAGGGGTCTTGTGTTCTAAAAGAATCAGGCCCTAGTGACTTTTATTTCATGACCTATTATGTTATGGACTTATCTGAGATTTCAGTTGAAGATAGTGGTATAAGTTCTATTACTGAAAGATACTTACTGAGACTACTATTCAGCCAACATTATTCTGATATCATGTGCCCGCTGAAAAAATACCTTTTCCATAAATTCAAAATGCAACATATTTCTAGTCTGTATCTGATGAGGGAAGTCAAATGTATGTTCTGTTTAAAAATGTTTGGTCACATCACTGTTTAATTATATTAGAAAAGCTGTACAGTTGTATCTCCTGTTGTTTTGTCCTGGCTTACTTAAAATTGGAAGGCTACATTCAGTCTTGAAGTAGACAAGAGTATTGGTAGCAGTCTTTTGAGAGCTGGAGTATATCAGTAAGGTCACAGAGCATTACTAGCATTGTTAGAGGAGTCAGCATGATGCTGTCTGGTGCATATCTCACATACATCTTACTTGGCATAGGCAGAGTGAATACATGAATGTCTGCAGATGTCCATGTAGATTTTTTTCTTTGTCTCCCAGGGTATCTTCTCCTATTTCAACAACGTGAGGCACTGCAAGTTCTTCAGAGTAGAGTCTGTCTTGCAGCATGCATGATTTGATCATTCACCACCACCTGATGAGTTATACATAAATCCGGCTCACAGGTCCGTGCAGAGATTTATATCATGAGATCCAGTAGAATTCACGCAGCAGAGACCAAAAGAACCCTGGTATCAATTAATGCCCCCAAACCAGCTGCCAGAGTCTGCATAATATAAGTTACACTGTACACTGAGTCTCATTTGCTATTTCCCATTGCTTCTCACATGTTCTAAAGCTGTACTTACTACTTTAAAGAAAAAGATGCAAGATATATGGTTTAGGGTGCAATATGTCTGTATCATGTTTCCCTTCACATTCAGAAATCAAGAGGCTCTTTAAGACATGAAGTAGAAAACAAGGTAAGAGAAATGTACCACCAGTGACATTTTGCACCATGCTTACTGGTCTTTCAGGTGCCTGTCTCTGTGAAAACAGAGATTCTGTCTTTTTTTACCAAATTATTAAAACTAAACATATGAAGCAGTGACCCTTAATTTTGCACCATAAAAATTATAAATATGATTATTAGAAAGATTCGTGGCACAGAAATGACTTGTCAGTTGAGCTTCTGAAAGTTAAATTAACAAATAATTTTAAACTACTTTGAGACATTACCAGTTTATTCATGTGTATTGTAGAATCTAGACAACTGCTCCTCCACTGTAGGCTTTGTTGCCCTTTCTGTATCCTTCATAATTATTCGCATCATCTTCGATTGCTAAATCTTTTACTACCCTGATTATTTACTGCCCCAGATAAACATCCGTTTAATATGGAATATACAGGCACTTTTTATACCTGCTTCTCTAGTAACTTTTATGGAACCAAAAGACAACAATGTAACAGGAAAACAAAGACATTTCCCAAAACTAAATGATAAATTACTCTGCACAGCCTGGGACATGATTATCTGAGTACATTTTTCTTGAGTTTGTAAACTAGTTTTATAACAAAATTGTAATATCAGAATAGAATCTATGATATGGTTAAAAGTAAGGTAGTGTAGAACACAACAATTAAGCTCTGCAAGGTTTTAGAGTGGCTTCCACAGTATTGTTACTCTATTTCTATAGATACTTTTGTTGTTTTTAACTACATTAAATTTTATGTAACTGTTCAAAAACATTCTTCTGTTTCTTCTTATCCTCAGCCCTGTCGTCTGACAGCTTTGTTGAATTTAAACTTAATAGAACCCTCCTCAAATTGAAGAGTCTGCTTGAAAGAGTTCCATAAAACGTGACAGTCTGGCCACAAAATGGACACATCAAGGAAGGAGGAGATTGTGGTGATAAGGATGGAACATTAATTTTCAGAATTCATTTAATAAATGTTGTGCTTGATGCCTATAAGCACTGGTAAACAAAATAGAAAACTGTAAGTTGTAAGTTGTTGAATTTCACACTTCCATGTCTAGTGGGCAATCATACACACATTTTTGTACAACTCCTAAATGTCGTCATGAGCAATGACTTCTTATATGTGTGTTGTAATGCTGATAAAATTCTTAGAGAGACAGAAGTGGGAAAAGAAGCAATGCGGTTCTCACCTTAAGTGTCAGAGAGAAAATGAGTGCCGAATCTTACTTGAGAGTAGCCACAGAAACAACACACTTTATTCTATTGTCTGATCTAAACTCAGCCAACTGATGCAGACTTGAATAAGTTACTGAAACCTGCAAACCTTTTCACAAGCTGAGATGATGAAACAGCTGTTCTGTTTCTTTGCACCAAGTTTTAGCTTCACTATAAAACAAACAAATTGAAAAAAAGCTTGGTCTCTTGTCATTTATTTCTTATCACAAGGACAAATTCCCTTGAAAGTGTGGAAAATAAATACAAGAGGAATGTGGTGTATTGCCACAGGGGAAGAATGAACGAATGGGCATTTTCCTTAACAGCATACTGTACTTACTTTATTAAGCAAATTAATCTTCCTTGATTTCGAATACAAGCATGGGAGAAATGACATTTTAAAGCAGAATTATTTTACATTCTCCAAATAATTTCAAGATGTAACTTACTCTCTCATGTTAATTGCACACAGATCCTCAGGAAACTACCAACCAACCCAAAGTAACCAAAGTGCATGATGTGCTGCCTGTACAGCAACCATCTGCAAAGACCAAGCGTACAAATCTAATTGTGCCTAACAGAGTAAAAATCTACTTAGCTCTTCTTTTGGACATAAACAACATACTGTTTTAATGCAAAAGTAAGCAGGTGGTTAAAGTATTTCATACAGCAACATTATTTATCAAGACTATATCTGAAGATGACAAAGATGGTAAGGATTACTTGCTTGCAATAGACTATGATCAATCAGGAGTAATTGTTCTGAAGTATCTGAGCCTCCCTTCCACTATGTTTTATAGTCAGTGTGAAAAACATGCAGGCAGATGAATTTAAGCCTCATATTAAGATGCTTATTCCCTTTAGATATTTGAGATACTATTTAGAACTCACATTTTCTGTACACTCTTTCAATATTAAAATCATAGATTCGAATAATTTTAGTTATTTTGTTTACAAATCTCTAGGTTTCCCAGAATTCTTCTATAACTACATTTATCAGAAAAATTTTCAGAATTTATACATATATTATAACATACTTTTTTTCCACATTGGTACCGTCTCCTACCCCCAGGGTTGCAAAGATGTGTAAAAACAGTAGTAAGCGTACAACTTCACTTCCCCGTCCTGCTTTAAACTTTAATATATTGCATATGTTTTAATTTGTATATAAGCTATGAATCTGGACAGCTTCATCATACTTTGCACATCATTACCTTTCCATAAGGATTTAAAAAGTGCACTTTTTCAACTGTTCAGTGGGAAACTAGTCTATCAATTAAACAAGCATGATCAACAGTAAGTACTGTTAAAAAATGAAAAAGAAAAATGGAAGGAATTGCTTAAATATGAATATCAGTATTTAAATTTCTTATGATATTAATTATAATTAACTTTCTTAGCTTACTTGTAAAGAAAAGTTACCAAAAAAGAGCTACATCATTCCAGAACAGTTCCTCCTGTTAGCCACCTTCCACCTGACAGTGTAATCACTTGATAACTTCGTACTCTGTGTCCTAAAATATGTTTCCAACCCCAGGGTTAGTGCTCAGTTCTTTCCTTCCTTGTATATACAAAGCTCACTAAAAATTTGTACTTCCTTATTCCTTCAGCAATAAAGGACTCTGATGTCCCTTCCCATTGTTATATTCTTTCATTCAACCTGCCCCCACTCTGACCCCAGATTAGTGTGCTTTACCAGAAGCTACAAAGACTAGTTTCAAAGGACACCCAAAAGAAACTGGGCTGGGTAGCAAACCTTGATGGTCATATCAAACACTACCATGCAAGTGATGTATTTTCTCCACATAATACTGGAAGATACAAGCACAGTGTTTGTAGTGTTAACACTACATCTTCCCATCTCAGTGAAGACTTCAGAGACTCAAATTCAGCTTGTTAAAATATTTAAAGTCTTGAAGGTATAGATAATGTCATCTGAGTAATCTCCAATTTGTATTTTTATTGATTTTATCAAAATTATGTGCAGACATCCATAACTCAGTCCCCCAGTCCCTAAAGCTCCCTTTTCATAAATATTTGTAATTGACAGGCACTACTCCCTCTGCCAATGAATATGCCTTATAGCTGGAAGAACACATACACGAGTGCATCTTAATTAAAGGGTGACTAAGAAATATTCCCAAAACTCCACACTCAAAACATTCAGTTAACTTTTTACGTGTTATCAATTATTATTTTCTCCTGATAAATTATTGACTTATGTTAAAATCCTCATCTATAGACATTAGTCATGTAGTTCCTATTCCAGTTCCCATTAAAATCTGCTGGTGAATTTTTAGTGCCCACTAGATTTTTTTTTTTTTTTTTAGCATCTAACACATTATTTCCACTAAGTTGTTTTTATTGTAACTTTCTCAAGCTTCTTAAAATTACTTTCCAAAAAATTCCCTCTAATTCTACTTATCTTAAATTTTATAGGTCTTCCTTGAAGAATCCGTCTTTCTCAGGATTATATGAGATAATGGAATGAATTAAAATAATTAATGAAGGATTTATACATTTTCTTACTATGATCACAAATGCTTTAATAAGACACTTCTCTGAAGTTCTACAGAAAATTCCCTGCTCAGTGAAAAGATGAGATGAGAAGATGATAGAGATCTTAGGGTAAATACCTGCAAATTTATGAACTTAAACTTTTCAACATGGAATAATTTTACTAACTAACAAAGGCAAATTGTATCCATTTTTCATATCCAGGCTGTATACTCCTTTATTACCCTCTATATTTTCTGTTTACTAAGCCTTTTCCATTCTTATCTCCTTCTAATTTTTGCATATCAATTCAAATCCTATCATTTCTTATGGCACTAAAATCAGTTATAAGCTTCTTATAACTAATAACTACTTCAACTACCACATAGCAATCTAAAAAATAGAAGCAAATTTGTTTAGTGTGATCTGGGGTATTTTTGTACATGCTAAGTATCTCTGTTATTAATAAATCTTTAAAATATTTAGAATTCTGCTTCTTATCAACGTTTTCAGTTACAGTTTCTGTCAAATCAACTAAAGTGTCTGAGAAATTATATCCTATGTTTGTCTTAATGCCTTCAAAGCTCAAAAAGGAGTTTCTTTCACTGTAACTTAATCAGTTCCATTATTCGTAACATTCTATCATGTTTTCATTCTGAAAAAAGAAAAAAGATTTTTTCAGAAGTAACCAATTTACTTTGTTACGAGAAGTAACAGAATAATCTGGTTGGTGAATCATCCTGTTCTGTGCATTTATCATCTGTGCTGGGTTTATGTGGTGGGGTTTTTGGTAGTGGGAGAGGGGGCTACAGCAGTGGCCCCCTGTGAGAAGATTCTCAAAGCTCCCCCAGCTCTTAGTCAGACCCACCTCTGGCCAAAGCCAGGCCGATTAGTAATGGTAGATGTTCCTCTATGATAACATATTTAAGAAGAGGAATCTGAGAGGATGTGACTTGTGAGGAAGTGTAGTGAGAGGGACACCTATGAGAACACTGAGGTTAGTGAAAGGAAAGAGTAGGAACTGGGGAGAAGTGGAGGTCACAGGTGGAGCAAATATCCACCTGCAGCCTGTGGAGGACCCCACACTAGAGCAGGCAGCTGCACTTAAAGGAGGTTGGGACTCTAGGAGAAGAAGAAGCCCCTGATGTTCTAGGTTGGCACTGGGAGGATTGCAATATGTAGGGATGACGTATGCTGGAGCAGCCCAGGAACAGGTGAAGACCATGGGAAAAATTCACAATGGAGAAAGTTTTTGGATGACGGTCTCCTGTGAGAGTGGAACCACGTGGAGTAGGGGAAGAAATGAAGAGAAGTGCTTCTCCCCACCCCAGGAGGAAAGAGCAGTGGACTGACTGAAAAAACTCCTATTCCCTGCCCCTTTCTCTGCTGGGAGGAGGAGGTAGAGATATCAGGAACAAAACTGAGTCTAGGAAGAAGGGGGAGAACGTGTTTTTAACATGTAGTAACACTTCTTACTGTCCCGCTCTGTCTGTTAAGTTTTGTCTTTGTTAGTGATTGAATTAAAGTGACGGGGTTTATTTTCTTCGCCTAAAGAGTCTGCTTTTTGTCCATGTCCGCAATGAGTGAGCCACCCCTCACTGTCCTTCTCTCGATTCCTGAGCATTTTGCTTCATTTTCTCCTTCCCAGCTCTGGGGGAGAAGGGGTGAGTGAGTGGCTTCCTGGTGCTCAGTTGACATCTGGGCTCAAACCACAACATCATCAAAAAGGAATGAAAGATTAGGTCTAGAGAGGAACTTGCTCTGAAATCTGAAACGGAACTAAGATGGAATGAAAGAACCAACAATGCAGAACATATGAGGTGTCTAATTAATTGTTTCAAATTGAACTCCAAGTCCCATGGCACCTGCACTAAGACTTCATGTTCTTCTCTTCCATTTGGAAATCCCTCCTAGAAATTGTGAGAGCTTTTAACACTTCTCTGGGCTTACTGGAACAACAACACAGTTGATCACTTATACAGTACATGCATAACTCTTGTGACACATCCAGGAAATCCTGAAGCTCTACAGCATTGCTTCAACAAAGCTCTCTACAAATGCTGGAAAGGCAGAGCACTTGACACACTGTGACTAGAAAGGTCCCTTTACACAGAAAATATACAGATTTGCTGCCATAAACAGAAGTACAGCTGCAGAAATATGTGCATACATGTATATATACTGTATAAGAGAAAAATGAAGGTAGTTAAGAACAGTTTTTAATTTAGCAGGATTCCACCTGTACTGTTTAGACAGTATGATCATATTTGATAACTGTAGTATACTAGAGATGTAATTGACTGTACAACACAGGCACACATATTTCTGTCCAAGAAAAGTAAATAATACATTCTGAGAAGCTGCCTTTACATAAAACAGAAGTCACAGAACATAAACATTAGTCCGACCTTTCACACAAGTATGGAACTGCCTGCAGATTCCTTCCTTCTGATTCTCTGGACTTCCTTGTCATAAAGACTTTTGCAGCAAGATTAATCTCCTGATACTGATTTAGTGAGTAAAAAACCCCGTCTGTATAGATATGTGCATCTAAAATGGAACAGATGAGTATGACTCAGTAGAAATTACCATCTAAAATCAGAAACAAAACCTAAAAAAAAATCTTGATTTTTATTCTAGAAATTACTAGTAAATCAGTGCAGCAAATTAGACTTCTATGTAAAAATCCCTATTTTATTGTGGAAATAAAAGAAACATGATTTTCAAAAACTCTGAGTAATACAAAAGAAGCCACAAAGATGCCATTTACAACTTCTCCAGAAAATAAGTTTCCTAAAAGATGAGTTTTAAATTAATAGCTTTAGGACCCAACATTTGGTCATTTTAGTCAATGTTATATTTTCACCTCCCAGCCTCTTTATGTCTACCTGTTTTGGTATTCTCATAATTGCTTTGCATTCAGGAGTGGACTGTTCAGTCTCCTTTCTTACAGCTGGCATGTTCTGTACATTGCTGGATATTTTGGAAAATCAGCAATTTTGTGTGCTGAGATGCTCAAGAGCAGCTTTCAAATCAAACAGCAGCTGATGATGCAGCTCAGAGAGAAGCGCTAAATTCATTAATATAGACAAGTTCATACCAGATAAGTACATGTTGCGTTTATGTACCTGATATTCACAGATACATTTGTGGTTCCATTTTTGTTGCAAAGTAAATAATGTAATTTAATAACCTATCTGTAATCACAGACGCTCCACTTTCAATTTAACAGTAAGCAGATATTTGTGGCAGGTTACTCATTAAAAATGCAGGTAGTTTACATGTTCCCTTTGAGCTACAAACTTTGGTGCAATCAGTCATTATGGACTAGTAAGCATAGAAAAAATACTATACTTGACCTTTCCACTAAATCATCCTCAATTGCTTTTGCATCCTTAAGAGCCCTTTTCTGGATAATTCAAGAAAGTAGGAAAGCAGGATTCTATCAAAATGGGAGGGCAATATTGATCTTGGTATATGACATGTCCCTCTCTGGCTGGAAATTGAGCACCTACAAAGAACCTGGCTGCTAAAATTTAAGGCCAAGTAAAAGACATCCTTGTTGAAGACATAATAATAATCAAATAAATGAGCAAGAACTTTTAGCATTATCACCTAACATGGCCGCTCTGACACACTGCATAAAAGTAGGGATCATCTTTAAATTCAATCTGTTGTTGATATTAACGTAGTACAATACATGATGACAACAACTTAGATTATCCCATTATGCTTCAACCGTTTTTATAATTTTTGTCACCATGTGGGGCCTGTTTAGGATCCTGAAAATATCTTAGAGTACCAAGAAAAGCACAAACCCCAAGCATTTTATATTTCACATAGAAGAAAAAAGGGTTGAAATATGTAATAGGAGGAATGACAGAAAAACAAGTAGAGATACGTCCAAACCAAGGACAGTGATTTAAAACCACAAACTGGAGGAGGAACTAGAGGAAGCAGATAAGCTGGACAATAGTAGTAACAGTGAACTGTATAGATCCTTCTGATATAAAAACTGTCACTGTGGTTTCTGATAGTGGCAAAACAAGTTGTCCAGAGAGAAGAAAAAAAAAAAAAAAAAAAAGGAAAGAGTCAAGAAAGAAAGAAAATTTATACAGTGGGGGTCAGAACGTACTAAAAACAGAACACAGATTTCAAGATATATAGACAAAAAATGAAAGATGGTTTATGCCTGTCATTATTATACTGTACTGTAAACATTTTACTGCTATTTTAGTTTAAGTGATGAGACTTAAATTTAAATTTATCAGGTTGCCTCCTCTTTCAATATACAGCTAATATTTGACTAGTGATTAAGTCTTGGCAAAAGAACCCAATATCCCACATAAAGACCAAAGATTATTCAAAATAATGAAAAAGAAATTTATCCTTTTGACAGAACATCAAAACCCTGAAAATTAGAGGGCTGTACATTTTCTATCACTTTTAATATTCTGGCAAACATTAGGAAAGCTCAGCAACATGAAATTTTTTAATTTGATCACAATGACACGGAAAAGAAGTTGAGTACATCTGATCAGAGTTTACTTACAAAAGTTAGGTTTTCCCTGGTTTTAAGTCAATCAAAAACCTCTCAGACTTCCATTTAATTGCAATGGTTGTAATCTGTTATCTAGTGCCCCCCATGTGCTATATTATCAGTGAGTTTCTACAGTGATTAACTTCAGAAATTTAATTAAAATGTAATTAATTTTATGCTTTGCTTATTTAGCAGATCTTTGGTGAAAATAAGTTATTAGCTGTAGCTTGGATTTAACTTGTTTATATATATATCAAAAGCTACTGAATGTTTTATAAACTGTAAACTATGCTCTGACAGTAATGAGCAGGAGCCCCATGAATGATCACCATGTTTATGGACTAGAAGAGATAAAACAGGCTGATTGAGTTAGTCATAGTTTCCAACAGTGATTGAAAGTCTCACATTAGAAAATCATTTGCTCTTATATTTGTGCATACTCTGATCTGCAGTTCCTTGTGATTATAATTGTAATCTCCATCATTTATGTGTTTATTTCTATGCACAAGAGGACTAGCACCACATGAAGGCCTGGCTGCTAGTTACTTCTTTTTGCACATGAAGTTAACCTCCATGTTCTGGCAAGACACCAGCAGGGTTATTCACCTTCTGCTGACTTTGATACAGCAGATGTGCAAGTAGCAAGGCTAACATTGAAGACTTTGGGACATTCCAAAAAAATATATGAATGGAGGCTAAACATTTTTCAAAACACAACTCAGCCATAAACATTAGTGCACCAGCTATAGGTATTTTCATTCACATTCATCCCAAGTACCTTGAAGCACCTGAGACTCTTTTGTTACTAGCTTTGTTATCTGCAGTTTCCTTTCAGTTAGAGAGGAAAATACGCTCTTTCAAAAGATAGTTCATCCAGTGTAAGATCTAAGTCACTTTCATCATCTTGGATATCTTCCTTGCTAAAGGAAGGATGAGTCCAGGCAAATGACTTGAAGTCATGAGCAAGTCAAAATGTTACTTCTCTTAGGATGTGCATACAAGTCATTCCCTGATTATAGCATTTAGACAGACTTGTGATCAAAGTAACAGATTTACTGTCCTGCTCTGAGCTGCAGTGATCAAGCACAGGGCTGCCAACAGGCACACCTGAACAGACCCAATTGTATCTTCTCATTCCCTTTTAACTTCTTTTCTTGACCTTCTCCAACACTACACTGTAACCCTCCTAGATAAACAGCCCTCCTCTGTTTACCCTTTCCCTATTGACTGGTTTATGGCCTTAAATGGTATTCATAATATGAATGCCCTGACTCTTTCCATCTTATCTCCCTTTTCCTAGCAGTCCCCTCTCACTAGATCTGTTGCTCTGACAAGTTTTGGTTCCCTCTGTGCATAACTTATTTGTGTAGCCACAGTGGTTACATAGTCTTACAACTTCCCGCTAAGTCAAGAGTGCATGCCAATGCAGGGTATCTGCAGGAACAGCCATGAGAAGCCTATTTCCTTATCCTAAATGCAAAGCATCCTTCCTCTCTTTCGGCATAAGGGTGTGCTAATAATATAGTCAAAACCAAAAGCATAACAGCATTTATCCACATTTTATTTAGGCAGTATAAGATATATCCCTTTCTGAGAACCTTTTGTGGATCATCAAATAAATGGAATCACCCTTTTTAAAAAATTATTTACTGCTAGCACCTTGCACTTCCACTGCAGGGAGACACTCTCCCTGGAGAATTAAGACACTGTTGCTTACTGACTATGTGCTGACATCAGGGGTTTTTCCCAGGGCAACACATTTGAGTGTCCCTGAAGGAATGACAGCAAAGTATACTGCCTATGAGGAAAGTGGAGTCCCCAAATAGCCAAATAACCTGTCCCAGTTTTTACTGGGATATCCTCAGAGATTCTTTTTTTTTTTCTTTTTTTTCCTTTAATGAGTGGTTGTAACAACTCTAGGATTTGGGGGGGGGGGGGGGGGGGGGGGGAAGTATTCCTAGTGTTGTGACTAAGTCTCAGCTGCTTTAGTAAAACTGAGTGTAGTATGAACTGTGCACGGTTCCCTCAAATACAGTTTAGAAGGCAAGGTCTGTCAAGCTGCTGTCAATATTTTTAATAAATAGCATTCAGCTTCACTGAAGGCAGTTCCAAATGGCATCCTGTTAAAAAGGGACCTCAGGAGCAAGACCCTGGAAATCCAACAGCAAGGAAAGGCACTTCAGCCGGAGTAGGACTGCCACTGTTGAACAGGGGCAAGCAGGTCTACCAGCCTCCTTCTATACATCTTTCAGCTACCCTGTCATCTACACCTGCCACATGTCTCACAGTCTCATTCTCTACCCAACCTCTTTATCCTTCCCAATCACTTTTCCCATCTGTCACCAACTATAAGACCCCCTCCAAAAATATATGGTTGTTCAACAGATAAACTTTTAGAAAATTGTGTATTATATGAATTTCCTGCTTCACTCAGTTGTATTTTGCCAGATAAAGCCCCTTAACAAAAAGCAGATTGCACAAACGTTTTTTTCCTCTCCGTTTTCTGCCAAGCTCCGAATTCAAACTAACAGTGGATGAATGCAAGCTGAATGAATTGCTATTGCATGGCCAGACTGCCATCAATGGCAAATTGAGATCCTTTGTATCCTCAACAGTAGCAATGTTTAATTTCCCAGAATGCATAATAAAAAATTGTTTATATCCCTTTTTTTTTTAAAAAAAAAAAAAAAGAAAGAAAGGGAAATTGCACTACAGAAACCTTTGACTACAAAATCCACATTTCAGTCAACACTCCAACTCAGACCTCCACATTTTAAAGGAATGACTACTTAAATTGGTTAACTTTTTATTAGCTTACCTTTTTCAGGAGCAAAACCCCTTACAGAGTTGGGGACTTTCAGAAGACTCTAAAATTATAGACATCTACAACAAATATTAAAAAATGTGGTATTCAAGATAGAACTCGGGAATTTTTTCCTTGTGAATCTATGATATAAGTCGTAAAGACTGTTTTCACTAAATGAGAGTATTATAAAATGTAATAAAATATTCCTTTAATTCTTGATCTACTTATTCCTGCATTCATTATACACCCTAAATATTCCTTTTCATCATTTCAATCAGTTGGCATGGTTTTTTACTGGACTGACATAGATCCCCAAATGTGATTACACATTTCAGATTTAGTAGGTTACTACTGAAAGAATTTTGCAACTGTCTGCTAACTGTTTAAAAATCAGGTTAGTTGAAATGCTTAGTTTGAACCTTGGCCTTAATTTAGCTATAATAATCAGCAAGTTTAACTATAATAAATAGCAGTGATTTTCAGTTAAGGTTGACACTAATATTTTTACTGTGTCTAGACATCAACTAATACTTAGAAACTATTAACCATGGTGCATGGTACTTTCAGGAGAGACAATTGTAAATTTTAATGCATATTTAAATGATGTAGGTCAGGATCTATTTTTCCTTTGATCTGACAAGGTTTTTCATCATGGTAGCAGTCTGAGTTGACAAGGCATTTAAACATGGGCATAATTTTAAGTCTAGCAGTTTGACTGAAGTCAATGACAGTTTTTGAATGCTTAAAATTAGGTACATGTTAAACTGTCTTACTCAAATAGGGTAACAGTTATTATGATCATTAGATTATCATTTAAAGATAATGAATCATCTGTGATTGAAATTTTTTAATTAAGTCTGGACAAATACCTGATGAGTATTCTGTAAAAAGAAAAAAATAATTTTGGAAGTGGATGTAGATGATGAAATAATTTTTCCAATTTTTAAATTCTTTGGTTGCATAAGATAGGTGCGTGGAAGAAAGATGACTCGAAATGAGATTAAATTCAACATATGTAAATATAAGAATTCTGAGGATCTAAAATACTTATTTCTTTTAAAAAAGATCTTTAAAATGTGTTTAAACAGTGCGATTTTTCATATTACATGTACATACTCTATGTCTATGGATACATATACACATTTCCAAGCATGTACCTTAGTATTTTAGTCAGATATACTCTACTGATTCTGTGACTTTAAAATAAGCATACTATCAGAAAAATAAACAGGTTTAATCTTTTTTTTCTCATATAATCCCATCTTCTAGAAAATTTATTAATTAATTTATTAAAATATTTTCTAAGCTTTCTGACTCCTCCTTTGAATCAGCTAGGTCCCCTGAATCAACCTTGACCAAAAACAACCTTGTGTTTGTCTAGATAGCAAGGGCTGTTACACAGGATTTATTGAGAAAAAAAAAAATGGTTATAAGCTAAAAACTGAAAAACTAAAAGATTCAGTTAAAAGTTGAAACTAAGTTTTTTTAATTGCTAACAAAACTCATATCTTGTTTTCCATAGGATATCAAGACAATGTAAAAGCTATAATGATAATTCTTTTTAGCACATTTTTAATGCAAAAAAATAGTATTTTCTGATCATCATTTCTTAAAGCCAGTGAAAACTTAAAAATAGCAGACATCCTTTCAGCTTCTAAGAATTATGAAATACTGGAATGATGGGAAGATCATTTAGCATAGCCAGCATGCTTTGTCAAATAAGGTCTAACTCACTCCTTTCAAAGCTGGAGTATATATTGGGATATCCTATTTATTTTCTCTTTCCCAGTGTTTTGCATGTAAGATTGAAAATGTGTTCTGTAACAATAAACTCACCTTTTTTGCAATATTACTCTGAATCTGGATATGAGAATTAATGTTTTTAGCAAACTTACTTATTTTCAATATCAATGCTGAACTCTTTCATTATGGACCAGTTGCATACAAGTTCATCTCATTTGAGCTGTACCTCACCTAGCTAGAGTCTAAACTAATCTTACATAGCTATGTCTATACTAGGAAGTAACAGTGCAGTAGTGAATCAAAGCACTTGGTGCTCAGGCCCATATGCTTACACTATATGCAGTTTATAGATTCTTCTTCAGATTAAATTTCGTCTGGAGCATATCTTCATGCACCGTGTCTGTGCCACACACATATCTTGAACCTATCTGAAGGGTGAGTCATTTGTTTGGACCCTTTGCTCCCAAGAAGACTAGGGGTGCCTTCATGTGTGCCTGGACTGGAGCATCACATTTAGATCTCTCCAAAAATAATCAAGATTTTGCTCACAAAACTCCCCTGCAAGCTGAGCCAGTCCATGGGTATCAGAGGTGAGTCAGGGACTTGCTTCAAAACCTCCTTACTGGTTTGTGCCAACACATTCGTGTAGATGCAGTGTATGGTCAACAGCAATTCCCTTAGGACAGGATGAATTACATTCTAATTATGTCCATCCAGCTCTGGTTAGTATTGAAGAAGTAAAAAATACTACTTTTAAAGAAAAAAAAAAAAAAAAAGCTCTAATTTTAAGGTTGTTAAAGCCAGGTAAGAGGACCTGTACTTTAAAACTGTAACTGTATTCAATCTAACAGAATATTCATGTTCCATAACTATGCCTATGTTTCAAAACCTGATGATGTCAGTTGAAAGAGTCCTACTGATTTCAGATAGCCCAGCATCAACAGCCCAACAGGAATTGTATTCAGTTCACTTTTACCCACTATCAGTGTTTACTCACTGCAATAGTGTTTCCTAACATATAGCATTGATACTGTATGGCAGTTTTGGAATGGTGGCTTGTCTGTTGGACATTTACTTTTTCTCCTGCCATAATAGATTCATCTTTAATAGCTACAAATGTTGTTCTCTGTAAAGTTAATTTTGAATCCTAGTCAGATATTTTAACATTTTTGCCACACTTGGTGTTTCTACTGACACTTTTATCAACTGACATGTTTTTAAAATGCACTACAATTTACATGATTAAACTGTCCCATAACTTTTAAGTCTATCAAGGACTAACTTCTTAATAATAATTAACTGCTTCAAATTATACTGTGTCATTTGAGAGTTTTTCTCTTTGACTACCTCTAATATAATTAAAACTTCCTGATACTTTGGTAAATCTTTTAGAGTTGAATCAACTGAAGCTATCATCTCCTGTACTGGAACAGATTGATCACTAATGAATATTTGAAACCTCAATTTAAGCCATTAAACTCCTTTTCACTTATTTTTAATGGCTAATATACAACTATTTTTACAGCTCTAGAATGATTAATTAGAACCTGATTCATATTTTAATCAACTTTTCATAGTTCTGTTTGATTATGTTTTACTTACATATTCTTATGTGCCTTTATAGACTACCCAAAGCCATGAAATTTTCTTAGTCAAAAAGTTTATCCATTTTCTATGCAACTTGCTCAGTCATCCAGCAATTAGTTCTGTGTTCACTGGTTTTGAATAGCAATTAAAAAACTGTTCTTTATTCAGCAAATCTGTTCCTGAAGACTGGTTGCACAATAAAATTATGCTATGTCTTTATCAGTTATTCTTATCACCCAAGAACTTTCTTGTCTAGTAGTCAAAAGTTAGTATCTAGGCTGCAGATTAGCACAGACATATCTAAGTCAATTTTAAATGCACCAACTGGATAATAAACTGGACATTAATACATTTTTTTAGTGTCTTCAATGATTTTTCAGGCTGTACTGGGATTTATGCTGCTGCTGCCAAACCACTCTGGTTGTTAATGCAAGTTACACTAAAGAGCATTTGGGTTCAGCTAAACAGTACTGCAGCTGTAAAGCACACTGTGATCTGATAACTTTTATTATTTTTTTCATATATTATAGTTAAATCAATGTACTTAATGTACTTAATGTGCTTAAGCACAAATGTGAGTTCTTCCACAGCAATTTTATTGGATTTCTAATGTTTGTTACACTTTGTAAATATTATTGTGTTTTCTTGACCGTCCTTATTCTAAGGACATCACCATTGTGGGTTGAAGTTACTCAGCTACATAGGTCATCCTATAATCATCACAGATTTAATTATCATTTGGAAATTAAATACAGTTGGGCTTCATCATCATCGTCATCATCACAGATATAATCTATTTTGTATTATAGGGGAAGAAAGTGGTGGTCCATCATTTCCATTCAGCACAGTTTTCAAAGATGAGATAAGCATAAAAATACATGAATTGTAAGCAGTACAGAGGCATAATTGGAAAGATTTAAATATTTCTTAAAGGTCTTTATAAAGTAAGGGTTTGCTGTTTGCTCTTAATGTATTTTGAATTATTTTAACAACACTTTTTAGGGTTTAAGGAAATTTTCTTTTCATATTTTACTCATTTTATACCTCCTATTCCCCCAATAGCCTTTTTGCCTACAAATCAGCATTAGAGAGTTAGAAAAGTACAATATTTAACTGCACTTTAAACTCATGAGTTTTCCAGAATTTTGAGTTTTGTGGAATTTCCAACATAAAAAAAAAAAATCTTATTCTTGGTTCATTTAAGATTCTGTAGGTACAATTCATATTATCCAGAATCTTTAGATAGCTTTAGATTGAGTGTATTAATTGATTCAGGCAGTATGAAAAGGTGTCTACAAGACATAATCAAAGCTACAAAAATCTTACTGTCAGAGGGGCTTTAAGCAGAGTCCATTTACTGCAAAGTTTTTAAGTGTTTGTGACCAGGATATCTAATGCTGTGACAAAAGGTGTAATATACTCAAAAAGGCAAACCCATGCACTTATGCTTGCCATTGCAATCTCAATATTGCAACCTGAAAATTAAAAACTTTCACCACAGTCTTGCTCTGTGTGTCTACTGGCACTGTTGCATGTTTTTTCATAGAAACATATTCATACGTGCTCATAGAATATGCTGAACAAGGAAAGGAAGGCAAGGCAAGGCAAGGTAAGGCAAGGGTTTAGAAAAATCAGGTCTTCCTCTGTTTTCTTGAAGCTGACCCAAAGCACAAGCTCTTCAGATTGAGAAACTATAGAAAGAAAAGGTCAATATTTTTTTTCTTGTTAAACAGTAAATAAAATATTCTGCAGTGGATTTTTGTTTTTCCTTTCCTTTTGTTTCTTTGAAACAAAAAGAGGTCTCTAAAACATTGAAATTCATGTTTACTTACTCACTGTATTTTCTTTTACATCAGTAACTATTTTGCTCTAGCAAATTCCAAAATTGCTCTGTAATTTGGCAATTTTATTTTAATTGAGGAAGAAATTAATACTTAGGAGTATGATTTCTTTTAAATGCTCTGACAATAAAGACTACTCTGAACAAAAGTAATAATTTTTCAACCAAATATATGAAATTAAATTGTTTACATTTGTTGAATATGCATTAATGCATAATCTGAAAACATGGTACTGAATGTTAAGAAAGGTGGTTTAAACTTATTCTTTCATAAAGGTTCTTGACAGCAGTCAAAAATATATGTTTTTAGTTACTTACATGGAGCTTTTTAATATGACTGTGGCAAAGGGTTGTTTATTCTGCACTGTGACTAAGACCACATTAATTCTGAATAATTATTAAAGGCAAATATTAAACCCACTAAAAAGCCTTTCTCTTCATTTTTATTTTTAATTCAATTAAGGATGATAAAATGTTTAATGAGAAATAAAAAAATAAAGTTTTCAAAATTTTCAGCGGAACTTAAACTATCTGAATTTGCACACACATTTATTTTTTAAAACCAAACAAAATGTCTGACTTATTTTTTTTAGTATAAAAACATGATTAGGTGACACCATATCCCACTGCTAAATTTTAAAGAAAAGCTGGCTAAACAGTGTTTCTCAGCTGATAACTTAGGCTTGCTCACTTTTCATTGCTTGGTTGTACTGGGTCTGGCTGAGCCGGAATTGGTTTTCCCCTATAGCAGCCCTCACGGTGCTGTGTTTCATGTTGGGAGCTGGCAGGGTGTTGAGAGCGCCCTGGTGTTGTGGCTACTGCTGAGCAGTGCTTACACAGCACCAAGGCTCTTTCCAACATTTCCCCCCCCAGTGGGATGGGATGAGCAAGATCTTGGGAGGGGACACAGCCAGGACAGCTGACCCAAACTGACCAAAGGGATATTCCAGACCATGTGACGTCTGCTCAGTATAAAGCTGGGAGAAAGGGGGCAGGGTCACTCTTGGTCTTCCGAGGCAACCAGTATGGATATGGGAGCCCTGATCCTGAGAAGGCCCGACATCGCCTCTTCATGGGAAGTAGAGAATAAATCTGTTTTCTTAATTTGTTTTCTTTTTTTGCTTCCATGTATGGACCTTTGCTTTACTTTGCTTACATTAAAACTGCTTTTGTTTTACCCACAAGGGTTGTTTGTTTGGGTTTTTTTTCTATCTTATTTTCTTTCCCCTCTTTGCCCTGTTGAGAAAAAAAGGGGGAAAGGGGGCGAAGTGATAGAGTGACTTGGTGGGTAACTGGCTTATAGCCAAGGTCAAAACACCACAGTGGTCTAGGAGATCAAAAGACTAATTTACTCATTTCTACACTGTGTTATAATCCCTCTAGTGCACAGATAGTTTAGAGTTTCTCATGGTGCTACTTGAGTTCACACGTGCTGTAAATCAGGCCTGGTCTTTAAGTACTATTTTAGATAATGATTGTACTGACATTATATATACAAGATATTAATAAACTTCTCACATTACATTGTATTAGACAAGAAGTTCTAACAATAATCAAATCATGAATTTATACACAAGCTTCCTAAATACAATTACTTTAGTGTCACCTGTCATTACCAATAACCTTTACTGATTTCCTGCGGCGGGCGGAGGAAGCAAGCAGCCGATTCAATGTGAATGATAGAGCAAGCTTCAACTTTATTGAAAGAAATCACCCCTTATATAAGCACTCTACAATAATCATGCATACTACTCACAAATCTATTGGATACATATATGTATATCTATATCTATATGGATACAAAAGCTACATTATAATATCCCAGCCCCCTGTGGCATCTCAGACATATCACAACATCTTCCCTCTTCTGGCCTGCCTCCTTTCCCAAGGTTGTTTTTACCATCAAGGCCATTGTGTACCTCAGTTTCTCTCTTTGTTAACATAACAGTCTGTTGTTTGGCATAACTGTACCCTGGGTTTTTTCCTTTGTTTACCTCAGATGGCTGCAATCAGCTTCTGCAGAGACCCATGGCCTTGCTCTCTGCAAGCCGTTCTCCAACAATTTCCTTTGACTTAAGAATTTGATTGTCAGTTTTTACAGCCTCTAAATTATAAGCCATTTGTTTATAAGCTGTTTTCCCCAACATTTTAAGCTCTAAGGTAAAACTCATCTTCTGCTACAAGTCTTCACCAAATTTTGTTGATCTACTACTCCCACTCTGCCAGCTATGACTTCATCTGAGGAGCCTACTGCATTCTGTATCTCTGTTGAAAATGTCAGCCCTGTGTTGAATACATTAATCAAACCAAATATAAACAATCCCAAATAGCTCTGGTTTAGGAGGTCATGCGTTAAAATTGATATTTCTGTTGACTGATTGACACTTGTTTGTTTCAGTTACTGCCCATTCCAGGGAATAGGTTTTGTGTTTAGGAACAATAGTTACAGGTATAGTGTATGCCATATTCTTTTTGATTATAAAACATACCATGGACCATCAAAAGAAGTTATTTTCAACATTATCAATATTTCAGAAGAAGTAGGATGGCATAATCAGTGGTGAATTAGAAACAAAGGTCAACTTTGGGACATGGCCATTTCTTTGACTGAAAAGGTATTGTCCTGCGTAGCTTTGCAGTTTGACTAGATATACACAATACAATTTTTGATCAATTTTTCCCTCAAGATTTAAAAATCAAATGGACTTCAAAACTATCATTTATTTCATACACACACACAAAGCAGCAAAGCTACTGAAGTGCAATACAAAAAGAATAATTGTTTGAACTCTGAACCATAACCCCTGTTAACACTATATTATTTTTATCATCCTCTTTTGGTAAATATGCAGCATTCACTGGCTCAGCAGCAGCTGACAGGTGGCTTAGACATGCTGCTGAAAGGAGCATGAAAGCAAGAGGAGGAAGAGATGGTTTTGATGATTTCTGAAAGAGATTCTAGTTCTTATTCCTCTTCACAAATAGTCCACTTTTCAGACGTCTTTCCAATCATTTTATCAGACATGTATTCTGTATAGCTGCAAACATTCAAATAATTTAATCAAAAGCATGATCAGAAAGCATCTGGAGAAAATGGACTGAGTAAATATGCTCACTTAGCTCCATAACTCTTCTATTTTGTTATAAAATGGAAAACAATGGTTACCATCTATTTTTTATCTCAGAATAATATTCTTCAGGGTTTTATCATGAAGGAGTTTGTGCAAAAGTAGCTTGGAAGGCACTATTTTATTTTATTAGAAAGTAGATAAGTGCAGGAGGGCAGACAGTAAAAGGTCAGCAAATAAGTGGGTAACCAAAGACCATAGAACTGTGACTGGTACTGGAGCTGATTTTATTCTGTCTGAAGAAGAACGAAGTACCAAAGAATATATAAGTTGCTCTAAACACAGCATTTAATATGCTTGAGTATTAGACCTGCTATCTCAGGAGCCAATGCCTGGTCCAGTATTACTTAGTATATTTGTTAGTAATATGAAAGACAGAGTATAGACCATGAACTAATGCAATTTGTTGTTAATAAAAGACCGAGGATAGAAGAGAAATGCTTGAAAAAATGCACAGTTTAAGAAAGGGACAAAGTCAGTTACATGTGACTCAACAGAACTGAACGTAGAGTGGTTTTTGTGAGGAGAGTAAGTGGGGAATATTCCCTTACTATACTGGGGAATAATGTGTTGTACTGAGGTCAAAAATTAGAACAAGATGATGAAACTATGTGTTGGAAGTACCTTCTTATTACTCTTGCTGACAGCATGTGCTGTTGGCTTTTGGTTTGTTTTGGTTCTGTTTTGTTTTTCTCATACAGAAATCAATAAGAATGGGAAAATAAAGCATATAGTTGGAGAAACTGAGTGGCTTTCTATAAAACAGTGGAGCATCTGAGCCTGTCTATACCAGCTTCCATCTGGAAACTCAGGGAACTCTAGCAGTGACTCAGTGGTGGCCTGGGCTTTAACACTGAAGTTATTGGTTAGGTACTGTTAACCCTGGTTGACCTAATGCTGTGGTTTTCTATGGTAACCTAAATATAACAGTCTGACAACTACACTGCAGTTACTCACTCAGTATCTTCAAGAACTAAGCTTATAAGAGCTATAACAGGCAAACTAATGACCTGCAGGCAGCAACTGCATTTCAAAACAAGTCATTCCATTTTGTGGAAGCTCTTTAATGGGGGTATCAGTGACTGACATTTTATTAGCTATTTATATTAGTATGCAAAGACTGTAATGCAAATATTATTTAGAAAGCATCAACTTTCAGATATGATAATATATGCAATATATGTGTACACATATATATAAACATACAACGTGTACATGGAATGAATATGTACAAAAGACAATGTGTATGTACATAAACAGAGAGAGATACATGCATGAGTCGGGGTCAGCTCTGATGTTCAGTATTATAACAACATGGTATGGAGGCAATAAGAAAGTGTCATGGAAACTCAAGCAATTTGCTTGGTTTCGTATACTGCAGGCCAGTTGTTATCGCTTCCAAATGCAGTGAAGTCAGTTAGAGAAAAACATGAAATTGGTTGGAGCAGAGCATCTTGAGTCATTTAGTGTTGTTTTAGTGAATGTAACAGACTCTTGTAGAAAGATTAGAAAACTTAAGGCCAAAAACAGTCACTAGATTGCTCACAAGGTCCATAGAATTTAGCCAAGCAATGCCTTGAACAACTCCAGGAATTCCTCTTTGGCTGCAATATCTTCTATTACCATTTGAGTTGAAGCCAATTAAGAATAAAGAAATCCACCATTTCCTTTTTATCTAAAGTCCATTAAATTCACAGTTAAAAAATATGATCTTTACTAAGGATATTTTTCATTGCATTGGTGGTAGTTGCAGCTATAATTAAACCTGTCATGATCACCAAGTACCTCAAAGTCCTGTCTTTTTTTTTTTTTTTCTTTTCTTTGTTCTAGTTGAGTGAAAAACCTAGAAGAAACTGGTGTTTTCTTCCTAGAAAGGTACTTCTGCATGATAATCAAATCAAATCTTTATTTACTTCCTGATAATCTAAGTAGACGGTAATTTCACAGAATTACAAAATTGCAGAATCATCTAGGTTGGAAAGGACCTCGAAGTCCAACCATTAACCTAACACTGACAGTTCCCAACTACACCATATCTCTAAGCTCTATGTCGACCCTACTCTTAAACCCCTCCAGGGATGAGGACTCCACCACTGCCCTGGGCAGCCCATTCCAACACCTAACAACCCCTTCTGTAAAGAAATATTTCCTAACATCTAGTCTAAACCTTCCCTGGCACAACTTGAGGCCATTACTTCTTGTCCTATCAGTTGTTATTTCATCAAAGAGAATCATCCCCAGCTCTCTGCAACCTCCTTTCAGGTAGCTGTAGAGGGCGATGAGGTCTCCCCTCAGCCTCCTCTTCTCCAGACTAAACACCCCCAGTTCCCTCAGCCGCTCCCCGTACGACCTGTGCTCCAGACCCTGCACCAGCTCCGTTGCCCTTCTCTGGACACGCTTGAGTCATTCAATGTCCTTTTTGTAGTGAGGGGCCCAAAACTGAACACAGGAATCGAGGCGCGGCCTCACCAGTGCCGAGGACAGGGGTCAGATCCCTTCCCTGTCCCTGCTGGCCACGCTATTGCTGACACAAGCCAGGATGCCATTGGCCTTCTTGGCCACCTGGGCACACTGCTGGCTCCTGTTCAGCCGGCTGTCAATCAGCACCCCCAGGTCCCTCTCTGACTGGCAGCTCTCCAGCCACTCCTCCCCAAGCCTGTAGAGCTGCTGGGGGTTGTTGTGGCCCAAGGGCAGCCTCCGGCATTTGGCCTTATTGAAACTCACACAGCTGGCCTCAGCCCATGGCTCCAGCCTGTCCAGGTCTCTCTGCAGAGCCTCCCTACCCTCAAGCAGATCAACACTCCCACCCGGCTTGGTGTCATCTGCAAACTGACTGAGGGTGCACTCGATCCCCTCGTCTAGATCATCAATAAAGATGTTAAACAGGAGTGGCCCCAAAACCCAGCCCTGGGCGACACCACTCGTGACCGGCCGCCAACTGGATTTAACTCCGTTCACCACAACCCTTTGGGCCCGGCCATCCAGACAGGTTTTACCCAACAAAGCGTGTGCATCCAAGCCTTGAGCAGCCAGTTTTGCCAGGAGAATGCTGTGGGAAATGGTGTCAAAGGCCTTACTGAAGTCAAGGTAGACAACATCCACAGCCTTTCCCTCATCCAATAAGCAGGTCGCCCTGTCATAGAAGGAGATCAGGTTTGTCAGGCAGGACCTGCCTTTCATAAACCCATGCTGACTGAGTCTGATCCTCTGGTTGTCCCACATGTGTTGTGTGATGGCACTCAGGATGAGCTGCTCCATCAGCTTCCTGAGCAACGAAGTCAAGCTGACAGGCCTGTAATTTCCTGGATCATCCTTCTGACCCTTCTTATAGTTCGGAGTCATATTGGCCAATTTCTCATCATCCAGGACCTCCTCAGTCAGTCAGGACTGCTGGTAAATGATGGAAAGCAGCTTGGCCAGCCAGCTCCTTCAGCACCCTCGGGTGTATCCCATCCGGTCCCATGGACTTGTGTGTGTCTGTGTGATGCAGCAGGTCACTGACTGTCTCCTCCTGGATTGCCGGGTGCTTATTCTCCCAGTCTCTGTCTTCTGGCTGAGGAGGCTGGATTCCCTCAGTACAACTAGTCTTGTTCTTAAAGACTGAGGCAAAGAAGGCATTAAGGACCTCAGCCTTCTCCTCATCACTTGTTACCACGTTTTCTCCTGCGTCTTGCAGGGGATGGAGGCTCTCCCTGGACTTTCTTTTGCTGCTCATATAGAAACATTACTTGTTGTCCTTGATTCCTGAAGCCAGATTAATTTCTAGCTGGGCTTCAGACCTCCTGATTTCCACCCTGCATAGCCTCACAGCCTCTCTGTAATCACTGTGAGCAGCTAGCCCCTTCTTCCAAAGGCTGTAAACTCTCCTTTTCTCCCTGAGTTGCAGCCAAAGCTCCCTGTTCAGCCAGGGTGGTCTTCTCTGTCGCCAGCTTCTCTTACAGCACCTGGGGACAGCCTGCTCCTGAGCCATTAAAACTTCCTTCTTAAAGAGTGCCCAGCCTTCCTGGACCCCTATACCCTTCAGGATTATCTCCCAAGGGATCCTGTCAAGCAGGTGCCCAAACAATACAAAGTCAGCCCTTTGGAAACCAGGATGTCAGTTCTGCTTCCCCCTCTCCTGGACTCTCTAAGAATAGAACACTGTTATTTCGTGATCACTGTGCCCTAGTCGGCCTCCAACCACCACATCATCCACCAGTCCTTCTCTGTTAACAAAGAGGAGATCCAGAAGGGCCCCTTCTCTAGTTCTCTCACCAGTTGCCTCAGGAAGTTGTCTCCCATAATTTAAATCTCTCAACAAAATAAGTTTTCCCAGAGTTCAAATTATTCAGAAAAATTCTATTTGCACTGTTAATTTTTCATCTATTTTATAAAAGTTATGATAAAACAAGTACCTATCCTGTACAAAAAGGAATGACCATTTGACTCCTACCGACCTCTTTATATAGCCAGTGACTAGGTAATCTTGTCTGGACAAAGTACTTTCTTGTAGTTCACATTGTGTTTTCTTTCATTACGATTTTTAAGTTTCGCAGACTGGTCCTTCAGTCTCATAGCAAGTGTCCCAACTCCCGCTCTCATGGTGGCCCTCTGATGATCTGAATCCAGTAAATCAATGTCTGTCTGGTACCTGGAGGCCCGAAAAAAAAAAAAAGGGTGCAGAATTCCAGCATTCATCAGGATACAGTCACCCTTTCTTCAGGTATACATGCAAAGTTCATCCTACTTTTATGTTCTTGTATTTGACAATAAGACGTACTTTATTTCAGTACAAAAAATGCAGTGTACCCTATGCTATTCACCTATCTTTGTATCACTTAAAGAATAGATCAGATTTTGTTTGTCGCCAGATCATTGCTGAAAATACTTGTTTAAAAGATTACTAAGTAACAGCTGTTTTGAATAATAGTACCTCATTAAAAGTTGTTTCCATAATCATCTATTTATCAGTTATTTAACTTTTTTAAAAAGTGTTTTACTGTTCTACAAAACTATTTTGAAACTAACGTATTATGTACTACTAAACCCTTTGATAAAATGTATTCCAATATATGAGATTCCCAGTACTGGTCTTATTTGATTCCTCATTAAAAAACACCACACACAAATTTTACTTACTTTCCATAAAATCACATAACCTAATAATAATCTTCTCTATGAGCTTGAATTTTTATTTGCCAGCATATTAGAAAACAGGCTGACCTTGGAAACTTAGTTCTGTAAACTTCTAATCCTAACAATAATAATAGTAATAAAATACCTCTGGTTCTGAGCTAAAAGTATTTATCTCAAGTTTTGCTTCATAAAAATGCAAACATTTACTTTAGTTGTTTTGATTTTTTCTATGGTCCCCTAAAAATATTTCTCTGGTAATAAAAAATGACTTTGTGAGTGGCCACACTATACTAGAGTTCTTAGACTTTAAGGTAATTAATTTATAAAATACCTTGTTTTAAATGAAGAACCTGTGATTAATATAAATATCACATCTGCTGTACAGTTATCTGTATGTTTGTCTGATCTGTCTACCGAAAACTTGTTTGTGCATTATTTGTGAATGTGTGTTTACATGATAATATGTCTTGCAAAAGCATACCCAAGGCATGATCAAGTACACTATTTCCTTTTAGAACATCTTTAAAAGTTATGATCTAAAAAAGAAGCTCATTTGTGTTCTCCTACGCAATGCCTGTATCTCGTAAGTGATGGGATATGCCAAATCAAATTCTGTGTAGTTGTCACTCTGAACTTTGGTCCCAGCAAGAAATGGAGTCACCTACTAATTGAAAAATGACTGCATCACTTTGTGAATAGGGTACAATATGTGTGTCATTTGGTCAGAATACCCTGGATTCAATACAAAGATTCTGGGAAGTGTGCAATCATCCTGCCTTAAATTTCTCTTTACTGATTGGCTTTCACCACTATCAACAGTAAAAAGCAAAATAGAAAGTCCTGATAACTCACAGGTTTGGGGGTTTTTTTGTTCTTATTTTTAATAAGAGAGCATTCATGGGGCAACAGCCTACCAAAATAGACAGAATCAGTAACAAGGAATATGCACTGACATTCTAAAGCAAGACATACAGATATTTAAAAGTGGCATTCTAGATGTAATGCCATAGGTTTTGAATTTCAATATTCAAATGTTAGTGTCTTATATTCAGCCATGAACAGATGTCAGTTTCTTTTTTTCTGTAGAGTCAGGAAGAGCGACCTTTAGCTATGAAACATCACCAGCATAATTATTCTTACCACGCATATCTGTAACCTGAAACAGATGCTTGCATGTATTGATTGTCTGTCATTATTATTTGTGGCAAGTACGGGATTAGAAAGTGCTTTACATACTTGGAAAACTGGGTCCTCATCATCAAAGCCACCAAAGTTGGAAATCATTCTTTAAAGATTATGGTCCTAATCAATCCACCTTGAATTTGTTAAAAAGTTTACATTTAACACTCTGTCCATGAGTATATTCGAGCACAATGATTAAAACATCCAAAGCCATACTTTGAAATTTTAAAGACATTTTCACATAGTTTGAAAAAACGTTTGTTTCAGCCAGTGTTACAAAATAGTAGTGTTTAGCCAATGGAACCAGATGCAGAAGAGCTCAAAAATACAAAATTTCCCCCTTCTCTTACAAAACAATGTAGCAATGTGTGTTACTGCTTCATTATAGGTCTTTGGCATGCAAAACCTCTTTAAATAACAATGCTAACATATGTTCAGTAATTCTTCATTTGGCAGGCTGGTTTCCATTGTTAGAGGATCCATTTCAACACCAATAAACTGTTATCACCTGTGATAGACCATCATGCTTGGAATTTATTGAGGACAATACTATTTCAGTTGTCACCTTTTCAAATACATGTTCACAATTACAAACCAAGATCTGTGATGGCTTGGGCCTTCATCCAAGTCAGAAATCATCTGGAGCATCCTAATTTACTGAGAACTGCAAATATGCATTCATACAGAAATTGAGACCTTTCTTAGGAAGCATAACCACATGTACGGAGAAAAGAATTTCTTCACTGGCACGTAACACCTAACTTTCTGAACTTCTCATCTGGGAACTAAATTTCAGCCTAGTCTCTTTTTCACAGTTGATGAGTGAATCAAGATAATTTTTTGATCAGCGTTAAATGCCACAGAGGACAGATGCTATCAAGGCCTTAATAAAACAACCTGCAAATTGTTATGAGTTCTGAAATAGGCTGAATCCTTTGATAGACTTTTGGGAGCGAAAAGAGGACTCTCTTTTTATAAAACAAGAGAATGATCATAAATATATGCCCTCCCTTTCAGTTAAGATAAAATCTGACTTATTTTTGAAGACTAGTCTATAAAGACTGGAAACACCTCTCTGAATCAGTTTCTTATTTTCACAACAGCTTTCTTAAAAAAAAAAAAAAAAAAAGTAATTCTAACTGGATCCAGGTTTTGGGGTTTTAGTGCACTAATGTGGATGACTAGTCTTGGTTTCTCTTTCCACCTTTTCCTGAATGCACACTGCAGCTTCAGTCACCAAACTCTTATCAATATTAGCAGCTGTGATTCACAGTTATAATCCTGAAAATTCCTCCCTGCCATAATTCCTCACAAAACTTTGCTTACTGAAATCATGTGTAAGTAGATCTCCTATGTGCTGAAGTGATTGCATACGATCTAGGTCCACTGAATAGAATTCAGGGTACATGACAAAAAGCAGATTGCAGCATTTTAGAAATCTTTTCTACCCCAAGAAAATGAGTAAAATTGAAGCCTCTAAAATTAAGCACTTCTTATTTTGATGACATTACTGTATAACAAGTGTTATGCATCCCTTATTTGTCATTAAAAAATAATCACTGTATGGCAAAAAAAAAAATCATAGTAGTGAAAACACTGCTTAAATCAATCAGGGTTCAAATAATTTTAGCAGGAGCTCAGTCCACCAAACACCTACCAACCTAATTTTCACTTCCCTCAGCATTTGGGTTATTTACCCTGCTCTTTCCCTAAATACCATCTATGTCCCTTGTATGATACCAGAAACTCACCAGATCGGAGCTATTTTGGAGCAGGTAGGTAGTGCAATGTTTTGAAATCTCACTGAGCTAGAAATGCTCTCCACCATCTACCTCTTCCTTTTTACAGGAAGAGGGGACCACCCCCAGGACTTCTGCTGACTGCAATATGGCAGAGGAATAAGCACAAATATCATACCCTTCATATTTCAGCATCATACACAACCTATCCAGATCAGTCTTCATCTAATTTTAGTGGAGCGACCAATGTCCATTTTTTGCAAAAGTATCAAAAAATATAGAAATATTTGATAAAAAGTTGTTCCACCATAGAGAAGATAATTGCTACAGTAATTATGTGAAATCAGAAAAGTAAACACTTTTTATAGTATTTGTCTGCTGCTATATTTAACTGCATATTTATAACTTAATCTACCCTACCATCAAATTGTCTGTGGCAAGGGTACCATCAGAAACAGATGGGACTTTATCTGAAATAAGACAATGTTTTTAATATTGGGAATATCTGAGGCAAACAGCAATGCTAGAGATGTAAATTTTGAGAAACAGAGATGGTAGGTACATTTGCCCTCCAAAAAAGATATTGCTATAATCACTTACATATTGAAAATGCTAGCCCCAGAAACCCAAAGGAACAATCATAAATAGAATAGATGGTTTTATCTTCCCACAAATATGCTATTATTTATATACTAGATTAGAAATTAATTTACATGAATGATCCACTTGAAATTACTAAAATAGCCCCTGACAATCTCTTTTATACAACTTAAAGCAAATAAACCATAACAGAAAAGAAAGCAGCTAATTAATTTTTTAATAGATAATTGGGGATGGGGAGAAAATTCAATCTTAACTATAGCTGCTGGCAGAATAAGCAGAAATGGGGATCATCCTGAAGAAGGAAAAACCTTAGTCCCCAAGACTTATAAATCACTAATGAAGGTCGAGCTTTTAATATTCTATTCACAACTTATAATATAATGAATGAGCAAAAAAATTTCATCCTGGAAGAGTCGGATCACTATGTATCACTCATAAAGCTCAAGAGTCTTATATGTGGATCTATAGCTCTCTATTTTTGCAGTTCTTCACTACATAAGCTCTGAATATAGACAGCCTTTTATACAGACATAATCACAGTATTAGTGACACACTGCTTTGTATGAATGACTGAAAATAATTCTCTATATAAATGCTATGCACATAATACATTACTCTTACAAATAACAGTAATATTGTGTGTGGAAAGAGAATCTGTAAAGATGTACAGGATAAGAAATTATGGCAATACATATGGAGATACCATAGGGAAACATGCAGATTTTAAAAAAGATATCTTGTTGCCTTTGTTTCCTCATACAATCCTGTTTACATAATTAGCAAGTTGAATTATTCACTAAACTGTGATATTACTTGGTTACAGTAGCAGCAGGTAGCACATAAATTACAACCTGCACATCTCCTGAATTCCAAAGACAATAACCAAGGAGACTGTGACAGCTACTTAATTTTGTTGTCCATTCTCAATTACAATGTTCATAACTGAAAGAGAAGGTTGCTGGTTTGAATCAATTATCTCTACTTGCTAGGTTTTCAAAGGAAAAAAGGTCTCTAGATAATTTAGTAACAGAATTATTTTAAGCAGCAATTTTAACATATTCCTTTATAGTTGCCAAAATTAAAAAAAAAAGAAAAAAAAAGCCAGTCATGTCAGTGATTTCATATAACATAGTGCATGGCAATCAGTTCTAAGCAGAGATATATTATCAGTATGGTTAATCTTTAACTCATTTTAAATATGACCAGATCTTGGGAGATTTTAGTGAGTTCTTTTTCACTTTCATTGAGGCAAACTCTCATCATCTTCATTGGCAATATTAAGTATATTCCTTATTCCTCATTTTGTGGAACTGACGAAATGGGGAGCTTGCTTGGGTTAGAAGTGAATGTACTCAGTCAGGATTAAATGCATTTTTATAGCCAAGAGTAAAATGAAGCTTAATTACTTCTAGTTTTGCCAATACAAAATTTATCAACTCTCATATATACCTAATGTATGAGTTTTATTGTTATTATTATTTCTCAGTGTTATGCCACTGTTTGGCACATTCAAACAAATTTAGTCTTTGTTTTTAACTTCTTGCTTTACCTTAATAGTTACAGATAGATAAAACCAAAACAAACTGAACATTGTTAATAACCTGATTTATGAGAGTTTCAGAAATAGAGTTATGTCTCTCTATTAATAAAAGCTGAATCTGCACATAAACATCAGCATAAGCATCTGTCTTACCCAAAGCAATAACATTTTAGATTACTTGTGTCTTCCAAAGACTGAATAGTAAACTGCCTAGTAATATTGCCAGAGTGATATAGTGTTCTACAAAGAAATTGTTCTGTTTATTTTTTTAATTTGTGTTAATGGAAAAGAGTAAAAGGAATGAGTTTACGTACTGTATTTTAGGACTTTAATATATATATATTTGCAACCAAATCAGCTTACCTTTTTGCAGCCTACTTATAACTTAAATCACAATTACAGACTGTAGAGTTGTACTTGCAATTCTGGGCTCAAAATTATGGGTATCATACAAGTAAGACTTACTCTAAACAAGTATCTAGGTTGGTTAACACTGATTTAAAGGCTAGTTAAGAAAGAAAGAATATGCCATTGATGAAGGCAATGGTAGGCACTGTTACTGTGCGTGGTCTGTGAACCAATATTAGATTTAATATTTGAATAAATTGGAAGGCTTTTTTACTCTCTACTAGCCTATTAATACAGTTTCTTACTTTATGAGGACTGTATCATTGTTCAACATTCCTTCCACAGTTAGGTACTTAGGTTACATAACAGCTAATGCAAAACGGCATAAAAATCTTCTGCTAGGCTAGATAGACACAGTGAAAGTAAGAACACAATAAGAAGTTATTCACAATTCTCACATTTCAATTTCCCTGAGGTCTTGCTTACACACTACATATTTTAAGATTAATGGCCACTTACAGAGTTATAATTCATACACAAAGCTACTTCTTCAGCAGGATATATAATCTCATGAGAGATTATATGTGCTGCTAGGACAAGAAGTAATGGCCTCAAATTGCACCAGGGAAGGTTTAGACTGGATATTAGGAAGCATTTCTTTACAGAAAGGGTTGTTAGGCGTTGAAATGGGCTGCCCAGGGAGGTGGTGGAGTCGCCATCTCTGGAGGTGTTTAAGAGTCGGGTTGACATAGCACTGAGGGATATGGTGTAGTTGGGAACTGTCAGTGTGAGGTTAATGGTTGGACTGGATGATCTTCAAGGTCTTTTCCAACCTAGATGATTCTGTGAGACACATCAGTGAAACACTGGCCGCTTTCAAAATAATAACTACAATTTAACTGCCTGTACTTAAGGTGCTTCTGTCTGAATAACCCAAATTTTCAATTATTTTCAGTTGCAAAACTGATCATTCACTTAAATATAGCAAAGTCTTTCTCTGACTCCTGGAAATACAGAAGAAATTCTGTGTTTTATTCCAACATCTTATCATGGTTAAAATGAATGGAAACTTAAATATATTCCAGTATCAATGCATGAGAAGATGCACAAACAACATTAATCCTGTCTAGTAATTATGATATGACAGAAGAAAACACTCCACACATTTTAAAATTAATTTGCTTTTATCTGATGTCTAGAATATCAAGAAGTTTTTAATCACTCATATTATTACTGTTATTATTTTCAGATAGAACTTAGATTATTTGTATACAGCATCTACATTTTCATACCAGAAAATTATTTAATATATTTATTTTGTCTCTCATGTTGAATATTCTGGGAACATTTTTATTTATTTTGGAAATTATAGCGCTGTAATCTGTTTTACTGCAAATTACTGATTCATAAATCTCTCTCAAAGAGTATGAGACATATAGGAAAATGTTCCTGTCCCAGGGAGCTAACATTCTAACTGAGGATTTACCTGTATTTGTTTATGAAGAGATCATGTAAAAGGCCAAGTTCACTTTTCTTTCTGATTATTTTCACCTTTTTCTGAAGCATTGTGCCTAAACTACAAAAGAAGAGCATAATTACATGATCATCAGCAGATAATCAGGTCTAGTCAATATATGCAGTTATATTCTAGTATTGTGTAACCTCTGTTTGATATATTTTTTAAGACCTAGATGTGGCATTCCTTTCAAACTGTAGCACAGTTTTTTCTAGTAGGCCACCAATGTGTCCTCTATGGTTGCACATTTTTTAAAATGCTGAAATTAATTCAGCTCCTCATTGTCCGTAGAGAGCATTGCTGTTCCTGTAGATGCAGATGTTCAGGAGGTGCTATTTTCTTATTGCTGCGTTGGTTCTTTCTCCTGTTACCTGAAACACCTGCTGGTTCACTTCCAGAAATGTATTCTTTCTTGTCTGTTAGCTTTGGCAACATGCCTGCTCTCAAGGTTGTATATTGGTGTGAAGAGGGAGCAAATATGATGGATGAAAATAGGTTCTGAGGACTAGTTTTCAAACAGTCAAAACTGATATCCCAGGTTCTTGGATGATGGCTGTTTGGAAAAGGAGTCTAGTTTTCAGCCTCATAAATGCTACAGAAGCAATACAGTAAGATAGAATAAATGAATTCATCATTTAAATAAGCATTAAAAATGTTTTTGAGCGCAGAAATTCTGAAAACATTATGCCATGACTTTTTCTTCTTCCTCTCTCAACCATGCACACAAACACTCTGTTCAATCACAGAACAACAATTCATCACTCAAACAGCAGGAGATGACTGACAGCAGGAGATGACTGACAGAAACTGTAACTCTTGTTCTAGCTCTGTAGTCTGGTGAAGAAAAACACAAATGTTTTGTTTGTTCTTTTCAGACAAGCTGTTCTTCTCTTTGTCATAGCTGTCTTTTTCAAACACTGCACTGCCATAACAAGAGCTGAAGGACACAACTAACCATAGATCAGTATCTTAAGGTCAAATCATTACCTTAAGGTCTAATTGAGGATGTTTGTGCAAAACTTATATTAAAGTATCTCAGTGATTTCAATTAAAATGATTCTCTGTGCATCTACACATATTTAAGAAGTCAGAGCATGTCTTTTATCATATAATATTTCTGTATGGTAATGGTGGCTTTGATCCATAGTTCCATTCTTCTGCTATCTTAGGAGTTAGAGTAGATAAGACAGAAACAGAGAAAAGGGAACATTTGCTAATCAGACATCACAAAAGGCAACAGCCACACATTTTCAGTCTTCCTGATCACGTATCAGGTTAAGTTTTATTTTAATGGGCTCAGCAGAATCAGAAATGAAGCTTCATTTGAATGTTATTTTCTCTGACTTTACTGATGAATTGGAGTTTCAAAAGAGCAATGTATTTTTGTCTCATCTTTGAGCAGCTATATCATATGTGAATAATTTGTTGACCTGATGATGCAACTCTGTCATGAACAATTTAAAGTGTAATGTCTTCGCAACAATTCACCCAGCACCTTTGTAATGGCATTCTGCTATCTTTCTTTACCTTTAGATATGGAAAAAAAGTATTTTTAATTCTGTTTGTCATGGATTGAACTTGGCTGGTAGCCAGTCACCAAGTGTCCAGTTGCTTATTTCCTCCCCCTGTGGTGAAATAGGGGAGGGAAAAAAACCTAAAAAATTCATAGGTTGAAAAAAAAAAAAAAATTAGTAATACTAACAAACCAACAGTAAAAATAGCAAGTCCAAATGGGTAATATACAGTAGTTCCTCAACAACTGGCGACCGGTATGCAGCCCTCTTCAGCAGCAATCCCAACCACACCAGAAATCCGACTGCTGATCGACCAGGAAACCAAAACCAAAACTCAGAGAGCACCATCCGTTTACAGTATGAGCATGATGTCACATGATATGGAATACTCCAATGATCGATCCAGGCCCGGACGTCTAGCTGTGGTCCCTCTTAGCCCAAGGAAAATTAACTCTATCCTGGCCAAAACCAGGACAGTCCTCACCCCTTTTTCCATACTGTTTACATTATGCTCAGGTTCCAAATACATTCTAAGGAATCACCACCCCTTTTCCCAGGTCTCATAGACATCATTCCCTCAATCTATGGGCCATCCTTCCAAAACGTCTACCGAGCTCATTTAGTCCATAACTTTGGGTTCCTTCTGTCATGACAGTCTTTAAGGTTGGAGGAATAAGATGGAGTTGACTCCGTTGGTGGAGCAGGAGATTTTGGATGTGTCAGGAGGATGTTGTGGGGCACCAGTTGCAATAACAGGGTTATTTGACAGTTTGAATCATTGGATATTTTCACCTAAAATCAAATCTCCTTGAGGCACACATCAGATTTCTCTGTCCTTCTGCATTATCTACCAAGTGCACACAGGTCCTTGAGCAAAAGTAATCCCACGCATGGCTTTACCTTTACCCGGTGCAGGAATAACCCAGACTGTCTTCCCCAGCATATTTTTAATATGCACGATGGGGGCTTTATAGAGTATGTAGGAGGTTTAATTGAGCAGGGCCAGTTTGCTTGACAGATCCTCTGGTATTGACTGACCAGGTGGATTTTGCTAAATGCACGTCCCAGGGTTTGAAAGATCCACCACCCATTGCTCTCAGTGTAATTTTTTAGGAACCCATTGTATCGCTCAATTGTCCAGAGGCTGGTGCATGGTAGGGAATGTGGTATATCCACTCAATACCATGTTCTTTGGCCCAGGCGTCTATGAGGTTGTTTCGAAAATGTGTCCCATTATCTGACTCCATTCTTTCTGGCATGTCATGCCGCCATAAGACTTTCTCCTCAAGGCCTGAAATAGTGTTCCAGGCAGTGGCATGGGGCACGGCATGAGTTTCAAACCATCCGGTGGCTGCTTCCACCATTGTAAGCACACACTGATTGCCATGCCGAGTTTGTGGGAGTGTGGTATAATCAATGTGCCAGGCCTCCTCATATTTATGTGTTAACCATTGTCCTCCATACCAAAAGGGCTTTAACTGTTTGGCTTGCTTGATTGTTGCACATGTCTCACATTCATGGATTACCTGTGCAATAACATCCATGGTTAAGTCCACCCCTCAGTCATGAGCCCATCTGTATGCTGCATCTCTTCCCTGATGGCCTGAGGAGTCATGGGCCCAGAGAGCCATAAATTGTTCACCCTTATCTTGCCAGTCCAGATCTACATGAGACACCTTAACCTTAGCAGCTTGATCTGCCGGTTGGTTGTTCTGAAGTTCTTCAGTGGCCTGGATCTTCGGTACATAAGTATCTACATGGCATATTTTCACAATCAGATTCTCTACCTAAGCAGCAATATCTTGCCATAATTCAGTAGCCCAGATGGGTTTGCCTCTGCGCTGCCAGTTGCTCCGTTTCCACTGCTGTAACCACCCCCACAGCGCATTTGTCACCATCCATGAGTCAGTATAGAGGCAGAGCACTGGCCACCTTTTTGCTCAGTGCTATTCAAGGCTAGCTGTGTGGCTTTCACGTCTGCAAAGAGGCTCAATTCACCTTCTCTTTCACCAGCTTCAGCAACCCATCATGTAGGGCTCCATACAGCTGATTTGCACCTTCAGTGTTTCCCTACAATGCGATAGGACCCGTTGGTAAACGGCATATCGCTCCTCATTATCCATTAGTTTATTATATGGTGGAGCCTCTTCAACACACATTACCTCTTTCTCTGGCACCATTCCAAAATCATTGCCTTCTGGCCAAATTGTGATCATCTCCAGTATTCTTGGACGCCTGGGGCTCCCTATTCGAGCCCGCTGTGTGATTAATGCGACCCATTTACTCCACGTGGCATCAGTTGCATGGTGTGTAGAGGGGACTCTCCCTTTGAGCATCGAGCCCAGCACTGGCAGTCGGGGAGCCAGGAGGAGCTGTGCTTCAGTCCCCATCACCTCTGAAGCAGCTCAGACACCTTCGTAGGCTGCCAACATCACCTTTTCAGTTCGAGTATAGAGGGCCTCAGATCCTCTGTATCCCGAATCCAAAACCCCAGGGATTGACTCCGAGCTTCCCCTGGTGCTCTCTGCCAGAGACTCCAGGTAGGGTCATTCTTCCTGGCTGCAGTGTAGAGCACATTTCTAACATCTTGCCCTGTCAGAACTTGTTCAAAAGCTTCTTGTTGCTCTGGGCCCCATAAAAAATTGTTCACTTTCCAGGTCACTTGATAGAGAGGGCTGACAATCTGACTGTAATTTGGAATGTGCAGTCTCCAGAAACCCACAACACCTAAGAAAGCTTGTGTTTCCTTTCTGTTAGTTGGTGGGGACATAGCTGTGATTTTATTAATCACTTCCATTGGAATCTGACGACATCCTTCTTGCCATTTTACTCCTAAAAACTGAGTCGCTTGTGCAGGTCCCTTGACCTTACTGTGCTTTATGGCAAAACCAGCTCTCAGAAGGATTTGGATTATTTTCTCCCCTTTCTCAAAAACTTCTTCTGCTGTATTAACCTATGTAATGATGTAATCAGTGTACTGTAAGTGTTCCGGGGCTTCACCCTGTTCCAGTGCAGTCTGGATCAGTCAAATGGTGGGGCTGTGCTTCCACTCCTGGGGCAGTTGATTCCAGGTGTATTGGACACCCCTCCAGGTGAAAGCAAACTGTGGCCTGCATTCTGCTGCCAGAGGGATGGGGGAAAATGTGTTGGCAATATCATTCGTGCCGTACCATTTGGCTGCCTTCGACTCTAGTTCATACTGAAGTTATGGCATGTCTGGCACAGCAGCACTCAGCAGTGGTGTGACTTCATTCAGGCCACAACAGTCCACTGTCAATCTCCACTCTCCGTTAGACTTTCACACTGGCCATATGGGGCTGTTAAAGGAGGAGTGCATCTTGCTGATGACTCCTTGGCTCTTGACTTGATAAATCAGCTTATGGATAGAGATTACAGCATCTTGATTGATGCAATATTGCCGTTGGTGCACGGTTGTAGTGGCAATTGGCACCTGTTGTTCTTTGACCCTCAGCAATCCCACAACAGAAGGATCCTCTGAGAGACCAGACAACACAGACAGCTGTTTAATTCCTTCTGTTTCCAAGGCAGCTATACCAAAAGCCAACTGATATCATTTTGGGTCCTCAAAAAAACCTCTCCTGAGATAATCTATACTAAGAATACGTGGATCTTCTGGGCCAGTCACAATGGGGTGTTTTCCCCACTCTTTTCCACTTAGGCTCACCTCGGCCTCCGATAGTCAGCTGTGGAGACCCCCTGTCACTCCTGAAATACAAATGGGTTCTGCCCCTTTAAAATTTGATGGCATTAGTGTGCATTGAGCACCAGTGTCCGCTAAAGCCTTATACTGCTGGGGGTCAGATGTGCCAGGCCATCCAATCCACACAGTCAGGTAAACTCGGTTGTCCCTGTCGTGTCCGTCCCCCCCCCCCACCCCGACTGGAGGCAGGGCCCCTCTAATGTTGGCCATAATACCTGCTAACGACAAACTGCTAGTGTGGTGTGCACGAGTTTCAGCCTCATCTTAATCACTCACTTCTTGTGAATACAAGTCTGAAGTTCTTCTCATAGGATCACGAGCAAAGTCAAATTTTCTGCTCTGTTTGGGCACTTGATTACTGGAATCCAGAGTAGTGTTTCTCCTAAAAGAACCCTGGTTTGTACTTGTTCTTCCATCCAACTGACATACCTGCTCTTCTAGAAGGTAGGTAGGCTCTCCATCCCATTTCTTCATGTCTTCTCCATAGTCATGCAGGCGATGGATGCCACAGCTTCCCCCCTGGTGTATACTGGTTCTCTCGAGTATGGAAACGACTGCTCCTACTAGCCAAGTTCCTAGTCCATGCAAGTGGGGAGAAGGACATGTCCTCATTAAATTGCTGGAACTCTTGAGACAATTTCTCCACCACCATGACCGGGGAGGAAGAGACATTTTCTTTGTATTGTCATAGTCAGCAAGCCAGTTCATCCACTGATGGTCCCTCTTTGTCTCTCCAGTCCATTACTGCTAATGCATTGGTATATGAGGGTGTGCTCTGTACAAACTTCCACCACATGGGCTGGGTGCATCGGACTTCATCTGGATCTGTGGGTAGCCGTTCATTATCTGGGTCATAGGAAACCGTCTCCCACATGGCTAGTTTCCTCAAGTATTGAATACCTCTCTCCATAGTCGTTCACTTACTTAGATGACATACAAAATCTTCCTCTCTCTCACACTTGACAGGACACTCTCTCTCACTTGCCTCCAGAGACTGAGATTTTGTGTCTTCTTTCCAATGACATGTCAATGTCCCCTTCCCTAGACAGGGATCCCAGCTGCCTCACCTCCCTACCCTCTGATTCCATGCTAGTGGCCCTGCTGTCCCAGGACTGGAGCAGCCAGGTAACGAGCTGCTCACCTGGATGGCGGCTGAAATCTTTTTGTCTCACAACTCGCTCAGGGATAAGGATTAGGTGAGTATCACTGGCTCTGCCTCCTCCTCCTGTTATTGTGATGGGCTGTCCTGGCTTCGACCAGGATGGAGTTAATTTTCATTGGAGTATTTCATACCATGTGAGGTCTTGCCCAGGTGGGCGGGAAGCTTGGGCCCTCTGGGCTCTCAGCTGGGGGTTCTCTGTACGCAGTGTGCTCGTCCATCGGTATTGTTGCTGGGGGGGTGATCGCTGCACTCAGTAAACCACTGTCGCATTTTACCCATTTTCTTTTTGAACTCACTGTTGTTACTGTTGTTATCTTGTTTTATTTAGTAAATTCTTTCTTTTTATTCAATCCACGAATTCTCTTCTTTAGTCCCTCCTCTATTTTACCAGATGGGGGAGGGGGAAGTTAAGGGCCGACCACGTGCTGTCTGGCTGCCAGCTGAGGTCAAACCTCCAGACGGGCCTGGTTCATCATCACTCTGTACGCTGCGAGGGGATTTTCTTGTGTCTTTCTTCTTATGTATGGGAGCAACTGACACCATTATGGGTTGGTTCTCTGGTTCAGCTGCAGTGCCTGTCCTCGGGATTGTAGTGGCTGCAGTTTCTGTTACTTGGTTACCAGATCCAGAGCCCTTCTCTTCCTCTTGAGGGTGCTGAACAGTGTTTAATAGCACCCAGTAATCATGGGCTAGTTACCAGTACATTGCAGTGCACTGTGCCTCTCTGGAATTACCCAGGTGACAACATACTTTTTCCAAATATTCCATTAGTTCTTCAGGATTCGGCACCTGTTTGGGAGTGAAGTTCCAATACACCAGGGGTGCCCACTGATCTAGGTACTTGCCCATGATACTCTATACCCCCAGACACTCATAATTCTCCAACCTTGGGATAGATCTCCAGGTGATACTCCTAAATAGACACTTAACCTTGAAGAAAACCTGAATCACATGCAGGAACACACTGGCTCCTAACAGTAAGACGACCATGTTAATGTCAACATTCAAAGGGTATTTGAAATTCCTGAATTTCTCAAACACAATTGTAAATTGCCCCAGGGTCGATGACTGCATCCCTTCATAGATGAGCATCACATAGTACAGCAACAACAAAATCTTAACCCAGCTCTTACATACTCTGAGAAACAGCATGGGAAATACACACATCAAGTGAGGTGATAAAATCTTAAGTAGCCAAGCAATCAACTTTATTACCCATTCTGTTTGTATCTCAAACCTCAAGCCCCATTTTGGGCAACAAAAACCTTGTGGTTTGAACTCAGCCAGTAGTAAATTGCCACATGGCCAGTTGTTTACTTCCCCCTTCCCACCCCCAGTGAAATAGGAGAGGGACAAAGAATAAATTAGCAGGTTGAATTAAAAAAAAAAAAAAAATAGTAAGAAAAACAACAGTAACAACAGTAAGTCCAAACAGGCAAAATGCAGTAGTGGCTTACCGAGCAGCAACAGGTACACAGCCCGTCCCAAGCAGAGATCCTGGCCACACCAGAAAATCCTGCCACGCCGACCCCGAAACTGAAAACGGGCCATGAGAGAGCATGCATCCGCCTATATACTAAGCATGACATCATTGAGCATAATATGGAATACTCTGGACCTGGGCCTCTAGCTGTGCTCCCTCTCAGCCCAAGGAAAGTTAATTCTATCCTGGCCAAAACCAGGATACTGTTACAATGAAAATTTCCTATCATTATTTTTTGTTTAAATATAGATCATGATAATGGCTATTACAGGTTTGTTTTATTTTACATAAATCTATGTTCAGAAACTGAATAATTAAACAAGATAAGTGAATTGACACCATAAAAGAATGGAAACAAGTTTTCTTAAGTTCATACTGCAAAAATTTAAAATAATTTTAGCAGGTGGAGATGGTTGTACATTGAGTTCAACTATAAACAATAGAAGATATTTAATAGTATTAATTCCTTAATCAAGTTCTTACTCCATGTAAAGCACATATTACAAATAAAACTTATTTTTAGATTAAAGTATTACTTTCCAGTTTATAAAACTTATTTTTAGATTAAAGTATTACTTTCCAGTTTATAATGAAAATGCAATAATTTTTTTGTAAGTATATTAAGAATCTTAAAAAGAACTAATACTTTGCTTTTGGAGTTCTTGATCTCATCTAAGAAATGTTATTTTAAATATGCTGGTAGAATGCTAATATTGAATGAAAACTTCCCCTGGTGACAAAGAACAAAACCTAATGCATTTTTAGACAATATAAAGACTGAACGGTGTAAAAATTAGCCAATAATTGCACAGTAAGCCTGCTGTAGCTATGTTAATAGGTGTGACGTGGTTTAAACCCCGTTAGCAGCCAAACAACAGGCAGCCATTGCTCATTATCCTCCAAACGGGGTGATGAGGGATAGAATTGCAGGGGTAAAGGGAGTCTGATAGGTTGGGACAGTTTAATAATTGAAATAAAATAAAACAATAAAAATAATAGAAAGTACAAACAGATAGTGCACAATGCAGTTGCTCACCACCCGCTGACTGATACGCAGCCTGTTCCCATCTAGCGATCCCAAAATCCAAGATCCCAAAACCACAATCCTGGAAGCAAGAGAGAACTCCCTCCTTCCCAACCGACCTTTCTTTAAACACTGAGCATGATGTAGCATGATATGGAATATTTCATAGGCCAAGTTAGGTTCAGTGCTCTGTCTCTGCTCCCTCACAGCTTCTTGTACACCTGCACACAGGCAGGACACGGGGAGATGGAAGGTTCTTGATCTCTTAGAAACAACAGAAAACATCAGTGTATTATCAGCATTCTGATAACAAATCCCATACTGACTCCAAAACACAGCACTACTCTAGCTACTAAAAAGAAAAATTTACTATCCCAGCCAAAACTAGGGCAAAGTGATATGGCACCTTCCAAAAAGCCTAACTGATTCTGGACTGAAAATTTAATATCCGAATATATTTGGTAAAATTTGTGAAGGTGATACTTCAGAATATTTATCAGTTCAACCACTCCAAATAAGACAAAAAAAACAACAAAAAAAACCCCAAACCAAAACAAACAAACAAACAAAAAAAAAACAACAACAAAAAAAAACAACAAGCAAAATCAAACCAATCATTCTAAGCTTTTTCAGTAAGCTGTTAAACACTAGAATACGTACATGGTGGACACTTTAGAATACATAAATGCTATACATATTATGTTTAGATATAAAACAAAAAAAATATATATATGAAGCTCTTGTTACTGTTTTTGTTTTCTTAAAATGGGTGAGAAGAAAATTATTAGATATCAGGATATGATCAGTAGCTGATAAGTGTCACCAGAATAATTAACAATCACTGATATGAAACGGAATACTTTTAGTTACCTGGGCAAAACTTTGAACTGCTGAAGTCTATAGCTAACATTGGTAAGGTAGCATTGCTAAGGTATCATTGTATACTTTAGAGGTAATTAAATCAGTTTTCTTTTGGATTTGTACCCCTTTCCTGGATTTCCTGGCGATGCCTAAGAAAAATTCCCAGGTAGCTTTTCCCTTATGGCCAATTGTACCTGTCTGGTATGAAGAGGGTGTAATTTCGCTTCTCATCTGTTCCCTCAGTCATAAAAACCTTGAGGGTCTGTCTCCTCAACCGGGGCACCATTTTCATATAACAGATAGGTCCTTAATTTTCCTTATGTTAAAGTAAGGCAATTGCTCTTTTGGTCAAAGTAGGAGATCAATACAGGGGCATAGTGTTTCAATAACATGATGGGATGGAAGTTGACTCAACAATTTGTAAGTGAAAACAAGTTGAAGGTAGCAGTTGCAGCAGTCTAAAGGAGTGAGATATCAGAAACTTCACAAAGTTTTGCAAAGGCAAATGCTAATTCTTGTGCCTGGGATGGAGCAATGTTTTACTGATTAGGGATACCAATTAAACTCAGACACCAGAATGAAAAGAGCGGCATATTTTAGTTAAAATAACTAAATAATGTAACAGAATAATACAGAAAACATACAGTGAGAAAAGACAGAATAGCACCCTTAAACAAATAGGAATATACAGGGTAATGTATCAAATCATTACTACCTGAGAGAGAATAATGATTAAGAAAAGATACATCACCACTTGCATACTTTACCATCATCCAGCCCCGGTTGCAGCGAGGGTTTGGGGAGCCTGTCCCAGCAAGTGGGAAATCCTACGCAGTGCGTCCACCCCTAGGTGAGGCTGCCAAAGTCACTGTGAGCGGGTCCAGCCTTGTATACCAGAGATACACAGGCCAGAAGAGCTGGCACCTTTGTTTTAAGCGGAAATGACTGGTTCTATTCTCACGTTAGATTGTCCCAGAGCCTGGCTGGGGCTCAGGGGAGAAACTAAGTGATTTTTCCATCTTATTTAATTGATTTATGAGCAAGGTCACATGCCAGGTCACAGGACCAGACAGCTGTCTCTGTGACCCTGTTATCTTGCCTATACATAAGGAAAGATAAAAATATATATATTCAAGATAAACATGTTTAGTACAATACCTACTAGTACAATGGGTATCATCTATAAAATATACAGGATTCATCTATAGGTCAACCCTGTCTTGGGCCTATTGTCCAAGCCTTAGAACTTCAAGCAATTTCAGCCTTATAGCTTGGGGACCAAGTGGCCAGGAAACTGCTCTGGAGAAAAGTAGCTAGGAGTCATGTCAGGCAACATTTTGGAAATGTGTCAGCAATGCAGCCTTCTGGTCATGAAGTTTAACCAAACACGACTTCATTAGCAAGAACACATACAAGGAGTGAAGGGAAATGGTTTTCCACCCATATTCAGTACTCACTAAACTGTATGTGGAGAACTGTATGCAGTTTTAGGAACCCAGAACAAGAAAAAAATTGAAAAATTGCACCATGTGCAGAGGAAAGTGCCCAAGATGAGTAGAGAGCTGGAGCACATTATGTGCAAGAAGCAGCTGAGGAAGCCAGTTTTACTGGGTTTGGAAAAGAGAAAAGATACTAACATTATCTTCAATTACCTATTGGGGATTGCAAAGAGGCAGAGTCAGGCTATACATGGAGGCTCTCAACAGAAAAACAAGAGACTTCAAGGGAAATTTTGATTCAATAGAAAGAAAAAAAAATCACTACAAGGGGGTTTAAACCCTGGGACAGGTTGACTACAGAGGCTGTGGAATCCCCATCCTTGGAAGCATTCATAACTCAACTGTACAAGGTGCTGAGCAACCTGATCTGACCCTAAAGTGAGATCTGATTTTGAGCAGGGAACAAGAGCAGATGATCTCCATAACTTCTCTCCAATCCAGATTGTGCTGTTCCTCCAAGGACAAAATGTGGACACACAGATTAGACACGCATGCCCTCACACAGACACATACGAATCATATTACCATAGGATATCACACACACAAAAAAGGTATAAAATTATCTTGCTGATTTTATTCATGACATGTTCATCTTATTCTAAAAATCACATCAGTGGCAAAATAAAGCAATAAAAGTTAATCTGAGGCTTCTTCCTTTCAAATCGTGACAAAATTTCAAACTGGATCATAGTTACTCCAGCAGAGTTTTGCCTAAGCAGCAAAATATGACAGCCCTTGCACACTGAATGAAATGAGCTTGACTGATAAATACCTTGTGTTTTGCAAAGTCATATGTTGATGCAAAATAAGTATTAATTGCCTCTATTTTTTTATCTAGGAGTGTTTTGCAATTCTATTTAAATTGAAGTTACAAAAACATAAGTGACAGCAAAAAATAAGAATTAGTGGAGAGTCAGGATTACCTGACAGTAAGTATTTAGGATTTTCTGTCTTGTGGTCTTTCATTTTCATATTAATCTTTCTGCCTTCTCCTACGTTCATCTTTGACCTTCAAATTGCCTAATATTTTGAGACTTTTATTCTATTTAATAATTCACAGGCATGAAGCAAGCACAGATACAAGATTAAAAGTTTCTAAGTAATTCACATCCAGGGAAAATCTAAAACCAAACAACAAGAAAAACTAGCAACAATAGAAAAACAAAACAAAAATAAAACTACACAAGGATAATGAAGATACAAAATTATTTGCAAATGAGAAATTTTAAAATAAAGTTTTCTTCCTGTAAACTTAAATAATTCTGAGCAGCCCTGGAGGACCACACCAAGATTTGCAAGCACTGCAGTTGATCCACTCCAGAACGTGCAGTTCCAAAGTTTAGTAAGTGGAGATGATCAGGAGCTTATTTCCAAAAGAAAAACAAAACAAAACAAAACCAAAACCAAAAAAACCAAACAAAATGAACCCCAAACATTTATTCTAATGGCATTACTCAAAACACTAATATTGATGCATAGGATGGACTTGAATGCTTTTCAGGATCACCTCCAGTACTAATGACACACATAAAAGAGAATAAGAGTTCTGCTCTTGGTTACCACTTCAATAGATATGAGGATTTAGATCATTGATTGCTACTATATTAAGATTTAGTTTTTCAATGTACATAACCATCTACAGCTCTTAGAATTCAAAATGAATGCAAAATACTGCAGTCTGTAGAAAGTACAGAACTCTGATTTAACTGTGTGACTAGGAAGTAAAATGTGAAAGTCCAGATATGTTTTCTTTAATGAAAATCTGAAAATAACATTTTGACTGCAAAGGTGTTTTCTAATAAAAAGCATCATTTTACTAGCATTATAAGAAAAACAAAAGGTAGCCACATCCAGAACTATAATAAGCACCCAAATGCATAGTCTTATGGACTTCATAGCAAATATGCCCCTATGAACTGCTCTGCTTTTAAAGTTATAATTCATTATATAAAAAGCAATTTTATTTAAACACAGCATTGCTGTTTTTCCTAAAGGTGACTATCAAAAGGGTATCTTTTAAAGTAACTTTTTGGAAGTCTTTATTCTTTATGAAGAAAGCAGGAGAATTGTTTAGTACTGGGGGGGGAGAGGGTAACGTATGCATTTTATTCCATTGTTTTTACCAAGGCCTTCCCTGATTATGTTACAGGTCACAGAGAATCCATACTGTAATATTTACTCTCTAAGGGTTTTGTTGCTATATCATTAACAAATATTTTCTTTCCTCAAAGTGCTAATTAAACAAAGATAAGATGCAGTTTGAAACTTGTAGTGAAAAAACCTTTTCTCCTATTAATTGTACACACAATTTTTGAGTTGTTGGTTTTGGGGTATTTTTTAGCTTTCTTTGTGTCATAAACTTGACTTACAGGTTGACCAATACTACTTCATTACAGACATGCTTCCAACAAAGACTGTGATGGTGGAGATATGGTATTCAGAGACCAAGAGGGAGTATGAAACTGTACTACTGAAAGTTGAAACTAGACATCCTCAAACCAGGTCTAGAAGACAGAAATCTGGTTATATCCATGCAAACTTTATGAGACCTATATCAATGTTTCTGTGAAAGAGAGAAGCAGAGTCCTGAGACAAAATTATATTGTAGCCTATGTTGATTAAACATTTCCATAGTGAGAAAGCAAATAGTAATAAGAAACTCTATTGAAAAATTTTACTCCAGACATATCCTTTCAGGCTTTCTTTGTAAATTAAGAAGGTAAAGAAGAAAAGGAATAAATCTATTCCTCACCTTCTCAATTGGTTGTTAAAAAAAAAAAAAAAAAAACAACAAAAACAAACAGAAGCAATATTGTTCTCCATTCCACAGCAACTCTGGGTGAAGTAAGGAAAGTTGGGATTGTGTTGACACTTGATAAATTTTTGGTAAATGTAGTAATTTCAGAGGGCAATTGTTGACTGATTTGTTATTGTTCACTGATCTGTAAGGCAGCAGTGTTCTTGGTGCTGGCTTTGTAAGTATAACAAGCAGACCCATTTGATGTAGCAACAGTAAATATTGCATAAGGGAGATCATTAATGGGTCTTTTCAGTTCACACTGGCAGAACTGTGACAGATCTCCCATGGTTAAGTAAGGTATTAAACATTTTTCATATCACTTGTCCATTTAATTTGATTCATTTAAAGGAAAGAAATTTGAATTGTTTGGTTTTTATAAAGCTTGATTTTTTGAGCTAACATATGAGAAATACTGTTATAGATCTCAGTTACTACAGATTAAAGGTCTGTATTTTCTGTTGCTTTTCAGTATTTTTTTCAAACTAAGGAAGGAATAAAATAGATAATAATGTCTCTGGCAAATGGGTTATAGAGCATCCACTGATGTATAAGTATGAAAAAAGATAGTTTAACTCAGTATTTTCCTGATGTTCAGGAATTAAACTTCTTATATAATATTACACTGAAATGGGAAAGATCTTGCTAATCCCATCTGTGTGTTTCTTGAGTTTAATTTTATCTTTTTTTGCAAGAGAAGAAATAAATAATTGATTATTTTTAAATACAACAATCAATAGAAATTATAATTAACTTATTTTCACTTCAGTAATGCCAAAAAATTTTGAGATGCCTTATTGGCCTAAATTCAATAAGAAGGTTGTGATAGTTTTTGCTGTGATCCTGGTACTGAAAGCATTTTCATCAATGAATAAGAAAAATGGGTTTAATCCATGTGTATCTGAAAAGGCAATTGTTCCCGTGTTGCAGGAATCTCTTGCTTCCCACAGCTCACAGGCATTGAGGCAGAATCCAAGTGCTTAGCAGCTTCCTTCCTAACACACAATGAAATTGAAGGGGATATACTGGTTTTGGCTGGGATAGAGTTAATTTCCTTCAGAGTAGTTTGTATGGTACTGTGTTTTGGATTTGTGCTGAAAACAGTGTTGATAACACAAGGATGTTTTAGTCATTGCTGAGTAGTGCTTACACAGTTTCAAGGCTTTCGGGCTTTTCATACCATCCACCACTTGTGGGGGTGCACAAGAAGTTGAGAGGGGACACAGCCAGCACAGCTGACCTCAACTGGCCAAAGGGATATTCCATACCATATGACATCACGCTCAGCAATAGAAGTTGCGGGAAGAAGGAGAAAGGTGGGGATGTTTGGAGTTAGGTTATTTGTCTTCCCAGGTAACCACTACATGAGAGGGAGTCCTGCTTTCCTGGAGATGGTTGAACACCTGTCTGCTGATGAGAGGTTGTGAAACAACTCCTGGTTTTGCTTTGCTTACAAGCACAGCTTTTTTACTTTACCTATTAAACTGTCTATCTCAACCAATGAGTTTTCTCACTTTTTCCCTTCTGATTCTCAGCAAAAACATTTGGGGGGAATTGATCAAGCAGTTGTGTGGGACTTACCTGCTACTGAGGTTAAACCACAAGGTAGAAGGAAGTACCTTGATTGCCAGGCCTGGATGCTTAAGAATCATTATATAAATTTAGGATTTGAGAATTTTCAGAAAAAACATCGGGGTAACTTTGTGACTTTTTGAATCTACAGTGCAGAAATTATTGTCATCTTGAAATAAAGGCATTAAAAGCAGCTTAAATCACATTTTATCTGACAAATCTCACTCTGCATCTTTCTCTAAGTCCCTGTTTAAAGGAATCAAAGGTATATTCAAATGGATCTTTTTCTAATAATAAATTAAGCAAAAATTGAATTTTAAGATTTTTTAATTTACTCAATTTACATCATTTGTTAGAAATGTTATGGCTAGCTTGAACACAAGGTTAAATGTTTTACTGAATGAAGAACCATATGTTACATAAAAGCAGAGTATAGAACCAACAGTTCTTGGAGAATTTTTGTTTAAAAGTTTTTTACCACTCTCTTCCTATCCTGAATGTTAGCTTAGACTTTTTACAAACCAGTAGCTTCTGTTACAATTACAAATTGTTAAGTTTTCCAGCTGGTGTAACAGATGTGTTGTCTACCTTAGAACATGGTAGTTACTGGTACTAAACATTACAGGTCAGTGTTACTGGCACCATTGCCATAATGGCACAGACCTGTGGTTCACCTAGTCCAACATGCTGTCCATGTGATGGGCCAACACCAGATCTTCCTGAAGCAATTCACTACAAACAGAATAACCAGTACCTTGTATAAAGTCACCAAGTGCATTCACACAGATTTTTTCTGTGAGCATTATTGTAGCAGTGCAATGTTGCACCAACCTCATGGGTGTCTACAGAGCCCCCAGCCCCATCAGCTGCAGCATGGCAGGTGCATATCTGATTGTGATGTAAAGCACATACCTTGCTTAAATTATGAGCTGGGGTGGCAGCAAGGGTGAGGATGCAAGGAATGTCTAACTGACGATGGCCCAGAAGGTCTGACTGCTAGAGGGATCCCATCCTCCCCTGCCATCTATGAGCAATACATAAAGAATATACACTCCGACTTCTCACTGACGCACCCAGAGTCAAAACAGCAAATACCTCCTGCAAAGCCTAAGTAAAAAGTAATTTTCAGCCCAGTGCTGCCACAGTTGTAACTTACTGTGAGGTGTATTGTGTGTGAAGGCATGAAGAGACAGCACTGAGGGAAATGTAGCTAACTGCTCCCATTTGCAGCCTTTCACAGTTTGACCCCGGTCATGCTGGGTTGTGCTGTCTCATGGGGTGAAAAGATGCAACTCCCTTCAGGTCCTCTCCTTTCTCATCTCTATCTATTATCACCTCTCTGCTGTATGTACTGCATCCCCCAAAACCCCTTGCAAACATCTTGCTTCTGTCAAAATAAACTGTTACCCTAAGTAGTTACAAAGTCTTTGCAAAGCCCCCTCTAATGACAGCTAATACCTTTGTTTGAAAGCAACAATATCTTTACCTGCTAAACAGAATTTTCCATTTGCCCCTTCCATTACTGTTAGAAGCTTTTTCAAAGGCAGCCCTGAAGTGTAAATGTTCTTTGTGAACATAAAAATGTCATTTCAGTGCTTTTCTGGGAATTATTGATTTCATCTAACAAGTAGGTGAAAGTCTCCAGGGAGCAGTGTTGTGTAATTACTGCTGTGACACAGACAGCCAACACCACCCTGGACAGAAGATTTTTGATCATAATCGATATGGAGTCTACTTCTTTCACGCTCAAAGTTCCTTCAATAAAATATGGGCATGGATAACATCAAACAGGCAGGTGATATTATTTCCACTTTGACAGTCAGACCCTGAATCACCTCATTAGGAAATCTGAAATTTGAAGAGACATGTGCCTCTTTTCCTTTCTATCAATCAGCCTCTTTTTTTTTTTTTTTTTTTTTTTTTTTACTCAGTGAAAGCTCTGTCTTTTATCCTGTGTATTTTTTTATGTCCTAAATTGATTTTATTTTCAATTTCAACAAATTTCTTGAGTTTCCATTTCCTATTTGGAAACAATGGGAGAATCCATTTTCAAAAGTAAAATACAAACCTGTAAAATCAGCAGTAGCTTGGCATCTTTCCATAATGAACAACAAATGAAATCCTACAAATTTAACTTGTACTGCACTAATTGATAGTGGACAGACTTTAAATACAGATATTGATATGGGGGAGAGAGAATAGTAAGAGGGTGTTCCTGAAGTAGTCATATGTCTTTATGAATGTAAGAGGGAGCAAAATTAAGTCTTCAACCTTCGTTTCCAGGATAGACAGATTAGAGTAAAACTGGTATATATGACTGAGAAATTAACCCTGAATTTGCCTCAGTAAATGTCTGCTAAAATGTTTAAAGTATTTAAAAAGTCTTTTTTTCTTCAGGATTTCACATTATCTCTCCCAAGCCAAATGTGAAATTCAGGCATAAACACACTTGTTTCCAGGAATGCTTTTAGGAGGAAGATTGTGTCCCTGAAACAAAAGTAATGAAATGACCACATAACATCCTGCCTTTCCACTATCCATCACAAAGTCAAAGACTGGAAAACAACATGACAGGACATACGACCTAGCAAATTTTAAGCTTTTCATCTAAAGCACTGAAGTGCTAAGGCTTGGACAACCAGCCCAAGCCAGAGTTGACCTATAGAAGAATCCTGTATATTTTATAACTGAAAACCATTGTGCTAGTAGGTATTGTACTAAGTTATAACAACCCACTTACGCTGATGTAAAAAGTGCTAAAGCATTGAAATACTGAAGCCTGAACAACAGGCTCCAAGCCGAAGCTGCTGACTTAGTCTGTAATCATTAACAAAGCATGTAAACTCGCTAGTGAAAGGTGCAGCTTAGACAAAATATAATCAGTAGTGAGGAGAGAATGTATCCCACTGCCCTTGTTTAGCCTTGTTCAAGGCTGAGAACCCACGTATTGGCCTTGTTAGAAACTCCCTTGGTCTCCCCCCACCAAGTTTTAGCCAGGCTTTGGGTGGAATCCAACAGGAGACTGAAACCAGAAATTTTCTGCTCAAAACAAAGGTGCCAGCTATTCTGGCTTGTCGATCTTTGGTATATAAGGCTGGACCCGCTCACAGCGACTTTGGCAGCCTCACCTATGGGTGGATGCACTGCGTAGGATTTCCCCCTTGCCGGGACAGGCTCCCCAAACCCTCGCTGTAACCGGGGCTGCCCAGCCACTGCGGGGCTGGATGATGGTAACACATGCAAGTGGTGATGTATCTTTCTGAATCACTACTCTCTCTCATGTAGTAATGATTTGATGCATTACCCTGTATTCTCCTCTGTTGCTTTAAGTGCACTATTCTGCTTTTTCTTACTGCATGTTTTCTGTATTACACTGCTACATTACTTGGTTATCACCACTAAAATACACCTACTCTTTTCACTCTGGTGTCCGAGTTTAGTTGGTATCCTTAATCAGCAAAACAAGCACTTATGCCAGATTGGTTGATGAATCATGGCTTTTGTATCTGGATTATTCTGGACATATTTAAAGTCAAAAACTAATGCTAGGATTAACTATATTTCCCATTCAGCTCCCACTGAAGTCAATGGAGAATGGTGGAAATGTGTGTTGCTCCAAACATATACTCATGACTCTTGACTCTCTTGACTAATAAAAAAGCCTACCTTGATATTTACCCTACTTCAGACAGGATGGGTGAATCCAGAATTTCCCATTGCACCAACTGCAAATTTTGGAGAAATATCTGTACTTCAGCCTTGGCAGGATCACTCAAACTTAAGAAAAATAGAATTACCAGTGAATTTACTTCCTTTTTCACCACACATTACTTCTAGCATTTGAAGAACAAGGAGCAAATTCAAAATCCTTCCCAAAACACCTGTAAAAACACGTACATGTTAGTGTCACATTTAGAAGAATAAAAAGTTCCTTTCTGTTGCATTGCAACACTGCAGTTAGGCTATCAAAGTAAAAGGAAAATTACATGACTTCTTCATTTATTTCTTTTTGACACATACAAATGACCTTAAAAAGTATCTTTTCCTTCTTTACTTTTTTATTTAAGGATCATTAGGCACTCGTATTGCAACTTTTGTCACATGGCTGGGCAAGAATTATGTTTTTAAAAAGAGGAACTTTAATTCAGGAAGGGGGAACCATAATTTTGTGTAAGATTTGATTAACATGTTACTAAAAAATACACTTCTGACAGCAATGTAAGGATCTCAACAATAGGCACTTATTTTCACGTTTTGTCTGGAACTTCAGTTTTTTCATTCTCTGTGTTTTATGACTCAAAGTCTGACAAGATGCTGGGCTTGTACTGGACTGCAGAGGTAGCTAGTATTTTATCTATCAATGAGATGTCCCCAAGAATCTAATGACAAATTTAATGATGAATTTCTGTGAATAGGTGCTGGATTAAAGCTATTCCTGCAAATATAGCATCCTATATAAGAAGCACCTATTTCTGCTTTAAAAGAACACACAACGAGAAAAGGAAATTTGGATAATTTCTTTGAAAACTTCCAAGACTCTGATACAATCAGTTAATGGATTATGCATGTACTTTTCATTTATCCATAAAACAATGAAATTGTGGCTTTAGCTTGTGAAGGATTCAACATTATAGATACTAATACCAATTTGCTGTATTCATAAGAGACTGTGATACTACTGAAAACAATTTCTGATATTTACAATTCAGTAAAGAGACACAGTGATTAGAAAGGCCTGACTGCAATTCTTTCATTTGATTCAATTTAGCTTATGTCTTGGTATTTGTTCAGTATCAGCAAGTGGGAGAAATAATTGTGTTGTCTCCTCTTCCCAAAAGCTCTAGAAAAGTGGTTCAGAAATTTCAAACTATGTTCTTACTATCTTCAAATATAACACATCCAGCAATGGAATCTGCTTATAATTAAGTAATATTTAGTGTATTAATTCCATTGGGGATTGTTGATAATTATATCCCAGTATGATTTCCTCAAAGATATCATACAGGCCATTGATAAACAGCTGAGGAGAAAAATCAGGGGATTAACTGTAATTATAGCAAAGTGGTTTGCTATTAAACTAATTGAATAAGAAGTAATTGGATTATGTACGATCTTCAGCAGCTCCTAGACTTAAAACTTTAATTAAATTATCATACTTCTCATTCAAAAATAGAGTGGTTGAATATTAGCTATTTTGACACTGAGTAGGAGAAAAAAAAAAAGCAAAGTATTTGTGCTGAAGGCAATGTTCAATGTTAGTTTATTACAGTAACAGAAGACTGTATCTTGCCCAGCTCACTTATGCTGACCTAACTTATTTTTCATTTATACTTTATTTAAATATTACTCCTTGATTGAAAAACTGACAAAGATTTTAATCTTCTTCAATTAATGATATTACATTCATTAAACAAAACCTGTTTACTTAATTTTGTCTGAAAGTTTTTCAGATGGAAATATATGTTATTTCCTCATAGAGATTACATAAAATGTGTTGGACCGAGTAGAACAAAAAAAAGCTGATTATTTTATTACTTTATTAGACCATAAATGTAGTATGTCTAAAGTATTAATTTCATATTTTTAAATGTACTACTATTAAAAATTTATATATCTTATTTTTTCCCAAATAAATTTTTTTGGGGGAAAAAAATAAAATGCTTTTCAATGTTAAATGGACGTGGAGACTAGATGATATTCACTTCCTTTAAAAGTGATCCCTTTGAATACGATTTAAAAACAAACAAACAAACAAACTTGTTATTTGAGGTAAGATGAAGTTATTTATTAAGTAAAAATTCCTGAAACAAAAATACAAAACTTTCTCCTAAAAGCATTAAAATAGCTTCAAATAATAATAAAGTGAAATGAATAAAAAAAAAAAATCCAATAAAAAGAAAAAAAAATCTCAAAGAAAGAATGGAATTGACCATTCAGAGAAGCAAATATTTTGTGTACATACCAAGAAGTTGTCTGTATGTATACTGGTACTGAGGTTTGCAAACATAGCAAATGTTCTCTTTGGGTTCATTATACCTTCGTGCCATACTTTATGGCTAGCCTTAAATGCTGAAGTGTGTATGCAGGGTTTTTTTCTAAAAGGTTCATAACTGTAGAAAATAACCGGCTATCTTTCATAAAGATTCATTTTTTTCATATTATGGACACTGTAAGTTCTGATGTAAAATCAATAAAGGCAAGAGTAAAAAGTAATATTGTTGATAACACTGTCTGGCACAGTTAGATGGGGCCATTGAGGTACTGTTGGAAAACATAGTAAAAGATAAAACGTGCTCGAAGCATTGCTCAAAATTTAAATGGTGTAACCTCTGTGTGTGTGAAAGTCTCCAACAAGATAATGAACTGTCTTGGCTGAAGCAGTAAATAAAATTGATGGAAGGTAAGGGCATTCAGCTTTTTATAGACATAACTGAAAGTAGATGCAGTCAGGATTTTTGGATTAAAAAAAATTCTCATGGTCTCTGCATTGTTCTGAGGGGAAGAATGCTCAGTGAGGTGGACTCCTGATGGTTTAACTGGAAGTGAGGCAGCCAGACCCAATGGCTTTCAACAGGAGTCTGTTGCCTATCTTTGAAAATCTCTTATTAATCTAAAAGGATACCTAGTATATACTGTGTTCTCAGGTTCATATTCCAAGCTTCCATGGAGGGATAGCTAGCCCATAATCAACCTATCAACATTTCCATCACATCTATTAATTGGTTTTAAAAAAAAAAAAAAAAAATTACATGTAGTATATCACACTAGATTGTATAATGAATACAAGTATTTAATTCACTTTGGCATTACTTTACCTTACTTGATCTGTATTTCATCTTTTAATCTCTCTTTGGCAATTTCAGTAGTATAAACCCAGCATTCAGAATTTATCACCATGTCCAAAAAGTTCCCCAGGGAGGACTTGGCAAAGGATCCTTCCAAAAGGTGTCCCAAATATGTGGGGTAGACCACATCAAGCAGGTATGCTGAACTTCCTAAACAGGATCCAGTGCCCTAACAGGAACAGACTGCTTAAACTGTCATCCTGCTTTATTCATCCTCTTAAAACCATCAAATATTTTACAGAGAAAGTTCATACTAGCAATGTTAATCTACTTCTGTATCATCTCCACACTTGGCTTCGAACCCATCCACATCCTTCCAACACTTCATCACAGGCTATTGATGTCTGAGTGTTACTGACAGATAACACTGCAAGTGTGGAAGTGGAGATAATAACTTTAAAAGTATCAAAAGATTCATGAAAAGATTGTAGAGATAACGAACACTGATTTAAATCAAGTAAGATCTTAATAACAAGAAAAGAAGGTGAGCACATGCAATCAGTCCTGAAAAATGGAGTAGTTAAGACCTAAACTGATTTAAGAGTCAATCAAGTTTACTATACGGATATAAAGAGGCAAGATTTCTCATTGCACCATACAAAGCTTATTTTATAGGGGTAGATGTTTCAATCTTAAGAAAAAAAAGTTAATTTTTGTACATCATTTAACTGTAGTCTTTGGTCACGTAGTTAGTGGGGGATCAATCTGGGCCTAGTGTCTAGAGACAGATTTGTCTAATACTTCTAACATGGCCAATAAGATTTTGAAGTTTATGCTGTACTCCGAAGGAAAATAATTTAATAAGACTTGAATTGGAGTAATATGCTCATGCTTTTTGGTTTCTTAGCCTTGTAGCCAAGTCCCAAACTATCCAAAGATTATTGATCAATTTGTCAAGCATACCTGCTGAGAATGTTACAATAGACCAACTGAGACATAAGAAAAGAGTGCATTAGCTTTTCAGCAGCTTACTTGAAATATAAGGTAAGATCTTCACAGTGTTTCTCAGAAACAAGTTAGATGTAACTGTTACTTTGAAGATCAGCTCAGAGATGAATCAAGAATAAAAACCATGCACCTCAATAAAAGAAAATTCTTCTGGGTGTCAGACATCATTCATCAAAGTAATTTCCAAAAGTAGATACAGTTCCAAGCTAGTTTTTAGAGCCTCCTTGAAGTATTTCAGATTTAAAGGAGTTTAACCAAGTTCAACCACTGAAAATATTTTGTTTTGTTTATTCTTGTGTGTTAAACAAATTTTCAAAAATCCTCAAACTTCATCTCATTCTACTAACATTATCATTGGCATCTGATGCAGGATATTAGATAGCTAATTGACAGTGACTGGGTCATATTTCACTTTTAAAACCTATTTTTACCATCCTCTGCAATAGTCTGTCTTCAACTCTGGGAGGTTAAAATACACAAGGGCTATATAATTAGTGAGTACTGGGTACAGGCTTCTCACATTCAGCACAAAAAATAAAAGAAATACAGCCAATGTTTTTGACAGGTATAAATCCAGAGAATTTTCAGGATTCAAGGGCCAGTAACAAGATTGATTGTATTTAATACACAGTGTGTGGTTTCGTCCATATTTTTATGTGACTTCATTTTATCACTAAAAAAGACAAAGTAATGTAAAATCTGGATAAGGTTCTCTTAAAATGGAGATAAATAATTAATGTTTTCTGACAGAAACATTATGCTGTTTTATTGTGACTTTTGTACCAAAGGTTATGTGAGAATTTTGCATCAGGAATTACTGCAAATTGGAACAGAGAAAAAATATTTCAGATGGACCAAAACAAACAAAAAGATGCCTGGTTATCTGTATTCCAAACTCCCTGATGTCTGTGGATTTTCAGATTAAATATGTAGACTCACATTATAATTGCAGTGCCTAGCATAAAAGTTAGATACAGTTGTAGTTTTTGTACGCTACTTTTTAGATATGCTAGAGATTTGTTTCTACCTATTTCAGCTAAGCAATGGTAAACTCAGATTTCTAAATTTGAATATCTATCTTTAATTTCCTTTTTATCAGAAAATAAATTTGACTTTAACATGTATATGATTAGTGTTTTGTCTTTTTGCTTACCTAAATAAATTTTACTGCACAACTCAAGGGACCTGTCTTTCTGCCTGAGATATCAACAAAATTACTCTCACAGAAGTTATGTGATGAGGAAAGGTGGAGACTGAAAGAAATACTTCTGCATGAACAATATTAGGCACTTGTATCACATGTCATATATTGAAGTTTTATTTTCCTATAATGTAAGAGACTGCAATTGTAGAGATTTTATTCAATAGGATACTTTAATTTTAGTTAGAAAAATCAGAACCAGCAATCAGAATTTTATAAAAGCAAAAAATGGAAACATTATTGACAATTCCATTAAAATAGCCCGTTTTTTTTGACTAACAGGTAAAAAAATACAGTAACAAAATGGCTTGACTATTAGGCTTTTAATTTAAACACTTTCCAAATATCCTTGACAGTCCTAAAAGAAAAATAAAGATACAAAAAGCTGATGCAATTTGGTATATCCATTGCCCATACTCACAAAGAAACTTATTCAAGTCAACATGTACTAGAAAAACCTGTCAAGCTACTTCATCACAGTACTCTTATCTTCAACCCTTAGACATAAACCAAAAATAAATAGTCAACAATCAAAATTTAGAAATGTCTAAGGCATTATGTAAGCTGGTAAATGGACAATTTTATATTTAAAGTTGTCTTTTTCTTCTCCCTTTTTTTTTTCCCGTCTTTTTCTCTGTACTGTCCCATTTCTGTACTATGTAGTAAAAATTCCTATGCTTTTTGATTCTGTAATGAAGAGTACATGGCATGTAAAAATATTCCCTGTTTTGACAAATAAAGATATAGTTTTGTTTCCTCCCTCTTTTCCCTGATCCTCTTTTTAAAAAAATACCAAATTTTCATCTAACTTTCATAATCTGAAAACAAATAAATCTATCAGCCTACAGTACAAGAAGCCATGCTAATCTTTTTCAGTCTGGAAAAAAAAAAATCTAAGAAGCCTAGTTTTGAGGTCAGGCTTCCCAAAAATAAATAATAATTTCTTTGTTAGAAATAGCAAAATAAATTTTGGCCAATTAATTGCACACAGACCGTTCAAGTATGCATTCAGCAGCAGAAGGGAGTGGCTAGAGCCTCCTTTTTATTTTCATTTCAGAGATGATGAAGCAGTGGCTACAAGATGATACAGCCCTTGTATATATCAGAGGAAATCAGCCGTTAAGGTGTTTTATTAAATGCCTCCAAGAGGTGTGGATAGACTAGCTTCAGAATTCAGCAGTGTATAAGGAACACATGCAGACCGCAGCATCATGTAAACATATACCTGGGTGTTCTCCAAGCTTTCAGGTTTCTTTGGGGATTTTTTTTGGTGCTCTTGTTAGCAATGGAAGGGTGTAATGTCCATACTCCCAATAGTCCACAATGAGTATTCAGATAAGCAGTAGACTGAATTTCTCCTATACAAGGAAGATGGTAATGTGATGGATGGTAGGTTCACTACATCAAAAGTTTTGGACAAGTATGAACACCAGTGGTCCCCTTTCATTCCAAACTGCTTTTTATTTAGAAGCCTATAAGTGGTGTTACTAAGAATAACAGGTGAACTTTTATGCATGGCTCTGGAACTAAAATATGGAACAATAGCACAGTTATGAAAGACATCTCAAAAGTGATTAGATGAGAAAATGGAGAAGAAAGTACAATAGATAATTTTTAATTCCTAACTATATATTCCTGTTCTGTATGAGCAAATATAAACATCTGTATAATTTGTATTACTTTCTTTAATTTGTCAAATGTTTTGACCATTTAGAAAAACAGGCTTTAAGAACTGTGACATTGCATGCCAAGTCTGAGCTTATAAAATTTTTACAGCTGAGTTATCACCCCTTGAATACTGGCATTATAATGAAAGTGCCGACACAACCTTTACTATGGCAATGCTGCTGCAATAAAATTTATAAGGGGCAATCAAGTCTCTGGGATGTCTCAGGCACTGTCATCTCTTGATGCCTTTCTTGGTACCAAAATGGATCAAAAGATTGACAATTCAGATGATTATATTATTGTAATAGCTTGTCAAAGCAATGCTGGAAAGAACGCCGAATTGATTTGATTTTGAACATCTTTTTGTTGTTCTTTTGAGAAATATAAAATTATGTAATTCTTTCTGAAAAGAAAAGGTAAGAATTGAACTGAGGAATGGTGATCCTTGCAGACTACAATTATCATTACCTGTTATTCTTACCAAAATATGGCATGGCCTAACATATCACAAGAAGTTCAAACCACCAATAGATTCTTTAAAAAATAGTAATCAAGGACACATATAATACTGAATTTAAACTGAAAAAGAAATAGGTACTACTGCACAAAGCAGGGAAATGTTAATCATATGGTGATAGCCTATCCTCTCAAATACTTCATTCAGTTCATTCTAGAGAAAGAAGTAAGGAATGCATTACTGCACTATCAAAAATATGAAATGGGAAGGCAAACACTATGTCTTCATTTTGAATAATGATTGTTAGGAGTTGTAGACTGATCGCTTAGTATGTATGTTGAGTTAAATAAGCACTGTAACATTAAATGTTAACTGAGAATCCTCCCATTTTCTCTTCAGAATAAAACATGCTAGAAAATATATGGAAGATGTGTATGAGATGAACTTTTAGAGATATGACCAAAAAGAGTTCTCACTATTTGGAAGTCAACTCTTAAAATATGTTACATTCCTGATGGACATTATTTTGTGGAAATTCATATACATACATATGCATTAAGTTGAGAGACCATATTTATGAATAAGAAGGCATAAAATCTATAATGTCACACATCTCATACGGTTGAAAACAAATACCTCTACTACCTTAACTAGTATTGGAAAACTTTTTCTCTTTTATATTATTAAGAAAAAACCTGAAGTTATTTTCAGCATAAAAGACTAACATTTATGTTCAAATCTTTCAGTGCTTGAAGAAATCCAGTTTTATCCATGTCACTTGTCCCAAATAGATGGAGAACTGCCAATTTTACCATGTAAGTTAAAAATGCTAAAGGAAATGAAACTTGAAAAGTTAGTGAATGAAATTAATAATCAGACAAGATCAGAATTCAGCTTATCTCAGGAATTGTAAAATGCAGTAGGGTCTGTTCAGAGCCCTTTGATATCACTGAAAACAAGTATGGATTAACTGTTGATGTGCATTTTACTGAACATCCAACAGATTTAGAGAGTTTCCATGATCCTCCTTTCTTCTGAATATATCTAACATTGTTTAATGCAGAAAACCTGATAAACCATCTGTAACTAAGAACAGCATGTCATACCACCTTGTATATGTATACACACCATATAGCTGAACATCACATTTTTTAGCATCACGTATACATGTCTGCAATTTTATACTGTAATTAATGTCTAAACATCACTCCAGACAAAGGGTCCATCCAGATCAATATTCAGTGTAGAAAGGACACCATTTACACAAAGTTCGTGCTATCCTAGCTGGTCAACTCCGAAGACACATCCTCATAGGCATGTCTCTGTCACAGATGCTCAAGCTGAATAATCTGAAGACACTGCTGGGCTTCATATAATACCCTGAAAGGTTCACAAAATTCAGCCTCATGGTATGCTTTTTTTGCTTTTATAACAGATCCCCGTAAACTACAAACAAGAAATGCTTCTGCATTTTCTGAAATGCTTTGTCACATGTTTTGTGGTTTCATATAAGCATACAGCTTTTAATCTAGTGTGTTATGTTGCATGTTTTGGTTGTGACGAGGCAGTTTCTGCCTCATGAAGCTGCCAAATGTCAAGTAACTGTCATATAATTTATGATATAAATCAACATATTTTCATTTCTCCTTCTGTGTAAACCTTATGAAATTCCTAACCATGAAGTAAATCCTGAGGGAAGAACAAAAAAAGAACTGCACAAAAGAAACTGTATGTAACTAGCATGGTTATTTTTTTTTCCTTTGATAAATCAATTTCTACAAAAGTTGAAAGCCATCATGTTAGCAAGTTATAAACATTCACTATGCCTAGTAGGTAAGAAGAAAATAAGAATGACAATTTTAGGGAAATAATAAATGAACGAGCAAAAAAAGTTCTCAAATAATGAAAGAAAAATAAGACCCATTGTGTGAAGCAGCCCAGATGAATGTTACTGATGACTAGAATCATCACGGGTTGGTTTTTTGCCATGCACTGAGAAGGTACAGCAGTAGTATGAATACTTTTTCCTGAAGAAACACTGACATGTTTCTTAAATTATGCATTTATTATGGTATTTGAATATTTTTTAATACTTTCATATTTTAAGAAGTGAATATGTATACAATGCTAAGTAAAAAAAAGGCAAAGTATCAGGAGTAAAATTTGAATTAATCCTACCCTAAACAGAAACAATATCATAATTAGCTTTTTAACTTGAGTTGAGCACTCCAGAATTTATGTATTTTATTTATCGGGGGTGCAGGGCTGCGGAGTAGTAATGCAGTCACTGTTACAGCAGTTTCTAAGACTGAATCTGAATGAGGCTGCTGAGCGGAGTAGAATTCCATTTATGAAAATGAAATCATAGAACTGGCAGATGTAGAGGTACAAGATCTAAGCTTTACCCATTGGTATTCTGTCTGTTTTTCAAAGTTTAAAGATAAGTTATGTGACTTTTTTCAACTAATAATGTATTTCAAGTTGTAGCTGAGGTTTCACTTCAAAGTTAAAGGCTAAACAAGCACAACAGATTTATGTAGCTGAAGAAACAATGTTCAGAAAAAGAGACTTATTTGTCATCTTGGTGAACCTTTAAGTTCACATTTGGGAGAAACACTGCAGTAGATAAGTTTCGTACTCGGGCTTTTGCAGTCCCTGCAGACATGTCAGCACTCCCAGGCATGGAGAGACAAAAGATAGAAACTGCCTCTGATTCTGAAATAATTTAGAAACTCTAGTTTACTAGAAACACGCATGCACTAACAACTTCTAGAATGACCATGTGGGGACTCATTGCCTTTCAGCTCAGAGAATTAGTAGTTCTAGCTTGCAACATTCTGACCATATATACATCCAGTGAGAGAGTGACTGACCTTGCCTGATTTGCACGGTAGTTCACAGCCTTTTCTATAAAACTGGAAGCAGAGATTACATTCTTCTTCCAAAGAAGAGTTGAATGCATGACTGAGAGAGCAGCCTGCCCCTTCCACAGAATGTGATGACAGGACCTCAGTAGACTGGAACACAGACTGTGTGGAAGCAGCCCAGTTTTATCACCTGTTTCAGGGAAAGGTAATACACAAAGGGGTTTTGTTTGTTTGTTTGTTTGTTTGGGTTCTTTTTAGAATGCTCCCTCCTGCCCTATGTAAAGGATAAAAACCCTTGAACAAGTCATGAGAACAGAATGTCATGTGGGACTCAGCAGTAAAGAGTAAGCTACATTATGTTACTATCCGAAAGGCTGCACATCAGAACGTCCTTTTGGGACCTTGAGTCTCTGGAATTGTATATAGTTTGTATCCCACTATCTCACAGGAGGTTTCCTGAGTCAAAGCTCTTAGTCTTCTACAGTGCTTTGTAATGAATAGGTCAACATTATCAGATAGACCAAAAACATCTGGAGTTATATCAATTTAACCACCTTTTTCAGTTTATATGTCTTTAAGATACAGAATTATGGAAGGTTTAGTATTATGCATTTGCAAAAATTGTATTATAAACACTGAGAGATTCACCTCATCCTGTCTAACTTCACGTGTCGATTTGTTTCATATGTTACCTGGCAAGTAAGCCACTGCTAACGGTGGGTTTAGATGAGCAGTTACCCATTTGAATCTATGACATCTGTTCGGAGGATTATCTAACAAAACGTGCAAGAAAAACTTGCATATCTCTTTACCAGTGTGTAAGGAAACATCTTTTGTGTCCTGGATGAGGTGGTTCCTGGTCTATACCCCTACACACAGAAGAACAGCTGCAATCTTATACACACTTCTCTGTCCTGTTCCCCACTCTTCTAAAAGACATGAAAAATTAAGCCATAAGAGTAGCCTATTGAGCAGCATGTTTCATTTCTGGAGTCCTGAACTGGGTTGGCACATGAAGTTGCTTGACTCCTTTTTCTTCTCATTTAGCAAATACTCTCTTACAACAAAACAGCGGTTTTGCAAATGGGTCTTTACATTTTAAGTGAGTTTAGTCCTTATCACATGTCTTTCAAAATTTCTTTCTAGTCTTTGTTCAGTTAATAATTAATAACCCCAAGTTCTCATGAAGACTGACATGATCAAGCAGAGAGTAAAGGTCCTGTCAAGAGCTTTCTGTATGTCTGCAATTACTTTTCGTCTCTACATTCTTAGACAAATTGACCTGAGGCATTTGAATTAGCGTTTAATCTGTTTACAGAGATGTACGAGAGGAAATCTGTATCAGACTGACTGAACGCAAGCCTTGGCTTTTCCTGGTATAGTAGAGCTGAACAATAGGGAATAGTAAAGTGTCAGTGTAGAGCTTCTAGTGTTTTTTATGAGTCGGTCATTCTTCATATCTGCCATGACAGTGTCCTAGGACTCAGGTCTTCATGGAGGAGGCTGACCGTCACTCAGCGCATTAACTTGTTTCTTGAAGTTACAGTTAAAATAAAAAGGAGGGGAAAAAAAATTTAAAATCATAGTTGTAGGTTTGTGTGAGAAAAATCGACTGATTATTCATGATAGACTGATTTGAGACAATTAAATACATACAGCTTCCATATAGAAAAGAAAACATAGTAATTATTCCTTGTGTATGTATGCAGTATTAAAAAGTGAATGGAATGATTCAGATACAAACTGAAAGAGGCTTTTCTATGATAGCTGTGTGTGGTTAACTGATGTGTAAAACTAAAGAACATAAGTGATGTGTGTGTGTGTGTGTATAGCTCAGTATTCTTTTTTCCCTAAACACAGGAACTTTAATGATAACTTTAGTATAAAATCTATATATGCAATATATGGATCCAATAGAGAATTAAGCAGTGTAAACTCTGAATAAAATGCATTGCAACATTAACAGTAAGACAATACCAATAGATATAAATAAAAATAGTTATAGGAAATAAATATATGGGTAGCTTAATAATTCTCTCTTCAGTATGCTACTCCAGACTCTTTCTAGGCAGCAGTTTGGCTATATCTCTGTCTTTCACTCTCCTTCTCCAATAACTTCTGCTGACTCATTGAAAACAAACCCAAGAAAGACATTTAGGTATCCAAACACACTGAGTTCTCATACTTTCACAGCACAGTGAATGAAAGTAACAGTAAACTTTTCTTAGCCTGCTGGCTGGTATGTCTAATAGCACAATTCTTCTGTTAGTTAGTAGGGAAATGTAGGTTGTGTCCTTTTACAATAGTCAGCAGGGCAGGAAAAAGGCATCTTCTTGTTTGTCTTATCTGAAGGGTATGTGTTTAAATGGAGGAGGTCACTCCTGGAGGAGATGGCTCTTTCCCTGAGAACAACGAATGGCGAGAACAGGCAAACCAGAAGTCTCCAGCACAGCATAGACCGAGAGACTCTGAAAACAGCAGAGAGCAGGCATATGGTCTAATTTAACACTAGCAAAGAGGTGATTTTTCAAAAGTCCAGATGTGACTGCAAAATTGTTGCAACCATTGAACTGTTCAACCTAGTAGGACATAGGAAGATTTTTTTCAAAGCCTTTCTACCTTATCACAGCCTTAAAATTATCCTTATTCAAAAGAATTTCTTCTGCAGATTGTGTTCACATAAAATTTATTGTAACGTGTAAATCTTTTTAGTGTCCTTAACATGCTCTAAAAAAACAGCCATGACAGCGATCTAATTTCAGGCTCATCACAGCTGGTCAGTTAATACGTGTAACTGTGGATCAGTGGCACCTGACACAGAACCCCCTGCCATTTGCAAACTTGGTAGCAGATAAGTGCAGGAGAAATCTGAAGGTACTAGGAGCATTGTAGGGGAGCAGAAAAATGGAGGAGACAAGGGCCTGGGAGATGCTGGAGTTATCTGGTCTTTTTCATGACTAAGTCACCCAGTTCTAGAAACTAGCCATTGACTGATACAATTAACATGATCTGATGATTACTCAAGATGCTTTTGTGCTTTTTTTGCATAGGAAGGGACACAGCTTCCTGTGCGTAAGCTCCTTTCAAACAAAAAGCCTCAGAAAGCAAGAGATTCACCCAAATATTTAGAAGTTTCCATTCATCTTTTCTTGGAATGAAGGAAACATGAGTGTCCTGGACTTGTATATAAGACGAACAACATCCCTTTCTCCACTTGCTCCACTTGCTGACTTCAGAATATCTATGACAGACTTCCTCAGAAAAGATTTTGGACTAACAGGAAGTACAGCAGTATTTACTTCCAAAATGCATGGCTTGATACTTGAGAGCGAATTAGGCCAGAGACAATGTAGTTATCACTCTGCCCTCTTATGCTACTGAGACTCCAGATAAAAAAGCAAACACAAGGGACCTTACACCAAATCTTTGGAAATACATCAAAACTTGTAACACTGAGTTTATGGATTTAAGTTCCTTGCTTGGAGTATGTTTTCTGGTGTGCTTTCTCTTCCTTGTACAAAACCCCCAGTTTCCATTCATATAAGAGAACAGTGGTAGAAGATTTTAAAAATATATATATATTTTTTTTTTTAATTACACTGCCATTGTCATTATTTTTTAAATAAAACAGAGATGTCTTCAGGTCACTCTCAACCATGAATGTTGTACTTGTAGCAGTTCAATTGGAAACCCACATGAAAAATAGCTTGAGAGCTGTACAAACTGTTTGAGGTATTTCATATTTCTGCACCTAGTGTTGCAGAAGGATTTGTCAGCTAGTCTTGGCAGAACATCTGGAAAACTGTAATATGCAACATATCATCTGGTCACTCTCAGAGAAAACAGATAAGTGGTAAATAATTATGGTAATTATCTTTCCTTCCAAAGCTGTGTTCATTTGTGTCTTGGGCCTGTGAGAACTATCAACACACAGGGAATAAAATACCTCCATAAAGTATTAAGAAGAGAAATCATGTAGCCTGAAGTAGAGTTAACTAATAGCTCTTGCAGGGAAATAAGGTTCATGAACAAGTTTGTACTTCACAAACAAATTTCATTACAAGTAGAAGTGCTTCAGAGAAATAATAGCCAGCAGATCTCTGTAGGCTATTCTCAGTGCCTTTGACAAGGTGGCACGATTGATAACAATTCACCTCACCTTGAAGAAAGTTCTCTGCCTGTAATTCCCTTTTAGGCATCTCAGGGGAACAGCAGAGCTCCTATTTGAAGATTTGAAGTGTGTCCAGAGGCAGTTCTTTTGGATAAAAATATGAGGTTTTCCCTAGCAGATACAATGGCAATATTTGCATACCTTTTGAATACTTCTTTCTTTTATTTTTTTCAACCAGATATAGTGGAAAATACAGTTATAAGAACTGTAGCCATTTCTTTCAAGTTCTGAATATAACTCAATGATCATCTAAAAGCACATTCTTTTTTTCTGGACTCTAAGGAAAAGCTTGTTACATTTTACTTCAGCAGTATTCTTGTACTTCAGCCAGACACAGACATTTGGAGTTACAGTTTTTCCCAATCAACACAACATATTTACAGGAATTTTACAACTCAAATTCTGCCTCTAACTCCTCTTTAATTGCCAATAAATTCTTCCTACCAAGACACTGGATCTGACACAAGCTTTATTTCCCACAGCAAGCCCCTTCTTCATTCAGTCTCATGATTGGATATTGCCATTAGGCTGTTACCCTTTTTCTTTAGTTCCCCTTTAATTCATTCATTCAATTTATTGACACCAGCCTTTGCTTGCAAATTCCAGGGCTTAAACTCCTGATCAAGTTACTGCAGCTTAACTTTAGCTGTTATACAGTAACTGTTTGTACACATTTTGTCTGCAGCAATGTAAGTTAATGCATTTAAGGAGCTGTAGTATTAATGTTGTTCGGTCCACTTTGATTACAAGCTAAATTAAGACGCTTTACTCCACATTGTCAGTGAACTAAACCTGTTCACTTATTGGTTGTATTCAACTGATGTATGACAAAATTTTATGCGTAATAACTGAATCAAGACTTTATGCTTTATTAATTAATGTGAATCAAGCACCTAATGACCTTAACCATCTCATTTGAATGGCAATCTATACCTGTCCTCCAGAGTCTAGTTGTCCCCCACAAGAAAACCTACTTTTGTCAGGGAAACTGACTTGTGTAGGAGGGGAGCAAGACTTTCAGTCCCCAAGAATTCATTGCCATTTTCATTGTGATGAGCACAATTGAGATCTAACTTTGTTAGGTGAGGCATCTGTCTTTGGATTGTCTAAAGAAGATCTAAAGAAGTTGCTATAAAAACTGACATCAGGATTTTTAGCAGCATGAGAACAGAAATCTCCATTTTATGAATGGTACCATTTTATAAATGGTAGTTCATGGTTGATCTGGCTTCTGACCTCCTGTTGTCCATTCCTGTCCTTCCCTTACAGGTTCCCAAAGGTACAGACTTACTTGTTAACCTCCCATATCTGTCTGTCAAATATTGTCTTATAGAAAAGTAGAGCAGTTCTTTTTAACTCTTCCCACTCTTCTACTCTTAATAGCATTATTAGTCCTCTTGTATTATGCTAAATATTATAGGTTCTCTGCCCTGTCTCTGACAAGAAATGTAGTGCTGCATTGAATCATTAAATTTTACATTAAATCATTTAATGCATGGTTTCACAGTGTTGTTTCGATCATACGTATCAGAGGTTAAAATACTGACGAAAAGGACATATAAGGAAATGAAGGGGTTTTGCCAGCTTTCAACATACACCTTAGATGTCTCAAAGAAAAGAATTTGCTTTCAATCTGACTATGCATGCAACTATAAACTATAGGCAACAAGCCTACACATGGTAAATAAAGTCCTTTTGAGAAAGATCAGTCTTAAATTGAAAACTCCGAAGTTTCAAATCCTTAAAGTGGAATGTCACATGATAATTTACCAAGGACATTAAAATAACCAATCTATTTTTCATCCATTTGAATGTGTGACATTGTTGAAAAAAACTGCACCGTTAAGACAATGGGGAACTGCTGTATAAATCATGCTCAGATCTCTCGTGACAGTTATTGCAAGAGTACTAAATAAATCCAAAATAAAACATACACATACATATCACTTATAGCAGGCCAAAACTTTTCTTTAACTTTGAGTAGAAAGAAAGTCTCCATTTCTACTTATACGTAAGAAGTTCTGGCCCTATAATATAGCATAAAATACAGGGCAAGGCATTTCTCTCTCACCTCTACATTGCTGGAAAGCAGATTCCATTCTGCGTTCTAGCTCAAGTTAACACTGAACTCACTCACCAAAGTTACATTTCTAAACATTGATATTTAAACCCATTTTCAATGTAGCATGTCTCCAAAACCATTTCAATTTGAAAAATTTTTAATACACCACTGTTTAGCAAGGTGTGCATTAATTTCCTGCCTTGCTCCTGGCCTATAGATACATTTCATACATTCATTGCTTTAACTACAGAACTCAAGTCACATAACTGTATTTACAGGGGAAAAAAAGCTCCTTAGTGTTAATTAAATTTGTCACTTCTACAGACTGTTAATTAACTTGTGACCCACTTTGTGAATATCCAATGGCTTCAGTTACTTTACAAAAGTAACAAACACATTAAGCATTATGAAACTAAAAAGATGCATACAAAGTCTGTCTTTACACAAATTGTCCACTGCCATCTTCTAATCAGAAGTATTTACGTGAAATATACTGTGTGGAAAATCAATACAACCTTATTATTAGCCTAAATGTTTATTAGGTGTCATTGTCATTGTTACCTGGCAGTATGGTCAAAATTAATCTTACATGTCTTGCTTGATCTTAAGATAAATATTTTTTTCAAATTCTATGGGTAGGATACTGTTCTAGTCAAAATTTATGTATTTTGCACACTTCTCAAGTCCTGTCTGAACAAATATTCCTGGGACCAGATTCAAAAAGGCTAAAAATGGTTAACACTGTACAGGAATAAAGCAATAGCACAGGTAGAAGAGAGGAAAAAAACCCAAGGAAATTTTCATGCCATACCTATAATTGTTACTTTGATTTGTATTGACTGTGGATAGATCTGAATATAAAAAGGTACCAAAAAAAAAAAAAAATCCCAGTGCTGAATATAAAAGAATTCAATTCACTTAGTGCCTTAAAGCATCTCAGCAGTTTGTAGTTGTGTTTCCAAAGGAACAGTCTGTCTTATGATCTTAACTTGGACGAAATCTGCAACTAGCAAGTTATCCACTGAGTCCATTGAAACAAAGATTGGCCTCTCAATCTTATGCCTCTCAATCTTACAACTAAAAATTACTTCCTGATTTTTGAGACTATCTTCTCTCCTTTAGAGTTTTAAGTTTAGCTCACAAAATTGCCCTATGATCATTTTATCTAGAGGGCAGGAGGAAAGAGATACTATGGAGTCCTCATGGCTATAATAAAGGTGATTGTGGAATAATTTAATGATGGAAACAGCCACAGGATACCCCTTGGTACTCACTCAGGTCTTTTTAATCAGATATCTCTAAAGAGGAACAAGAGATGAACATGGTATTTTCTCCATGTCCATTTCTTCACACCTTTGCCTACATTACATTTCGGGGGTGTTAAGAGGATGACCTAAGAAGCAGAATAGTTATTGCTGGTGACTGTAGAGACTGTTCAGTAAATTTCATTCCTATAGGAGTGACAAAATATTTCATGCCAAAGATTTTATTTCTCACTGCTTACAAAGAGACTGGAACAGGTTGCCCAGAGAAGTTGTGGATACCCCCCTCTCTGGAAGTGTTCAAGACCAAGTTAGATGGGGCTTTGAGCTATCTGATCTAGTGGAAGGTGTCTCTGCTCACAGCAAGGGGGTTGGAACTAGATTATCTTGAATGTCCCTTCCAACCCAAATCATTCTATGCTTTTATGAAATAACAGGGTATTCCTTGTTATGTGGTTTCTGATAGGGAATATTGTATATTGGATGCAAAATCATACACATTCTACATGGATTTTTTGATGTTTTCTTGGATGCTCAGAAGATGTATCTAAAAGATAATAGCTTAACATAGGCTTTGTATCCATTTTATAACAGATCTATACATTTCTAAAGCTCTGAAGGCTGCTCACAAGTTAAGAACATGAATTGTTTTTGATTTCAGACTGAGAAAACCTAGATTTTTATAAATTCTTAGGAGCTTGGAGCTTGAATGTTTTTTTTTCCTGGCATTCCAAGTTGCTAGATATCTAATTGTCTTATAGTCCACTGTTTTAAACACTGCTTGAAAGGAAATATGTATCACAAGCTGTCCCTCAGAGATCAAATACATATTTCATTCCTGAAGTTCTGAGAAATCTTCTAGGCAGCTTTAGAGATGCTACCAAGAAACAAAAATGACATATTTCAGTTCTAAGTAGCATCTTGTCCATATATTTCTTGGTAATTCTAAAGCCTAAAGAAAACCTGTGAAACATGAAATTTAAGAATATAATATGTGGGACCAACTATCTGTGAACAAATAAAAAAGAAATAAACCACAAACAAACAAACAAACAAAAAACAGACTACCACAAACAAGCAAACAAACAAAACCCCAGGAAAACAAAAAGGTATAACTGTGGATACATCAATAGGATATGACAGAGAAGGATGGCTAATGTTTCATCACCACTGTAAAATTGCCACGGAAAAAAGGAAATGTAGTGTGAGGAGTTACCAAGCAAATATTTCTTGGTAAATGAAAACATCAATGCAGTTGCAGGAAGGAGGAGTGATAAGAGCTCACCTGAGCTACTGTTTATGCAACTGGTAGTAAATGTTCTAACAAGAAGGTTAACCATCAGCATGTGTGCAAAAGTAATTTTAGGAAGACCATTTTAGGACACTCTAAAAGAGGACTGAGAAATCATATGATGCACCAAAAAGAAGATGAGCAGGAATGTACCTGTGCTCTATTAACTGGGAATAATGACTGGATATTCAGAAGAGCTCAACACTGAAGAACAATACTGGTATACAAAAAAAAAAAAAAAAAAAAGTCTAAGTTGGAAATAAATTAGTTTAGCATGTAAATAGACTTATGGGTATTAATCTTCGGAGGGTTTTAGAAGAAGCTTGACCAGTTTTTAAATGGCACTTGGTTATTGTATAAAAGAGTTTATTTGAAATTTTATCATGCAAATGGAAGAGACTTTATCTGATAATCTATAAGGTTGCTTTTGTCCTGTATTCCTAATAAGGACCTAGAAGCTAATTCCTTGAGGTATAGTGGATATGTAGCATTCCCATACATTTTCAAAAGGCAATCTGGTGATAGTTATGGTTTTTGATTGAAAGCTTTCTTCACACTTTTTCTGTTTAAAGGTCCTTAAACATTCCCAGAAAAGTCAATACCAAACATTAAAATGTAATGGCATATATAGTTTACCAAACATTGATACTGGTAAAATTTTATAAGCAGTCTAATCTATGTAAGGCACATTCAAATTAAATTCTGATGCGAATTCTCTTCAACTATTTGTTTTTTGTTCCAGTTTTATTTATTAATAAATAAATTTATTTATTAATAAATAAAAATATTTATTTTTGTTCCAGTTTTAATTCCAGCAGTTTACCTGCAACTTCATGTGCTGTCTCTGTGATGCTCCTTCAGAGTTCACACAATTCTTTTCATATCACTCAGAACATCTGTGTTTGGGAGGGCAGGTCTGACAACTGCAGAGGTAATAAAGCTTGACCAGATGTTTAGCCAACTTTTATAAAGTTCAACAGAAATCTTGAATCCCCAGTTCACAAATGTTCTGCTCTATTCAAGCTAGTTTTGAAACTGATAGCCAGTGAATTCAGAGTGCTTCTTAAAGGGGGCAGCGATTACTTTGTACATTTTTTTTTCAGCGTAAAGGCAATAGGAACACAAGAAAGTGCCTTGTTAAACATCACAGAGCAGCTCCATAGTAAAACTGTGAATAAATACCAGGAGTGCTAGTCTGGCACTCCAATCTTCAGACTGCACTGTCTTTAACAGTTTGAGTTCATACATTATTTATACTTACCCACAAAATAATAATATTCTACAATACTGAAGAATGAAATTAGTTAACTTCCTTCATTTTGCAGAGATCACTTTGAAGGAGCAAGCATTTTTCCTAGAGATGTTTTCCTGCCTTAACTACTAAATCAAGAAGCTATTACACAGCTACACTGAAGTGCAAAAGGGTAAACTAAGCTACAAAATCTTCCCTAAAACTCAATATTGCGGCATCTAAATTGCAGTATTTGATTCTTCTTTCGGCTAGTGGTAAACATATGAAAAAGTAGCAGCTTAATGTTTTAGTGTAATCAAAGAACAGTGGTACAAATAGTGTACATAATGTAACACCATCAATAAATCTTGTGAGATAATCATAAGAATAGTAATGGAATGAGAAGGAATTTACATAACTTCTGCAAACTCATAATTACATGATGTTTCAGCAGTGTCCTTTGAAGAGCATACCAAAGATGCCTTGGGGGTATAAAATGGGTATAAAATGGATCAAATGACCACTCAAGAGTTTTTCAAGTACATCATAACACAACAATATAATTAGAATAGAGTATAATATTTTTTGTATATTATAATTTATTATTTTTAGTATCTTATATTACATGGTATTTACCATAAATAGTAATGTATATAACTTAGAAGGAACATTTTGAGGTTTGAAATGAAATGTTTTGCTTGATTTGATATTTGGTGTTTTGGGAGATGTTATTTTTCTGAAGAACTGAAGGAAAACTTTGTTTACATTTCAGAATGGAAATAAACAAAAAATATGTGAGTTTCCTAAACAATAGAAATCCAATTCTTCTCTAAACTCACCATTCAGTTACGGAATTGTATTCTGCATTTTTCCACGGGAAGATAACATATTTTATACCATTCAGGAGAAACAAAGAACCATTTAAATGGCCTAAGTGAAAAATGTGTCAAGTAATTATTGCCAAAGCTGCTTACAGGCTGCAGAATTAAAGAGAGATTTTGAAACATTAGTAACCTTACAGAAATCATGAAAGTGGCTAGATGTACTTTTGTCTAGGTTCTTTCTTCATACTAAAAAAATGAAATTGACCTTGACAAGAACTGAGTATTAAAAATATTAACACAGTTCACTGTATTCTGGGTAAGGAAGAAACATCACTAGTTCTCCCACTACCATTTTTTTATTTTGTTTTACTGCATTTCATCATAGAGTGTTTAAAAGGAGAGGCTTTTATATTGTAAGAGAAGGCAATGCTTTATGGCTTACTTTTACTGCTATTAAGATCTAATCTATCACTCGTTCAGTCGATTGTATTTGACAAGCAGCTTCTTAAACTTGAACTTTGTCATGTGGTGACAGATAACTCTGCCTGTTTGCGCAATTTCCTTTTTTGCAGAGGCTTCACTCTGAAGTGTCTCATTATTAATCACTAGCTTTAGATATGATTTATTGTACCACATAGGCTTAAAAAAGGGAAAAAAAACCAACAACAACCAAACCTGTGAAAAGACACAGGATGATAGGAAAAAGGGCTTTATAGCATCACCTTGAAAGGGTGACAAAATTATTTCCTGAGGAGACACAGAAATAGAAATGTGTTGGAAACGGGAATATATGGGAAACAGATTACCTACTTTTCCCCTTTGTTGACTCATGCTCCTGTAAAAATTGTGGAGATAGTGCACACCATACGTTAGGACACATTTTAAGGACCATAAAACAGCACATCTGAAAATACTACCATTTTTGTGGAAAAATAGTTCTGGATCCATGTGGCAAAACAATTCATTATTGTTAGTGAACTTTGAACTAAGGAACACAGATGTGTTTGGGTTTGTGGAGTTCTTTGTTTAGAGCTGAGTGTCCCAAAGTCCCAAAATGACCTTGCAGGGAATCTGCTCCAAATCCACAGGGCCTGTTGTCATTCCTCCAGTGGGCCTCAGCCTTGCCTTGGTCTGGACATCCAGCAGTGAGAATAATCTCTGTGCCTATTTGAATTTTCTTAATTTGTAACATCACAGTAACATCACAGAAACTGGCTGTAATCATGCTTCTTTCCCTTCTACTTTACCAAGCCAAAAAGTGTTTGTGTGCTTTTCTGTCTGTGTGGATTTAAAGAACACTGCAATCTAAGAAAAATTGATTTTTTGCATCCCTTCTCTTTTGGCATGAGTGGCTAGACAGAGCCATAGAGGAAACTTTTCATGCAGGGAAAACTATCAAAGCCTGAAATTGTTCTGAGTTTTGCTTTACATGACAATTCACTTGACGTTTTCTATAATTTTGTTAAGGATGGCTTTAAAACAGTGTTATATTTTAAAAAGAAGTAGTAATACTGCAAATGTTTCATTCTTGTTTTGGACATAATTGAAGAGATAAACCATTTATTGCATTCACAAAGACTTAAAATTATTACAGTGTGAATGTCACTCCTCTGGTAAATGAAGATGTGCAACAAGTTCACGTAAAATATAAAAATTCCATTCTTCTATCAATATATCTGCAAGGAATGGTTTTGCAGTTGTGACATTATTCAACCATTCTTTCTCTGATATGACTTCGGGGAGGTTTAGCTGAGAGCTGTTTTGATTTTTACATACAGATTGAGAGATGGACAGCAGAGCTAAACCAAAGCGCGTAACTTTGCATGGCGGCAGCACTGTTGGGGTGGGAGACTGGTCAGCCTGCACATTCCTCAGAGAGGTTGTAGTTTCACAGGACAGTTATTGGAAACAACCCTCCAAGGTTAATTTACAAAGACCTTTCCTATCCCAGACCTCAAAGTTAATCTACAGAGAAACATCCTATTCCAAAACCTGTTGTTCAGTTAGCTTTTTATTTGTTTCTTTCTTTTATTCTCAGAAGGTAAAACAAAATTTGTTAGGTTGCCATGTTATAAGAAGAACTGAGAACATGTTTTGAGGTCTTAGCAGTGGTTCAATGGGCTTATTTGGCTTGGGGTCACAAATAAAACCATTAAAGTGGGGCAGAGTGGCTTGGGAATGCTGGTGCTGGTGTCTACCTACCCTTTAAGTATTGTAAAGATTGACTTTTAATCAAAGTCAATAACAATTTTTTATTTGAATCTTCTCTCTGTGTATCATGAGTTTACTTTCCAGCTGATGGTGTGGTATAGCATGTACAAGTAATATGATGTCGTTTGGAAACAGATTTAGCAACGCAGACTTCTTATTTGATGACCATAATGCTAGAAAAGTGTTCATCGTGTCCATAAAGCATCTGACAAGGCTGTTGGCTGATTTTCCTTTTTTCTCGTTCTGCTCATAAGTAAAGTCTTCCTGTCAAAGGTGTTCCTGAATTTCTGTACTCTTGCTTATTATTTTTCACTTCTTCACAAGTAACTAGAAGATTCTAAATGATATTCATGTCATCACTTAGGTACGATGACCTTCTCAATGCAACATCCAGACTATTCTGCAAACAAACACCATAACCCAAAACTAAAGTCTCCATTTTTGAGGGTGTTTGCATCCTCTCACATAAACTTTGAATGTCTATCAGTACATGAAGCTGAAGTATTTAACATTTTTGTTCATAGCATAAAAATTAGATAAAACAAACATGCAGTGTCAAATAGAAAACATTCCCTAACTGGGATAACCACAGGTTCTCCTTAAAATAAATAAATAAATACATAATTCTGGATTTACTGTGGACAGACTTTATTAACAACCATTGAATCACTTTCCAATTTAAGGAAAATATCTTTTCTGTTATTCCACAAAAATAAGATTCCTAAATTATCTCAGTGCACTTATCCCCCAACAAGCAATTTTTGCTCTCTTGGGATTTAAGCATTACCACGAAATTGGGGGAATCAAACTTTTTTCCCTGTCCTTTGCATTCCCTTTCTAACTTGTACATTAAAACACCCTTTTAATGTCTATAGTAACATTCACTAACAAAGATAAGAGATTTATTCTCACATGATGGAGATTACTGTGAAAACTCAGTCACTGAACTATTATTCCATGATCTATACCTGTTGACAAGATCTTGTCAGAAAAATGTCAGGAAGAATTTCAGGAAGAAAACAGAGGAAGGTAAAAAGCCATCTTATTTGACTCCTAATTGAATTTATTTCTGTATTAAAATATGCCATAAATGAGCTACTGTAGACTATCTAATGATATTTCTATTTCATTCCATTTTTAATGGAATATCAATAGAATGATATTTCTATTTTCATTCTATTCAAAAATAGCACAAATTCTTGAGCCGATGAAGCTTCAGTGGCTTCCTGGTCATCTTATATGAATTGTATAGAGATGGTTACAACTAGTAGCAGGAGTGGCTTGTGTGGGCATCAAGACACACCATGGATCTTATTTGGCAACAACAGTGAGTAGTTGTTATGCACTTGGATTTTTGGCATGCATTTTATTAAATTAGGTCATAGGCTGAGTACCACCATTAGTGGAATATACATGGAGAAGCTCCCAAGGACAAATATCTACCTGAGTTTCAGTGATTCTGGTCCTTCAGGTTAAGCTTTTAAATAAAATCTCAGTCCTGTCCTTTTTCCCCACTGCTATGAAATCTTGTAACTTCTAGGCTTTGCACCAGAGAAATGCTTACATTTTATGCCATCACAGAGCACAGCTAGAGTCACATCTAACCACTTCTGCTGAAGAAGCTGAACTGGAATGCATAGAGTTCATATGAAAACCTGTCAGCTTTCTTAAACAGTGGTGGGGATTGCCACTTTTTGGAAAAAACCTGATTCCCTGCCAGACTGGGAGGTAAGCTTCCAAATTGTTTAAGAAATGGACAAAGCAGGTAAGTTCTGAGCAACCCTATACTGGATTTACAGAGGTTCTGCATAGGCTGGAGTTGCTACATATTAACAGATGAATCATAACACCAGGGACTTCATCCTGACAACCACTGCGAGCATCTCTACATGTATATTCACTGTTATAAGCCCTAAAACACACCCCAGAGAACTGTACTTATTGGATGCTGTTTCTTTTACTGTTTCTTTTCTGGGAACACAGAGGGACAAAAGTTGAAGGTGTATAAAATCTCACTCTAGATTAATAAATAAATAGAAAATCAAAGGAAGAGTTTTCTATACATATTGCAACAGGAAGTGAGTCTGTGCATGCCTGCAGGGTAAATACACAGAATCAAACCACTCCTTTCAGCACCTAGGAACACATTAACCAGGAAGGGTTTCAGCACAGAGCAACAGCATTCATTAAAATAGTTCATATTCTTTTCAGCTGTGAAAATTTTCACTACAGTCTTTCCTTATCACCTCAGCTGGTAAATTTGGGCTTTTGAACCAATAGGAATGCCATCTGAGTCACAAGCTTCCAATTTCTCACTGCTTGAAATCTGTTCATACCTGGAGGCAATCATGAATAGAAACATGGACAGATTATCTTCTCATACGCATAACTACACTGATATAAATAGGACAAAGTATGTGAATCTGAAGTGCGCTGAATAGACTTAAATCTGCATCTAGAACATCTAGACTGGTTAGATTCTTCACTGGTGAAAAAACAAATCAATAAACAAAACCAGAATAAAATTGTGAAAGGAAATTTTAAAATTCCAGAATAGCAAATAATAAGAATATATTTAAACTACATCTTCAGACATGATTAAAAATTTTAAAAATTTATTTTCTCTTTGTCAGAGGGGAATGGAAACTTGCATGCACTGAGAACACTATCTCTTTGTGGCATTCTTTGGTGAGACTTGTAAGAATGCTGCCATAATACCCTGCCATTGAGTGTTTTAGGAAAGGAGTCAGCTGCAGGTAGATGCATTAAATTCACCTGTCAAAGTAATTATTTCATATATTAAAATGTCAAGACCTTGAACTACAGGCAAGCAAATGCATAGTAGATTAATGGCATCTAAACTGCCCATAGCAAGTAATAGCAACATATTTTCGCATACATTTTTTTCCTCTTACAATAATGAACATGCTTATGATTTGTAAATATTATACAATAGCTTAGTAGTTTCTATCTTTAAAATTTTCCTCAAATCATGCTCTTTATAGAGTGACAGTGTAAGTTCAGGATTTGATTTGGTCTGAAAGTGTATTGTCCCTGGGGTAGATAAAATATGGAAGAAAATACCCTCTGTTTGCACTACCTCCATACACCAGACAGATTCTGACAGAATCATCATATCTTTCAATATTTTCGAGTCAACTTCTGAGCTCTCCAGCAGAGGTAACCTTTTAAAGAAACCCAGTGGACTAACGCAACAGCTGGTGCTTATCTCTGTCAGAAAGGTTCTCTCATCAGTGTTTGAGCACTGGCTTTTGCCTCTCTGTTAAGAGTCAGGCCTGGAAAGGACAGCTGGCAGAACCCCAGAACATGATGAGATTGAGAGGGCGCCTGGACTGGAGAAGTCAGATGCAACAGAGAAAGTCACTACATCTGCGCAGACAATTATTAGCTAGCAAGGCTGCAAGAGAGATTAAAATGATCAGAAAATAGAGCAAAATACGTCAGAACAAAGACAGAAATGCCACATGTGAATTGCAGGTTTGCTATATGTTTGACTAATCAATGAAATGACCTTTTGGAATCTCTATTAGACTTTCTAATTAAAAAACCCAAACAAACAACAAACAAAAAAAACCAAACCAAACCAAAAAAAAAAAAAAAAAAAAAAAAGGCAAAAAACCCCAAACAACTGAACGTCTCCTTCTCCAGCATGTGGAAATGGAATATTAAAGGTCTAAAAACCATTTGAAACATTATCTTGGAAGGAGGAACACTGAAATAGAATATATATCTTGTTAAAGACTCTTTCTGAAATAAAACTGAACTTTTATTATTATTATTATTATGCCATCCACATCCTAGAGGTGGTGGAGTCCTGCAGATATTAAGTTCTATCCAAATCTCCATGTGAAAGATAAAGAGAGGCCTGGGAATATAGGCATGCCAAGCGTTGCTAATTGGTTTTATATTTGAATAACTGGTATTCAGAAAAACAGCAGGGGGTGTGGGGGGGTTGGGTAAATTTTGTGTGTGTACAAATTGATCACTGCATCAGCCACTGGTCACTGCTTTTACAGTTGCAGGTGTTATTTACCTAACCTGAACATGTATTAACCACAGCAAGTACAAGCATAGAAAATGGATAATCCCAGTGAATCTTGGGTTTCCACCATGAAAGCTAGACTGAAAACCAAGCAGTAAAGAACTCTTAAAGTCTAAAGGTATCACATTACTGTCAATAAACTGCTTTTTACTTACTTACAAGTCTCAGGGGATGAGAGAGGTGAAGGGGATTCAGAAAGGAGAGGAAATGAATAGTGTGTATAAGTATATAGGCACAGAAAAACAAGAAATAAAACATATGGTGAAGCAATGAAAACAAATCTACACTATAAAATAACACCCAAAGAAAACAGACAGCTGGGAAGAAAAAATATGACATTCAAGAGGAAAAAAGTTTTTAAAAGGAAAAATGTTCAAATTCTCTTTAAAAAAAATAAAAAAAATAAAAAAAATAAAAGAAATTAGCTTCAAGACTGCTCAAGTCTAGTTTGTTCAATAGGATATGGTGGTTAGGTATGCCAGTTTCCCCATTCAATTCAACCCAAGTTAGTGATGTAATTAAGGTTAAGTCTTTGAGTTACAAAGGCATCTGACTTGGAAGCCATTTACATCTGGGAGCTGGAAAGAGAATTGGAATAAGATAGTCATTTTGAAAGCATTTATTAAAAAACAGCTGTGAAATATTATTATGCTTATAAATATAAAAAAGAATGGGAATACTGCAAAATATTATGTCATTTAAAATAGGATATTTGATCATTTAGTCTCTGCCTGATTTGCAGATAACATGCATAAATCAATAAGATTCATGCTGAAAAATGTTATATATGATGTTTAACGCATTTAAGAGGCAAAAAAGATATAAATGGAGAAAAAAATTAGAGGAAAATGCAAGAAAGATACCAAAGTTCAAATGTAGAGTGCACTTCCACAATGCAGATCTGTGAAGTTTTAATAAAATAGATTTAATAACACATGTCACCATTTATATCTGTATGTCTAGACAATTATCCTATTAAATGGGTTCAATAGGAAATGTTTTCTGATTATGCAGTCTGTGAACTTCACCTTTGCCTCTGTAGTTTGTTATTTCATAAGTTAAATGCAAGGGTGCTCTTCTTTTTTCCTGTGATAATACCTATCTCACACATCCTATCAGTTTTACCCTTGTCTTAATTCTAGAAAAGAGTGGTTGGATAATACACTGGCATACACAGCAGGTTAAATAAATCAGCCAGTCAGTGAACTAAAGTGGAAAAAAAAAAAAAAAAAAGATCGCAGAGATATGAAAAGCTACATTTTTTTTTTCTTCAGTGTCCTTTAATACAATTCATTTGGGCGTTTTATTAGGATGGCAGTGTAAAGAAGGTTACTAACAGTTACTTAACACTGATACACCTGGAGGTTTTGTAGCACAAAATTATTTAAAAAATGATACAAACTGAATGTTCATTCAAGGAGAAAAAGTTTGCTCCAACTTTACTACTGGGAATAAAAAAAAAAAAAAAAGAAGAGAGCTATTAGATGCCTTTATTGTACTGTCTATGCATGCAAGTTATTTTCTTTGACTGTAATAAGCAATCAGTCCTTACTGTAGGTGCTACAATGTGCCAGATACACAGATTTCTTTATCTCTCTCTTTTTTTTTTTTTTTAATGAGCAAGTACTTACATAAAATGAAAGGTCTTGAGAGTATCTCTCTAGCTATAGAGGTACACATTTAGTTTAAGTTGTGCTTGAATGTTACAAAACTCCTGAAATCTCTACAGTTATATATATGAAAGGTCATAACAAAGGAGTAATCTTTTTATTCACTTCTAGCCATTCAGTGGGCATTCAGTCTAAGCTTGTAATCTAAATAATTTACAGAGTCAGTGGAAAGAGACAAACACTTCCAGAGGGGGTCAGCCCTCCTGTGTAGGTATCTAAAACAGGGGGCATAAATTACCAGCTAGAGATGCCTCGCTGTTCTGAATGACAAGAGTAAGAAATGAGTTAAATACCTTATACCAAATGCTAAATATTAGACAAAGATAAGTAAATCTCACACTGAGAACCTGCAAAAACCAGGAAAAACTAAGCTGAAGAGTCAGTGTTGTTGTGACAAGATTTGTTTAAATTTAGTGAGATTTTTTGCTCTTCCACATATCTGAAATGATGAAAAGATGAACATCATTTTTATTGCATTGTTCACCTTCTGTTTCATCCATTACTTCTTATAACAATAAAGTTAGAATTATATAGTTACATGGGGTGTCTGTTTTGAGAGTTGTCCACATTTCTTTATTGAGAAAATCAGATTTCTCTTTGGCCATGCAAACTCTTGTTACTCCCTAATCTCATTCATGCATTAGGCAGGGCTTTACAAAAGCCCAGCATTACACTTCAGAACTGCAGAGAGAAGTCCGGAGTCTTTGAAGATTTGAAGAATCTTTGAAAATATGGTCTGGTGACCCCTTTCCAGAGCCTGTTGAGGTCACTGGAAATCTTTGCATGTACTTCAAAAGGCTCTGGATTAAATCACACACACTCCACCTCTCATATACATAACTAGGAGTATTTCAAAAAGAGTTTTGTCATATCAAAATTGAAGGAAAATTTAAACTGACTGCACGGAGATACTAAATGTCCCCAGACTGTCTGCTTAAACAGAATAAATGAGCTCCATCATGTTTCTACTGAAATTGGCTTTGCTATTCTATGACAGAAAAAAAAGTATGTTTAACATTCTGCAGCTGTCTATACAAAGCTGATCTGCAGCCAGAATGAATAATTCTGAAAGACTGATGTTTGAACACATACTATAGCACAGCAGAATTAAAGGTGAAAGTTCAAGTGCTGCAATTTCAAATTATTGATCAATGGTAATTTCTGGCACCCTTGGGTTAGTCATGCTGGTATATGGCAAGGAAGCAAACCACAAAGGTTAAGTATAAATCATCAGTACCAATGTAACTCACCCTCTTCAATTTTCCTATATTTACAAAACTGTTGGTGTTAAGTTGTGTTTCTCCTGTGTGCTTTCTGCATACATCACAGCAAGGCATATATGAATGACCATGTCTTCTGAAGGCATCGAATTAGAGAGAATACTGAAAAGAAAAGCTGCTTGTCTGTTCTTACCTATTTGTTGGATATCCTGAAAAAGATAATGTACATATTACTACTGTATCTCATGGAAACCTCAAATTACTCACCATCTACCCGTGAGAAACAAGAAAACAGACCTGTGAGAAACTAAGAAAAACAGCTTGAGAAAGCAAAAGTTGAGGCTAATCAAAGGAATGCCTCAAACACTCGCAAGACCAACCTATTGAGTCACAGGGTTCATAGAGTGGAGGTCAAAGCTGATAAGGCTGTCCGAATAACTCGAGATGCAGCTGGAGGAGGGAGGGCTGTAGAGACAGGATGGTTCTGCTCTGGTGCATCTGGCCAAATTTCAAGGGCCATATGTCCGGTGAATGACCTTTGCTTCATTATCAGTGAAATGCATATTGATGTTAATACCTCTCAATATGCTAATGAAGGCTAACATGATCATGCTAATTACATCATCCCATGAAACGCCTTACCCCTCCCTGTACATGGGATACGTAGGTATGTGGGTCAGCCTAGGGGACGAACACAAGGAAAGTGGGTATAAATCAAGGGGGGTGAAAGAAAGGGGGAGGCCTGGAGAGAGCAGTGAAGCAAAGAAGACGGATGCCAGCAAAAAAGACAGCTGCCTGCTGGAACCCTCACCGGCAGGATCAGTGCAGGAACCCAGACCGGTGATCTGTATTTCCCCATTCCCTCTATCTCCCTCTTTTCCTTTTTCCATTAAGAAATGCAAGGCATATTGTATTGCTTGCCACAACTTGCTATATACTTAGCCAATTATCGTGTGCTCAATTAGTACATTGTAGGTAGTTAATAAATGCTTGGACTTGGAGACTTGTTGTCCACTCCAGTTGGGGATCTGCAAATCTGAGTCACTTGTCCCCCTCACCTGAGTGGGACATGCCACTACCTGAACCTTTCAGAGTTGTCATCAAGAGATCCCCTTATCCTACAGGGTTTTTTCTTATTACACCTTGAAGTTATAGAAAGAACACTGTGTCTCATCAGATGCCTCCTTACCAGACTTGTTTATTAAACAGAATTTAATACTCATTTGACAAGGTTTCAAAAAAGATATTGAGTATGTTATACTAAACAGTGCTGCTATGCCACTGCACCATTAAGCACTGATCCATTCACTATGACAACATTTAGGATTACCCCCTTTCTGCATGATTCCTGTCCTTTTGGACAGCACATAGGATCTTGGTTGTGATCACTTGTAAGAATTTCAAGCATGATTCTACTCTTTCCAAAAGCAAACATATTAGGAGGAAAATAATATTTTGCCTTCCTACAGTCCCTCTGTAGTTTCATTACAAGTGGCTATTTTATTCACTTCTTACTCTGAATGATCTATGTACATTGTAAGACAGTTGTTGATTTTACACCAAAACCAGATACCGTTCATTTTGTAACAATATAGCCTGTTATAAAATATTGTCATAACTAATAACAGGTCATAGGATTTGTACTGAATTTGCAAGGCTCCAGGACTGTTATTTGTCAGGCTTTCTCTGTCTAAACTTTTCCTGACCTGTCTGCAACTTTGTTCTACTTGGTTTAACTGTGACTGTATTTTCTCTAATTGAGCAGGTGTCTATGGCTAATTTGTTTTACTTTTTTTTAATCTTTGTATGATACAATCATAGAATCATAAAATCATTTTAATATAGATAGCAGTAGCAAGCAGTTATTCCATATATAATGAGATGTTTATGACTCTCAAATGATGTTATAGTGTAGAAAAATACAGACCTCAATACCAGGAGCCTTAAGAAGCAGAGATGCAGGGTGCAGCACAGAGGAGTACAGACATGGGATAGTACAAGGTGGGCACAGGCTGGCATTGGAGACCACACACATATAACAACTCAACCTTGATGAGTTAGAGAAATACAGACCTGGAGCTGCACAAAATTGCATTTAAGAGTCAGAAGAATAACACAGAAGTAAGTCAAACATACTAAAAGTCACTATGTATGATAAATCTGGATGTAACCTGGAGCTGCAGACTAAAAAAGAAAGAGCAAGGTGTGAAAGTGCGGGGGCAAACATACAAAACTGACCTCAAGTGAATCCTAGAGTGAGGAAGAACTCATCATCAACAATAATATCCTGCTGAAAGACTCCAGATGCCAGTAACTCACTGTAAAAAACATAAACTAACATAAAAACCATAAAAAAACATAAAAAGGAAGCCTACAGAGGATGGAAGCAAGGACAGGTAGCCTGTGAGGAATACAAAGAAACTGAGTAGACAGGTGTCAGGTTAGGAAAGCCAAAGCCCTGACAGAATTAAATAATCAAGTTTGCCGATGCCACCAAGCTGTGTGGTGCAGTTGACACACTGGAGGGAAGGGATGTCATCCATAATGACCTTGACAGACTGGAGAAGTGAGCCCGTGCAAACCTCATGAAGTTCAACAAGGCCAAGTACAAGGTCCTGCAATAGGTCGAGGCAATCCCATGCACAAATACAGGCTGGATGAAGAGTCGATTAAGAGCAACCCTGCTGAGAAGGACCTGGGGTATTTGTGGATAGAAAACTATGAGACAGCAGTGTGAGTTTGCAGCCCAGAAAGCTAAATATTTAATGGGCTGCATCAAGAGAAGTGTGGCCAGGAGGTCAAGGGAGGTGATTCTCCCCTCTACTCCACTCTGGGAAGACCCCACTTGGTGTACTGTGTCCAGCTCTGGGGCTCCCAGAATAAGGACACAGACCTGCTCAAGCAAGTCTAGAGGACATCCATGAAGATGATCAGGGGGCTGAAGCACCTCCCTTGTGAGGACAGGCTGAGAGAGTTGCGGTTGTTCAACCCAGAGAAGCGAAGGCTCCAGGGAGAACTTTTAGCGGCATTTCAGTACTGAAGGAGGCCTACAGGAAAGATGGGGAGGGACTCTTTCTTAGGGAATGTAGTGGTAGGATGAGGGGTAACAGTTTTAAACTGACAGAGGGTAGATTTAGATTAGATATAAGGAAGAAATCCTTTACTGTGAGAGTGATGAGGCACTGGAATGGGTTGCCCAGAGATGCCATGGGTGCCCCCTCCCTGGAAGGAGGGGAGGTTCAAGGCCAGGTTGGACGGGGCTTTGAGCAACCTGGTCTACTGGAAGGTGTCCCTGCCTGTGACAGAGTTGTTGGAACTAGATGATCCTTAATGTCCCTTCCAACCCAAACCATTCTGTGACTATGAAAACTCCATGACCATAATTACACCTCCATCCTCCTGGCCCAGAGGTAAAGGGGAAAAGTCAGCAAAATCATATGAAATAGCTTGTTTTACTCCTGCAAGCCTTAAGGTTATCATATTGGTTAAAAAAAAAAAAAAATCATCTCAGGAAGAAGACAAGATATTAATCTTTGCATTCCTGTACTATGGATGTATGTTCTACCTCAAGATTATGCCACTGAAGAACATGTAGGCAACTATGTGCAAGCAGCAATTTAAGGATCTAGGTGTAACCCTCAGATAGGTACATGTCATGATGTAAGTCCATATCTCCTACTCTGCTGAATTTAGTTTTGTGAATTTTACTTTCATACCTGGGTAAGTACTTAAGGTCCTGCTCAGTGAAAGTCATAAAACTTTAAATTTCTACACAACATGCTACCTGAACAGTATTGTAGTTGCATAAAACATTTTTTCAAAAACCTTCCAAAGATTTAGCAGGATCTTTAAAGTGATGGCTAAGAGACCAACAAAAGCTAAAAGTAACTGCTGCTTAGACTCAGTTCATGAAAGCATGCTCTCCCATTTATCTGTGCTATCTTTCCCATGAATACAAAGAATCCAAACAGATAGATTAAACATAGAAAGAGTTAACAAAGATAATGTCAATCATCTCACATTTTGTGGGATGACTGTTGAAACAATACATTGTATTGCAAATTATATCATAGGTCTTTCATTGTTCCCGCAGTAAACTAAACAGTTCTGTCGAAAAACAGTTCCCTGTTTTTTTCACCCTCCCACTAAGGAAACAGCTACAGCCAACTACCTCTCCTGTCTCTGTTGAAAGCAACCAATAGAGAGAACACAGCTTCCAGTCTTCCTAGGTCTTTGGAAGCCTATATTCATCGTAATCGCCAAATTCTTCAGAAGTTAAAGCAGGCATGGATAAACACAGACTATAATCTGGAATATGTTTGACATATTCCTATATTTAAAGTACCCTAGAATATTGTGGTTTAAAAGAAGGAAAAAAAATGGGGGGGGGGGGGGAGAAAAAAACAGGGAGGGGGAGGAAAGGAAAAAATTAAAAAGAAAACTTCAGTATCACTGTTTTTCTTTCCTGTGAAGCACGACGTCCCTTAGGAGTACAACGGGAGTATTTCTGTCTGCTGTACTTTACAGTCATCCAGAAACTGAAGGTTTTGTAATAAAAGATGACTCCCTAGCCTTAGTTGATGAATGGCTATAATTTTCCTTTGGACATCCTGAATCATCTAGCTTGCCACAGCAGAGAAGCTCTCTAACTCTGAATTGAAGGTATAATTCTAAAACATAAGACCACTGTGGGAGGGTAACACATTGTTTGTGAATCCTTGACATTCAAGCAGTGTTGAGAAAAAAACGATGTTATTTATTTACAGAGAAGAGGATTCTGGAGTGAACTTAGTCATTTTAATGAAGAGCACAAAAACCTAATTGGGGTCCAAAAGAAGATAAACAACAGGACAAAGCAGAGCCCAGGACTGAACAGTTCCACAAATCTCAAACTTAAAAACATTATCAAGGGTATACAGCACTAAACAGGTCAGGACACAATTACATATATTAATAGCATGAGAGTAGGTTTATGGGACTCTAAATGCCATAATCCCAGCTAAGGAAATTCCTACTCAAACTACTGTCTCATGGACAGAGCTTCCTATATTCTGTAGCTGTTCTATAGGCAATCTTTCTTGCCATTCTTCCCCAGAACTAGGAATTTTGAAGCAAAGGGGCTGAAATAAAAGGGATCATCAGTTATTAAAGTGATATCGACAAAACTCTGACTTCTCAGGATGAAAAAGTAATTAATGTTTTATGTATGAAACAATACAAAGCTCTAGCATCAGCAGAAGAAAATAATGTGAAAAACAATATTATTCCTAACTGAAACTGAGTTTGGAGACCACAGTGGAACATACAGTTGTAACTCAGTGACAGTAACCAGACTAATGTCTGACAGAGAACAAGAATAATGGCAATATTTTGTAAGATGGAAAATAAAGGTGAGGAATATAGTATTGAGAGAGTGACAAGTGCAAATGTATGATAAAGATAATTTTGTGAGAGGAGGGAGTGTGATATAATTAGGACACTGGACTGCCTTATTGAAGATCTGAGTTTTGCTGCTGGAGTAAGACAGGCTAAATCCTCTATGTCTTGACAGTTGCCGAAGGACATCGTCGATGTCTTGTGAATCTGAAGGATGTAGGACAAACACAAAAATCTTTCAGTGTTTAGATTCCTACCTCTACAGTACAAAATGCTGCTTCCTTTACCTTTTCTCCAAGCTGCAAGTACATCTGTGACCACGTGTGTGTCTCTGGAATACATGCTCATGTTTGTTACTGGTTGGATCTGCAAACAGGAACGTGACAGCCACATCCATTAGCCTAGTCAGAGGCCCCAGGTCCCCAGGGCAGTGGGCTGGGATCCAGTGGTTGGGCAGGAGTGTCCTGGGCCAGAGCAGCTGCAGAACACAGCCATGCTCTTACATCACTTATCACTCTCCTCCAGATGAGATTTCAGCTAGCACATTTGTTGATGCCAGGCAATTCAGTGCAGAGGACTGTATTCACCTTCATCATTATAGTAGACCTTTTAGATCTAATCCTTACACTACAGCTCAAATCCAGATTTTGTTGTGGGTTTTTTGTTTGGTTTGGTTTTTTTTTTTTTTTTTTTCCAATAGCAATCATACAGTTTGGAAGATTTCAGATTCCTCACAGACTTTTCAAACTAGTTAGTCATCAGTAGAAAAGAATTTTTCCTATGAAATAGAAAGCCCCATACATGTTACATGGGAAATATTGAACCAACTGAAGTCAGTGATAGAGATCCTATCACACGAGCAGAATCGTGATTTCACTATCCATACCTCATACATTTTCCATCAATTTAAATGAAACCCACGAAGAATTAATAACGAATAAAACAATCCACATTTAAGTGGATGTGATTTATTTCTTTTCAAATAGTAGGAAAGTGGTGTTTCTTTACTACTAGCTGTCTGGTCAGCTGTTTATTGATTCAGAAAGTAAATACAAGCTTCAGCTTGGTAAGTATGGAATGCCCCAAGATCCTGGCAAGCCAGTCACACTTGTCAGATTTTCATACTCACTTGCCAAGACCAAATCAGGCAAGCGAGAAAACAAACACTAAGCTTGTTTTTTTTTCCCAAGTACTAAACAGAATTTTTAGGAGGAGGAAGGTATTTTTATAAATTATGTGTCCCTTATCTAGCATGTTCAAAATACAGTTGTGACTAGAGATATGTGGGTGGACAGACAAATACTCATTCAGTTTCCAGTTGAGGGCAGTAAGAAAATTTTTTTTGTAAGTGTCTGTAAACTCATGGCAACTCTATAAATAAGTACCAAATGGATTTTGTGGGATGATTTGATTTCCATTAGATTCCGTCTTCAAATATTAGTGATGTCTGATTTTCTTATTTTTGCTTCCAACAAATGGCAGCTGATAGGAAATGTAGACATGTGAGAGTGTTGCACTTTAAATGAAAAATTAACTGAAGGCCAAACCCTAAAAGAAGTTTTCAGCTTTTAGGTGACATTCAAAGCTGCATTCCAGCAAGGATTGTTGTAGCTGCACTGCTGCAACGGGGACTAAAACTGATATTCAGGTTTCCTGAAAGTAGTGTTACAAAGCATTTTATCTTCAGTAAGTTTGCCAGGGTGTAATCGGATTAGCCCAGAAAAAAAACAATCATGATTCCTGTCTGTTGAAAAGATGCAGGACTGAAAGACAGAATAATCATTCCCAAAATGGATCTGTGCAATTTCTGCAGCAACCTGTAAAGCATAAGAAATATTTCAGAAAATAATAGCTTTAAAAATCTACAGGGAAAGCACACTAAACTGATGATCTTTACCATGCTTTTCCATTAATTGCATAAATAAAGGTTATATTAAATGGAGAAAAGGTGTTTCCATCACTTTTAGTCATGTATCTTTAACTTTAAACACCATATGAGGTATGCAAACTGTCTTACTACAAACAAAACAGTACCTGCAATATTGAGTAGTTTCTCAATATACTAGTTTACGTCTAAAAATTTAAAACATGGATTCTGAAATATGCTAAACTACAAAGGCTCTGATCCAGTAAAATACTTCAATGTCTTAATACATAACTACAGAATATCCCCTCATTACTGTCAAGCTAATTTATTTGAATATTTCATATTAGGTAAATCTAGAACAAATAGTTTGCATTTCCTAGACCCAGACACAGTATTTTCACATCTGTCTTGGATCACCTTTTGGATAAAACTGTGTTTCTGCACTGAAAATGGCTATGCAAAAATCTGAATAAAACTTGCCTCTTGTGTTTTCAGACCCACACCTAGTTAGTGTATAGAACAGAACAACATGACTTATTTTTTACCTCTCAAGTCTGAAGGTAATACTGTGAAGAGGAACTTCTGAAAATTATTCTTTTTTTTTTTTTTTTGTGTGTGTGTTCACCATCAACAGAATTATTCAGCATGTTTCGATGGTATGCCAGTGTGTTCACAATATTATACTGATAAAAATCTCAGATCCTGAGGTCAAGTTTGCTTAGCCCTAGTCTGAGCAGAGAGCCAAAGTAAAAAGTACCTAGTGATGTATTTCCTAATAAAGCAAGAAGATATCAAGCTGTTGCTGGAAAAAGGTCACTTACCATCATCAAATCGACTATTCTGAATATCAGAGAGTTAGTGTTGCATGTAGAAGTCTGGGTGGGGAAAAGGTATCTAATAGCAAGAACCTAGGTAGTACAGATAGCTTTCTGTACACAGCAGACAGAATTTCATGTTTCTAGAAACCCAGGCACAGAGGAAAAAAAGCACCTAGGGCATGTGTGAAAATGCAGATTTTACACAGGTGTGGATCCAGAGCCTTCACATCTTGAGTTCCTGAAATGGGTAATGGTACCACATGGAAGATCAGCCTTCCCACATTGGAAACAGTTTGCATAAAACAAAGGATATAGAAGCTGTAGAAAGTATGACAATAAGGGACTAACTCCTTAGTTAGTGACTGGGAATTTGTACAGCCCTTTGTGGCTTATTTAATAGTAGTATTTTTAAAGTTACTTTCATATAAGTGACTGGGAATTTGTACAGCCCTTTGTTGCTTCTTTAATAGTAGTATTTTTAAAGTTACTTTCATATAAATACAAGTCTAAACACAGACTGACAGCAGGTATTCTGGTCTCTTGTTACCAGGCAGTTATGATACTTTCTTATAATAGCTGCTTGACTAAAATAATTACTTCTGTGAACTCTCAGATACACATTTCTATTATCTTTTTTAATTTTTGTACATCTTTACCTACACATCCATTAATACTTGTATGTCTGTATACAACCTTATTGACTTCACTAAGAAAATTCAGAGCATTTGTATTTTAATGTAGGTGAATCATTCTAGAAAAGAGCTCATATTTATGAAACATATGCTTTTCATAGACTGTTCTTACACTATATATGTACAAAATAATTATATGGGCTATGAAAGAAACATTCCTGTAATTGAAGCTTTGCAGACAAACAAGAAATGGTCACTGATTACATATACATACATATGTATGTACATGAGCACATATGCAAACTTGCTGACAGAATCAATGTTGTTATTCTGGTCATCAAACTCAATATTTGTTTCATTTTTCAATAAAAAGATTGTTGTGTCCAAAACAATTCATTCAGAGATGGATGCTTTTTAAATTAATTAATTCATTCTATAAAAATATGGTGTGAAGACCATATTGCAGGAAATTTAAATTCAGTTTAATCTTTCATACATTTACACTTCTATGACAGAACTGGATCTCAGTATATGGGTTAAGTCTGTATTCAAAGTAATTTATGCCAAAGATCCTGTAATCACTGTGATTTTTTGTTGTTGTTTTTAAGAAAGGAAATGGGGAAGATATACATAATTTGAACGTGGCTTTGTACATAACACTGTAAGATTTTGTGTACACTGGTTAGGTGCATAAAACAGAACATGAGCCCTACATTCTTGTTATTAAGATCATTTTTTAAGTTTCTACTTTTTGAGAAAAGCAGAAGAAAAAAGGAGCCTGGGATACATTTCTTCCCTTTCCATCAGATTTCTCTATTTTCAAGCAAGCAAAGTGCTGACACAAAAAGTAAAAACAGTAAAAACATAAACCAAAAATACTATAGAACTATAAAATAAAACAAAATACGATCATCACTGGCAAGATCTATTTAAATACTCTAAAAGCTGAAAGTAACAACTTTTTCATTCTGAAAATTAAGCAGGTTAACATAGTGTTAAGATCATAATATCTATGTTTTGCAGAACAACAGTTCAAATTTTGAAACTTAGGAGACAGATGTGCATAGGAATAACTCCCACTCAGAGAAAAGAAAAAACTCTAAAGAACATCTAGAATCTGACATATACCTATTAAAGACTTGACCAATACATGGGAAATTAATAATAAAAAAGTTTTTTAAGCTAAGAAAGCTTGTCTGGGGTATGAATGTTGAATCATTTCTTATTGTGTGCATTTTAGTAGGTTGGAATCAAGCTAACTTCGTGGAGGACAGACCTAACACAGATCTAACTTCTAGTTATGAATCCCTGTCTTGTGAAACTTAACGTAGATAACAGAAAACTTAAACCTTCCTGTTTCCAGGTAAGAAATGTATAGTCGAATATGTTTATTTTTATTGCCATCTCTGTTATATATATTGCTGGTTCTCAGTTTCCCAAGTAAGGTGTGCATCATTTGTTTTATGTGGCAAGTCTGCAGTGTTTAAATTATCTTTTTAAATGTTTCAATTTTTGGTTTTTTTTGTCAGTGTCAAAGTAGAGTGGAGGGAAGATAAGATCAATGTCACATGCATAAACTGGAAGAACATAACTGGATCAAAACATGACTCACAGCATTAATAACATGCTTCTGGGCATTACAACAGTATCCTGGAACTTAATTCAGTCAACTGTACCAACAGTCAAAATATATACTCAGTCTAAACTGTGGTACTGTGAGAGCTGTGATACAGTTACAAGAGTATTGGAGACAGATAAAAAGAAGTTTGAATATTGCTTTTCCATATTTTATCATGAAGCCTACAGAAGTCTGTGTGAAAACATGATATGACCTACCTTGTGTGTACAAAAGCAAATCCTGATATATTTAGATGAGACATTCCAGATTCATGCTGGTGTAATATGAGCACAGTATTTTACTGTTTTTGACTGTATTTGACTGAACAGTATTTGACTTGGTCTCTTTAAGGACAGATAAGTAGGACAGATATAATTTTGGAATAATATATTGTGGGAATATTATCATACTCATCAGTTTATAATACTTAAAGAAGATGATTCTTAACCTGCTCTTAAAAATCTGCAGACACTTGATAACAATGTGATCTTCCCAATTAAAAATTCTATATTAACTTTTGAAAATGCAACTTCTTGTTAGTGAAAACCAAGAAGCCTGAGATATATGCAGCTAAAGGTATTTCTTTCTGTAGTCTGTTAAAAGTTTACTTTACTTTTGTTTCAATGTAGTATGAATAACACTGCAAACAGTCACCATGGCTGTTGTGAACTAACCATTATCTTGGTCCTAAATTAAAAAAAAAGGCAAAATCTCACTTCATAGTTAACAGTAAAAAGACAAGGACAACAGAAATACAAAATGAGATTAAAAAACATATATAAAGCCAAAGAAGTCTGAAAAATCTTTTGCAAAGGAAATTCCAAAACCAGCTCTAATAATTTCTTTATCAGACCTGAATCTTAAATGAATATATTTTTGCCCAGTTGGGGAAAAGTTATTTTGAAATCAAAATAATGTCAAAATTCAAAGGTAATACCTGAGTGGTAATCACCGGGAATTTCAAGACATTCTCCATAATATATTTAAAGCTGTAAGGACCATGGGACTGAAAAATGAGACCAACCTGATCTTGATGACAATATTAAGTTCATGGGGCAGAAAGAGCAATTTGCTCAGTATTTTGTTAGTGGGTTATGTACTTAGTCTCTAACAATGTGCATCGCTCATTGTTATGGATATATGTCATCAATTTCTCTTAAAGTCTGAGGTAAGAGAATAATTAAATTGTTAATGTGTACAAATACTTAATGTATATAAATATTTAATGTTCATATTGACACATTAATCAGTGTAATGATGATACTATATTAATTATTTTTTAAGTGCTTTACTGGTTTTCTCTACCATTTACTATGAAAAGGCTAATTGTTACAGATTATACCCTCTTCTGTTCAATTCTGAATTCTGTCTTCCTTTCTCTCTCTTAACAACAAAGTGTTTCGATTTATTAAATTGAATCTTGTAAACAGATTCAATCATTTCACCAAAACACATACCCTGTTAAAACTCATAATGGCAAAGCACTGTGCATGCATGATCAGCAGTATTCCTCACCATTTACTATGTGAGTGAATACAGCTTTCATATTCATAACTATTCACGGTCAATGGCTCTGACTATGCAAGCAATGCTAAGTTTTATAGGCTATTATTTGAATAATTTATAGTTCACTTTTCTGTCCCATCTGAAATATGGATAAAGAGAAGACAGAAAAAAACTTAAAATCTGGAGGACAATAGCAGCAGATGTCTGATAGAATGCCTCTTCTATAAAGAAGACAATATATGGCATGATTAAAATTTGGGATGCTATTATTTCTTTCTACCTCACATTGAAGAATTTATGTTATTTACAGAAATGTGGTATTTTCATTTATTTTTATTACATATCTATTCCTTAATATTATTAATTTTTTGGTGTAAAACAGATTAAAGCTGGATAGCTCCCTGAGACATACTAATCATTAGAAACTGAGACATGAAAACTTGACTACTGATGCATTGGGCTCTTTCCAGTAGAAATTGTATGTCGTCGATGCTTCTAAGACAAACAATCCTGTTAGCACCGAGGAGATAAATTTATTTTTAAGTTTTTATTTGGGTTTTAAATGTCTTTACATTCAGAAGAGACTGGATTTCCTGCTGGCATGAGTGGTACAAACAAAACTTGCTCCTGATTCAGAAGTTAACGTTAGCAAATACTAGTGAGACACTGCTGGACACATTGGCCGGTGCTGCCTTTCAAGGGGGAATGTCCTTTATAAAAGGGGGATGTGTCAAATTGAAAGAGCAAGGAAGTGATGTCCGGAATACAGGTAGGTGTGCTGATGAGCGTAAAAGAAAAATGTATTAAGTACAGACGGCCTGTTGTACAATCTTCAAAATTTGTTTTATTTTGTTTCTTATTTTTCTTCTGAACTATCACAGCAAACTCCATATTTAAAAGTATCATATCAGTACATGTATGACTATGTGAGCATTGAAGCCCTTATCCTTTGGAGAAACCACTTCAAAGACCACATGGGTCAGCCAATACTGAGACACAGATGATGTAAATTCTTGTCTGTTCACATAAGAGCATCAGGATGCAGTTCAGGACATTTGGTGATCTCTGCTACATGGACAAACAAGAAAAGATAACAGGCTGCAGTCAAGGCCTGTGAATTCACACAGACCTGTCACAAGCTTGGATAGCGGTTTACTCTGCTGTTCATGACCCAGATTAGTGCTGTTTCCCCATTATCTTTGGGAGACTACATTCACTGAAGGGTGTTTTAAAACCAAACTCTGTGCTTGTCTATAGCTCAGTGCTGCATATGCAGATAGCTTGTCTGTGTCTGACCTAAATGGGGTTGTGATGTATCTCATCATTTGTATCTGATAACTCCGTCTGTTATGAAACATAGCTCAGCATGTGAATTTGAAAGCCAGATACACAGAATGGATATCATGTTATTTTTTATGCCAGAAAATAAAATATATATTAAAAAAAAAAATCTTTGAAAGGCTTATTTTGCATTGTTAAAAAAATTTCTAGAATCCTTGAGGAGTAAAGAGGGCAAAAAATGTTTAGTTCAGAACAAGAACTATAAAAGTTTCCAGCAAGAGAAATACTAAAGTTGACAGGAATCATAATTATTCACTTCCTTTCTTTTTTTTTTTTTTTTTTCCTTTTCCAAAAAATGATACAGTGGAGAAGTAATCCAGATTAAATCAAGCCAGGGTACCTTCATTTTCAAGATCCAAATTGCAACAGCATTCTCAGGTGATCCTAAACACCTGACCTCACAGTAATTTCCAGTCTTTCTGAGCTCTTCACAGCATACTGTTCACAGTCAGTATTGATCTTCTTGTTGAGCTGCACTTTTTGGGTTTTGGGGTTTCTTTCTGAGAGGGAGGAGAAATGCAAAGAACTCTCTCTTCTTTAATCTATATAGGTTCATATTTAAACAGAAGTTATTGATTTTTTTAGTATATGTATCAGCCTTCAATAATACCTTGCAAGAGTCAAACAACAAAATTATATCCAAATTTGTTCTTCCTTGTTTCCAGCTGCTATCAGCTGGATGACCTTCTCAGCCTGGTGGCGGAAATCATAGAAGAGGTCAAGAGATTAAGAAATATTAGGGAGTGTGAAAGGGAAATTGATTGGTGGAGTAACACACTAGCACCCCTGAGGCAACACGATCAAATGGAGGCTCCAAATGAGGCAGGTGATCCCTTATCCTCTTGCTACCAGGCAGAAGGAGGGGACCTAAGAGACGAGGGAGGCTGGAAACAGGTCCCTGCTCTAGGAGGCAGGAAAATCCTCTCCCGACCTCCCTCACCCTCCATGGTGTCCCTTCACAATAGATTTGGGGCCCTGGAACTTCTGAATAAAGAAGAGAAGGAGGAAGAGAATGAGACAAACAAGGAGGAAGACCAAGGTCCACCAAGCCCGGGTCATTCTAGACCAGGTATTAAAACTAGTTCTAAAAAGAACCACAGAAGAGTCATTGTAGTGGGTGACTCCATTCTGAGGGATGTCAAAGGCCCCATATGCACACTGGACCCGCTTCATAGGGAAGTCTGCTGCCTCCCTGGGGCCCGTGTGAAGGACCTTATGGCTAAACTCCCTGCTCTAGCGAGACTCAAAGACTACTATCCTCTCCTGGTTTTTCAGGTAGGTAGTGACGACATTACCAGGAGAAGTCCTAAAGCAGTGAAGAGAGGTTTCAGGGCCTTGGGAAAACTGCTTAAGGGGTCAGGGGCACAAATTGTGTTCTCCTCCATCCTTCGGTTGTAGGGATGGATGAAGAAGAATACCGGAGATCTCAGCAGATGAACTGGTGGCTCCAAGACTGGTGTTACCATCAGGGCTTTGGATTTTTCAATTATGGGTTGGTATACAGGACACCAGACCTTTTGGCATCAGATGGAATGCACCTGTCCTAGAGGGGGAAGAGGATCTTGGGGCGGGAGTTAGCTGGGCTCACTGAGACAGCTTTAAACTAGAGGTGAAGGGGGAAGGGGGCAAAACATCAGCCCATCTGAAGTGCATTTCTACCAATGCACACAGCATGGGTAACAAACAGAAGGAGCTTGAAGCCATGATGCAACAGAAAAAAATATGATGTCATTGCTCTTACAGAAACATGATGGGATGTCTCCCATGACTGGAGTGTGCCAGTTGATGACTACAAACTCTTTAGGAGGGATAGACAAGGAAGAAGAGGTGGTGAGGTGGCTCTGTATGTTAGAGACTGTTATGATTGCTTTGAGTACAAGTGTAGAGAAGAGGGGGTGGAGTGTCTTTGCGTTAGAATCAGGGGGAAGGCCAACAGGGCAGATGTTGTAGTAGGAGTCTACTATAGGCCACCCACCCAGGACAGAGAGGTGGATGAAATATTCCATAGACATTTAGAAGAAATCTCATGATCACTTACCCTTGTTCTTGTGGGAGACTTTAACTTCCCAGACATCTGCTGGATATACAACACAGCAGAGCAGGACCAGTCCCAGAGACTCCTGGAATGTGTGGGAGACAACTTCCTGACCCAGATGGTGAGTGAACCGACCAGAGAAGGTGCCTGCTGGATCTCCTCTTTGTGAACAGAGAGAAGGACTGGTGGATGATGTGGTGGTTGGAGGCCGACTAGGGCACAGTGATCATGAAATAATAGAGTTCTCTAGTCTTAGAGAGGCCAGGAGAGGTGGAAGCAGAACTGACATCCTGGACTTCAAAAGGGCTGACTTTGGACACCTGCTTGTCAGGATCCCTTGGGAGATGATCCTGAAGGGTATGTGGGTCCAGGAAGGTTGGGCACTCTTCAGGAAGGAAGCGTTAATGACTCAGGAGCAGGCTGTCCCCAGGTGCTGTAAGAGAAGCTGGTGACAGAGACCACCTTGGCTGAACAGGGAGCTTTGGCTGCAACTCAGGGAGAAAAGGAGAGTTTACAGCCTTTGGAAGAAGGGGCTAGCCGCTCACAGTGATTACAAAGATGCTGTGAGGCTATGCAGGGAAGAAATCAGGAGGTCTAAAGCCCATCTGGAAATTAATCTGGCTTCAGTAGTCAAGGACAACAAGAAAAGTCTCTGTAAGTATGTCAGTAGCAAAAGAAAGACCAGGGAGAGTCTCCGTCCACTGCTGGAGGGGTACGCAGGACGAAACATGGTAACAAGTGATGAGGAGAAGGCTGAGGTTCTTAATGCCTTCTTTGCCTCAGTCTTTAATACTAAGACTAGGGGTACTGAGGAAATCCAGCCTCCTCAGCCAGGAGACAGAGAAGGGGAGAACAACCTCCCCGCATTCCAGGAGACAGTGACCTACTGCATCACACAGACACACACAAGTCCATGGGACCAGATGGGATACACGCGAGAGTGCTGAAGGAGCTGGCTGGGGTGCTCGCCAAGCCGCTTTCCATCATTTACCAGCAGTCCTGGCTGACAGGGCAGGTCCTGACTGATTGGAAATTGGACAGTGTGAAGCCCGTCTATAAGAAGGGTCAGAAGTATGATCCAGGAAATTACAGGCCTCTCAGCTTGACTTTGGTGCCTGGGAAGCTGATGGAGCAGCTCATCCTGAGTGCCATCACACAACACATGTGGGACAACCAGATGATCAGGCCCAGTCAGCATGGGTTTATGAAAGGCAGGTCCTGCCTGACAAACCTGATCTCCTTCTCAACAGGGTGACCTGCTTATTGGATGAGGGAAAGGCTCAATTGGATGTTGTTTACCTTGACTTCAGTAAGGCCTTTGACACTGTTTCACACAGCATTCTCCTGGTGAAACTGGCTGCCTGTGGCTTGGATGGGCACACGCTTCGCTGGGGAAAAAACTGTCTGGATGGCCGGGCCCAGAGAGTTGTGGTGAACAAAGTTAAATCCAGTTGGTGGCCGGTCACGTGTGGTGACCTCCAGGGCTCGGTTTTTGAGCCACTCCTGTTTAACATCTTCATTGATGATCTAGACGAGGGCATCGAGTGCACCCCCACTAAGTTGGGTGGGAGTGTTGATCTGCTCGAGGGTAGGGAGGCTCTGCAGAGAGACCTGGACAGGCTGGAGCCATGGGCTGAGGCCAACTGTGTGAGTTTCCATAAGGCCAAATGCCGGGGGCAGCCCTTGGGCCACAACAACCCCCAGCAGTGCTACAGGCTTGGGGAGGAGTGGCTGGAGAGCTGCCAGTCAGAGAGGGACCTGGGGTGTTGATTGACAGCCGGCTGAACAGGAGCCAGCAGTGTGCCCAGGTGGCCAAGAAGGCCAATGGCATCCTGGCTTGTGTCAGCAATAGCGTGGCCAGCAGGGACAGGGGAGGGATCTGACCCCTGTCCTCGGCACTGGTGAGGCCGCACCTCGATTCCTGTGTTCAGTTTTGGGCCCCTCACTACAAAAAGGACATTGAATGACTCGAGCGTGTCCAGAGAAGGACAACGGAGCTGGTGCAGGGTCTGGAGCACAGGTCGTACGGGGAGCGGCTGAGGGAACTGGGGGTGTTTAGTCTGGAGAAGAGGAGGCTGAGGGGAGACCTCATCGCCCTCTACAGCTACCTGAAAGGAGGTTGCAGAGAGCTGGGTCTGAGCCTCTTTAACCTAGTACTAAGCGACAGGACAAAAGGTAATGGCCTAAAGTTGCGCCAGGAAAGTTTAGACTAGATGTGAGGAAGTATTTATTTCCAGAAGGGGTTGTTAGGCGTTGGAAAGGGCTGCCCAGGGCAGTGGTGGAGTCCCCATCCCTGGAGGTGTTTAAGAGTCGAGTCGACTTAGTGCTTAAGGATATGCTGTAGCTGGGAACTGTCAGTGCTAGGTTAATGGTTGGACTAGATGATCTTCAAGGTCCTTTCCAACATAGCTGATTCTTTGATTTTGTGAAATAAATCTTTTATGTCTTTAAAAGGGGTGTCATGGTTTGAACTTGGCCAGTAGTCAGTCACCACGTGGCCGGTCACTTACTTCCCCCATCTACCTAGTGAAATAGGGGAGGGACAAAAAAAGAAATTCATATGTTGAATAAAAAATATTTAAAAAAATATTAGTAACAAAACAGCAGTAAAAATAGTAAGTCCAAACAGGCGATATATAGCAGTTGCTCACCGACTGGCAACAGGTACACAGCCCGCCCCCAGCAGCAAACCCAGAAATTCCACTGCCAACCAGGAAACAATACGGACAATGAGATAGTTAGTGTCCCCTCATATGCTGAGCATGATGTCACATGATATGGAATACTCCAATAATCGATCCAGGCCCGGACGTCTAGCTGTGGTCCCTCTTAGCCCAAGGAAAGTTAACTCTATCCTGGCCAAAACCAGGACAGTCCTCACCCCTTTTTCCATACCGTTTATGTTATGCTCAGGTTCCACATACATTCTAAGGAATCACCACTCCTTTTCCCAGGTCTCACATTCCCTCAGCCTATGGGCCATCCTTCCAAAATGTCTACCGAGCTCATTTAGTCTATAACTTTGGGTTCCTTCTGTCATGACAGTCTTTAAGGTTGGAGGAATAAGATGGAGTTGGCTCAGTTGATGGAGCAGGAGGTTTTGGATGTGGCAGGAGGATGTTGCAGGGCACCAACTGCAATAACAGGTTTATTTGACAGTTTGAATCATTGGTTGTTTTCACCTAAAATCAAATCTCCTTGAGGCACACACCGGACGTTTCCGTCCTTCTACAATATCTACCAAGTGCACCTAGGTCCTTGAGCAAAAGTAATTCCACACATGGATTTACCTTTACCCAGTGCAGGAATAACCCAGATTATCTTCCCCAGCATATTTTTAATGTGCACGATGGGGACTTTATCCCCATCTACAGTATGTAGGAGGTTTAATTGAGCAAGGCCAGTTTGCTTGACAGATCCTCTGGTATTGACTGACCAGGTGGATTTTGCTAAATGCACATCCCAGGGTTTGAAAGATCCACCACCCATTGCTCTCAGTGTAGTTTTTTAGGAACCCATTGTATCGCTCAATTTTCCCAGAGACTGGTGCATGGTAGGGAATGTGATATATCCACTCAATACCATGTTCTTTGGCCCAAATGTCTATGAGGTTGTTTCGAAAATGTGTCCCATTATCTGACTCAATCCTTTCTGGCATGTGATGACGCCATAAGACTTTCTCCTCAAGGCCTGAAATGGTGTTCCAGGCAGTGGCATGGGACACAGCATAAGTTTCCAACCGTCTGGTGGCTGCTTCCACCATTGTAAGCACACACTGATTGCCATGCCGAGTTTGTGGGAGTGTGGCATAATCAATGTGCCAGGCCTCCTCATATTTATATTTTAACCATTGCACTCCATACCAAATGGGCTTTAACTGTTTGGTTTGCTTGATTGTTGCACATGTCTCACATTCATGGATTACCTGTGCAATAACATCCATGGTTAAGTCCACCCCTCAGTCATGAGCCCATCTGTATGTTGCATCTCTTCCCTGATGGCCTGAGGAGTCATGGGCCCAGAGAGCCATAAATTGTTCACCCTTATGTTGCCAGTCCTGATCAACTTGAGATACCTTAACCTTAGCAGCTTGATCTGCCTGTTGGTTGTTCTGAAGTTCTTCAGTGGCCTGGCTCTTTGGTACATGACCTTCTACATGGTGTACTTTCACAATCTGATTCTCTACTCATGCAGCAGTATCTTGCCATAATTAAGCAGCCCAGATGGGTTTGCCTCTGCGCTGCCAGTTGCTCCGTTTCCACTGCTGTAACCACCCCCACAGCCCATTTGCCACCATCCATGAGTCAGTATAGAGGTAGAGCACTGGACACCTTTTTGCTCAGTGATATTCAAGGCCAGCTGGATGGCTTTCACCTCTGCAAACTGACTCAATTCACCTTCTCCTTCAGCAGCTTCAACAACCTGTCATGTGGGGCTCCATACAACTGTTTTCCACCTTTGATGTTTCCCCACAATGCGACAGGACCTGTCAGTAATCAGGGCATATCACTTCTCATTATGCAGTAGTTTATTATCTGGTGGGGCCTCTTCAGCATGTGCTACCTCTTCCTCTGGCGCCATTCCAAAATCTTTGCCTTCTGGCCAGTTTGTAATCACTCATTCCTGGATGGCTGGGGCTCCCTATTCGAGCCCGCTGTGTGATTAATGTGACCCATTTACTCCACATGGCATCAGTTGCGTGGTGTGTAGAGGGGACTCTCCCTTTGAGCATCCAGCCCAGCACTGGCAGTCAGGGAGCCAGGAGGAGCTGTGCTTCAGTCCCCATCCCCTCTGAAGCAGCTCAGACTCCTTTGTATGCTGTAAACATCTCCTTTTCAGCTCGAGTAGAGCAGGCCTTGGATCCTCTGTATCCCCGAATCCAAAACCCCAGGGGTCGACCCCGAGCTTCCCCTGGTGCTCTCTGCCAGAGACTCCAGGTAGGGTCATTATTCCTGGCTGCAGTGTAGAGCACATTTCTAACATCTTGCCCTATCCGAACTGGCCTGAGGGCTACTGCATGAACTGTTTGCTGTTTAATTTGTTCAAAAGCTTCTTGTTGCTCTGGGCCCCATATAAAATTGTTCACTTTCCAGGTCACTTGATAGAGAGGGCTGACAATCTGGCTGTAATTTGGAATGTGCAGTCTCCAGAAACCCACAAGACCTAAGAAAGCTTGTGTTTCCTTTCTGTTATCAGTGGGGACATAGCTGTTATTTTATTAATCACTTCCATTGGAATCTGACGACATCCATCTTGCCATTTTACTCCTAAAAACTGAGTCGCTTGTGCAGGTCCCTTGACCTTACAGTGCTTTATGGCAAAACCGGCTCTCAGAAGGATTTGGATTATTTTCTCCCCTTTCTCAAAAACTTCTTCTGCTGTATTAACCTATGTAATGATGTCATCAATGTACTGTAAATGTTCTGGTGCTTCACCCTGTTCCAGTGCAGTCTGGATCAGTCAAATGGTGGGGCTGTGTTTCCACCCTTGGGGCAGTTGATTCCAAGTGTATTGGACACCCCTCCAGGTAAAAGCAAACTGTGGCCTGCATTCTGCTGCCAGAGGGATGGGGGAAAATGTGTTGGCAATGTCACTCGTGGCGTACCATTTGGCTGCCTTCGACTCTAGTTCATACTGAAGTTATGGCATGTCTGGCACAGCAGCACTCAGCAGTGGTGTGACTTCATTCAGGCCATGACAGTCCACTGTCAATCTCCACTCTCCGTTAGACTTTCACACTGGCCATATGGGGCTGTTAAAGGAGGAGTGCATCTTGCTGATGACTCCTTGGCTCTTGAGTTGATAAATCAGTTTATGGATAGGGATTACAGCGTCTCGATTGATGCAATATTGCCGTTGGTGCACGGTTGTAGTGGCAATTGGCACCTGTTGTTCTTTGACCCTCAGCAATCCCACAACAGAAGGATCTTCTGAGAGACCAGACAACACAGACAGCTGCTTAATTCATTCTGTTTTCAAGGCAGCTATACCAAAAGCCAACTCATATCATTTTGGGTCCTCAAAAAAACCTCTCCTGAGATAATCTATGCCAAGAATATATGGAGTGTCTGGGCCAGTCACAATGGGGTGGTTTTCTCACTCTTTTCCACTTAGGCTCACCTCGGCCTCCGATACAGTCAGCTGTGGAGACCCCCTGTCACTCCTGAAACACAAATGGGTTCTGCCCCTTTAAAATTTGATGACATTAGTGTGCATTGAGCACCAGTGTCCGCTAAAGCCTTATACTGCTGGGGTTCAGATGTGCCAGGACATCCAATCCACACAGTCCAGTAAACTCGGTTGTCCCTGTCCTCCACCTGGCTGGAGGCAGGGCCCCTCTAATGTTGGCCATAATACCTGCTAATGATAAATGGGTTAGTGTGGTGTGCACGGGTTTCTGCCTCATCTTGATCACTCACTTCTTGTGACTACAAATCAGTAGTTCTTCTCATAGGATCATGAGCAAAGCCAAATTTTCTGCTCTCTTTGGGCACTTGATTACTGGAATCCAGAGTAATGTTTCTCCTAAAAGAACCCTGGTTTGTACTTGTTCTTCCACCCAAGTGACATACCTGCTCTTCTAGAAGGTAGGTAGGCTCTCCATCCCATTTCTTCATGTCTTCTCCATAGTCACGCAGGCGATGGATGCCACAGCTTCCCCCCTGGTGTATACTGGTTCTCTCGAGTACGGAAATGACTGCTCCTACTAGCCAAGATCCTAGTCCATGCAGGTGGGGAGTAGAACATGTCCTCTTTAAATTGCTGGAGTTCTTGAGACAATTTCTCCATAGCCATGACCAGGGAGGAAGAGACACTTTATATTGTTGCAGTCGGCAAGCCAATTCATCCACTGTTGGTCCCTCTTTCTCTCTCCAGTCCATTACTGCTAATTCATTGGCATACGATGAGGGTGTGCTCTGTACAAACTTCTGCCACATGGGCTGGGTGCATCGGACTTCATCTGGATCTGTGGGTAGCCGTTCATTATCTGGGTCATAGGAAACCATCTCCCACATGGCTAGTGCCCTGAAGTACTGAATACGTCTCTCCATAGTCGTTCACTTACTTAGATGACATACAAAATCTTCCTCTCTCTCACACTTGACAGGACACTCTCTCTCACTTGCCTCCAGAGACTGAGATTTTGTGTCTTCTTTCCAATGACTTTGTCGATGTCCCCTTCCTTAGACAGGGATCCCAGCTGCCTCACCTCCCTACCCTCTAATTCCACACTACCGGCCCCGCTGTCCCAGGATTGGAGCAGCAAGGTAACGAGATGCTCACCTGGATGGCGGCTGAAATCATTTTGTGTCTCACAACTCGCTCAGGGATAAGGATTGGGTGACTATCACTGGCTCTGCCTCCTCTTCCTGTTATTGTGATGGGCTGTCCTGGTTCATCATCTCCCTTTACACTGTGAGAGGATTTTCTTTTTTATCTCTACTTAATATGTATGGGAGCAAATGACACCATCGTGGGTTGGTTCTCTGGTTCAGCTGCAGTGCCTGTCCTCAGGATTGTTGTGCCTGCAGTTTCTGTTACTTGGTTACCAGATCCAGAGCCCTTCTCTTCCTCTTGATGGTGCTGAACAGTGTTTAATAGCATACGGTAAGCGTGGGCTAGGTGCCAATACATTGCAGTGCACTGTGCCTCTCTGAAATTACCCAGGTGACAACATACTTTTTCCAAATATTTTACTAGTTCTTAAGTATTCTGTATCTGTTCGGGAGTCAAGTTCCAATACACCAGAGGTGCCCACTGTTCTAGATACTTGCCCATGCTACTTCACACCCCCAGCCACTCATAATTCTCCAACCTTGGTGTAGATTTCCAGGTGATACTCTTAAATAATTGCTTAACCCGGAACAAAACCTGAATCACATGCAGCAACACACTGGCTCCTAGTTGTAAGACAACTATATTAATGTCAACATTCAAAGGGTATTTGAAATTCCTGAATTTCTCAAACACAATTGTAAATGACCCCAGGGTCGATAACTGCATCCCATCACAGATGAGCATCACATAGTACAGCAACAACAAAATCTTAACCTATCTCTCACAGACGGTGAGCAACAGCATGGGAAATACATACGGCAAGTGAGGTGATAAAATCTTAAGGAGCCAAGAAATCAACATTATGATTCGTTCTGTCATTATCTCAAAGCTCTGGCCCCATGTTGGGCTCCAAAAAACTATTGTAGTTAGAGCTTGGCCTGTAATCTATTACAACGTGGCTAGTTGTTTACTTCCCACACACACCCCAGTGGGATAGGGGAGGGACAAAGAAAGAAATTAGTAGGTTTAATAAAAAAAAAAACACTTAGTAACAGTAACAAAACAACAGTAACAATAATAAGTCCAAATGGGTAATATACAGCAGTTGCTCGCCAACCAGCAACTGGTACGCAGCGTATTCCCAGCAGCAATCCCGACTGCACCAGAAATCATCCCACCGCCAACTGGGAAACCAAAACAGAAAATGAGAATGAACATGTCCCTTTATACTCTGAGCATAACTTCACATGATATGGAATATCCCAATGATTGATCCAGTTCCAGCCCTCTAGCTGTCAGACAAAGGAAAGTTAACTCTATCCTGGCTGAAACCAGGACAAGGGTTATATATTTCAGGTATTACTTAAGAAATAAAATAAAATTAAGAAAATCAATATTGCTTATATTAGAAAATTCAGTACATTTTCTCCCAGTAAGGCTTATCTATATCTTTGCCTCCCAAGACTTACCCACATAAACACAGTCTTCTTGAGCAGATATATGGAGTATTATTTGTAACAGTTATAACTCCCTTTCCATCAAGATGTTTTATGTAACTTTTTTTTCCTCTCTTTTTCCTCTTTTTCACTAAAGGGAAGGGGTGCCATCCAAAAGCACCCTGACAGGCTTGAGAAGTGGGTCCATGTGAACCCCATGAGGTTCAACATTGCCATGTACAAGGTCCTGCATCTGTGTCAGGGCAACTGCAGTATTAATACAAACTGGCAGATAAACTGTTTGAGAACAGCCCTGCAAAGGACTTTTGGATATTAGTGAATGAAAAATTGGATGTGAGCTGACAGTGTGTGCTTGCAGCCAAGAAAGTCAAACATATCCTGGGCTATGTGACCAGTACGTCAAGGGAGGTGATTCTCCCCCTTTACTCCACCTTGAGACCTCCACCTTGAGTACTGTGACCATCTCTGGGGTCCCCCATACAGGAAAGACATGGATATGTTGGAGTGGGTCTAGAGGAGGGCTACAAAAATAATCAGAGGGCTGGACCACCTCTCCTGTGCAGAAGGACTGAGACAGCTGGGGCTGTTCCAGGGACACCTTATTGCAGCCTTCAAATACATAAACAGGGCTTATAAGACAGATGGAGATAGACTTTTTACCAAGGCCTGTGGTGACAGGACAATGGCCAATGGTTTTAAACTGAGAGTATATTGAAATTGGACATAAGGAAGAACTTCTTTAAGGAGGATGGTGGGAAGCTGGAACAGGTTGCCCAGAGAGGCTGTGGATGCCCCGTCTTTGGAAGTCAGATTGGTTGGGGTTTTGAGTAACCTGATCTACTGAAAGATATCCTGCCCATGTTGGGGGAGTGGACTAGATGATATTTAAAGGTCTCTTCTAACCCTTCAAACCCAAACCATTCTATGATTCTATCAAAAATTTAATGGCTGGACTGTTAGACAGTAAGGGTTTTCATTATTTTTTTCAAGACTGTCTGTTTTTACTTTATTGTTTAAGACATATTTTAAATGAAATATTGATAAAAATAAATGTTAAGAAGATTAGAACTGAATGACTAACAACAGAGCCACCAGGTTCCCAAAAATTTTTCTAGCCCTGCAGTATACCATAATGTTATAAAAGATAGCTAAACTTATCATTCAGTGGAATAAAAGGAATAAAAGGATTTTTTTTCCAGAAGACATACATTATACAGAGATACATCTGCATCAGCTTTTAAATGCTCACATAACATTGTCTCATTGACATACACTTAAAGATATATCTGCTTTATTTGCACAGATAACCATTACATATTTTGTAATTGAAGAACACACTTGCTGATATGTATATGCAGGGTGAGGAATGATTATATTCACATTTTTATCTAATAGGCCATGCTGAACCAGAAATTTAGAATTTAGGTTTACACCCTTTTTTATGTGGAAAGCAAAGAGGAAAAAGTGATAAATGCGGGTGTGTACTGACCTCAAGTAGGTGATACAGGAATGATGGACAAGCAGTATTTTCTGTTTCTGCCTGGCTCCAGCAGCCTCATCAAGTCTCTCTGCCCTTAGTGCACTGTTGTTTCAGGTGAACAGAATGGCCCATCTTTTAATTATCTTAAGGTACTTGTTCAAACATAATTCTTGCATACAGTGCTGTAATATATTGCAATATGCAGCACAGGGTGTGATCTAGCCACTAGCACTAACAACATTGGCTGGAGTCTGTGGGTATAATGGCTAAGAAAGAGCCTTTTGTGCTGTTCTAGGTAGTTACAGCAGTTAACATCTTCATCAAACAGATAATTAGAAAGGATTTGAACCTAAAGAAGTTAGAAGGACAGTGAAGATTTTTTTTTAAGTGCAGAATGTTCATTTGCAGACTTCCATATTCAAGTTTTTAGGTTTAAACTATATATCTGAAGCTAACGTAAGTCTAGGCACACTTAGGTAGATGCATCCAGATAGACCATACAAGTTTTGCTCTTCGCAGAAGAGCAATAAGGAGTTAGTTAAATTTAGGTGGCCACTGGGAAAACTACCAATTGAAAACCAGAAGTAAGCTTCATCAAAATTAATAAAACATAGTAAGAAGCTCAGCCAAAACCAAAGATGTATAAGTAATGAATGATGATGAGTTTTTGTAAAATATTATTGCTTTTAACAAAAATGTGTTTGCAAACAGAAAAGACACACTATTTTCTTCTTAAGTAAAACCTGGAAAAGAAGCAGACATACTTGTCAAAGAGATCTTCACATAATGCACTTGGTAGAAATGTTTACATATTCTTAAAAATCACCAAGCATACTAATAGTTTAGCAAAGTGATCAATGCCATGCTGTTTGAAAAGTAGAACATGTGGAAGTAGAAGGAAACTTTGTAAGGCAATAGAGAGTGTTTCTCTACATTGTGGAAACATTTATGAGATCCATTTCTTCCCAATGACGAAACACTTTCCATTATGGAATATTTTACATATTTTTTTACCTTCTTAAGGACAATGATCTCTATTCGGACAATCAATATAAGTGGATAATGTTTCTCAAAAAAACACAAAAAATTAATCTGAGACTTCCCATAACTTAGTGTTCTTAGTGTTCTAGTTTTAAGAAAGTTTGCTATGATCCTACACACTTCCCTGCAACCCAATAGATCACTGTGCCCAGTGTGTGAGAGCTGAAGAGCCGTTTTAATCTGAAGCCACTGTGCATGGCTCCTCTGCGAAAAAAATGACTATGTTTCTAAGCTCTGATCCCTCAAGCATGCAGGTGCAACCTACAGAGCCCATTAATTAGGTTTACATGTCTTCAAGAGATCTGTGATGCCTCTCATATTTATGTGCTTTCCATTTTAGATAGAACCAGATGCCAAAGTAGCAAGTATGAAATACCATTTTAATGCACAGTTGTTCTTCTTAACTATATGTAAAGTATTGAAATGCTGGGGTTTCAACCCCAAGCCCCAAATCAAGGTTGACATATGGGTGATTCCCACAGTCCTTCACAAATGTGTGATGAGTTTGCCTTTAGGCTTCCCTCCAGGGTGCGGCCGGCCCTGCAGGGAGAGCCTTTGGGTAAATGAGCCCCGAGTGTCTGCATTAAGTAAACAAAGGTCAGGTGTCCCACTTGGGGATAAAAGCTGGGACCACTTGCAGGAGGGGGCAGTGTCTGTTTCTGAGGTGGATGCACTTTGCAGAGTTCCCTGTTGGGGAAGGACCTCCTGCCTCCCTGGGACTGGGCTCCAGTCAGGTCTGGCTTTTGTAAATGTGGGCTGTGTAAGATTCAGTATGTGGCTTCCTTGGTCTTCTGTGTTTGGCTTGCTGACTCAGTTGTCTCCTGAGTTAAACTGTTAAGTTTATTCCAAGTCAACAAGGTAATTAAAAAAAAAATAAAAATAAACAAACAAAAACAGGAGAAAAACCACCATTCAAAAAAACCAAAAACCATACAACCCTATAGTAACTTCACATTTTCAGGTATGAATCTTCTTAAATACGTTTTTAGAAGGCAGTTTTCTGAGAGTTGGAGTCTCCCGCTGAGAAGAGACTTCTTACCTGGGTATATTAAGACTTGAAAATCAGATAGAAATCATCAGAACAGGAAAGACTCCACATTTTCAGTTTAGCCTTTAACTTTTACCCTTTCTTTCTCTTGATTAAATAAATGGTGAGTAATTACAAAAAAAAAAAAAAAAAAAGAGAACACTTACGAATTTTTTTATTATTATTTTGTAGCTGTGTTGGGTTTGTGTGTGGAAGGGTTTTGGTAGTGGAGGAGGGGGCTAAAGAGTTGTCTTCTGTGAGAAGCTTCTCAAAGCTCCCCTGGCTCCAAGTTGCATATGTCTCTGGCTAGGGCCAAGTCAATTGGCAACTGTGATTGCACCTCTGTGACAATGTATTTAAGACAAGAAACTTGAGAGGAGGAGGATTTATGAGGGAAATACCTATGCAAGCACCAGAGTTAATTGAAGAAAGGTGGGGTAGGTGTGTCAGAGGAGATACTCCCTTACAGCCTGTGGCAAAGACTATGGTGTGGCAGGCTGTGCCCCTGAAGCTCATGGAGGTCCATGGTGAAGCAGATGCCCACCCACCGCCTGTGGAGGACCCCACGCCAGAGCAGTGGCTGCACCCAAAGAAGGCTGGGACTCTGAGCAAAGGCCATGTTGGAGCCTTCTGTTGCTGGGAGGACTGCAGCCCATGGGAGGGACCCACACTGGAACAGTTCATGAAGAACTGCAGCCCATGGGTGACAAACTGACTGCAGCCCCCATCCACTGCCCCTTTGCACTGCTGAGGTGGAGAAGGTTGAGAAATTGGGCGCAAAGCTGAGCCTGGGAAGAACGGAGGGGTGGGGAGAAGGTGTTTTTAAGATGTAGTTGTATTTCTCACTGTCCTACTCCGTTTGGCTGGTAAATCAAGTGCTGTTGGTGGTGATGTTCACATTAAATTATTTTTCTTACCCAGTCTAGTGTGTCTTTTGCCTGTGACTATATTTTGTGAGTCATCCCTCCCTGTTCTTGTCTTGATCCTCAAGTCTTTTATTTTATTTTCTTGTCCCCATCCCTTAGGAAGAAGGAGTGAGCAAGCAGCTATGTGGTGCTCAGTTGCCCTCTGGACTTAAACCACGACAGTAGCACAGCTAGTCCCTTCAGCTGAGTAATAATAAGTTAAAAATCTCTGCAAATCACTTGCTTGATGTTCTAATTTATATTTAATCATGATAGAAACTGAAATCAACATAGGTACTGTCTGTCTTAGATTTGTGTCTTTTTTTTTCCTAACACATTTATGGATAAAACTTCTGACATATAGATATATATATATGCTCATTACGACTTTGAAACCGAGGAAGAAACCATACTATGATTCTACATTCAAAAGTGTTGACAACATGAGCTAGAACCTCAAACTAATTGAAAGCATTCACTGTGGTCCTACCTATCACTTGCGTCACTGTAAAATATAAAAATGCAGAGCTGCATTTATGAACCAAGGGAATTTCTCATAATAGATATCATAAAAAGGAAAGAAAAAAAGTTATCCCTGTTAACACAGTTTGATTGTTAGCCTTGTTCAGCACAGTACTGGTTCTTATCTTTTGCACATTACCTTTCTTGGAAAAAAGCATTTTTTAATAAATGATCTTATTACTTTAATAGTCTCCATTTACATTTCAAATTTTCATTGTGTCAGTTATCCAATCCCATTTAAATGGTGAAATTTGTGGGCCTCTTGGCTATTTTAATGTGATGCCTTTCATGCCGTAATTGAGATGAGTCTCCAATGAATAAAATAAATGCTTTCAGAGGAATCTCAAGCCCTCAACAGACATCAGCTAAAATGTTAAGAGTGCCTCAAAATCCCTCTGGTACTATATTTTCTAACCACGAAAGAAATGTCATTATTGTAAATTCTCAGCCTTTGTCTGAAAATCTTGTATCAGTTCCCCTGAGCGTCAGTTCAGTTAATTAATTCAAACAATTTCCCCTCTAATCTCTAAAACATTTTCATATTTAAGACAATAAATGAGACACTTAAGGGGCTCATTCATTGTTGGTCATTAATATGCCATGGAATTAAAAGAATTATTGCTGGCCTTCGGTGACATGAGTAATTTTCATATGGTTTGGACCAATACAAGGTTATAATTATGACCTCTCAGTGCTCTGAACAAATGAATATAATGAAATCCTTTGAATAGGACTTGACACTCCTTTGCCTTTCTTGATACCTAATTTGATACTTAACCACATGATTTATGCCAATTTTGGAATCATATTGTTTAATGATAACTTTAAAATTAGTAATTAATTTAGCAGAGGATTGATTGCATTTCTCTTGAACCAGTGCATAAGGTTAATGCAATAGGAGTCTGATGGGTCTGGTAATTTTGACAGTAATTGGTTATTATGTTACATGTTAAGATAAGGAGTCAGCAGTTGAGAAACCCCATGAGATTTGCAGGAGACAGAGCTGTGTGTTTGCAAACCTCTTTTCCTCCCTTCAAACACTTAGTTTAAATTTATAACAGAGCTATTTTTGACCTTCAGGGTGGTGTTTCACAAGGCTTAGTTCTAACTAACGTACAATATCATATTAGAGCAATGCATCAAAATAATTCTCTCATAGGATGATCAACAAAGCAATCACAAGTTTCCTTTTTGTGCTCAAGTGTAGTATTTTGGTGCAACAGTCAAAATAACATGCCGCCATAGAAAGTTACCAGTTTCTTGACACTATCTGATGTCCAAATTGAAAAGCTTACACTAAAGTCCAAAATATATTAATATTTTTGGTCATTATTTAGTGAAAAACTTTCCTAAAATGTTGAGGTTTATTACTCATAAAAGCCTGAATAAGTAACTTGCAACTAATCAGTTGCACTGTTCATTTTCTGTCAAAGACTAAACTTAAGGACACAGAATGAATGAAATATTTGTGTGCTTAGTTGTTCTTTTTATGAATAACTCATACTTACTGATAAGTTTACGTAAAGTCAGCACCCAGTTTAAAATATTTTTTTGAGAATACAAAAGATTGTGAAGATAACAGATAATACAATGGAATGAAATATATTATCCAAGACTCTTTTCATTTAGTTTCCCTTTGAAGCCAAATCATTAGAAAGCTTTTACGGCTTATGAATTGATTTGCCGCACTCACTAAGCTCTTTAAAGCTATAACACCTTATAAGTATGCATGAAAGAAAACTATGTGCAGAGTACATATTTCTATTTTGATGGTTATATGAGCATAGTTTATCACATCTAAACTCTTATCATTCCAAAGATAAAGAAGTCCACTTTGAAGTTTCTGAAATATTCATAGATAGGCTGTTCAGGTGATTGCAAGATGGAAAAACATTGAAAACCTATTTCAAATGCTGTAGAAATTAACAAAGGTTTCTGAAAAGGAGTAACACCAAATACATTGCCATGAGGGACAAGCCCCTGAGAAAAGTCTGCAGTCAGATCAACAGAAAGTGCAGAAAAAGTTATATGAAGATATTGCATAGCATATATCTCAGAGTACATCTTCTGAAGGTCATGTTTTCATGACTTAGATTAGGCACTGTCAGTTACTTCTATTTCTGAGGCATAGCATCTGTCACGTTCTGTTATACAATGTGATACAAAATGACTTGACATGATGCACTAGCATATACAGCACTTCACCTGGGAAATTTAGAAATAGTATTTGGGCATTTTCCACCTGTCTGAACGACCAAACACCTAAATGTGATTGCCAGTCTGATTTCCAGTGATTGTTTCATGTTGGTCCCAAGTCTTTGAATATCAAGAGTACAGGAAATTTGGGCTGCTTTTCATTGTCAGACCTACATGAGGAAAATTGCATGCTATCCGCTTTGGAACAGTGGTTTTCTGTTAGCCAGAACCAGCCATGCCCCATTCTACTAACATCCAATTGCACCACAAAACTGCAAATATACTTAAGATTAAGGGCTCACATACCTATTTGGATTTTTTCCATTTTCCTTTCCGATTAAATTTTTTCAGGGACTAAATATGGAATCCTCGGAGCACATGTAGAAGTGAGTAGGGGGATTTTAATTTCCCTGGAATAGAAATCACAACATGGTTAAAGGTAAAAAACACAGTTCAATTCTTCTAGAAATATTCCCAAATGGATCTGAACTCACTGTTTGTTTGTCATGAGCACCTAGCATGAAATGAATAAATGCAACATTACTGTGAAACACTGGAAGAAAAGGATCATCTATCTATATCTATCTATAATGAAAAATTTAATCCAGGGTGGGACTATCTGGCAGTTCAAAGTTTCTCATGCACATATATAGCACCATAAACATAAATGTAATATATGAACAACCTATCCTGAACATGGCATACTACCCAATAAGGTAATCTAAACTAAAAAGTTAGGTATAATATATAGTTTGAAAATTATCTCCTTATCTAAACAAATGTTCACACTATTTCCATCACCATGACAACTGAGAAAAATGTTTAAGTACTTTCAAAAAATTGGCCACCACTTTCAATGAAAGTTACACTCACATTTTGACACTTCTTTATAGAGGCCTCATAGTGTTACAGACACTTACCACCTCTTGACTTCATGTTTGAAAATCCTAGCACCATTGAACAAAATGAAAGCAGATTAAAAGACCTTTCTTAAGGACAAAAATGTTTTATTAACCTACCTTAAAGTATGCTATTGCTTTTCCTTAGATCAAGATTTTATTCTAAGTGCATAGATCTCTCACTATGTTCCAGAATATTAATACTCTTGTGGAATTAAATGCATTCTCATCCTTAGATCTTATATTCCCTATGTTATTACATTTTATTTCCTGGCTTATGCTACATGATTTTCTGTAAAGACATAAAGTAGAATTTGCAACTTCAGATGATATTTCCTAATCCGGAGGGCTGTAACCAGAATATGGAAAACAAGCAACTACTGCTGCTACTCAGCAGTGTTTCAGAGGAATCTGTCATCTGAGATGTAGATAACAGGTAATCACTCTTCTGCCTCTCTTGAATGGCAATTTGTGTGAATTCTAAGACTGTTGGTTTTCTAAGATTGGTGCAAAAGCTAGTGCCACTGAGTTATCCTAGACCGCCAAAATGAAACTGAATATAGAAATCTGGGCTAAATATCAGAAAAAAGATCCAAAATGTCCAGGTTATTAAACAGAGGACATTCGTTCAAAGGGAGAGTTATAGTCCCCATTACAGGAATAATTTATTTTGCACTGGACAGCATACACAAAAATACAGAAACAGTTCTAAACTGGGAAGATAAATAAAAGCACTACTGTATATATTTTGCATCTCAAACTTATAATAATTTTCTCATTTATGACATACAGTTAATTAAAAATTCAAGTATACACCAATGATGAACAAAATCCATCAAATTTTGAAAAGAATTAATTGCATTTTCATAGCAGTTCCCAGAATGAACTTGTGGTTACGTATTTTTGTGTCGTAAATTTAAGTCAATCCTTTTGGGCAAACTCTTAAAACCTTTTTTTTTCTATTAGTGCACAAATAGAGGGGCAAACCATTAACTTTTGTACTCAGCAGTCTAGCTTCTCTTGCTCTTTTTTGTTTGCTGCCTTCAGCATTTCCTGTTAAGGTTTCTGCATCACAAGCACTCACACATATGCAATCTTCCTGTTTCCCATGACGTTTCAAAATTAATCTTCCGCAAAACATTTGGCCAATTTTAAAGAAGGTTGTCAGCTTCTGTTAAGGCTGAATGGAGAAGAGCAATATTGCGTGTTCGTTCACTTATACTGGTAACCAGGATCATAAATTTCACAGGGACAGTTGGCTCTGACATAATAGAGAGCAAACTGGAAGGGGTAAGGAAAATAGGTGGAACCTATTTGCTGAAGTGTTGCTTTCGTTCATTGGAAGACATATGACTCAGCCTAGCTAAGTATTTACCAATGGACACTAGAAGCATCTCTCTGGCCCTCATCTGCTGAAAGGTTAGTTACTGTAGCATTAGTCAGTAGACCACAGAGGAGCTGAGAAAAAGAGGAAAACACTTGTGAGGAGAGGATCAGTCATCAAAAGGATTTAGGCTCTGAAATCAAATGCACTCATCAACTGTCTTGCTTGTATGACCCCATAGCTGTGTAGCTGTCCTCTCTACTTACCTGTGCTCCAACAAAGCAAGCTCTTGTATAGCTGAGTATTCACACATGTGAGCGATGAAGCCATTTTGGATTGACCCAGTGTGGAGCAGTGGTCTGAAAAAGTGTCTCCTGTCCTCTCAGAGAATCATACAGCCACTGGGGTGCCCAAGATATTCCGGATGGATTTTTCTATTCCTTTTCTGCTAATGTTCTGATTTGTATTTAAAAAAAAAAAAAAAAAAAAAAAAAAAAGTTAATAGAAATGGGAGTGGAGCCAGCCCCACACATGACTCCATTAACCATCATTGTCCCCAGCTCTGTGATTTTTACATGTCCCAACTTTTATCATATCTTTTAACAAGAAAAGCAAGCTGTATTATGAACCTAGCTTAAGATCACAGGTCATAACTGTGAATACAAACTTGAGAGACCTACCTTATTCCAATCTAATTACTAAACATATTTGAAGAAGTCTTCTTATGTCCCTGTTGCTTTGGTTGTAATAAGAACACACATTTCTTCTCATGTTACTATTTCTTTATCAAAGTACTAAGGATTTCTTGCATAATGCAAAGGAGGAAGAAATTATTATTTATAATTCATCAACTCAGAATGTATTTTTACAGGACAACAGAAAAACCATCTTTGGCCTGAGGTCTTCTATAAGTGTCAACCTTTACTGTCCAAGCGAGGACATTGGGTTCTTACCAATAGTTTCAAACATCGTTTTACAGGGAAAATGTTTGTCCAATCTATAAGAAATGGAGCATTTCCTCTTTAGTAAACGTGTTCTCTCTCTCTTGGTCTCCTTTTCTATTTTATTATATTGACTATTGTTAACTAGTTCTTCTTTAGTTTGCCTGCTATTCCTGATGATCTCTAGCAAATATCCAGATCTAAATGATAGAGGAGAAAAAAATCCTTATCGTCACTATTGGGACTTTGCCAACACTCTTCTTATTTGTTGTCTGTCTCACTGATATTTTAATTTCTGGAATATAAATCTAATTTTCTGCTTTTTCTTACATTTCCCTTTTCTACGTGGATTTTGCTATCACAAAAAATCCATATATAGGAGCTTTGTTACTGGATTATGGCTATTTTTCCAACATTAGAAACATAATTAATATTAATACATTTATTTTTCTTTATTATACTTCTACTTTTATGTACAAATGCTTCAATGTCTTGCCTCTCTAAACCCAAAGCTTGTTTACTAAATTCTCTACATTCTCATTTACATTGTGCATTGCACATGGCTTATAGACTTTCTTTTAATTCACATAATATTCTTTAACCCCTTTCCCTCAGCAGTTTTAAGCCCCCATGCTGATGCTACTGGTTTTGTAAGTCCTGTAACAATTTGTACAACTTATTATTTCAGGAAGACTGTTGAAAGCAAAGATGCTAAACTATCAACTGAGAAATGTTTGCTGTGTTCTTTGAAGAAGACAAAATTCTTTTCTCTACAACACTGGCATGCATACCAAAAAAGCTCTCATATCACTCTCTTTTGCTCTTAAGTATCACAAGCATCTCTGTGAAGGTCACTTGTATTGCCCCTAGTACAAAATGCCTTTTTGATTCCAGAAGAGGCTTTTATTCATATCAGGTATTTTTGCTTGGGTCATTCATCCACATTACAAGTATTTTCTTTCAGATATCCAGCAGTATTAATGTGACATCATTTTGTTAATATACAGAAGGCAGTACATCATTCTATTTCCTTAATCCAAGGCAGACATTAACCGTGATGGGAGTCACCATAGTTACTTATTTCTCTCTCTCCTTCACTTCCTCCCTTTAAATATTCAGCTTGTGGCCAGTTATCCTGACTTAACTGTGGGGTTTTAAAATTTTTTTTAACCATTTGTTTTCCAGAAAAATATGGGGTTTGTCAATATCCAGTGTAAATTATTATATTTTTCTTTCTTTACTCTTCTTTTGCTATAACATTTCACTGCCTTACACCATTTTTCCATCTCTGCATCATTTCATGTAATGGCTCATTTTGTCTCTCTTGTAGGACTTCCCCTTCAGAGTAAAGATTCTTTGCAGCTATCTCTACAACCTCATTAGGTTTCTTTTGCCTTCAGTGATTTCATGTGCCATTCAAACTTTTGTCTTTTTTCTTACAAAGCAGAAAGCACTTCACATTAATTCTTGTGTTTTCTTCACAGTCTGAATCCATAAATATGAAATATATATAGATTTCATATGAAACTGTCTTGCATTTTTCAATAGCAAACATAACAGCTTCAATGTTTTCTGCATATTAGAAAGCTGTTAGAAAAACAGTTTGGTAGGCCAAGATCTGTAGTTTTATTCTACAATTCACTATTAGATAATGTAGATATTATTTATGGAACAAAACTTGAAGGGTACTCCTGCCTCTCCGAATGCATCTATTGATGGCATAGTTGTAAGTTTCCATCAGGATATTCATATCCCACCATATATCTCTGCAGGAGTTTGAATTCTCTAATACCTGGATATAAAATTAAGTAGCTTAGTCCCAGAAGTATATATGAAAACACGCATTTAATACCAACTCACCTACTGGAATATACCATCCCCAGTAAATTCCTCCTTTCATTTCCCATTCACCAGCATTTATGGATTTCTATTCAGGTTGCAGTCTTTTGTAAATTCTACTTTTAGACATATAACTCCTTCAGGGCACTCTGCAGGTACTTTTTGTAGAAAAGCACACTGAAGTCAAGCATCACAACACTTCTGTGCATTTACCCCACATTCACTCTTCTTGATATACTGGAATATGGACCATACCATAATGTCTATCCAGACACAAACTCTTTGGAAGGGAGAAATGGCTAAAATTTTCCTTCTTGTAGAGAATATTATGAACAAGCATGTCAAAATGTTCCATATCATAAAATATTATCTTATTATCTGTGCTACATAAACACACTGCATTTTTATAACACTGGAGTGTAATAGTGTGAGCTTTTAAGAAGATAAATAATGTCAAACTTTATGTTTCCCTTGAGAAAAAAAAGTGATATCACATTTCTATTTGCTTAAGGGAATTTTGATAAACCAGAAGAACAAAGAGGAGGACTGGAGGACTTAGTGATAACAGAATGCAAACTGACTATTAGTTATTTTATTATTATTATTTTAAATTATTTGACTGAACATGTATGGTTCATGATAACATTGTTCATTCTTCATAGAAGCATTTTCACAAACTCAGTCCTCCAAGACTACTCCTTTATTCAAGTTAAAAACTCAACATAAAAACTTAACAGCTCAAAATATTTCTATCATCTAATTAACTGTAAAAGGAGGAGATAGAGTTCTAGTATCACAAGGATTAACTAACATTTGTCCAGTAATATTTATTTACATTCCTTCAGGGAGTCTTTAAAATTGACCATTCTCTCATAAAACAAAGAAATAGATGTAAGAAATAAGCTTTATGATGGCATCACAGTTACACATTCAACATTCTGTGAAAATATTTTTCTTCTGTATGCAGTTATTCCATCCATTTCCTTCATTAACCGGGAAAGGATACATTAAATTTGAAGGAAAAGGGGAAAAATGGAGGGCAAATTCTCATAAATACTGGTATATGTTGTCTATGAATCAGAATGTATAATATACATTTATAAATATAATTTTAGATACAGTTCTATTACACATAAAAAGCGTCTGACTTAGGTCTGAGAGTAGAGCTCAAGATTAAATGGCAAATGTACCTCCTGGCAAAGTACAAAGTGAAATGCTAATGACAGGTGTACAGTAAGGTGACATAATTCTGGTCTGAAATCTATGCCACAACTTAAAAATTTATGTGATGATTCATTTCTCAAGAACAAGGGTAGTGGCCAGCTCTAGAATGTCAGCTTTTACAAATAATGACTATAAAGCAGTGTATATACAGAGATATTGTCACAGTTCCTTTTATGCTTAATCAAAAATATATATAATATCACATATGCAGTAAAGCGGATAATCAGGAAAGATTGGCTTTTTACCTGCAAGTGTTGCAAAGATGTACTGTCATCTATAATAAAACTATTATATTGAAAATCAAGCACTGAAAACTTATCTCCAGCTTCTGGATAAGGGGATACAAAATGAATAGTGCAAGGATTTGAGAAGACAGAGGTGTGTTTTGATGGTTTATGTACAGTTGTACTGAGGGAATCCAGCCTCCACAGCCAGGAGACAGAGACTGGAACGACCCCCTCAAAATCCAGGAGACAGTCAGTGACCTACTGCATCACACAGACACACACAAGTCCATGGGACCAGATGGGATACACCCGAGGGTGCTGAAGGAGCTGGCTGGGGTGCTCGCCAAGCTGCTTTCCATCATTCACCAGCAGTCCTGGCTGGCTGGGGAGGTCCCAACAGACTGGAAATCGGCCAATGTGACTCCTAACTGTAAGAAGGGTCAGAAGGACGATCCAGGAAATTACAGGCCTGTCAGCTTGACTTCAGTGCCTGGGAAGCTGATAGAGCAGCTCATCCTGAGTAACATCACACAACACATGTGGGACAACCAGATGATCAGGCCCAGTCAGCATGGGTTTATGAAAGGCAGGTCCTGCCTGACAAACCTGATCTCCTTCTACGACAGGGCGACCTGCTCATTGGATGAGGGAAAGGCTGTGGATGTTGTCTACCTTGACTTCAGTAAGGCCTTTGACACTGTTTCCCACAGCATTCTCCTGGTGAAACTGGCTGCCTGTGGCTTGGATGGTGTCCCGATCTGATATCGGGGGAGGGTTCTTAAAAAATCCCAAGAGCGAGATTAAGACACAAACGAGGTCAGATGCTGCATAACCTTATGAACTTTATTTCTATAACAACTAATAAGAGCGATAGGACAGAGAGGAAAAGAAAGGAAAAGGTCGGAATCCCTAAGCAAGAACACGGTAGAGGCGCAACTAATTACCACCACCACGACTGGGGATCCGGCGATGTTCTGTCGGTCCGATGATGCTCCACGTTCCTGGCTCCGAGTTGGTTCCCCTCTTCTTGTTGGTTCCCATCTTCTAGCTGTTTTCCCTCTTACAAAGGGGTACACAGTCTGTCTTTTTTATAGTCCCCGTCCCCACAGTTTGTCCGCCCATTTCCACGGGGCTCGTTGTTGTAGGTGCCACCCCGTGGCCCTCCACGTGCGCATGCCTGGGTGTCCATGGTGGTCGTGCTGGTGAGGGGCCAATCTGTCTCGCCGCGGTTTCCCCTCCACCCGGCTCACACGCTTGCACGGGTAGGCGCAGCTCGATAGATGACTGCTGATGTTCTTGTCTAGGGCGGATGTGGTTTTCGTCGGGGACTGTGTGTTTGCTCCTTTACGTTGAGTCAGGAGGTGGTCGTCGTGGAGACAGCGATGTTGAGACATACTAAAAGTCCAAAATTTCCTTACAGATGGGCACACTCTTTTCTGGGTAAAAAACTGTCTGGATGGCCGGGCCCAGAGAGTTGTGGTGAACAAAGTTAAATCCAGTTGGCGGCCGGTCACGAGTGGTGTCCCCCAGGGCTCGGTTTTGGGGCCACTCCTGTTTAACATCTTTATTGATGATCTAGACGAGGGGATCGAGTGCACCCTCAGTCAGTTTGCAGATGACACCCAGCTGGGTGGGAGTGTTGATCTGCTCGAGGGTAGGGAGGCTCTGCAGAGAGACCTGGACAGGCTGGAGCCATGGGCTGAGGCCAACTGTGTGAGTTTCCATAAGGCCAAATGCTGGGGGCAGCCCTTGGGCCACAACAACCCCCAGCAGCGCTACAGGCTTGGGGAGGAGTGGCTGCAGAGCTGCCAGTCAGAGAGGGACCTGGGGGGGTTGATTGACAGCCAGCTGAACAGGAGCCAGCAGTGTGCCCAGGTGGCCAAGAAGGCCAATGGCATCCTGGCTTGTGTCAGCAATAGCCAGCAGGGACAGGGAAGGGATCTGACCTCTGTACTTGGCACTGGTGAGGCCGCCCCTCGATTCCTGTGTTCAGTTTTGGGCCCCTCACTACAAAAAGGACATTAAATGACTCGAGCGTGTCCAGAGAAGGGCAACGGAGCTGGTGCAGGGTCTGGAGCACAGGTCGTACGGGGAGCGGCTGAGGGAACTGGGGGTGTTTAGTCTGGAGAAGAGGAGGCTGAGGGGAGACCTCATCGCCCTCTACAGCTACCTGAAAGGAGGTTGCAGAGAGCTGGGGATGAGTCTCTTTAACCAAGCAACAAGTGATAGGACAAGAGGTAATGGCCTCAAGTTGTGCCAGGGAAGTATTAGATTAGATATCAGGAAATACTTCTTTCCAGAAGGGGTTGTTAGGTGTTGGAATGGGCTGCCCAGGGCAGTGGTGGAGTCCCCGTCCCTGGAGGTGTTTAAGAGTCGGGTTGACATAGTGCTTAGGGATATGGTGTAGTTGGGAACTGTAAATGTTAGGTTAGTGGCTGGACTAGATGATCTTCAAGGTCTTTTCCAACCTCGATGTTTCTATCATTCTTCTAGCATCCTGATTAAATTTAATGGCAAAAAAACATGGTCAATATCTGTCTTTCTGAGAACAAGGAACAGTAACCACTCTGTACTCATTCTTTCATCATTAAAGAGCTGACTAAATCATTACAGATTACTACGTCCTTCAAAATTCTCAGAATGCACAGCCAGGATTTTAACGTTGTATCTGAAACATGGGTTTTGGGCTCCCACTTAATACTGTATAGGAAATAGGATTAAAATTTTATTTGTGAAACTCTAGCATGAGAACTCCAGTTTTTGAAGTGTCCATAGTGCAGCACTACCATACAGACAGCTGTACACACTAAAAGGGGCATAACCATTCTTTTTACAAATACTCTTGGTACAAAGTACCGTATTTTTGAAACTAAAGGTAGGACAGTTGCCTGTGGCCCTGCTCTGGCCATCATGCTACTGCAGCAGGCCCAGCCACATGCCTTGCTCTCCCTACCCCACCATGACAGCCAGGTCTGAGCTTGGCCATGTTCCCATCCCCTGTGGTCTCATGGGGTCGTCAGGGATCTGGGGGCCCCTGGCAATATCAGCCCTGTACCCAAAGCCAGGATGGGTGCCCTGGGCCTGTGTCCATCCCTGAGGAGACCCCTCTGCCCTCAGCCCACCAGGAGCACCTGGCCGCATGCTACCACCCATCCCTGTTGCACCGTAGCCGACTCTCAGCTCTCAGGTATGGCAGCTCTTATGAATCAACAGTGTCCTGGCTGTGTGGGCAGGGAGCAAAGCCCCCATCTCAGTATCACCACAGGTGGCCTAACATGACATGCAGGTGGGGTTTTTTTTATTACTAAAATGTGTTTTGTTTAGCAATATTCTTCATTCCCAAGTTCTGCTATTATATGTCAATGAACTATTATTTTAATAAATGTATGCTGTTAATCCATGATTGTCCTGAAAATTTATTTTTAGTTTTTGTACTTTAAATCAATTCACAAATGATTTAATATTATGTTAGGATTTATTAGTTTGTGGATTTTGCTTCACATTTTTTCTTTATTTAAATTTCAATTGCAGTAGTTTTGTAGGATTCAGGGTCCCTTTTAAATTAACAGTAATTATTACACTGAGATGCTTTACTGATTTATTGCCTTTAATTGAAGGGAAGACAACTAAATTTTGTTATCAGAGCAGAGTGGCTAATGCTTGGTCATTTCAAAATTAGATCCAAATGAACAAATGTATAAAAAAGTAAGGCACAAAAGTTTCAGCTAAAAAAAAAAAAAAAAAGATGTGCATGAATCAAATGAGACATTTGAAGGTAGTTCTGACATAAGTTAAATTTTCTGCTCTCATAAATTGCCACAGCTTTACCAGATGAAGGCTGCTTCATATGTCTGTTGATATGATACCTCAAGAGATGATTAAGAACAAGACCAACCTGTTCTTTTAAAATATACAGAATTAAGACTAATTTTGCCTTTCAGAGATCTACGACTTAGATGTCTATATTTGAATTAGGTGTTAATGTTCCTCTTTCTGACAATGTAGAGAAATAGGCCTATCTGAATTACAATTAATCTAATTTTAATATCTTGTGTAATTAATCATAAAGTGCTGCTAGGACAACTAGCACAAATGTAGGTGTTTACAGTATAAACATCTAAAATTGCTTAAGATAAATTATATGCAAAGAGCCCAAATTAAGTTTGTGGAAATCAGGTAAATATTGTACCAGTGGCATCAGTTTGTAAAGGCACAAATAATACGGCAGACGTTTCACTATAAAGGTTGAGCTTGCTTGCACGAATGCTGTGCATCTAGTGTACTCATAGAGCATGTTGATAAACACTTTTCAAGGATATTTTCTCCTCTACAATACTTCTTAAAGTCATACACTCCAAGGACTTCTATGGTCCATAAAGACAACTTCCAGTGGAAAATCTTGTTTATTTGACATATTTCTCAACAGTAATGAACGCATCACAAGCCGTCACAATGACCTTTTGCATACTAACCCAAGGTTCAGATCTTCTAGAAGATGCAGAGGATGCACATTCTCAAGCAGGGTCTATGAGAGCACTATGATCACACTGGCACATTGCTGAAATCAAGCTAGTAAGCTTTTCTAAAAATTATTATCTACCTTCCACATGCATGAATGTAGCTCTGCATGACTCTCTGCTTTACTCAGTGGACTTATAGTATAGAGATCACACTACAACACCACAGTTTTTTGCCATAAATGTTTCAACTCTACCACTGCAGGATCACATGATAAGAAAAAGAAAATATTAGCAAAAGCAAACTTTCTTCTCATACCCTTCTGTGTTAAGCTAAGAGAAAAAAAAGAAAAAAAGCTCTTGTTTGCACTCACAACTGCTCTCTTTAGAATATCAGCATTTTTTAAAGTCTCAGTCTTTCTCAGAAGCTGCTACAGTCTGGATATTTAATTTCAGCTGCTTATTGCAGTTTGAATGGAAACAACAATGCCCACTCATTCTCACTTTATTTTGAGATGGCATCAGACAAGTTCACCTTCTTGTTTTTCAAGACCTCTATTCATAATGCTCCTTTATAACATTCAGGGACATGAAATGATATAATGTTTTATAGTAACTTTTAGAAATAGTCTCCAAAAATTATACCCAAATCCAGATTCCTATCCGGTGTTTGACAATTCCTGAAAATCTAGATATAAATTTAGCCTGCTTACCAATATGGCATGTTTTTGATATGCTTATTACAGATCCCTGTAAGGATGATGTGAATTGAACCAAAAGAGCATGTCCATTACCTGGTTTAATAAAGTTAGCTCTGTTTACATGTGTGTTCTAACTTGGATTTATAAATGCTTAAATTGTGGATTACCTTGTCCTCATCAGAAAGATAACATATCATGTTATGTTTTCAAATTATTGTAACCTTCTCTGTAGATTCAGAACCAGCCTGAAAATTCTATGCAAATGGTAGAGTGGATTGCATACATCTATCCAGTGATGGCTGTTTTTTCAGAGCCAAAGAGACAGCTATAAAAATTTTCGAAGTCCAGATTCAGGCGGCATCTGAAAAGGACATTCCTGCCACTAAAAGAGTCAGTGCATGTGGAAAGAATGATTGCGCTTGAGATATGTGATGGTGCAAAGTAAACATTTTGTATTACACATACACAGGTATAGTGATCCATATTGCCGTATGGGAACCTATACCATTGCTAATCCCTGAATGCCATTTGTCACGCACCTCCTTTGAAAGAGCTGAAAATTTACTCCTACATTCTCTTTATTATTTTTTACTCAGTCATTTAAAGGAGTGGGCACATTTCCTCATTCTTACATTAAGTTCTGCTTAAGTTTCCTAAAAGCCTTCGTTCATGGGATTTAGCAAAAACCTGTTTGAAATCCAAGTATATGAACAAAATCACATTTTCTGTTCTCTTGAAGAAACAAACTGTGCAAGTTTAGCTCCTGCCGGAATCGGGGAGCACGTTGCCGTTGCCCCTCCCCCACCCGCGGCCGGTCGGGCTGGAAGTTAGGCACAGACCCGGGCTAAAGTAACAAGGAGTTTAATACAACAGAGTGATAGAACAATCTGAACAACAACAGTAACAATGATACTAACAATGAACAGCAGTAACAGTGAACAAGACAAAAGATATACAGAGAAATACCGGTAGCTGGTTCACGGACAAAGGATTCCCGCCACCCTGCCCGCCAAAAAGCAAAGTGAAAAAGGTTCCACCCCTGGACCTGACGCCAGCATGGTATGAATAACCCGGCTGGAGATCCCTTCACCCTCTCTCTCTGTTGGGAAGCTTAACCCTATCCTAGCTGAACTAGGACAGAAACAAACAAATCCCTCAAGAAGTCTGTAAAGCAGGGATTTCCTGCACAGGGCCATGCTGATTCTTTCATAGTAATTCGTATTTTATCCAGATGCCCACTAATTCTTTTTCCAGTTTCTGCTAAATTACCTTGTATAGGCATCCAGTTTACAGGTCTTTTCCATGGATGCTCTGTGAAGGATTTCTTAGTACCTGTGTACACATTTGCCAGCAGGCAGTCACTAGATAATAAGGGCATTTGTTGTTGTTAGTAAACCAGCTATTTAATCCTCTTGGGACTTTTGGGTAAAATCCTCCTACAAATATTTGGATTTTATTATGTCAATTTTTACCATAGTCACCCCAGTTTCAGAAAGTTTCTTCCATTAAGGTCTCTTCAAAAGATCTCTGATAAGGGAATATACTTCACACACAAGGTACCTCTCAGATAACTACTACTAGTAAGTAAGTTCATTCAGAAATGTTTCTATGTACCATAGCACATAATACCATGGAAATATATCCCTGGAGAAAATAGGTACAGTTCTTATATTATGGAATATATGCTTAGAAATATACCACTGAAACACCAGAAATAATTGCCTACCTTGTCAAAGGCACAATACCAGGCATTTTAGATAATTAACAACTGAAAAAAGACTTTGACACCAGTGTCAGTATGGTTTCCAGTAAAAAAATACAGTAGTTAAAATAAACCTTCACAAAAGTATCTAAAGTAAAAAACTTGGAAGTTGTTTTCATAAACAATTTCTGAGTTTAGGTCATGAAGATTTTAAAGTCTTTTTGACTGGTATTTAAAAAGCTCAAAGGAATCTAAAATTATGATTTCCACACTAGCTTGCTTATATACCCATGAAGAAGGGTTTTCATGTAAGATCTGTCAAAGACATGTGAATTTATCTGTTATTCTATAAATCTGACTAGAGTTAAGGTTCAACAAACATTTATAATAATAGGTTGTTAGTGTTAGTGTTGCTCCAGGTATACTAATGGTTCTCCCTCATAAATTTAGTCCCTTCTTCTGCACATCTGTTACAATTGCCTGACAGGGATATTTCATAATAAAATAAAGGATATATGCCTCTCCTTAAAAAGATCATTTGTTTAGCCACTACAACAGAGTAAAGGCTAATCATAAAACACCCTCTCTATGAAATCTGGGATCTCACAGTTCCAGTAAGCAGAAGTGAAACTAAAGGCAATTAACATACCTTAAACATTGGACCATGAAACCCTTACTTCTGCAATTATTCACAGAAGTCAATAATGTTAGAAAGTACTCATCAGCGTACATCAGAGTGACTAAAGGTTCACAGTCTGCATAAAAAGGTGATTGACCCCTCTTAAAGAATATGAATGACCCATTTAATTAATCCTAGTTGTACAATGAGGAAGTGGCCATGATATATACTAGCAAAACATTTATGTTCAGGTCAGGGTCAGGACCCAGTGGCTTTGCAGTTAATCATATATCTCTCTCCAGATTTTGCTGAGTGCAAAAATATCTAAAGATCTGTATTGCTCTAGCTAAGCAGAGACTTCCCTATGGTAAAAATAACAGAGAAGCTTTCTGTGCAATGGCTGAAGTGCATCTGCAGAACACAGTGAGCCTCACTGCTATTCTGAGGACAGCACAGAGGGCCTTCATTTCAAGATTTCTTCAGGTTATAAGAATCCCTCCTCTTCATTAAATTGTCTGATTATTTCATAATCGTAATTCAGTTGATTCATAGAAAAAAAAAAACTGCTTACTTGGTTTTCTTTTTTATTCGTTTTTATACTAGTAAAGTGAAGACATTTGATGCCTCTGAGCTTTCCTGTACATTGTATAGTGCTTTAATCCCAGATAGCAACTAAGCACCACGCAGCCAGTAGCTCACTCCTCCCTACCCCCAGTGGGATGGGGAAGAGAATTTAAAAAAAGTAAAACTCATGGGTTAAGAACAGTTTAACACCAAAATAAAACAAAATAATAACAAAACCAATAATAATAGTAATGAAAAGTAATACAGACAAGTGATGCACAATGCAATTACTCATCACCTGCTGACTAATTCCTGACCAGCGATCTGACCCTCAGCCAACTCCCCCCAGTTTATATACTGGAAATGCATGATGTTCTACAGTATGGAATATACTTTTGGCTAGTTCAGGTCAGCTGTCCTAGCCGTGCTGCCTCCCTGCTTCCTGTGCAACTGCTTGCTGGCAGAGCCCAGGAAACTGAAAAATCCTTAACCTAGGATAAGACATATTTAACAACAACTAAAGCATCAGTGTATTATCAACACTGTTCTCACACTAAATCCAAAACACAGCACTGTACCAGCTACAAGGAAGAAGATTAACTCTATCCCCGCTGAAATCAGGAAAATTGCCCCTGTAGCTTCTTGGTTTTATGTTTTCCCAAGCATAGATTATGCTATTTGTTAGTGCTAACTTCTTATGCTAACAAAAACCCCTGATGGACAAGAGGTGAACAGGTGGAATCAGTAAGACGTGAGTAATATATGATAGAATCAACCTAATATTTACATTCCTTTTAAGAGCATAAAACACTTAAGAGTATCATGCTGTCTATGCTTTAGGGCACAGTGAAATAAATATCTTCTATGATCACTACTGAAGGATAAGGTTTACACTAAACTGTTCTGGTCAAGCTGGCAACTGTCACATTTCTAGAGTGAAAAGCAGCTTTTAATGTAGAAAATAAGTTGTGTAGACTCATACATCCAGTCAAAATGTAATAAAGAGAATAATTGCCCAAACATGGTTTTGTAATTATGTTCTAAAAAGCTTTCAAATCTACACAGCATTCAATGCATTAAGAAAGTCACACCATGAAATTATATACTAAAACTAAACTGATACAAACATTTTTGTTTCCTTAAGAATTTCTTTCTTTAAGCTGTTTATGTTTCTGTCTCCAAAGAGAAAGGCAGTTACTGAGAATCCAAATCCGCAGATGTGTTTAGAAATGTGACTCCTTCTTAGGCACCTGCATTCCCACTGAATTCATTATGTGATGTCACAGATGACACACTCAACTGCAAAGCCTAACAAAATGAGCTCAAATAAAATTATTTTGCTCAAATAAAACAAGTGTTCATTCCTACTAATCTTAAATTCTCACTCCCAAATGTACTTCTCAGTTAGAAGGATCTAATAAGTCAGAAACAAGTTAAAGTGATCCAGTGACCTCCACTACTTTCTCATACTTACTATTTACCATACCATAAAGAGCTTTTCAAAAAGATATGTAAAAAAGTTTTTGTATATGTCCTGGTGAATCTATCATCTCTTGTACTCAGAAAACTACAGAAATGTTGATTGTAAGGGACCTCTGCAGGTCATCTAGTCCAGTTTCCTTTGACCCTTACATGTCTGGCACCCACTCTAAAACCTTTCTAGGAAGAGCCATGAGTCTGATCAGGTTCCCCAGGTCCTATTCTCAGTATTTTTAAATATAAATGTAGAGTTAATTGGAGCTGTTTTCTGGAACTTCTTTCAATCCTCGTGCTTTTCACAGAAAATTGATACTAGACTCATGATCATATCAGCCAACACTTTCAATGCCCTCATCTGGATCTGAATCGAGCCAGCTACTCCACGTCTATGGGATGCCAAAGAAATCTTCCCATTTCCTCCAAAGGCAGTGCACAAGAAAGTTTATGTGTGTCCTGTATACAGGTACACACATAAATTCAGACAGGGATTGGTGTACACTTGAGTTTCTCTACAGGTAAAAAATGTGAGGTTTTAAACACTCCAAAGAACCCTGTAGCACAAGAGTTATACACAACTAATGCAAAGAAATAAACGAAGATAACAAAAACCCACAATTGGGATAAAACCTAATATCAGCTGGCAACAATTTTCCAGATAACTGATGGCGAGATGTCTTGCGAGCCAAAACTCTGTCCCCTGCAAATATGGTCCCTGTGCTAAATGACTGCTATTGTTGGTATCTTTCCGCTACTTTCACATAAGTGAAATTCAGCTGGCAACAAGGAAAAAATACTATTCTTTTTTTTACAGAGCTGATGATATCTTTAGTACAATTACATACACAGCTGCTGTGGACAAGTGGTGCTTTGCCAAGTGCATCCCATGCTGTCTTGTTTCTCTTTTTATGATGTAGTGTTTCCTTTCCTTCTCTCTGCAAAATAATAAAAGAGAAATCACCAAAGTTGAATAGAAAGGACTTGTTTGTTCTCATTTTTTGCTTAGGGACAAAGAGAGAATGAGCCCACTGCTGAGAATGGATGGCTACAGACACACAGCTTTCTTTAGAAAAGCCTATTCAGGGAAGAGAATGACAATAAAGGACTCAAACTCTTTAATACCAAGCCTGGTGAGGATGGTCAGGAGATGATGACATTGCAATAGACTTCATGGGGAACAATATGCAGTACTAAAGTGCAGTCATTGATAGTTCACTGTCATTTTAGGATATGCTCCATTAAGTCAAAAACTGAAATAATTTGGATGCTGATATGACTGGAAGAGATGCTCAGCACTAGCTTTTGGATCTCTGAATAAACAATAGAAGTCTGTACTGAGAGTGATGAACAGCTACAATAACCTTGGTTAAGTCAGTATTTCCTATAAAACCTTTTAGAAAACCATTTTTTCCCTTACAAAACCACTTCTGGCTTCTTTTCCTTGTTTGGCTTCCCTAGTCCAGTTCTCTGTGCCAGCTCCCCATTGTTAATAATACCATTTTTATACTCCCATTAGTTTACCATATATCATCAGCTTTATCAGCTCTAATATTGGCTTCTTACCAAAAGTGAGCAATACATTCAAAATAATAATAGAAAAAAAAAGAAAACAACCCACATTAAATCTGCTCCAATAGGACAGGTATTTTTAAAAACTGATTAGAAACCTCAATGAATAGATGACAGAATAACAATACTAAAATATTTTCTCTAGCTAAAAGATGTTACATTACTTTGCTAATGTACTCCAAACCAATACTAGCATGGAGAAAATTTTAAGTTCCTTACTATAGCATATGTATGACATTCTCATCTTGTTTGAAACTCAGGAATGACAGATGGGCCTGGAAAAAGTGGAAAAAATTGAATTCCAAACTGAGAATATTTTTTTCTTTCTTTTTCTTCTTAATGAAGCTGATACACAGCCCATGCTGCTGTATCTGACTTTCTGTAATACTCAGATATCTATCTATCTGACCCAGAATTAAATTTGACATTTTATGCATAAAATATTTAAAGAAAAATAGTTATTTCACAGAGCACAAAGGCATGCACTTTGTACTCTGGACTGTCTAAGAGCTCAGTGATTAAGAAAATGTCTCTCATTTACTCAGACTCTAGAAACAACTTTTTCTTTTTCTGTTGTCTAAGAAAATTTGAGCTCACCTTGTTCTCCTCAAAAGCTCACACAGTATACGTCAGCAAGGACTGGAATGATCAGCAAGTATATAATTGCCTGTAAGGGTGATTTGAATACCCATCTGTTTCAATAATTCATAGAATCGTAGAATGATATAATAGGTTGGAAAAGACCTTTAAGATCATCAAGTCCAACTGTTAACTAGCACTGCCAAGTTCACCACTAAACCATGTCCTTAAGCACCACATCTACACGTTGTCTTAAATACCTCCAGGGATGGTAACTCAACTACTTCCATGGGCAGCCTGTTCCAATGCTTGACAACTCTTTCAGTGCAGAAATTTTTCCTAATATGCAGTCTAAACCTCCCTGGCACAACTTGAGGCCATTCCCTCTTGTCCTACAGCTTGTTACTTGGGAGAAGAGACCAACATCCACCTCGCTATAACCTCCTTTCAGGTAGTTGTAGAGAACAGTAAGGTCTCCCCTTAGTCTCATTTTCTCCAGACTAAACAATCCCAATTCCCTCAGCCACTCCTCATAAGACTTTCGCCAGCTTTGTTGCCCTTCTCTGGACGTGCTCGAGTCATTCAATGTCCTTTTTTGTAGTGAGGGGCCCAAAACTGAACACAGGAATTGAGGTGCAGCCTCACCAGTGCCGAGTACAGGGGTAAGATCCCTTCCCTATTTCTGCTGGCCACATGATTTCTAATACAAGCCAGGTTGCTATTCACCTTCTTTGCCACCAGGGCACACTGCCAGCTCATATTTATTAATATTTTATATAAAAAAATGCATATTTCCTCGCAAGATACCTGATATCTCAATAATAACAGCATTTACCAAAGCTCTAAGACGTGGCGATCAAAAAATTCTCAGGAAGAAAATAATTAAATTGCTGCTCTCTTAGATCTTAGGACAGTGCAAAAATACTTAATTGCTAAGTGAAAGAAGGTAACTTCCATTTCATCATATCTGAGATTCCAGGCTGGATATTTTTACAGTCAACCATATTCACAGCTTCAGTCTGAATAGGCACATAGTTTCAGAATGACTGAAAATTCATTTTATGGTGAAAAATTAAATGCCCAGTTCTAGAAAGGGTAGCCTGTAGAGACTTGGAGCCCATACCCATGAGGAACACCCTGTCATATGTGGCAATTGAGATGGGTTGGGAGTTACCTCAGTAGAACAAGGGAGTGGAAACTTGGAAGAAAGTGATTTTCATATCTGATCTCATTAGCACCAATATACGTGTGTATGCACCAAGGTGTGCACAGACACATAAAAAAAAAATAAAGTGTCCTAGTGTTATTCCGAAATCAAGCGAGCAGGTAATTTCTCATTTTATTAAACACAGAAAAGGGATATATTAAACAAACTTTAGATAACATACAGATAGTTTTTCAGTAATTCAGAAGTACATAGTCATTTCCTATACCAAGAATTTAAAATAAATGACAAAATTATTCCCTTAGGCACATTCAGAAAATATAAGCATGGTTGTGTAGAAGAGAATGTGGTCTTCTGTTGAGTTTCTCTGTGCTTCCTGAAAGGAGTATATTTAATTATTTGAATGAACCATTATATAATTAAAAAAGAAATCCTGTGATTGTACGTAAGCATGATCTTTCCTAAAACCCCCTATAATATTAGTTGCTTTGGAGCTGAATTCTGACATTACTCTCTTGCATAATTTGCACAAATCAAGTAAGTTTGTTCCAAAACCAAATTAATGTCTTTAATCAAAGGCTTCTTCACACTCTGCTTAATTTCTGCTAAAGCTTTGGAAAGACTTTGAATCAAGGCGTATCAATTTCAGGGAGATATGAATACAAGCTCAAACTCAAACAACAAACAACAGCTAACCTAGGCTATAACTGACTTTTAGTGTCCATAACTCACAAGGTTGGAATGCCAAGAAGTGTGTTATGCAATGACTGCAAGAAAGTTTTACATGGATGTTAAATCATGGATGTTAAATCATGGTGCATACTACTGTTTCAAGAGATATAAAAAGTAGTGCTTTAAAGTGTAACCTTCTGCTGTTGCAGCTCTGTAGTCTAAACAGCTGGCACTTAGACACCCATATTCACTCTTCTCCATGAGGTTTTAAAAATTATGGTAGAATCATCAACAATCACTGTCTCTAAGTATAAAGATGATGAATAACAAAGGCTGATTAGTGCCTCCTAGAGTATCAAATATATACTTGAACAAAATGAAAAATGTGATGTTTTCCATGTTATGCTCAAAAACTGTGCTATAGGGATACATGTGACAGTTACATGAACATAAAGTTATGTAAGCATATTTCCATTCACAGCCTTTTATTAAAGATATCTTCAAATTAAGTTAGATAAATGAGCAGTAATGTAGATTTGATATGCTACTTCCGGTTTGCTGTAGTCATATAGAGAGGAATAAGGGACATTTAGATTATTGGATCTCAAGTCAGTTCCTTCATTTGGAAATATTCTAACATTTGAAAATAAATACCCATTAAAATAATCGTATTTTGCTTATGTTGGTTTCATTAAATGTCTCACTATGTTTAAAGCTTAAAAGGTGGAAGAGATTGTGTCCCTTGTCCAAGAGCTATTTGAAGTACAATGTCCCAGCTAATTAACAAAAGAAGGGGTCAGAAAAGATTCAGTATTTGAACATTAACTAGAATGTAATTTTCAGCCAAGCAGTGAGGGGTATTTTTTCATTCATATTCAATCCCTCTATATTCACCCCAGAAATTTTTCTCAGGAGGGCCACACAAGTGTTCTTGAGACTACATTATGGGGGAGAGGGATGCAACAACTGCATTGTCTTCAGTAAACCTCTACCATGTTTTGGAATTTAGATAACTTAACCAGGTCTATGCTAAAACAATAAGAGATGTAAGGTAAGGTCAGATATCTTGCTATATGCTGAGTGCATCATTGCTGAGCTGTGAAAGATGTACTGGATAACTCTTGCATTAATTTACAACCTAGCAGAAGCTTTTCCCATTGCACATTAAAATGAAATACATTTAGGATGTACAAAGGTGGTGATCTAAATATCAGTTTGACTTTTATATAATAATAAAAAAGAATCTGCCATATTTACATCCCTGTTTCAGAAGAGAAGAACCTCAAAGGACACTGAAATAAAGAATGGAGTTGTCTCCATTCACACAATCATATTTATCTTCAACAAGTTGCTGATACAGCAGGAGAAAATACAAAAAAATGAATTCCAACTTTGTGCTGACAAACAATATAAAGAGCATACTTCAGTTAAGTGCATAGTGACTAATGGTATATTGTAAAGAGTGTAGGCCTTGTTCTGGCCACTGTACAAGTTTGTTAAATTTCCATCAAAATTTTAAAAATATCTGTAGCTCATTAATACATTCTTTTTATGAGCAGGTGAAATAAATCCTCTTGTCTTTGCACCGCCTCTCACCACTACTTCTTTCTGAAGGAATTGTTTATTAATTGTTTATTACAAGTAATTCCAATATTAACACTATTTTAGTACTACTTATTACCTAGGACACTGTGACAGGATCTCATTGCCTGCAAACAGAACTAAATTAGTACTTCGAGCCATTAGAAATCCTACATTCTTAATATTGGAAAGAACATCAGCACTGGATTCATACAAAAAAAGAAATGAGTCAAGGGCTACAACAGGACAATACTGATTGTTATCACAGTGGCTGGCAAAACAGTATACAGGCATGTTTTTACACTTTTTCAAAGAGAAGGTTATTAAGGAGAAAAATGATGAATAACACTATGTTGTCTTCGTGGATAATTACGGTCATCTTCTTCCAAGTCTGTGAAGCATGCCAAAGAAAACACAAATGTATCTTCTTGATTAGAGTGGAACAACAGTAAGTAAAGTTAGAAGCTGTCACAAAAAGTAAAGAAATAATCCAGGCTCTGATTACTGACTGAAATCTTTCCTAGTTATTACTTTTAAATACAAGTTTGTTAAAAATTATAAAATTTGAACAGAACACTGTGATCCACTATTCACATTTACAAATATAAGTAGGGTTTGTAGCTTTAGCAATAAAATCAAATGAGCAGCATTTACATTAGGTTGCATTTCTTTGTGGATGTATTGCTGGTTTTCTGGAGGATTTTCCAAGCACATATATGATTACATAACACAGCACTAAAAATCGTTCTATTAAATCACTAAATAATGCTAATTCCAGTTCAGCATTAAAGATAGGCATAACTTAAAAATATGCCTACATGCATTTATGAGTGCTCCTAAATGTGGTGCATCTCACAAATATAATATTAATTGTACATCTCATTACACTTAAAATTATTCTGTAGCTTTCAAGGCTTTTTATTTCTATAAAATGTATTTGTTTGTGTGTTATGAATTAAAAACCATTTAATCATAAATAGATAAAAGATTATCTTGTAATTATTTACAAGAATGGAAGTAGCTCTAGTAGCAAATTCTTAGTTAAAAATATACTGAATTATAATTTAAATATAATTTGTGACTGTTGAATTTCCTAGAACACACCAATCATCAGTAAATTTATGTGTTTCAAGAAGCATAACAGTTTTTTAATGTTTTGTAGACTACAACTGTATTAACATGGTCAGTATTTTCAAAGCACAAAAAAATATTTTCTATAACACTTGGAAATGATGCACCCTCATACTTCCTGAAAAATAGCCGCCGTGAATGGTGCTGGTGCTATTTAAATCTCTGAATGCCCATCCATCTGTGGTAGAGCTACCACATGCAGTGGGCCAAGGACTCCCAGACTAGTATATGTCAGACTGGAATGCTACTGATTGGACAAAAACCCCTCCCTCTCCTTTCCCTCAAAGCCCATTTCAAACACACTACACCATTATCTTTACCATTTACTATAATTTGAAATAGACATTATGGTCATCCTTTATCATATCACGTAGGTAGATGCCTACTAATAAATACGGTGAAAATAAGCTAGGTGAAATATAAACCTGTACCATCTATATTCTATCTTAACTAATTGTTCTTTTCAACTTTCCCATTTGTTAAGGAAAATGCACCTAGACTACAACTCCTGTTTTTTTCCTGTTAATTTTCTTTTCAGGATATTTTTACTTGGACAGAAAAACAAATTTGTAAAGTGATAAGCCACTTTACATAAAGCTCTATAAAATTATTTTATTATAAATTGTGATAATATAGACTCTTTTTTTGAGTAAATCATGGCCCTCCAAGTCTTTCTAAAACTAGGTATAAAGGGAATCTTAGCAACTGTAGTGACCAAGTATTGATGACTGCAACCACTAGCCCAGATAAGGCAAAACCAGTGATGGTATCTCCAGGGGAATGCACCATCTTGTGACTGGATGCAGTCACACATATGGAACTACAGGATGGATATTGACATATTAGCAAAATTGCAGCCATCTGCTCCTGAGTCTTAATGTTCTTGTGCCAGTCTAAGTGCCAGAGTAGGGAAGCCTGGATTATAACCGCAGCAGTCTGAGAGGGACTCTCTATCACAGCTTGCTAGGAGATGTGGGCTAGATGTCCACTGCTCTTGTAGAAGAGCTGTGCATCCCTCCATACACACCATGAAGATCTTTTTGATGCAAGAACAGTTTGTATTTAATGCTTATATTTTTCAATATTAATTTAAAGACATAATTAACACAATATCCACTTTCTTCAGTCTCCAGTTCCCTTAAGATCAGAGACTTATTTTTTAAATTAAAGCAAAGCCTTTAATTTTTAAATTCTCCCTTTACTAACACTTCCTTAAATCCCCTAATAAATCACTTGCCATTAAAAAAGCCCTGGACACCAGCTGTGGCTTGCTCATTTCTGTTCTCATTTTGGAAATGCTCCCCCCCCCCCCCCCCCCAATAGAGGAGAGAAGACTTAACTGTTTAAATTTTATGTTCAAGCTTGATATAATTTTTTCACTGTCACAGGAGCTTAGACTAATATTTAAAGGACTCCTTATAGCCTTATTATGCATGGAATTGTAAAACACATGAATTTTTGCATACATCTGTCCCCTTTGAAGAAAGGAATGCTGCAGGGCTCCACTTCCAGTTTATTTATTGTTACAAAAATTGGTATTTAGGCATGTCAATTTATATTTTTGTTGTAGAGTGAGAAATGTAAAAATCCGAGATTGTCGTCTGAAATCATGTCACAAGACCATCTGCTGTTTGATAACAGTTCTTTAACGCTTGGTCTTATACCTCTGCAGCTACTTTTTCTCTGGCTCAGAACCCATTCCCAACTATATGATGAGTGCCCTCTTGTTCCAGTACATCTACTTCTTTCAGACAGAATAAGATTGCTTTGACCACATTGTTCTTTCAACCACCAACACTCCTGTTTGATTAAAATGTAGGAAATGTCAGCCATCATAACAGGCTTCCTGTCACTTTTGAATTTTATTTGTCTCCTTTAGCCTGAAATTCAGAAGTCTACTTTTGACCTCTGTTGTACATCCACTGTCACTACCAACTCTAGACTGTTGGCAGCCATTATTCGCACTCCACTTTGTTGACAGTACAGTGATCTTCACCCCATCTACTGTGACAACTGCTATATGGAATCTGTGAAAAGTTCCTCATCTCTGAAATTGTCACTGGATTCCTTTGCTGCCTTTACTGTTTTGTTTCTCCTGGACTAAATAACAAAATGGCTGGACAGCACTCAGCTTTTGCTGTTTTATTCAAATGTTGGATAATAGCTATATTCATTTTGCCACCCTGCAGGATCAGGAGGGCTCTGTGTTCCATCATTCTGCCACTATATTCCTTTCCATTCCTGTCGTGCCTTTCTTCTATATTCCCTGATCACTTGATACATAGTCTGTGGCTTGATGATAATCTTACACCATTTCCTCACTCTTTATTTTACATATATATTAAATAATTTTTTATAAGAAACCAATAAAAGGAAAGAAATTTTTTTGCAACAACAAAGACTAGAAATCCTTCATTGCTATTTTTTCATACGAGCTGACATTTTCAGACAACATCTGATTTTCAACAGATTCAAAATAAAATGTATTGTGAGATTTTTAGGACAATATTATAATTATTGACAAGAGCATGTTAGTTTTTACCAAGGTACAAGATGCTTCCAAGAAATAATTTCTATCTGGTTTGTATTCACCAGCAGAGTTTGCTGAGCATGTTGAAACTCTGATGAGCAGCAGCATGTGTGTAAGGGCTGCATCAAGAACACCATGAGGCATCTACATCCTTAAAGGACACCTACTCAGACAGTTCCCCTCTACCAGCACTGACCAGAATTCGTTAAAGCACAACAAAAATCAGAGTTTAGGGAATAAATATGCGTGCATACTCTAACTTTGTGGCCAAAACATAACTACAGCAAAGAGACAGTAGGTCTGTATTCACTAGACATGAGCAATAATGAATAAATTGCTGTATGAGGTTATTTGTACCAGTATTTTAAAGGGTTAAGAGGGCAATTGCTACAGATTCACACAGTATTGATTAGTAGAATATAGATTCTTAATAATTCATTTAGGATTAATGCATATTGTTCATCATCCAAATATTCTATAGCTCAAATTAGATGGTAGATTCTTAAAAGCTGTTCTTTTATTTCACATAAGAAATCAAAGGTTAGTTGTGACTACCTAGAAATATAAGGCAATATTCATTACATTAGTTATATAAATCAGAGATTCTTGATAAATTCCATACACCTTAATATTCACATTTCTTTCCCATAGTTTTTAATGCTGAATATCATAAGTATCTGAAAAATTACGTTTTGCTTATGTAGATGATAAGGTCTGTTCCCTGAGGAACTGAATTATTCAGTGCTCTCTGACAACACTAAAGACAAATTAAATAAAATCAAAATGAATCCTGATTACTTTCCCCTTATATTCACATTTTAAAATAATAAGCCCTGACAAGAAAGGCATTACCATCTCATATGGCCCAATTAGAAGAACTAAAGACTTGGGGCCCTATTATTTGCTATGGCAATTTCGTATTGAACTACACTGGAATGATCTGCCAGTAGTCTGGCTGTATTCCCAGCCTTAAAATTTATGCACAGGGATTTGATAGTCTGTGAAGAAAAAAGGACTTCATAGAAAAAAATTACATGTTTCAGAAATAGTTAATAGTAAAAATGGGGGAGGAGGAGTTGTCACATTTATCACACAGAATAATAAAAGTAGACACTCATGCCCTATTTACTTACAAGTTAAACTTAGTGACAGTGCTTGTATAAGGAAATTTAGTCTTTCCCAAGGTCACAGCTAGCCAGTAATCATCTGGGATTGATCTGAAAATATTTATGTTTCACCTGTTTTTAGTCTGATTTTATTTACAACACTTTTTAAAAGCCTTTATCTGAAGCTCCAGTTCAATAATTATAAAAAAATTCAAATTTTCCATGAGATAAGTATAAAAGAACAGTTTAAAAGTTTTTCTATGGAAAGGTAGTTTTACTGGCATTAACTGATCATAATGAACATATTATTAGAAGGCCTTGTCAACAACATGCTTTTCTTCATACCAGATAATTAACCATATACTCAAGTCTTTTAATTGATCTGATCTTTTTAAAATACTCATCAATAGAAGCAGTAAGGAAAGAGACCTATCTAACTTCATCTTTTTGTGCTTTAGACAGTCCAGTCACGTGATCAAAATTTATTTTCCATATATTTTAAACATAAATGAAAAGATATGAATATTTGCTCATGTCTCTCTCATTCACATATCTTACCATTTGTAGTAAAATGGAAATATAGCTTTAGTTTTGGAGAATTTGCACTGAATAAGTGAATCTAAACTGGCATTATAAAACCTTGTCACAGAAATATCAGACATTCGGATTATGTGTGTGACATAAATTAATGTTGTAAGTCAGAGAGAAAACCTGAAACAACAAAGTGTATTGTGGTGAGTATTATTTCTAAATCAGAAAAAGAGATGTTGCCTTCAAGTGATTCTACTTTTTTTGACAAGTTTGTATCTTAAAACATTCATTTAGCTGAATGCTGACAGCAGATGTTATTATTTGTTACTTATCCTGATACAGCACTTTCATCGTTGTAAGTACTGTATAAAATCATAAGTACACTTTTCTTCAGAGAGTTTACGATCTACAAAGGCAAAACACAAATAAAGAATGAAAAAAAATGATGTAGCAGAAATGCAGCAGAAAGACTGAAAAAAATCCTCAAACACATGCCTTACTGTCCAGATGTCACCAAGAAATAAACACTGAATTTCCTCCCTTTCATTTCCAACATATATGATTACAGAGGTTACCATTTTTCCAGAATTCTGAAGCAAGCTTCTATGTATCAGCAGCAAACTAATTGTCATATGGAACTCAAATCAGCTTAAAAATGTTGTTCACAGTTACAAGGAACCCAGTAGGGTTAAATGAAATTAGCATCCTGTGAAATGTGTTTATCCTTCACTAAAATTCTAAAATGAAGAACAGTCACAAACTTCTTTTAATAGGATCAGCCACAATATTTTATATCTCATATAATAACCTCAACCTACTGAGAGCAGTAAAAGGAAACTGTCTAAGAAACTATAGCAATCTGATGTGGAAGAACAGCTAAAAGAAACATTATTTAATTAGTTTAAGTATTAAGATAATTAAATCAAATTAAAATAATAGTATAAAATTAGTTTGAGTTTTGAAAAGTTTTAAAGTTTTGAGTTTAAAAGCTCCCCTTTTCTTTTTTCTTAAGCAACAACTGTAGACATTCCAAAATGTATCGGGTTGGAAGCTGAGGAGTCAAGGTAAACAAGGATAGTTCAATATTAAAAAAGATAACACATCTCAGAGACTTGGTGGCATTATTTAGCTTTCCAGTACATATATTAGAGGGAAAAAATATTTCCATATTTATACTGAAATCAAGAAAAACTTAGAAATTGTTCCTCAATTTGGATCACTGTGAATGGAGACTAAGAATAGTATTCACGCTTGCTTCCTCCTTCAGTATTAAGCCCTAACTACTTCATCATTAGTTTTCTAGAGAATTTTGTGTCTATTAACAGCAGCATTAGAAGTAGTGCTAATAATAGTGTTAGAAGAAATGGCAACCTTCTAATCCTGCTCACAGACTAAGATTTCAATGTGTTACACTTTATACACACAAAGTCAATGATGACTCTCGTGCCTTAAACCTGTGTGTGTTATGTCAGTGGGTCCATAAGGAACAATATGTTCTCCAGATTTATCAGGATTGGACTTAATATGTGAATAATATTACAAGCACATCTTCTGTACACATTCAAAAATTAATTTTGTTTGTGTTTCAAACGCCTGGATAGGTGCTTCGTACAACCCAATTCAGCATTCATTATATTGCTCTAGCTTAGCAATGGGCTGAGGAAAACATCACAAAGAAAGTCTGTCCCACCATCCTTAACCAGCACTGGCTTACCACTGATTAAACAACAACCTACACAGAACAAAATCTGCAGTCAAACCTCATGCCTTAAAGAATAGATACATCTTGCAAGCCTTGCCCTTCCTAAGTGATCTGCATACACAGATGTAGCAGTAAACTCTGAATTTAGCCCATTACTGAACACTGCAAACAATGGAATAAATTGATAGGTGAGCACCTCCCAGATCTCTCCTAGTTGATACCTTTAAAAATATATATAGGGAAAGTCAATGTATGACATCCCAAAACTGTTTAATCTAAAGATCCTAATATCAGAATTCATGGGAAGGTGGAGAAGGCTGCTTAGAATATTAATTTAATGAAAAACTTAGACTAAAATAGCTTCAAAATAATAGTCTCACAGATTGCCTCTGGCCGTTTTTATTTCTTCATCATATTATGAAATCCATAAAGGGCAACCTTTGTTTAATAGCAACATCTGACATTTATTGCCATGTCTCAGCTAGATAGTGTCCCGTTTCAATTTATGAAATCATAATTGCATCATATCTCTTTTGGGGAGAACAATGTATGGTAACTGAGTTTGTTTTTCAAATATCAAAACAATGTTTAAGCTGCATCAAAGTAGCTGCAGTGACTGGCACAGGGGATTTTCATGTAGTAAACAGACTTTTTGGTATAACATATCTGAATTTGACAAGAATAAAGTAATCTCTGCAAAATAAATCCAAGTGATAAAAGAATGTAATCAAAGCTTTTCATAAAGGCAAAAACCCAATTGCTGTATTGATTCCACTAGTACCTGATGGAGTCAATTTTATCTAAACCATGGAACTCTGGATGGACCCTCACCAGATAGTTCTTGACTTGGTTTTTCATCAGAGAATTGTTTCGAAGCAATATTTCATCCACTGTTTCAAGATAATATTGAAAGTTCCAGGCATTCAAAAGTTATAAGCAGGCTTATAACTGTCTTTAAAATTCAAAAGATTTTATAAAATAACATCTTTTGTATTTGATTTACTTTATGATTTCTACATTCTTAGTGTTTATTCGTATATCATTTTCAATATTTTCATGGAAGGAATCTTTTCCCCAAACTCAGTTATATTTTAAGATTTCAAAATAGTCTCTGTCTTACATTGAATTGTTAAGAATTGTTAATACTGAATGAATAGTAACACCTATTGAAGTTCCAGCGGTGCCTAGACCGTTAAAGCTAGCTCAGACATGTCAGCAGAACTGCTGTCTTTGCCTTGATCCTGCCACAGATGTCACACAGGGAAGGTGTTAGGCAGATGTAAATGTAAGTATGATCACAACAGGCCCTAACCTTCATACCTTTCTAAGTGGTCTGGCACATGCTAGTCTTCAGCAGCAGACCTTGTTCTGCACAGCTTCTGCCTTCAGCCACCCCTGATGTTGCAGGCATAGAAGAGGTTCCTAGTAACACTACCTTTCTCAGTCAATTTATTCTGAACTATCTTAATATGTGTATTTATTTTTAGAAAACAGGGATAATTTTACATTGTCGCACAAGACACACTTTAGCTAATTATGCAGGTTTAAGTTTACTTACTTGATGTAATTTTACTAGAAATGTGAAGTGTCAAGTATCCTAACTTTGAATTTTTGTTCTCTTTTTGGGTCTTATAATGACCTCTTAAAGATTAAATCAACATGAAAAACACTTGGTCCTTTTTTCCCTTAATTTTGTTTTGCCAGAATTCAGAAAGAAACTGAAATTAAAATGAAACTTTTTGTTTAGCAACAATTTCAAATTATACAGTGTCTTATGCCAAAACAATCTTAGAGTGATGTTCATCAGGCTCAACAAGATCAGCACTGCTATGGGAACATTTTCTAGATTACCATGACTTGCTGTGAGCAGACAGAGCAGAAAGCATTGCCCATGCAAGCCTGATAGACACCATCACTGTTTTGTCTAACGTGTTTCTTTAAGCAATGCAGAGAGGTAAATATAGGATGAAGTGGCTCTGGGAGTTTGGAGATAGATGACTGCGTGCAGAAATTGCAAAATTCACCCTGGCATAAATAGGCACAGAAGCACACAGTAGAGCTGTGGCACTGGGTTTCACTTCTGTGTATACTTCAAGTCAAGTATCTGTATATATTTTTGATTAATGTTTTATTCTAATTTAGTTGCCTTAAATCAATCTTTTAAATAGTGGCAGACAGAATACTGTATTTTAACCAGAAGTAAATTTAGGAATGTATCTTTAGATCAGTGACTAACTCCCAAAATACAAATTTCAGAACAGAAACTACCACCTCATTTTATCTGATAATAATAAATGCACAGTATGTGTCTGTTATCTTCACTCTATAGGAGTCAAAGAGGTCAGAATATACTCTTAACCTACTTATCACTTTTGCAGATCACATTTATGATTATACTCAATGTAGGTGGTTTTCTTCTTATTTTTCCCAACTCCCCATAATTCTTTTCTTGCACATTTATGACAATATTACCACATATAAGCATTTCCTGACCTAGCTTTTTCAAAACTAACTTAGGCACATGATATATGTATACCTGCATGTAGTCACAGTGGTTACAGTATAACCATACGCTCCATGTATGGGACAGACCACATGATCACACCAATGCTATTTGCTTTTTGCTCTTTGCTTTTCTTTGCTGTTAATCTCATGTATCACCACTTTCAGTCCCATCCTTTCTTCTACCTCACCATGCCCTTCACCAGCCAATCCTTTGACTGAGAACAAATTTATTTCTTGGAAATCTCTTTCAAATTTCTTCATTACTTCTACCTTTTACTTCTTTCAGCCTCTTTCAACCTCACTTAGTTGAGAATAATCACTTAGCCTTGGAATAATCACTATTTTAAAAAATAGTTTAGTATTTTTGTTATGTGTTTTTACTATGGCAGTCATTACTGCAAAAATATCCACTGTTCGTGTCAGATGTGAAAAAGGATAACTCAAACTAAAAAGCGCTGCTGTCAAGCTTTGGTAGGACTCACAGTGTGTTTACACTGCTGTAGCCCAAATCATTTAAAAGTGCATGAACTGGAGGTTTTGCTTGTTTGCCTGTTTTTCAAATTTTCTTATTTTTTCCAGCAGCCGTCCTGAAGTCAGTGGCAAAAAGTCTGACATACGAACATGTACTGTAACAGACAACACTCCTAAAATGCTAATCCTATACTGTGGGAATGCAACATCATAAACAATGAAAAGGAAATTTTAAAAAAATATATATTAACTTTGTATTTAATGTATTTATTAGTATTTACCTTTTCAGTTAGAATTTCCAAGAAATCTGATAGCAGAAGTATGTATCCACAACAAACCATCTAACCCATCTAACTTGAGCATACATAGCAGAGTCCTAGCCAGTACAGATGCTGGATTTCAGGCATGTGATATTTTAGGGAAAGAAACAACTTTGTCATTATAGAGTGTTTCATTGTCTTCTTCCCTGAAAAGGTCAGTAATGACAGGTTGGCCTCCAATTGCATAGTCTATTTCCCCCCTTGCCCTTTTCAGAGTCAGAATCCATGCAAAACTTCTAAAATACCATGTAAGCTTGAAGAAAGGGTTAGAAGAGATTTAGAAGAAAGTGTGGGTTATCAAAGTCTTTCAAGTGAAACATCACTGTGAGACAAAGGCTATTATAAAAATCTTTTCAGTGGAGAAGCTTACTCTCTTTCTAATCCACAGTGGACTTTGCTTTTAAATGTATGAGTCAGATTCTCCATGTGTATAAATCATCACAGAACCAGTCAGAGAAGCAAGATTTCTTTCTTTCTTTTCTTTTGTTTTGGTTATATCTAATTATTTTTTTATAAGCAGGCTTCTTTAATACTGATTTCAAATTATTGTTGATGATAGGAGGGGAAGGGAGAAAACCTCAATGGGAAGGGTATGACATATCAGCATATGGCTTAGCTTTTAGATAAACAGTGTTAATGACAGAGTAGAAAATAAAAAGTGTAAGTTAAATTTAGGAGGGGAGTTCTGAAGTTATGATAAAAATAACTAAAGGGGTCCGAAGCATGGAGACAAATTTTTTACTTCTAGAAAGTCAAAATGTGCAGCACAGGTTAAGTTTGTCACAAGAAAACCTTTTCTTTACCACATTTCTCATAAGGTATTCTGTTGGGATTCTAGAGGGCTTTCTGTGAGAGAATGGACATGTGAGCAATCCTGCGTGAGAACAAGACTGATTAAGAGCCTCAGACGAGCAAGAATGCGATAAGGATGTGACCCTGAATGAGGGGGGAGAAACTCGACGAGACAAACAACCCCCGGAAAGGGTTGGGATGGAAGAGGAAGTTACACCAGGCAGGAAGCCTGGCAAGGCTGATGTGGCACTTTTTATCCAATCATAACAAGGTTTAAAGCGCGGGCTAAGTTAACTGTCCAATCTTGAGGACTTGTACTGCATGTTACGTGTGCGGGAGAACATTATAAAAGGGCTTTCTTAGTTGTAATAAACGGGCATTGCTTGATCACATTGGTCGTGTGCGTGCTCAGCTCTCCCGCAGTATTCATTAGTAGTCAAGCCAAAAAAGGGACTGATGAGAATAAAAAAGGAAAATAATCAAGATTTAATTTAAGATTGCTATGTAGACACAGAGAACTCAAGCCATATTATTCTGCACATCACACGGCTTGTAAAATAAAATATTCTCTTTTTTTTCCCCCCTGTACACAGGGAAAGAACAAAGAGCCTTCATTTCTTGTTTAACTCCTGCCCTTGTTATTAATTACAGAGGGTTGTGGGGTTGGGGTTTTGGTTTGGTTTGGTTTGGTTTGGTTTTTTTTGGGGGGAGGGGGCAAAAGAGAGAAGTATTGCTAATTTAAAAAGGATAATAAAATTCAAATCAACTCCAGTAGAGGATGTCACCCCCTTAACCATAATGTCACCTGTTCTGTCAAAGGCAGCTAGCTGTTAGCATCCCAGACAAGCTGCCATTTCTCTCACAATTTTTTTCATAAACTGGAAGGTACACATTAGGCTAACAATATACAGATGAACTTTATAAAAATATAGTTAAAATTGGTGTCATTGAGCCAGCAAAAAAATCAAATATAACTGGATGCAACAGAGCTATCTAAATGTCAGCAACTGTTCAGAGCAACATGATCAGTGCATCAAGATTGCATATAAAATGTTTTCAATATGCATGTGAGACTGGTGAGATTAAAGACACTCCTAAAGGCAAGACAGAAATGAAAAAGGCATTGATAAAAAGCTGCAAAACATTTTAAAGAGCTTTTTATTCCCCAAAAGTGTAAGAAGGAAAGGAAAGAAGGAAAACATTAAAACAGGAAGATCTAAAGAAAACCTTTTTGGTTCCTCATCTTCAGTTATGGTCTAAAGGAAAGAAACATAAACCATGAATTAGCAGGCTTTTAAAAAAACAATGTTTGCCAAATGCTGCCAAAGGTTTCCTATTTTCACCACTGACAACACTGGTTTCTTTGTCAAATAGGTCTTGTGAAAATCTTCAACTCCCTTCATCTTTTTGAATTTCATGTACCTAGATATTGTGCTTCTGGTCCATAATAGCCTGAAATAATAGTTGATCTTTGTCTTCTGTCTATACAAGCTCTTTGCTGCAGCTGTAATCACCTGGATTTTTTATACATAGCCCTCTCTCATCTGGTATCTTTCTCACACAGAAATATATATACTTCCCTCATCTGGGATGTATAACATGGAGGTGCTGATGTCACCCCATTTATTCACCACTGATGCTGTTGCTTCAACACTATAATCTGAGTTCCTCTGATATTTTCCCTCTTTATATCAAACTGAAGTTTTATTTTCTTCTTAGATCCTCTTTCAGTACCTCATACAATTTTCCATTTGTTCATTTTTGTGCTTATTAGTGTTTTAACAAGTAGCTTATATTTTTCAAAGTATATCTCATGGAACTGCTAAACATTTTATGCTGAGTGCATGAAAGTGATCCTGTCTTGAACTGAGACACTTAAACCCACTATTTCTTCCAAAACAGACTCAGTTGTACAAAAAAATAAGACATACACATTAACTGTGAGGTTTTTAATATGGAGTGTAGACTTTGGACATCTTGGACTGCTCTGTAGAAAAGTCTGAACATTTCAAAAGGACCGAAATCTTTAGGGACAGAGAATTTATATCTTGAACAGATCTGGTTTTTTCACCTGAAATTTACCTTCTCTGTCTTATATTTGACATATACATTTGTTTCCTATCTTTTTGTAGGACATATATAACCTATAACATTATTCTTTTAGCTTTAAAAATATATATCCACTGTCACCAGATTTATTTCTCCCCTTTAAAGTTAGCCATCTTCGTAACAATTTTTTGCGTTTTTTTTTGGTTACACATAGGATACAAATCAGGAAGGCAGAAAAATCTCTTTTCACAAAGCTACAACCGATTCTTCATCACTGCCTTTGTTTCCTTACAAGTATTCAAACAATGCTTCCATTTTCATATCCTTTCTCCTCTAAACTTTTAAACATACTTCTCTGGTACAATTTTTCTGTTTTCAGGATCTTCTGAGGAAATATGTTCAATGTTGATTTTAAAGAATCATAGAATGGTTTGGATCAGAAGGGACATTAAAGATTGTCCAGTTCCAACTCCCCTCCATGGGCAGGCACATCTTCCACTAGACCAGGTTGCTCAAAGCCCTGTCCAACCTGGCCTCTTCCATGGAGGGGGCATCCACAGCTTCTCTGGGCAACCTGTTCCAGTGTCTCACCACCCTCACAGTAAATAATTTCTTCCTTATATCTAATCTAAATCTACCCTCCTTCAGTTTAAAACCATTGCCCCTGGTCCTATCACTACACTCCCTGATAAAGAGCCCCTCCCCATCTTTCCTGTAGGCCCCCTTTAAGTACTGGAAGGCCTCTGTAAGGTCTCCTCAGAGCCTTCTCTTCTCCAGGCTGAACAACCCCAACTCAGCTTGTCCTCATAAGGGAGGTGCTCCAGCCCCCTGATCATCTTCATGAATATATATATCTCCCATTTAAGTTCTCCCAATATATTCATGCCTAGCTGATACTGTAAACACGGTAGCTGGGTCTATGGCCTTTGCAGCATGCATGTTGGACTAAGATTTATGGCCTAAGCTTGGATGTTCAATCCATTTTAATTATCATCTTCCATCTTTGTGAGTGTTTCCTCTGCTTCATGAAATGTCTCCTTTATTTTGTTAATTAAGACTTTTAACTACCTTCCAGCTATTCAGATCTACTAGGGCAAGTCCCTTATTTTTTGGTCAAGCATTAAGTCCCCACATATATCCAATTCCTGCAACAATGAATCCTGAAGGGTTTTTATTGAATTGTTTCATGACAAAATGATTAAAGACAAAATGAATCATGTCATATTGTCTCTAACAATATGTGGAGTGACACATCATTCCATAACCTGGTGTAAACTTTGAATCTGAATGAAGGATTTCCATCTTCTTACTTTGTGTTTAAACTAGTGAGGATTGTGGGTCAATATGAAACTTCTTAAATTTTCAAAAGAAATATTCCATGAAAAATTAAGTGCATTTTTAAGCGTACATTTACTGTCAGGCTTGTATTACATATCCCACTACTCTGCAATTCTCAGAAGGTAGTCATAAATCTGAATGGATTCATTCAACTTATCTGCTTTTTTTGTGTGTGCCTAATGTCGTTTGAGGGTACGTTATTTACTTTCCTGATATCAAATTGAATATTTCCACATGTTATGGTCCACTCTGTTCCCACCCAAGTATTTCAGGTTGTTCACCACAAAAGTGAGGCACTTGACTATCAGTTGTTTTCTCTGAAAGGTGGCCTCAGCTGTACATAGAATAAGCAGAGCAAGCACATTATTAAATTATATACTACTACTGCTCCACACATCCATCACCTGACTTGAAATATTGAATATAACTTGTACAGCAGTTTTGTGGCAGTTAAAGACTCTTTAAAGGGACAAGGGTGACTGCAAGAGAAAGGCAAAGTTTGAGGCAGAACTCTTTATTGCCTGTCAAGTTATGTTAAACATTTTGTCTGATTGATAAAGGGATAGCTTTTATTAGTTGTACAATTGAGTTTATAGAGCAAGGTTTTATAAAGACGACCCAGTTACTCTGCATTCTGAATTTTGCCTAATAATGACCTTGCAGTCAGGCCAGCTGCCACTCATAGGCACTGTGTAAGGTTCAGCAATCACAACCTGAGAACAGCACATGGATCTCCCCATATTGCATGACAAAGCAGCGACAATGAAAGATGACGGATTTGAATAGCTAAGGCTACGTTGCTGAGGAAACCCAAAGATACTCTGAGGAACTGCAGAGATTCTATTACTATGGGAAAAGGGAGCATAAAAATTTAGAAGCACCTTTTCAACGGAGTAAGAACTCTTAAAATGAGCTCTTTGGGCTATACTGTGAGTTTGGACTTTCTCTGTGACTAGGAATTATGTTTCTCCCTTCTCTATGACTAGGAATTATGTTTCTCTCAAAACCTAACACTTTTATAAAAAACTCAACAGACATAATACAACATGAAAGAACTGAAAATAATGACGACAAAAGAAAGTACCAAAAAAATTTTTAAAACCCACCAACTTTAGCACATCTGTCAGATACTATAATCTACTACCAGAATGCACATTACAAGTTATCACTTTCAATTTCCTTTGAGTCAGTGAATCTTAGGCTTCTGACCAATCTGACTAGAGCTCACGATGCGTAGAAACTGAAGAAGAGGCTATACAATTTATAATTGACAACATCTTTATAATGTGAATCTGCCAGGGCAATGAAAATAGCTTACCACTGCAAGGTAAGATCCAAAGAATGAGACTAACTTTTGCTGTCCTACAGCTACACACTATGTGAAAGAATATTAAAATTAAGAGGTTCATGTATTTTAAAGGCAGAAGAGACTGCTCTGATAATCTAATCTGAACTCCTGAATAACAGAAGCCATATAATTTCATTATACTCTAGAATTATAGTTCTCTGATGTGTTCTCAGTTCCATAATATGAGACCTAAGTAGAATGCATTTATTAGCAAATACCTTGGTAAGTCTGAAATGCTTACTTTAAGTGGCATCTATTTCTTTTTATTGGCCATAAAAGACTAAACTAAAAGTTTAAACTCATAACCTTCAGGTGCCTAAATTCAGGTGAATAGCTCACCTTTTAATGACACTCAGTTATTTCTGCTGTTGTTTGGAGTGGGTCAAGATACCTAAGATGGACAAATTCCTAAGTCTTTTAGCTGTCTGGAGTGGCACTCATGTCAGCAGTGCATAATCTAACTATGCCCAAGAGGAGCTTGGTTCCTCAGTGAGTGACCTCAGGATTCAAATCCAGGACCACATACCACCTTTCAGCAGAACAGACTCTAGGCTGTTTGAATTCTTTATTATATAGATATTCAAAAGCCTGCTACATTAAACAGACCTCACAACTCTTTGAAATGGCATGTTTATCTTTCATTCCAGTGGAAAAAAAAATAGAAGGCAACTCCTATTTATTTTTGTGCGGTTGTTGCTTTTTGTTATTTAACATATTTTGCTTTGTGGATCTTGATAACCTGAATATAAATAAGTCATAAAAATCACCAGATGAATACAGAGCCTTACCATATGACAGTTCATTACATACATTTATAACCTTCCAGTTAACTCTTCTAAGGAAACAATACATACTGCCTCAGATTATACTTATTACTATTACTATACTTATTACTATTCTATACATTTCTAAAATTTTGTATATAATTATTTCTGTAATGTTACATACTGTTATATTTAATACAATACCAGTTTATGATATACTTTAATAGATTTTCTGCACTGAGCTATCTTAATTTATTCTAGTATGGGTGGCTATATAATGGCTCTCTGCACGTCATTTTTCCAGCTTTATGACAGGTCATGAGGTAAGAGGACATGGGGATAAATGGCAATAATGGGGGAAAGCAGGTAGTGACAAATTCATCTTACATAAGTCTCTTAATCATGGTTAAATATTCAGTGCCTCTGCCACTTTCTCTGTATCAGCTGTCCTATACAGATCGATAATTTACCTCACATGTAACTACAGAATAGACCAATAGTAATTGTTTTTGGTTTTCTCTTCAGCATTGACGATGTTTCATGCTAGATGAAAAAGTCTGCTGAGAAATGATGTTGCAACTGTTTGACTAAAAAAAAAAGAAAAAAAAAAAAAAGGCTTACCAATTAGATTTTTTTAGTTTGCTTTCTTGACTTTAAGGCTCCTGATATGTTTAGTGTTATCTGTTAGTGGTGACTGTGCTGTGCTGGTAATTAGGACGAAGGCAGCACACTAGGACTCAGTCACTTGGGTGATACAGAGTCGATGTTATGAGTTTAAACTTTTAGTTTAGTCTTTTATGGCCAATAAAAAGAAATAGATGCCACTTAAAGTAAGCATTTCAGACTCACCAAGGTTTCTATGTACAGTGTCACACACTCATGCTTACAGCATTCTCTTGTTTTCACTTTTGTTTAAAAAATGAATTTATATTTAAATGAGAGTCTTTTTCCCCTTCCTATAAGCCATGGAAACACTAAAGAAAACCTGAGTGAGAGCCAGAAAGGCAAACTTACTAAGTGACCCTTAAACCTGAAAGTTGGATTTGTTTTAATATCATAGTTCCAAAGCAAAACCAAAGTTGATAATGGCTAACCCTCTTCTGCTTCCCAGAGACTATTTCTGATGCATGGAGAAAAAGAGACCTTCAGGAAAGATTAGCTCAGACTCCTCTCTGCATGCTCCCCAGGACAGACAGAGTATCCTGGTGGCATCTGAGAAGCAGCAAACACAGACTCGTCCCCCCCCCCCGCTCACAGGTAAGTTACCAAGACTCCTCAAGGGACAGGCTGCCATACTGGGATCTCACCTGCAACCTCTGAATCACACTCTGAAGGACAGTTCACTCCTTCCTTTGCCAGGGGCAGCCAAAGGAGTCGAAGGGGAACCCATGTCCTGTGCCTGGAGGTGGATCTGCCACCTGGGTCTCCTGCATCCTGAGGGCAACCAGGGAGGGAGAAGTGCACTCTGGATTTTCCCATGGCCTGATACCAACGTCAATGGCCAGATCCCAGAACAAATCTTCAATCCTTTTGGTTAGGTTTCTTGAACCAGTAATGAATAGGTATGCCACATTATTGTTTTCCCAAAGTTCATAAATGTGGTGGGTTGACCCTGGCTAGATGCCCACTAAAGCCCCTCTGTCACTCCCCCTTCTCAACTAGGCAGGGGAGAGAAAACATATATATATCCTTATCTGTGCAAGATAAGGACAGGGAGAGATCACTCACCAATCTGGCAAAACAGAGTCAACTTGGGGAAATGAATTTATTACCAATCAAATCAGAGTAATATAATGAGAAATTAAAACTAAATCTTAAAATAACTCCCCCCACCCCTCCATTCTTTCCTGTCTCAGCTTTCCTCCTAATTTTCTCTACTTTCTCCCCTCCAGCATTGCAGGGGGATGGGGAAAGGGGGTTGTGGTCAGTTCATAACACATCATGTCTGCCTTCCTTCTCAACAGGGTCTCACACTCTTCCCCTACTTCAGTGCGGGGTCCCTCCCACGGGAGACAGTCCTCCATGAACTTCTCCAATGTGAGTCCTTCCCATGGGCTGCGGTTCTTCACAAACTGCTCCAGCGTGGGTCCCTTCCCCAGGGTGCAGTCCCTCAGGAACAGACTGCTCCAGGGTGGGTCCCCACAGGGTCACAAGTCCTGTCAGGAAACCTGCTCCAGAGTGGGCTCCTCTCTCTATGCATCCCCAGGTCCTGCCAGGAGCCTGCTCCAGCATGGGCTTCCCATGGGGTCACAGCTCCTTCAGGCACCCACCTGCTCTGGCATGAGGTGCTCCACCATTGACTTCCATGGTCTTCAGGGAAACAACTTGCCTCATCATGGTCTTCACCACAGGCTGCAGGGGAATCTCTGTTCTGGCACCTGGAGCACCTTCTCCCCCTCCATCTTCATTGGTCTTGGTGTCTGCAGAGTTTTTTCTCTCACGTGTTCTCACTCCTCTTTCCCAGCTGCTGTTCTGTAGGATTTTTTTCCCCTTCTTAAATATGTTATCACAGAGCTGCTACCACCACTGCTGGCCTTGGCCAGCAGCAGGTCTGTCCTGGAGCTGGCTGGTATTGGCTCTGTCAGACATGGGGTAAGCTTCTAGCAGCTTCTCACAGAAGCCACCCCTGTAAACCCCCTGCTACCAGAACCTTGTCGTGTCAACCAATACAGTAAACTAAGTGTAACCAAGGCTTCAGAGGTAAACTGTTACAAAAACATTGATATTCAAGCACTTTCTCTGTGCAACACTGCAAAGCATTACTCAAAACTAACTTTTTCTTTTTCATTCTTTCATTCTTTCTTTCTCTTTCTCACCTTTTTGCTCTTTGTCTCTTCTTTCTCTCTTCTCTCTTTCTTTCTTCTCCCTCCCCTCATTCTTTCTGTCTGTCCCTCTATCTCCACTGTCAGATAAATAAAGATTGCATTAAAAAATTCAGGAATCTAGTACTGAAACACAAGAAAAAAATTCAAGGTATGATAACATTCTCTTTCCTTTTTACATCTATATATTATAAATCCGTTTTTCATTGCAGGATCAGATAATATGTGGTTGCCTTACATATGATTTGACAAAAGTGATAGTAAAAGATAGACATATTCAATACAAATGTCAGTTTTTCTATAGTCTCGTTTGTGGTAGATGAAATAAATCAGTATAATACTCTTTTACATGTTTAACATGGGAGAAATTTTGATCCCATTTGAGATATTTTTGATTGACATCATGATTTCATGAAGAGCATGCAATGTTTTGAGTTATCATTTAACAAAAACAGGTATGAAATTCAAAAGGGGACTGGATTCAGAACTTTAGTTATCTGGATTTTGGTAATTAAAGATATAATACTAATTCTCTTTGTATTCAGCTCAACCCTAGGATACATACATAAGCAGAATGAGAATTAACGTGTGAGGGACATGTGATTGAACAGTGAAAAAAGTAGATTGAAGGAAACTTCAATTCTCACAGGAGACAAGAAAATGATAACCTGAGGAAAGACTGCAGTTTACTCTGGAAGATGTATAGTATGTCAGTTTATCACTGTAAATCAAGATAATCTAGAGGGTGGTTTTGTGTAAAAATAACTCTGCTATTGTAACTTGAAAAAGAATAGGGATACAAGTAAAACTATTGCTTTTTGTTCTGTAGCCTTCACACTACTAAGCAGATGATTTTTTTCCTGAAGAAAATATTAATCTACTTTTTAAAATCACGGAAAAGTAAGGACTGTACTCTTTTGATTCACCTTTGCAGGTATATATCTATCCTCAAATTCCTATTTTGCTCAGCCAAATCAAGGCAGAGTTTCCTCACCTCAAGGTGTCTTTTTAAGTGTGATACTTAAGGAATCTGTCATGTGGAAAAGCACATGGAGATGAAGTGCATAGAGAACAGGAATAGTAATGTGGACAAAGACTCCTAACATAATTTTACTAACTTCATAAAGATTCTCTCACAAAGTTAATGTGACCTTTGGCCATCTTGTGCTTGTAAGGAGGAGACACTGAGCCTGTAAAAGCTTAAGAAAATGATCGTAAAACCTTGTGGTAGTAGCCAGAATGGGTTAGAAGTGATCTTTTTTGCTACATAACTGAGTTCAGTCTCAAGCTTAAAATACATGGAATAACCAGAAATTAAGTGATTTCCAAGACAGCACCAAAGCATTAGCATTTCAGGACTGTGCCAGTACTCAGGTTCATAAAAATCAGAGTCCCAGTTTCATTTATACTACCTCTCACATTTCTACCTCTGAAGGATGCAGAGAAGTACTTGTAATATGTGAACTGTATAACTTCTTTATGTTGTTTTCTCTTGAGAGTCTGAAACTCTCAGACTGACAAACTGCTCCATTCATCATAACTCTTAAATTGTGTAACCCAATGAAGAATGCGTCTACAGCACAGGGGATCCCACATGCCATTCTGCCTTAATTTGACTTTGCTAGTTTTGCAACTAAATGTTCTAAAGTACATTTTGATCTGGCATGTTTTAGACATTAGTCCAAGAGGTAGAAATCTCTAGGAGGTTAAGAAGTATATAAACAATTTAGGAAAATAGATATGCATTTAATATCAACAGAACTGTTTCACTCAAATCAAAAGGCTATTAAAAAAAATTTAGCACACACTTAGGCACTTTTGCTCAAACAGGTTGGAAAGAAAGCTTCTACCTTGATGATAAGAGGAGCAAACCCCTGAGTCATTTAGATTCCTTAACTATTGGAGCTATAGGATATTTAAGAAATCACAAGCTCATTTAACTTTCCCCCTAAAACAAGAAAAAATGTATACCTTACAACTTGATGATGCAATTTTTAAAACTAATTTCATCTCTGTATTCATGGAAAATCTTCAAGCAGTAATGAGTGACCAGTGATTTCACCTTTAATTTATTGTTCTAATTCTGTTCAAAAACAAAAAAGGTGTGCACTATGCTGTTTGAGAAAACATAAGATAGAAAGAAATAGTATTTGTTATATAATCTTTAACAGGCTTACTAAAAAACTGCACAACTTTCTGTTCCTATTGCAGATGCACTTATCCTTAGCCCAGGCTGTTAATACGATGTGTAGCATTTTAATAATGCAGATAGCTGCATATTCTGGTTGATTATGAGTGTCTGACCTCAGATAATAATTAAAAAAACCCTTTCAAATATCAAGATAAAACAGCCATAAGTGTCTCATTGCTCTTTAATTAGGGCTTAGGTTAGTTAATATTCACTCACTTGCTGTATTGATTTGTATGCAAGCTGTAAAATAAAATCACTTAATGCATTAATGTAGTTGTATCACAATGGGTGGCAAACAGATTGTGGAGATTAAATAACATGCTTTATTCAGCAAGGCTTAGTTCAATTTGTTTGACAGCTGAGTTTTTGTACTTGTAATTGCATATATTGCAAGTGGAGCTGATCATCATTGTGCTGCTGTCCATGTATGAGACCCAAAACTGATGTGCAGTTTGAAGGCCTTTGGACTCTGAAAATCATCACGTTGCATTTATTTAACTTCATAAATAAGATTACATTTGGATATAGTAATTAAGACTGAATGCTGCAGAAACAAATCACATGGACTTCCCTTACTGGGTTCCTCAGTTTCTTTTGGATAATTTATATTAATATGGATTTATGCCTAAATATAAGTCTATATGATCTAGTCCTAATAACAACTTTATCATTTATCTTATTCTCATTGAAATAAGTTTTAAATAATATTTTATGATTTGACCTATGCAGAAAGTCACTATAGGGGGAGTCTCCCTTAGAGAACTATTTTTCACTTATTGCAACTTTGTTAGAGATGAATCTGAGACTGTAGGCAAACGATTGCCGAAGGCTGAGCTTTCAGTGGGATGAAAAACAGATGCAGTGTGCTAAACTCTGATTCTCACATCATCAAGAACTTAACAATTTAATCTCATAGGAAGCTAGTGAGTTACTCCGGAAGGAAGACCAGAGTCAAATTTATATATACATGCATATAGCATGTGTGCTGAGGATCCTGAAAAAAAAGATGGTAATAAGCTAAAGTGACAGTGGGGACACACAATGAGAAGCAACAGATCTGCAGCTTTGCACAGAAAGATACAGGAGCTCCAGGAAGCAGAAACTAACAACCTGGGCTGTTTTTTGTAGTCACTGAAGAGATTTACCATTAAGCAGGTGTCACTAAAAACTTGCTCCATTTCACAGTCATTTATTCTTATAAAACTTACACTTCCTGAAGATCCTTGCTTGAAACTCTCCAATGAGGAGTTGAGGAAGGCAGGCAGAGATTCATATATTCCTTTAAAAAATTGTCATTGTAACAGAAACAAACACTGTTTTCTTTAATGAAAAAGCAGCTGCAGGTAATACCACTATGTAGTGTCCCATTCAGAGGTTAGATAGCATGTAGCTTTAGCTCTTTGTACTACTCATAGCTCCGAATAAAGAGTACAGACTATCTCTCCCATCTTCTTGTAGGTCACTGAGAGGCATCTGACATCCTTATTGTCTTTTCAGTTCATTAAGCATAAAGAAAGTATTAGGAACATGTCTCTTCATATCAGCGTAACACTAGTGATAGGAACAATCAGCTCTAAATGGTTGCTTCTCACCTAAATCCAGACATACCCTACTGAGCAGAATTTGTGATTTTGCTCGTGCTGTATTAGATTGGTAGGCAGCTCATTCACTGTTAATACTGCCAATATTGTAACACAGAAAATATTGAACATGAACCAGGAAGATTCTTCAATTGCAAAGCAAACAAAGGAAAAAGGAATCAGAAATTACGTGTTGGAAGTTAGAAAAACACAGTTAAATTCCTTCCTTTACATGGTCATATGTAGACTTCCAGATATTAGGTACTCGCTAAAGCCACTCAAGAATAAATTTCTCTCTGGAAGTAGCACCAATTCATTATAAAGGGAGCATAGCTGATGAGTTTAAATCAGGTATTATTTTCCTACGCCTTAAAGGCAGGTGAGGTGACCACCTGTGAGCATTTAAAGACTTCCACAGTAAGGTATGAAATTTCAATGCAAGTAAGAGCAGCTAAATTTGGGAGTGTAAGCAGTGAGGTGGATGAAGCTTTCTATAGGGGGGGGAGGAATCTCACAGTCACTTGCCATTGTTCATGTGGGGGAATTTAACCTCCCGGGTATCTGCTGGGATCACAAAACAGCAGAGAGGGAACAATCCAGGAGGTTCCTGGAATGTGTGGAGGATAACTTCCTCACACAGCTGGTGAGTGAGCCGACCAGGGAAGGTGCCTCCTGGACCTGCTTCTTGTGAACAGGGAAGAGCTTGGGGGGGAGGTGAAGGTTGGAGGCTGTCTAGGGTGCAGTGATCATGAGATGATTGAATTTTTGATCCTTCGAGAAACAAAGAGAGGGGTTAGTAAAACTGCCACCTTAGACTTCTGGAGGGCTAACTCTGACCTGTTCAAAAGACTGATTAACAAAATCCCTTGGGAGGCTGCCTTGGAGGAAATGGGAGTCCAGGAAGGCTGGACATACTTCAGGAGAGAAGTCTGAAAGGCACAGGAGCAGGCTGTTCCCGTGTGCTGGAAAACAAACAGGCGGGGAAGGAGCCCGGCCTGGCTAAACAGGGACCTTTGGCTGGATCTCAAGAACAAAAGGAGAATCTATTGCCTTTGGAAGAGGGGCCAGGTCTCTCAGGAAGACTATAAAGATGTAGTGAAGTTATGCAGGGAGAACATTAGGAGAGCCAAAGCGCAGTTAGAGCTCAACTTGGCTACAGCTGTTAAGGATAACAAAAAATGTTTCTATAAATTTGTTAATAGCAAAAGGACTACTGGGGAAAATCTCCCTCCTTTACTGGATGCAGAGGGAAACATGGTAACTAAGGATGAGGAAAAGGCTGAGGTGCTCAATGCCTACTTTGCCTCAGTCTTTAGCAGTGGAACTGGCTGTTCCCTGCACACCCAGCCTCATGAGCTGGGAGATGGGGAGGGGAGCAGATTGAGGTCAGCACAGTGGAAGAGGAGGTGGTCAGAGACCTGCTGCACCACTTGGATGCACACAAGTCTGTGGGAACGCATGGGATACACCTAAGGGTGCTGAAAGAGTTGGCAGATGTGCTCGCCAAGCTGCTGTCCATGATTTACCTGAAGTCATGGCTAACTGGGGAGGTCCCATTGGACTGGAGGGTGGCAAATGTGACACCCATCTACAAGAGAGGCAGAAAGGAAGATCCAGGAAGCTATAGACCTGTCAGTCTCACCTCAGTGACAGGGAAGGTCATGGAGCAGGTCATCTCCGGTGCCATTAAAAGTCATATAATGGACAACCAGGGGATTAGGCCTAGTCAGCATGGGTTTATGAAAAGCAGGTCCTGCCTGACAAACCTGATCTCCTTCTATGATAAAATGACCTGACTATTGGACAAGGGAAAAGCTGTGGATATTATCTACCTGGATTTTCAAAAAGCATTTGATACAGTTCCCCATAGGATTCTCACAGAAAAACTGGCTGCCCACGGCCTGGATGAGTAAACGGTCTGCTGAGTCAAGCACTGGCTGGTTGGATGGAACCAGAGAGTGGTGGTCAAAGGAGCTAAATCCAGCTGGTGGCTGGTCACAAGTGGTGTTCCTCAGGGCTGGGTGTTGGGACCATTTCTGTTCAACATCTTTACTGATGATCTTGATGAGGACATAGAGTGTATCATCAGTAAACTCACAGATGACACCAAGTTAAGCAGGAGTGTCGATCTGCATGAAGATAGGGAGGCTCTGCAGAGAGACTTGGATAGATTGGATCGGTGGGCCAACGTCAATGGGATGAGCTTCAACAAGGCCAAGTGCCAGGTCCTGCACTTGGGCCACAACAACCCCATGCATGGCTACAGGCCTGGGGAGGTGTGGCTGGAGAGCTGTCTGGAAGAGAAGGATCTGGGGGTTCTAATTGACAAGCAGCTGAACATGAGCCAGCAGTGTGCCCAGGCGGCCACGAAAGCCAACGGCATCCTGGCTTGGATCAGAAATAGTGTGACCAGCAGAAGTAGGGAGGTGACAGTTCCCCTGTGCTCTGCACTGTTGATGCCCCACCTGGAGTATTGTGTCCAGTTTTGGGCACCTCAATATGAGAGAGATATCGAGGTGCTGGAGTGAGTGCAGAGGAGGGCAACGAAGCTGGTGAAGGGCCTCGAGAACAGATCCTGTGAGGAGCAATCGAAGGAGCTGGGACTGTTCAGTTTGAGGAAGAGAAGGCTGAGGGGAGACTTCATCACTCTCTACACCTACCTGAAAGACGTTATAGAGTTTGGTGCTGGTCTCTTCCCACAGGTGTTTAGTGACAGAACAAGAGGGAATGGCTTTAAACTCCAATAGGGGCGGTTTAGAGTGGACATTAGGAAAAAAAATTTCACAGAAAGAGTGGTCAGACAGTGGAATAGGCTGCCCAGGGAGTTGGTGGAGTCACCATCCCTGGATGTGTTTAAGAGTCGTTTGGATGAGATGTTGGGGGATGTGGTGTAGGGGAGAACTTTGTAGAGTAGGGCTGATCATTGGACTTGATGATCCCAAGGGTCTTTTCCAACCTGAATGATTCTGTGATTCTAATGTCTCAATGAATTCAAAAGATGACTAAAAATGAATATGATATACTTCAATATAGACCACACCACAAATGTCCAAAGTATTTTAATTTTACTCAGGCTGCTGGGAGAACAAATACAAAAACAGTAGTCAGTGATCATAGAAAGGTCTCTTTAATTATGCAATAGAACAAAATATATAAGAATAATGCAAAAAAATGTTTTTGGGTTTTTAGATCTCTGTGTTTGTCAGCTCTTTACTCTTCAAATTAACAAAGGAGTAGTGTCCTACCAAAGCATATTCAGAAATACTGAAGAGTGTGTTCCTCTTAGCTTCCTCTGACACAGACGAAAATCTTCTTCAAGTTATATTTTAGTGTAATGTTTCAAAGAGCCTGTGTGACTTAATAAATAGACAGCTATAGGGGGCTGAATTTACAACAGATGTGACTGCTGCAAACTGTGGTATTATAGCAGGAAAACAGTAAATCCTGTACATGTCTGTGCTAAATCACAACACATGTATTTTGTTTTAATTGGTCCTTCTTTGTTGTTGCTGAAATGTTACAGATTGTCATGGCTGAATGAGCTGCAAACAATCCTCTGAGGGCAATGCTTTCATTTTTATTTAGAATTTTCAACTCAAGTTAAGAACAAGCCTCAAGACAGAAGCTAAGTACAAAGACACAGAGGAAGGAAATAATTGATGAGAAACTTTTGGGGTTTGTTTTTATGTTAATTAAACACTTGTTATTTTGCTGTTTGGCTTGAAAGTGAAGTACAACCTCCCGGATTCTCCCCTGATTGCAAAGTTCAACATTTTAAGCTATTCTTTTCTGTGTCTTTGGACATAACTGTTCCATTTTTTCTTTGCCTTGTTGAAGCCAAGACCACAGTTGAAGAGTATTCTCACAAATGAAAGCACCCATCTCACTTTTACAAGCTTTCTTACAGGCAGCCTGTAGACAGCCTGCCTGGACAGCCACTGGCCTTCAGGTTGTGCCCAGCAGGCTCCCTCTGACTCTGGAGCCTGTTGGGACCTGTTGTTGGTGTAGATGCCCAGTCTGAATTTAGGACAGTTCTTAAGATGCTGTAATGACTGTGCTATGGCTGGAGTTTCACCACTGCTGCAGGGCACTGCTGTCAGATATCTTCAGCACACACTTATACAAGGGCTAGTATAAATGCAAACATACCAATATAAACTAAAGCAAAGTGACTGAAAAATGAGATTATAGCTATATCATGCCCAGAATCCTACCTTAAAAGTGATCAGAGCTGGACAATTAGCAGAGAAAAATATATTATACACAGTTCTTATACTAAGGAAATAAATCAGGAAGAGAAAATTATAGAAGTGTTATTTCTGTATTGACATGACAGAAAGTCCTTGAACTCATCTGCTTTTTACCTTAGTATACATCCTCCTGCACCTTATTATAATCTCATCTACAGAAAAAATTCTTTTTTCTGGAATTTATATGAAATAATAGTTAACCTATGCAGCACTATAAAAAGACCAATTAGTCATTTTTTTTATCCTCACTAGGAAACAAGAAAAACGTCTTCAGGAATGCTTACCTCCTAAAAATTGTGATTTTAACAGCTGTTTACTTTCTGATTTGTTGCAACTAACAGTATGTCAGGATTAGGTATCTATTCTAAGTAAGATGTCTAGATTATTTTTTATGTAGTATAGCTTGTTATGTTATTGATCATCTTACAACAATCCATTTGTTCCTTTTATTCTATTCATGGTTAACAACTTTGCCTGCATCCTGATTCTATCCTTGATATGCTTATTCCTTGCATTACACTAACATCAAATTATTCTGCCACAGGGACATATTAATGTAACAATTAAATATTTCTCCTTAGAAAAAAATGTTTTTTAAAGCTCCTGCAATAGAGCTACAATTCTACATAGATAAATGAGGAAAAAAAAAGTGCATCACAGAACAGTTCCAGAAGTCAATCAGCTCTGCAAGTCTTTAAAATGAAGTTGACAATGATGGTAAGTTGTAAAGGTAAGCATAGACAGAATTTACACTACATTTTTGGTTTATTGCACCAAATTTACAGAAAGCAGTTTGGAGGCACCCTGGTTCCCATCCAGGCTCATGAGAATATCAGCTCTGGAAGGCAAACTAGCCAGGAACTAGAGATTTTTCAATGTGAAAACATAAATGACTGAAGTCACTCTGAAGAGTGCAGAAGTGATATGAACTGTTCTTGTAGACCAGTGCTTCCCAAAGGGCTGCCATGGGACAGGTAGCACTCCAAGAGAATGGGGAATATGAAAATCTTCATGTTCCACATTTAACAGTCAGCCTTTGCAGTGTGGCTTTGGGCTGTGGATGAGCAGGATGTGTTGTGTGACAAGCCTATCTCTATGTTAGATAAACATAGAGATTGGTGGCTGTGGCTTGTTGCTTTCTTCCTTGTATTTCATGCTAAAATCCTGGATATGTGTATCCTTTAGTGCTTACTTTACTTTGTATATGTTTTTATAAAAAGTCTTTTTAATAGGAAATAATTTGGTATCAGTGAGAGAAGGGGAAAGAACTAAACTTTCAATTAAAGTCTAAATCAAACTTTATTGGTTTTGAAGTCATCTAAATTGATTCCTTTATAGTACAGGGCTTTGATGTCATTTTAAATAACTTCATAGAAAAGTGAATTTGTAAAAATATTATACTCAAGGTAATTTAATACACCTAAGGCATTAAGTGCACTGAGTAAGGATATTCAATAAGATTTAACAAAAGAGAAACCATTCACTGCCTTCCAAGTACTTGCTGATTTTTAAAATTTGTGATGTAATATTAGGAAGCTATGGTTTCAGGTCAGATCCTATTAGGTTATATTGCTTCATATTATGTAAGTGCTGCTAACAGATGAAAATTCAGTGACTTTGCTATGTGTTCCTCAACAGTGGGAAATTCATTAACCATCTAACACTGCCATAATCTGCACATGTCAAAACAAACAGAATTTGCTATCATTGGGACCCTGGATGTAAACCTTATTAAAGTCTATGGGAGGTATTACCAGATTTCAGTGGATTGTGAAAAAGAAATTCCAACATGCTAATGCTTATTCTGTCAGATCAGGAGAACCATACAACTATCCCAGGTAAAGATAACTTGTTTTTTTAAGATTGAATGGTAACTTTGAAAACAGCTCAAAGCAATCATAAAGAAGGGGAAAAGAAAATTGTCAGTTTAAGTATCCATCTGGCACATGTTCCCTTTCCAATCTGAGAAGCAAAGGGAAGCATTGAGAAGGAGAAGTATGAGTCATACAAGTCTTTGGACTCCTGCACTGAATAAGGGAGATGTGAAAAGACCATCTACTTGCCAGAGCTGTGTAAATTGGACTACCTGCACATTTTCTTTAATATGAGCTACCAAAAGACAAAAAAACTGGAAGACTTTCAAGTTTACCTCTGTCTCCAAGGAAAGGTTTCCTTAGGTTACAAAATACTGTGCTAGAATGAGCTAATTCTTTAAACAGAGAAGGCACTGGGTTTTTTTTGTGAGAAAGACTTCAAAGTTCAGGAACAAATGTTTTCCCTATCTACCCTTCTTTGAAGGAGTTGCCCCTTTGCAGTGGCTTTACTCTCAGCCCAGCAATTTTCAGTGGCTGTTTGGGTAGAAACAAACTAAACCACAGCCATTCTTGTAGATGGCAGGGAAATTTCCTTCTTTCTATCATTTCTGAAGCTTGCCTGCTCCCCTTTGTTTTCTCACAGACTCGATTCACACCTTAAGACCCTTTTCCAGGTGTCATTATCTTTACCCACTGCCCCACTAGCTGTCTAACACAAGCAGCAAAAAACCTGGCAGTCAAATCCTTTGTTAAAGGAGGCAGGGGAGCTGATGTTGAGTAGTTATTTCTCTCCAGGCTCTGTCAATTCAGGCTGCTTAAACGTGACTTGAAGAGGAGGAGTTCAAATGATGTGGGTGTGCAGGAAGATGCCCAACTAAAATCTCAGTATTTGTTCTGTAACTTTCTCCTACTGTATTTAAATACTGCAGTACTGCCATGATCATTACAAAAAATAACCAACAATTAGAGAACAATCTCAGATTATTGTGTTTTATAGCTTGCAACATATGTTGTCCCACATTGGGAGAGATGTTTAACTTGTCCAAATTCCCATAAAAGATATTTTAAACCTACAAATACACTTGCAAGCAAATCCGTTTTAATATTATGTCTCATATAGAGCTTTATATTCATACAACTTATTGTAACAGTGTTCAGCCGAAGCTCTATCAGTCAAGTAAAAAAAAAAAAATAGTGATGATCCAAAGTTATATTATTTATACTCAGCAAGCCAAAAATTTTTTTTAAAGTTTTACTAGATAAAAATGTTTTAAATAGACTTTAGTTAAAAAAATTAGAAAAACTTATTTCAGTTAATATTTTATGAAAAACAAATCTGAATCTAAATGAAAATTAATCATAAAGAAAAATAATAACAGGTTCATCATATATAATATTTTAAAAAGACATTTTTCTACTTCTTAGGTGAATATAGCAAAAAAATAAGCTGTTTTGCAAAATTCTGAAGTGCAGCATCTTTATCTTTCTCCAAGAAAACTTTTGTCAAAAAAAAAAAAAGGTCTGGTCTTTATTGTAATGTATTTCAAATGATTTAATAAAATACTATGCATAGCCCCTCATTTGTACACAAAACCCACTAAGGGAGAAATATATTGCAGCATAGTGTTTGGTATTTATTGGCATTTGAGCTTTTCATCAATAAAAATACTGATTGAAACAGTAATGCAGCAACTCAGTACATCATAATATCAAATTATTTTATAAATTTATATTAATCTGAAAGAATCCTCTTCTTTGAAACTCATGCGCTATTACTTCATTATGGTGAGTGGCTTGCAATGTAGACCAGGGAGTTGTGTAACAGTATTTTATTCCTTGCTAGCAAAGGATATTAATTCAGGAGATGTAGGCAAGTACATTGATCTTTGCTGCCATCCAAAATGAAATGTCATGTAGAGCAACTTCGTCATTGCTATTCCAATATACTGCCTATTCTGTGGTGCTGACTTTTAGATTTTAAAACAGAAATCCTTGGTGATCTCTGCAACAATTTGGATTGCTATAGATCTCATAAATCCATCACTGTGATGAATTTCCATTTTTTTTATTGCTTGATGACAATCCATAGATAAATCCTTATAAGAGGTATGTGGTAGAAATCTCTCTTTGGTATTGAAAATGTATTCTGTTTAGCTCATAGAGGGCTCAATCCTGCATACATACAGAATTCCACTTGCATCATCAGGACTTCCAGAAACACTGGAACACTAAAATGTGTGTCTTAAATTTCATAATATAATCCCTGGTATGGTTCCACTCAGCAGGAATCTACTAAGGTTTCATAGACATATTTTAATAGTGCCTGCTAAAAACATATTAAAATTCCATGTCAGTTGTGGCTGTGCTAACAATGCTGCATTGGGTGGATCCTCCTAGACTTATCATCCAGCCATCCACAGATATATGCTGCAGATGAAAGAGGTTAAGGATAATATAGAAGGTGATATGGAAAATAATAATCAGCCGGTCCACCTAACTTCATCCAGCTATGTCGTTAGTAGCTAATACCCTCTGAAGGAACAAGAAAGAAAAGTTTAAGACAAATGGGATTAATCACCCTCTGGAAAAGATTTTCTTTACCAAGCATAGAAGGAACCTCCATGAATAACTTTCAATAAATATCTAACTTCTGGATGAGAGGACTCTAACTTATACATTTCATCTATTAAAAAGGAGCTAAAAAATTTACCTCAGGCTTTCCAGTGCTCATGTTCAAAATATTCTGTATACAGACTTCAAAATTTTATCCTAAGTACCTGTTTCATCCTTACTATCCTCCTTTTTTGTAGTGTGACACAGAGAAACTATCACCCATGGGCTGGGACAATCAACATCTAGCCATCAAACCTTCCAAGGATGCAGTTTATGAAACACCATTCTGCTTTTGTGTGTGCAGGTATATCTGACTACCTGCCTCCCTCCTAGACATGCATGCTCAAAAACTTTTAAATATTTCCATACACTGAAAATGGAATTTCAAAGATATTAAACTCCAACAAATTATTTGAAACTGTGTGTTTCTTATTAGTGTGTCCACTGATGAAAAAGTTGCAGTCTGAGCTCACTTATTATGAAATATAAGTAAAAGCTTAGGAAAGGTTTCAGTCAAGGCACATATCCATAAGGAACATGACAGACATACTGGTTTCAAACTGGAAGAGACAGTCTCCCAGCAGAAGAAGACATTGCTAAAGTATTTCTCAAAGTTTTGCCTCATAAGAAACTAAACAATTGAATTAATGATTTGCCAGTAACATTTTTAATATATTTTTAAAGTTCTTCAAAGCATGTGGTCAGCTAAGGTACTTCAGATAAAAAGAATAATATTTAGATCCTAGCAACGTGATCATATTAACAGCTGGCAAATGTAATCTTGTATTTTATTCATCAAGGTGCAAGAACTAAAGCAGGGGAAGGGATTAAGGAACTAGTCAACAGGGATGCCTATGACTACTTGGGGTTATGTATTAACTTTCTAATCACACTTCAAAGCTGTTGGTGGTGCAGTCAGAGTCCCAAGACAAACACAAGAAAAGTAATGCACCAGGTAGTCTTTCAGATATGCCATATGAACAAAGTTACAGTTTTTCCTTTCTATTATTTCAATACAGGGAATAAAAATAATAAATTGCAACTAACCACACACACATGCACACACCCCCACATTCCAGTTCTGTAAATGCGAATACTGAATAAACTAGAGGGAATGTCAGTCAACTCACTGCCATTTTACAAGCCAAAAAGGCCAAATTTGTTCAGTGTGCCATTTGATGCAATTATTCCCCAAGTCCTGCAAGGGAGTTAATAATAATCCAAAATTATTCTAATGCTTAAACAGTAGTTATGAATTGGGTAGTTCTGTAGTTTTCTATATGTGTTTCTTTATGTGTTCTTAATAGAAATTTCCTCTAATATTATGTAGAATTGAAAGTCAGAAATGTTCTTATATAAATCATTTAAGTAAGGTATAGGTTTTAATAGAGAATGTTTCCTCTTCTTTTTTTCTTTTTCTTTTTTTTTCTTTTTCTTTTTCTTTTTCTTTTTCTTTTTCTTTTTCTTTTTCTTTTTCTTTTTCTTTTTCTTTTTCTTTTTCTTTTTCTTTTTCTTTTTCTTTTTCTTTTTCTTTTTTTGTCTTCTTTTTCTTTTTCCTCTTTATTTTTTTCTTTCTTCTTTCTTTTTTTTTAATAGCAGTTAATGACATATAGTTGTTCCTCTGCTACAGAAATACCTGAATGTTATTTTATTATTTTTGTAATAAGATACTGTTCTGCTAAATTACATGAGTTTTATCCCATAAAGGAGTAGGACATTCTGCATAATTAACTGCACATTGATCAGGTATGTCTGGCCTAGGTGATATGCTATGTTAGATGACAACAAGGCCTGTGATACAGCTGAACTGCAGTTTCTTTTCAAGAAGGCCATCCAAAAATTATTATACAGTACAGGAAAAAACATTTCCAGGCACCAAGCTAGCTAATAAGTATGCAGAAAAGGCAATCATTCTGGCAGAATGTGGCCTTCTAGTAGTGTAGCTGTGCAAAGCATCTTGAATTAGAATTAGATAGCCAGGAGGATAGCTTTTGTCTGTTTGCATATCTGAATTTGATGAGCCTGCAAGCTCAAGCTTTTTACAAGGAAGAGGGAGGAAGGAGAGAAAAGGAATAAACCCCTGTGTCTTTAGAACACAAGTGTGAAAGTGAAATATTCTCACTTAGTGTTGTATCAGCTGAAATATATTAATAGAGAATTATATCCATTCTTTAGTACTTTATTGCTTAGTTAAAAAGGCAGTCTATTAAACCTTCATGTGTTTCCTGGTTAATTTTTATGCAATCTAATTATATGGCTACAAAAGTGTTCAGAATAATTCTTATAAGGATTGCAAGTACAAGCATAAATCCCATTTCTACTGAACAAAGTAGTTAGGTATGTACTTAAACTCTTACTCAAGGGCCTTAAGTGCTCTAATAAACAGACATTCACTTCCTCACATGCTTGCAGCTGAGAATATCATAAACCTTCTGGGGTTAGATTAATCTCACATGACTATAGCTTTTTAAGTGATGTAAAAAAGAAAAGCAAATTACATAGGATCCTTCTTTCAGATGTCTTTAAACAGTTTCTAAGCTCGCCCTTAAACCAGCGTAGAAGAGCTGTTCAGCTTTTAGCTAGTCCCACCATGCGATAGAATTGTACAGTACGCCAATGTACAAACAAAAGCTCCTAAGAGTTGCAGTAAACCTGGAACTGCTTGGGTACCACATGTACTGTAACAAACATTGCTTTCTCTCTTACAAGCCATACAGTATTGTCTAAGAAGCAGAAAATATTTTTATTTCATTTCATCATAAATGATGCACATGAGATTGTTAAGATGCAGTTAAATATGTATAGCACTCCTCTGCACATTTGCTTTTCAGTCCTTAACTGCTTTTTTCACTCAGGCATGCCCAATTAGAAGCATCAATATGTCCCTACCTTCCTGGAAAGCCATTATTCTGTCCCTCACAGACAAAACAATATCAGATTTGGAGACTAGATGAGCTTCTGCTGGTGAGAGTCTTCCTCCATTTGTGCCCCATATCCATGATCTCATAGTTTCTTAAACCAGGAAGAGAAAGAACTGTGTACAGACATAAAAACACATCCGGTAGGTCCTACCTTGTTCTTGAACAAATACCAGTTCAGAATAGCAATTATTCTAGCTAAATTCTGTTTGGAGATACAGACGAATGACAGTTGCTTCCTCATGCTACATGATGAGCATGATAACCAACAGTATTATATGTAAGACAGGCATTTGTCTCTTAGACAGAGAGCTGGAGCATCAGTCTGGACTGTGGCAGAGCTAGTGTGGGAGGCAGGTGTCCTGCTGTTCATGGAAGGATGTGTCCAACCTGCATGGACATTTGGGGGTTTTTTGAAAAAAAAAAAAAAAAAAAAAGTGTTTTTTGAAATGGGACTACTATGAGAGGATTGACTAGAGTGCTAAAGCAGTCTATTTCTTTTTCATCTGGGAGTCTAAACTTAACTTCTTTCCATCATATGTGACAACGAAGGTAACCTGTTCAAAGTCTGGCTTTGGGTCCACTTGAGAAACAGCCAAATTCTTACAAAATTGTATAAAGTAACAAATAATACAGGAAAAATAAAGTAACTTTTCTGACTTCCCTGTTCTTGGAATGCAAGACACAAGATTTAACATAACTGAAAGAAAGCCTATATAAAATGGATAAAATACTAAATAATTTGATAGCTCACACAGATAAAATATACATATAAATTATATTTATGTATGGGTATAATTTATGGGTACTAAATATTATTTTAGAAAAATAGTAAAAGAACACAAAACAGATGATAGAATTATGCAGCAGTTGAGAGAATTATAGAGGCTATTCACTATTAAATGCAATAAAATAATTTCCAGAAGTTTCATGCTTGGAGGAAAGCTAGGCATTATGCTAGGTAGAAATAACTGTTAGAAAGGGCTATTTTACCATCTTTAACCCTAAGGAAGAGAAAAATCTTTGTTTCTAAGGTATCATATTTTGATCTTTGGTAGACAGGGTTCTGTCTTTTATAGAATGCCAATTTGATATTAAAATCCCAGTTATTGTGCTCATGCATCTATGTATTCTCATCATGTGCTGAAAATACATCATCAAAAGCTCACATTTTTGCATATGTTTAAAGTAAAAAGAAATAAAAAACAAAAATCCTTGGTGAAATACCTCTCCACATCTACATCGATCTTGCTCCAAGTTTTGCTATGTTTTGATTGAGATTTTGTTTATTTGTTGTATTTTCTTTGTTAGTTTTAATGTTGCTTCTCTAACGTTTGTTAGATTAGTGGATTAAGCTAGAAAAGTCACCAAAAAATGTGTGGGGTTTTGAATAAATCTCTGGACAACTTTTGTATAATCACAGACTTCTCCCTCGTTTGTTACAAAAAGGGTTAATTTGAATTACTTTAGATACTTCAAAAGATGTAAAGCTCTTCTAACAAAACAGACAAAGTCTGTTCTCTATATTACCATCCATGCAGGTATTTTTATATGAAGGGATACATTTTCAAAGCACTGCAAGGGAGGTATGTGCTAAAATCTGTTCATGTATAACAGGATTTGTGCTAATACCACCTACGCACTACTTTGAAACTATACCCCTTTCTGTTTTTAATAGTTTGTAGCCATGGAAGGGACAACGACTTGGAAGAAGCTGACATTTGTGGAATATAAATCTCACTAGGAAAACAAAACTACAATCAAACTGGTAAATTTCAAATAAAATGTACACTGTCATTATCACCATCATAATAATAATTCTTCTTTTTTTAATTTATGGAAGTGTCTTTTATCTAAAGATCACAGTAGCTTAAAGATTTTCCTGTTCTATCATCTCCTTTACACATGTAACAAATCAGGCTGGTGAAATTTGTTCTGGAAAATGATACATGTACAGGAAGCAAGGTAACAGTATTGAATTTGATAAAGCTACATGGATTTAGAGAATTTCAGATCTGGTCAAAAGCCTTAACAGCATCTACTTTCGTAACTGTTCAGAAGAAGAAAAAGAACTGATTTTTAGCACACACTATGTAACAGGACAAACAAGTCTCTCCAAAGATTTTACGGGCTACTATTTTTGGTGTTGTTTTATATGCCAAAGAGTTTAAGTTTATAATATCATAAGATTAGAGAAGCTACATATGTGCATGTATTTGAATGCATATCTTACTTATAAAAGTATGTTAGATCAGTCTAATTTATCAGATGGGTTCTTCATTCTGACTCATCCCGGGCACCAAAAGTCACCAGTGTCTTAGAAAAGGAGACTATGCCTCCTTCCATATGGCAGTTTCCATGCAGAGCTGGGATTCTGATCTGCAGCTCAGTCTGGAAGCTCATGACGCTTGAAGCAGAAGATCAATCAGCTCTTTTTTTTTTTGTTCAGAAAAAGAGTGTCAAACCTTGTGCAAAGGCCAATTACATGAGCAAGCAGCTTCTTGAATACTACTCTTACGTTCTTTTGAATGTGAGGCAGACTTCACAGAAGAGTCTTCAGTTTAAAACAGTCTAAAAGCAAAGGTGAGAACTAAATGGTTAAGGGAGCGGCACTGAACAACATATCCACCGTCACCCCATGTCTTAATCCTTTGGTAAAGTGCTACTGACTGTTCAAAGACATGCAGGTGAAAAAATCAATATAACACGAATACAACTGAATCCCATTCATAAGTATCACCAGGAATGTCACATCAGATGGCTGGCTGGAACACAGGGCTAATAGAATGTGTATTTTATGGACTGTAACTCATGTATGCCACAGAAAATGAAAGGATTTGGAAATAAAAAGGTACTTACACAGAAAACCAAAAGATTTTCATTGTGTGAAACAGAAATTGGTTTATTACATACAACACATCACTGCAGCTTGTAACATCCGAAACTCATCACTTGTTTATGTTGAGCAATGACTATCAGTTACCTGAGGGAACTATTAAAGCGTTTCTTCTAATAAAATCTAGGGGAAAAAGTACATGTTTTAAAACCTTTGCTGCTGTTGTTGTTAAGTTAATAAAGCTTTTATGCTCAGACCAATTGTAAAGTCTGTCAAGCCTGTATTTCCCTTCAGGACAAAAGCTCTAGAAGTTTTTACTCTACATTTCCGTACATACCCTTCTCATGTTTCTCCTTCTTATATCCCAGAACGTAGTTGGTATTTTTCCCTTCATTGCCCCGGTGAAATATCTGTGCTTTTTTTTTTTCTCCCCAACTTCTTCTGGAAAGTAACATACATCTCTCAAGTTCTCCCTCTTCCCATGCACAGGACCTGTGAGACATGTACATATCTGGTGCACCAGGTCACATGATGGGTGAGGCGCTATAATGCTATGCTAGGGTAGAGGAGTGTATTCTGATAGCAGGATACCAACCAGCTGTGTTTCTTCCAGTCAAAAAGTGAATCAGTGACATATTATGCTACAGGCGTAGGATGGATGTGTTTCATTGCTGGAGGGCATGTAAAAAGAGCCATTGATGTGACATAAGATTCTTACATAAGATCCTTGCATAAGACTAGATTTGCAAAAATCTGCCAACGCAATAGCTGGAGAATGACTGCCAAATGACTTTTTTTTTTTTTCTCTGATATGTGATATAAACAAGAGCAGCCATGGCATACAAAGACAGGGGGGGGGGGGGGGGGGGGAATATTAGAGACTCAGAGAGAGAGAAGGAGAGATGACATTCATTTCCATCACATTCTCCCCAGTCAAGGGAATTCAGGTGCACAGTCTGCTAACTTCTGTGAAGTAAAATTCAAATGGAAGCAAAGAACATGTATGACAATGAGCAGGTATTATCCAGAGCTGTTCTGTTTGAAGTTTTTACCACAGGTATGTGTGCTTTTCCAAAGAGACACACTGTAGTTCAGCCACAAAATAGCCTTGGTATAATTTCAGTTGTATGCATATACGTAGCACTTAATGACCATATTGCATAATATGAGATATAATAAAGGCACTTAAGAGCTCCAAATTTCCAAGTCCTACATTGTTTTCTCTTTTCTTTGAAAGGGAGAAAGTTAGAATTACCTTTTCAGATGTCACAAATCTCTATTAATCTCTGTTTTGATATTAAACCCCAAAAACAATTTCTAATAAGCCTTACAAATCATCTATATTATCAGCACAGTTGCACTGTTATGCATGTAATATCTATGTTTAGTTTCAAAGCTGATTTATTGCAAGGTTTCCCACTTCTAACAAATGGAGCTGTCCAGAAAACAGTATTGTGCCAAACTTGCCAGAGTGCAGCAAGATGCTAAACACAACATATACTAACACAAACTGATATACTTGTATCTGGATATGGGAGTAGATTGTTGATCCTCATTTTGCAAGCATGTGGTTAATAGGTTTCTAATATCTAACTTCACAACTACACATTTTTTTCACTATCTGTGAATACTATGGTCTGTTTCTAAATTAAAATTGGCATTTTTTCCCCAGATTAATACAATATTTTTTCATCTATTGAAGCATAATCTGCAAAATGTCTGCATTTCCCTCAAAAAGGAGGCAGTAAATACTTCCTCTGTGACTTTGAAAAGCATTTGCAATACATTTTGTATCTTTGGTAAGTAAAAATTATAAACATATAATTTCTAATATCCTATCAATAGCATATTTCCTCTTACTAAGATGAAAAGATCCAAACCATACAGGTATGGAGGAGCTGATGCTGACAAAAAAAGACTGGCCCAGTGGCTGGTTTTCAGACATAGTATGCTGCCAAGCCATGAGTTGTGGCACACCACAATTATATACTCTTAATTTTCCCACCGCTTCAAATGGTACATTCCTTGTGTTTGTTATGTCCTCACACAATGTTGACAAGCTGCTCTGATTTTGTTTGTTTCCTATATAAAAAAATATTGCCAAATCGACAACAGAAACCAAATAACAGTGAAAGCTCCTTGTTTGACCAAATCATGGCCTGTCTTGGAACTCAGCTTTCTAAAATAAGGTAACCATGAGCACCCACAGGCTGAGAAAGCAACACATCTATATGTGCTGCTTATGGGAGCACACTGAGGTATGTGGTAAAATCCCCCAAGGTATCAGGATTTGGGCTCACAAAAGACTTTTTTTAAAGTCAGTCGTCCAAAAGAAGTACAACAGCAATCCTGACAGTAGCATCTTGCCTTAAATAAGGCAGTATTTTAAAAATATTTGATTCTTTTCCAAATTCTTAAGTAGGATTATGATAACACAATGTAACTTGGAAACATTGATTTTTCAATACTGTATCTATCTTTTGCTACAAGAATTTGCGTTGCTTTCATAACTATTGCAATATATCATATTGTTTAAGACAATATTCAAATATTTATGTAATTTTCTCAAATATATATTGGTTGTGGGGCAGACAGCTGATTTCTTATTTCACATTTTGAGCAAAAGTTAAACTTGTCAAAGAGACTGTCTTTTTTATCTTCTCCTACTTTCTGGAACGAATGCAACTCATCATTTTACAGTTTAATTTCATACTGACAATTCTTGGTTAGTCCACTTTTTTTGATGTTATTGTGGAAGTATGTATGACACACAGCTTTTAGCTGGTTACACTGTCCTGCTTTCGACCAGGATGGAGTTAATTTTCGTCAGAGTATTTCATACCGTGTGCTGTCCTGCCCAGGGGGTGGGGGCTGGCTCTGGCTGGCTCTCCCTGCGCACTCGGTCTGCTCATGGGGTGGGATTGCTGCTGGGGTGTTGGTCACCACGCTGGGTAAGCCACTGCTGCGTTTTACCCATTTCCTTTTGAACACACTATTGTTACTGTTGTTCTCTTGTTATATTTAGTAAATTCTTTCTTTTTACTCAACCCCCGAATTCTCTTCTTTAGCCCCTCCCCTAGCTTACCAGAGTGGGAGGGGAGGTGAAGAGCCAGCCCCGTGCCTCTGGCTGCCGGCTGAGATCAAACCTCCACACACTGTCTTTTACTTGCACTGTGAAACCTTTCATCTATGGACTTGTGAGCCTGCATCTGATGTTCCAGTGTTTTCATGTGTTTCCCGTGATATTTTTCTCATTGTCTTGCATCTGTGAATATCCAGGTTTTACAGTGGGCTTCTCATGGGAAGTGATTGCTTCTGACATGAGACTTACCCCTTCTCTCAATCCTTTTTCATACTTTTAGTTTTGTAGTTTCTATTTTATATTACAGGAAAAGGAGGCCTAGTGAACAACGCAGCAGAAAATAGTCATGACCAAAGCACATTCCAACCAGCAGCACAATGAGCAGAAACAGGAACAGGAACATGAAAGGAACAGGAACAGGTTCTCCAGGAGGGAATCTGGTCAGGCCCCTGTGAAAACTATAATACTAAGGAAAAACTACAGCTGGGAACCCTCTGCTGCTTTTATTCATAACTATCACACTACTTTGACTTATTACCTGGTGAACCTCCTTGTCTGCAGACTGCTGGGCAGGTCCCCTGGTCATCCAAACCTAGCCAGAGCACGGCACAACCTCTCTCCAGGACGTACAATCTATCTACTGTTACTATAAATCTGATCTCAAAAGAACCCTCTCAGTTTGAAGTTTTAGAAGGCAGGCATTCTTTACTGCCATGCTGGATGCACATGGTATCATTCCACCTAACATGCATACACTAAAACAAAAGTTTATCCTTTATATAGCTTAAAGACATGAATATTCATACAAAAAAGTGTCCACCTTTCTACCTATCTATTACATTTACTTAATGCTGGCATTGCAAAATTACACAATGCACGCGTGGGGGTCTCAGGTGGTCGTCGGTGGTCGTTTTGGGAATCAGCCCCCTACTCCTTTTTCCCTTTTATGGTCACAAGTCTTTTGAGGACAATTTCTTCTCCTTGGATGTTTCCCAACTCTGCTGTCCAGCCAAGATTTTTTTCTTATCCGCCTTGTTTGAGCATTTCTGCCAGGATGTATCTATTCTCAAAGTTAGGATATTTTCTCTGTACATTTTAATCACTCAGGCCTGTTAAATACAAAGTTAAACATCGTTTGGTAAAAGAATTTCTTAATATTTAAGGTACAAGGGATCACTAATTGCTACAGGCTTCAACTTGCAGGCACCAACTGCTCGCAGGCATCAGCTAGCAGGCGTCATTACACTCCTAAGAAACAGAGGGAATTAGCAGAGAAAGCAGCACATGCCATGCTCAGCCTGTGGAAGCGCTCCTACGCCCCACAGCGCAGGCAGAGGTGAGGCCTTACAGCAGCTGAAGTGTGGCGGCTGTGCTAAGCCTTTTTACCGTGTCACCTGTAACTCAGGCTACAAACAGTTTTTATTCAGACTGCCTGGGGTAAAAGGGCCTGCGTGCTCTCTTTGCAGGACTCCATACACATTAGTATTTAAGGAAAATTTAAGAATTTTTTTTTTTTCATTTTCTCTTTGCCAGAATTAGCCTGTCATGCTGCTTTTACAATGTTATATACCTCTTATTGTCAATTTCTGGGTAGAGTCTTTCATTTTACCTTAGACATCTTACAGTTTGGTTCCAGTTCCATAATATTCACAAATGTCAGGTTTAAAGTACTGATAAATCCCCCCGCCTAATCAGTACACTGAGGATGATTTCTAAGTAGGTGGAGCCAATCTACCCGTATTCAGTTACTGCTTGTAGCTGAATAGAATGTCCAATTTTATATCATTACTAGGTTGTGCCACTGTGTGAAAGGACCATTTAATTAATATTAAGTAGAATAACAATGAACATGAAAACTGGAGGCATGTGAGAATATTTGAGATGAACTATTAAGAAATTATGAGTTATACACTGAGCTTAGAGTCAGGTCACTTAACTAATTTTTAGATTGTTAGTTATCTGGTACAAACCAGTGATCTGAACCCCCCTTATAGCCAATAAGGAGAGACAGGCATCCAGAAAGAACTGACACCTGTCTTAAACACCTACTTTGGAATATGTTGATAATTTAAGACATGATGATCTAAGTTTAGAGGCCTAAATTGTAGTTTGATGAATCAGATTTAATAGCAACAGAGTCACCAGGAAACCTGAAAATCAACCATATTTAAGCCTTGCTCATAAATTTAAGCTTGCTTCACCATGAAACCGAAGAATCTGTTTATTTTCAAATCAAACTTGAAGCAGTCTGATTTTTGCAATCCATTTTGGAATCCTGTAATTTTTTATGAATAATATATGAGACTATCTATAATTAAACCCACCTTCAATTTCTTCAAGAAAAATCTAAACCAAAATGTTAGACTTATGTTGAAAGCCTCATTTCTGGACTTGTCACTTTAATTAATTTATTTTTTTCAAGTCCTTTATTCATTTTTTAATGAAGTAAAACCTCGTTTAGAAGATGCATTTAAGCATCAAGCTTGCTGACATGAATATCAATATTTCCTTCAATACAATTAGTTATACTACATTAAGTTACACTGAAGTAATGTCAGTTTTGTCACACTGCTATGGATCATACTATCAGTGTTGTCAAAAGTTTTTAATCTTGCCTGCTTTTATTAAAAGATAGAATAGCAAGGAGATTGCATTTTTAAATATCAGTGATCTTCATTTTTGTGTCCCAGTCCTATCATGTATTAATAGTGCGTGAAGTTCTGTTACTGTGCTAAATGAGAGGAAAGCAATGCCACACCAGACCCACACAGTCACACACTCTACAGCAGTCAAAATAGCATGTTGAGATTTTTGTTGCGTTTCTTACTATATGATTAAGCTACTATTCACATTTACATACAAACTAATCACATGACAAAACTGAAAAAAAGGGGGATGGGAACAGATGGGAAGCTTTCAACACTTCCTGGCTTCTAATCGCAAATCTTCTAGAGTTTCCTGCTTTAAATTCGCACACCTCTTATTTTCACTAAACTCATCTTCTGGAATTTTAAAGATGGAAAAGAAAATGCATATTTGGTGGTCTGGCGATGTACAATAGACACATACTGAGGCAAAATCAACAAATATTTAAACTGCATTGAGTTCCTGTGGTTTTTTACATCATCTTGGGTGTCTCAGAGTCTATGTCCATTATATAATTCTTTGTTTTCAACTAAAAGCAGAGACATAACCTTTTTGCACAAGAGTAGTAAACAAGATAAATACAAATGATGAGACAGAGACAGAGAAGATATAGAATGAAATATTCCGGTGACAGTTTCTATTGCTCTATATATTGAAACAAAATCTTATTTATCAAATTTTAAATTTACATCATTTTTAGAAAGGAATAAGGAACTCTTCAAATTTAGTTCAATCAAAATGTCCTTGGGAATGTGGAAAGAAACCCACTAGGACACTGACAAATGTCCTCATAAATTTGGTGAAGACTGCAGAAACATTTGTCAGAACACCCAGTCTGATATGCGTTTGTTCACTTTTACAGACATTCACAACATCTTGCTTCCTTTCCCCCAAGTGCACATTATCACAATAGTTTTTTGAAATCAATAGGTGAACACTTTCACAATATCTCTGACATATTCCAATTCTAACTCACCCAGCACTTTCAAACAACAGTACCTCTAGGCCAAATATGCTTAATTACATTTTTTAAGCTTGTGTTGTGAAACCCTAATAAACACATGCAACATTACACTTTCTTCCCTTCATCATCAGCTAGCACAGATCAGGAAGGTTTTTATCAATGCTTTTAAATGTCTGGATTTTGATACAAGGATACTGTTTGAGTTTGGATCTGCACAGCTGGACTTTGTAAGGCATTATAATTGAATTACAGACACTGTCATCAAAGTAAATGATGGGAAGAAGAAAGCAAAACCAGGAATAAGACAAGTGAGCTGACAACCAAAAGACACAATAAGACACAGAGAAATTATGAAGCGGAAGGCATCCTCTTTTTCATTGCTCGAATTGTGCATTGCTTACAGCAGCACAAAGCAAACTGCAAACCAGTGGAAGTAGCGAAGACAAGCATCAATTTACTCTGTTGCATCTCGCTGACTTATAGAAAAAGAACAACTAATCTGATTTGGAATTTGTAGTGAAGCTCTTGGACTGACTTCTTATTTTGAATTTACTGCAATCTTCTTAAGAAAAATAAAGTGTTTATTTTGACTTATATTGAGAAATTTTTTAAACACTATTTTTTTAAATTTCACTGGAAAGAATTAATTTATCTTCAATTCCAGCTGACCTCATAGAGGAAAAATAGAAAAGCATATTGTTAATTAGTAGCTATAAATGATCATAGAACTGTATAACACATTAATTCAAATCTTCTCTGCCATTAATTCTTTTGTTTTAAACAGGGATTTCATAAATATCATGACTTAGCCTCTTGAACAATAAGCCTGAAAGAAAAGAATAATCTTTTCTAAACTACTCCCCCAAAACCAAATTAGAATAAAAGTTAATGCAGTTATCCTCTGGGCAGCCTTGCTGCCAAGCTTTATGCTTAGTGATCATAAAACATCTTAGTAAACTGAATTTTAAGTAGCTGAATTTTAGTCAAGAATTTTTTATCCCACTTAGGAATTGGTTCATAGTGACAGAATTTATTTCCCTTGTGAACTCAGACATTGTCAGAGAGGAAAGGCATTTTAGTTTCTGCTGATCTGGGTTTGAATATAAAAACAAAAAGGCATTTACTAAAAACTATTATCTGAGTCATTTAAGATATATAGCCTTGACTACTAGAATTTTCTCTGTTTTTTTCTCTAAATAAGAACAATTGGAGAGCTGCTTTCATCCCAGTAAATCCATAAATGTTTCTGGCATAAAATCAAGCTTAGAAAAAAGGAGAGGATGTGCTAGTTTCATTTTAGATGGTAAAAAAAAAGAACATTCAGGGAGGAGACTTTAAATATCATCTTCTTTTCCCAGCAAAAGGGAAGTTTCAATCTTTTCTCATACAGTTCTCTTTCACTTTGTTTCTAAAGCTGATAAAAATACTTACAAGGACTATTGCATTATGGTTTCCTTCCGTATAAGAACTTCACCACAGTTGTAAATAAACCTCTAAGTAAATACATTGTAAAAAAAGAAAAAAAAAATAGTCTTGAATGAAACGGAGGAAGTATTTATGAATAAACCTCCCAGGGCTACCAATCTATCACATTTTTTTTTCTTCAAAAACCTCAGAAGAGTGCTGCAACTTACTAGCTGGGGAGTAATTCATTTATTGTCAACAGCTAGATCTGAACAAAGAACCAGTACAAGTAACAACTCTGACCAGCCCTAAAAAAAAGATTACAGGGATATTACATCTTCTTTCACTCTATCTTAGGGTGACTAGTCAGGTGTCAAGGTATAACCCCAGCCAACAACCAAGCACCACACAGCCACTCGCTCACTTCCCCCCCCCCCAAGTGGGATGAGGAAGAGAATCAGAACAGTAAAAGTGAGAAAACTAGTGGATTGAGATAAACACAGATTGATAGGTAAAGCAAAAGACACACACACAAGCAAAGCAAAATAAAGAATTAATTCACCACTTCCCATCGACAGGCAGGCGTTCAGCCATCTCCAGGAAAACAGGGTTCCATTATGCACAACTTGGGAAGACAAACACCATCAGTCTGAACGTCCACCCTTCCTTCCTCTTCCCCCAGCTTTATATGCTGAGCAGACATCATTTGGTATGGAATATCCCTTTGGTCAGTCGGGGTCAGCTGTCCTGGCTGTATCCCCTGCCAATCTCTTGTCCACTCTCAACTGGTAGGAGCCCTGATGCTGTGGAGCACTGCTCAGCAGTAGCCAAAACGCTGGTGTGTTATCAGCACCTCTCTAGCTACCAATACAAAGCACAGCGCTATGAGGGCTGCTATGGGGAAAATTAACTCCAGCTCAGCCAGACCCAATACACTTTCAGACAAGAAATAACTGGCACTCAACTCCTTCGACACGGGCCTATAGCAACTGGCAGGAGGCAACTGGCTCTTTGGGAAGACAAAGGAAAATGTCAAGAAGGTGGACATAATTAAAGCACAATGTAGAGCAAACCTACATAAAACCAGAGAAAATACCACTGTGGGACGGGACTTGAAAGAAGCAGACAGGACGGCGCGCCCTGCTTCACTGTTGTTGTTAGAAGGGGATGTACTGGAACTTGTAGGCCATAAGCCTTGGGCAGCCTGATAAGGGGAGTAAAGAAGTCCTGATGTAGGGGAGAGTTACTGCCCCTATGAGTCACGTGGTGCCAGAGAAGAAGAAAACATAAAGTCTCTGAAAAACAACTTAGCGTCTGCAAAAACAACTTAGTTGTAAACAGTCCTGTTGTTAAAGTTTTAATTAACTACCAATCAACGAGCATTGATAAAGAATGTTGAAGTATAGCAACGAATCAATGTAAGAAGCGTGTCTTCTGATGTCTTCTAATTTTATATATAAATGAATGATTTCTGCAATAAACTCTCTTTCTCTGCTTGCATCAAGCTGTGTCCTGTCTCTCAATTGTGGCATACCACTAATGGCATTCAAATGAAAACTATCTTCTCTTTAATATTTCCTGTTTTCTCCGCTTTCTTTTCCTTCCCTTTCCTTTTTTCTCCACTTACAAGAACTTTAATTGATACATGGGTTGTACAGTGCTCTGAGCAAGCTCTAATTTAAAACACATTTCCTACATAACAAGGCCAAGCTTTGCTGCACTGATAACCCTGAAGCAAGCTGGGCTCAGAACCCTCAATCATGTCTTTTTTTTATTTTTAAATTGTGTAATAGGATATCAGAAAAGGAACTTTTGAGAAGAAAAACTATTTGGATTGTCAAGACTGATACTTTTTACTGCCTACATCTTTGTTGTGGGACATATTCTGTATGTGTAGAGACTTAGGTGGATATGAGTCTTTTACATATGGATTTTCCAATGTATACATGCACACCTATGCACATATATATGAAAACAGAAGAAATACGTACATGACTTTGGACATTCGTGTAAAGATGCAATGTGGACATTTTTACATATATGAGCGGGAGGGAGAATCCTAATATTCTACTATCCTATTTCACTTTGTCTTCAGGAAAATTGTCGTAAATGCTTACCTCTTCTACCAAAATATGTTCCTGAATGTGTGCATACATTTGTTCATGTATATAAATTTACATATAGGTGGACAAACACATTATGTGTACTGATTTCATTTCTCATTTTTCTCCAAACTGTTCTACTAAAATTTTCATCCTAGAGTCCAATACTTTAAAAGACACCAATTATCTATTTTATATTCTGCCTCATATTCGATACAACAGTGCATCATTTATATTTGTAGCAAGCAATTATAGTATTCAACTCTTCCAGACTCAGTCCCAGCCTTTTGTACTGAGTATTTCTTTACTGCAAGACAGAAATGTTTAATATTACAAAGTAATAATTCTTACAGAGTAACAGATATAAAAATTGAGGTTAAAAGTTTCACTAGCTAGGGATTTTACTGAAACAAAATCCTAAGCTGTGCAGTAAATATTTTCTTTGTAAAATTGTGAGAACACTTTTGACAAATTCTAGTTTTGTCTTTCAGACTCACAGACATGGCTCAAACACATCCTTTCAGGGAGATCCCAAACATATTTTAAAAGAAAAAAAAAAATACTCAAAAACTGAAACAAACAAAACCCCAAAACAACCCAAATGGGATTGTATTCCACCAACTAAAACCAGAGGAAAAGTGTCCATACAGAAGAGCTAAACCTGTAACAGATTTACTCAGAGTTTGGCTTGACAGAGTACAGGGAGTTACTCTTCACTGGAAGAAGCTTATATTGGAGAATATCAACTAGTCAAAAACAAAATGTCTTTTGAAACATAGATAGCAGGGGGGCAGAAAGTACAGACAACAGAAGACCACTGAGACTGCACTTTTAAACAAAGTGTTTCCACATCCACAAGAGAATTTCTGGTTAGCTGCTCTGATACCATTTCTAGATCATCCTTTTCTTAACTATTCTGTCTAGGAAATTGAAACATGGTGGAATGAGTTTCTCTTAGCTTTTTCTGTTGGAGCTTTTATACAAATAATAATCACAGTGACAGGAACTTAAATCTCAATTTTTCCTACTGCTTATATCTGCTAGGCTACTGTTTCTTCCTTGAGAGGGAATAAGGTGCAGAAACTAACTTATGATCTTTTTATTTCATTCTTCCCAATACTTATTTTTTCATTTCAGTTCAGAACTCATTTTATGTCTCACTTTTCTCTCCATCCTACACACTATTGCTTAATTAAAGAGAACACCCTTAGTTGCTCAGCATAAAAGATGGTTCTATTAAAACTGTGATCATTATTTTTAACAGACACTTCAAAGTCTGAGTTATCAATAAGTCCAAACTGTGACCTTGTCCTCAGGTGTTTTAAGCACTTGTGAAACTTCACAGAAATCTCAGAAGAGGAATGAGTGTCAATATTCCTTAAATTTTAATATCAGATTTGTAAAAAAAAAAAAAAGTATTTCAGTCACTTTGCCTTTCTGGGGTGTCCAGTGGACCTTTAGAAACAGAACACCAAAGGAACAAAGCTTGAAAAATGTCATGTGTGTTTGACACTGGAAATGTATTTGAATATTGACATAGTGAGTTCATCCAGATCCACTCCCTGTATTTACTGAGGGGAAATGATAAGCCACAATCCATGTCTTCACTCATTCTGCTTCACACTCTAAAGCCATCTAAAGAGAGGGCCACCATTACAACGTACCTGAAGTCTCCAAAATAAAACAAAAAAAAAAGGCATAGGTGTTACTGAATGACATCAGGGCTACACTGTGTCTCCAGTGAATTAATGACTGGACTCCAAAAACAGGATTAAAAGATGCATATCTGTGTGACTTATCAGTCTCATCTAGAAGTCCTTTCCCTTTTGAAAAGACCAAGAGGCAGACAAGACCAGGCTATAATCACGACAGTCTATCATGGAGGTAGTTAAAAGTTCCCTCTATGGGGTGCTGTTTATTGTCTTTGACATGGACTTACAAATACTTTATGTCACATGCAGTTAGCAGATTTGCATCTTCATCAATGTGCTAGAAGTCAGGTACCTTTCTGTATTTCTACAGTTCATTTTTAGGAACTTTCATCTTTATCCATATATGCCTCACAGAATCCATTTTAATTAACAGTGAACCTCTCTCACATTTCCTTTTTGGTACACGTAAAATGGAAATTACCAATCTATAACAGAAATAACTTTATTCAATGTTTGTGTTTGTTCAAAAGTTAAGAGAAATGAATATTGGCCAAAAGACTGGACTCTATACTATTTTCTCATACACCTACATGTACAGAAGTTAGTGATCTTAATTTTCTTTCCCACACCAAGGACGAAACACTCAGTGCTACTAAGCCCAAAGAATGAGACTTTCTGAATGTCATAAAAAGGTAGAAAATAGTCAGTGGGTTATAATTAATGCCTTGGACCATTATGAAAAAGCATCATTTGTAGGCCAAATGGAAGCATCAATGACAGGGAAGAGTGCAACAGTTGATATGGTAGTGATTCTTTGCTAAATGGGAGTATAATGGGTTCTAGGACAAAAGGACTAAGTTAAAGTAGTTGTGAAAGTGGGCTGACTGATGTCAAGGTCTGTGCAAAGTTGCTTTAAAGACATTTCAATTCTCACTTCTGTTCTTGAGCTCACTACAGGATTAGAACTAAAAATTCTGAGCACTGTGGTTTCAGAAACAAACAAACAAACAAACCCAAAAACAAACAAACCAGCAAAACCCAAAAACAATTGTCTGTTTAAACTATCACAGTTAAATTCAATTCTCTTGTACCAGGACACACACTTATTCCTTAGGGGTTTTTTGTCAGTAGATTATTCAATCTGAAACCACAGTGGCTGTGGCTAGAGATTTGGAATTGAGTTTATTAAAAACAACTTTGCATTTTATTCATTCATTTGGATTTCTCAAACCTAATAACTGAACATCACAGGCTACAGACAGTTACTGCCCTGTTATCCCCAGCAAGCAAAGGCATATACAAAAAAAAAAAAAAAAAATTAAAAGGAAGTTTTCTTGTCCATCCTTATGGAACCAGAGGCAGGAAAAGCAAAACATCAGCACATACACCCCAAAGGAGCTTAGTGTACTACTTCTCCAAAGCTGTTTAATAAAAATTTAAAATAAAAATAAAAAAAATCACAGAGCCTGCGGCTATTTCTTTTACCTGTGTAAATACCAAGTCTTTTTGGATCTTCAATTGGGCAACTAAGTTCCAAGAGCTACAAAAGAAACTGGTAACAACAGGTATAGGTTTTCAAAGGGGTTAGATAGTCATTCCTCTGGAAAACGTACACTTTAAGATGTAGAATATCAACTGTACTCTCAGCTGTTGATTTTTTGTTTTTTACCTCATCTAGGAAATCTTTTAGCACCCCAAGTGGCCATGTGTTAAGAAAAATATAAAACCAATTTTACTTTGGCTGTCCATTTTCTGTGACTATTCAAAGAGGAACACTTCAAAAGAGTGCTTCATATTATTACCAGTTACTCAGAGGAAGTGCAATGTGGATGATTAAGAACTAATATTGCTCCTGGAAACCTAAGTAAATAGTATCATTGTACTGTGACTCTGGCAGTGATTACAGCTTCATCTCTCACTTATGGCTGACCATGCCTCCCCCAGGGTGTGGTGTCAGTGTGTCCTTACCCCAACACAACCCTCTGCAGATGTTTAGGCAATGTGGGCTTAAAAAGAAAATCCACATCTGAAAAAACATTAAGATACAACCAAGACGGGGACAGTGTAACCTCAACTGCAAATTCCAGCAGAATAGAAAGCCCTTAAACTTTTAATGAAACTCTGGCTTAATTTGACGGGGAAAGAGGGAGAGAAGGAAAGAGAGGGATCTTTTCATTAAAATCCATTTACTTTTCTCTCAACAAAACTGGTGAGTCGATGGTATGATCAGTCCCATATTATGCATACTAAGAACGGTAGATACCTAACTGAGCTACTGTGATTAATTGCCTGATTCTGAAATTGAGTTACGATACTTTATTACATACATTTATGCTGTTCTGCACCTTTTTTTTGCATTTTAAAATTCTTAAATTAAATTACACTTTTTTTTTGCAAGTACATAAGGTACATAACTCAATATAGTACTTGTAGCATGTAAATTACAATAGCAAACAAAATATGGTGACACTTGATCAAGAAAAAAAGATTTATAGCACAGTGATTTGTAGATTTACAGTATATCACAGCAGAAAAGCAACGCACTGAAGTCATTAGCTAAATTAAACAGAAAACTTAATTTTTCCATAATTCATTTGTTACTCAAATAAAAATCTTACTGACTTCAGTGTTCTGTCCGAGCAACAAGAGCTCTATCAATGAAAAGAAATGTTAAAATATTTATGTTTATTTTCAAGAGCAATCATGGTATTAATCACTGAAGATTAGTAGAGACAAGATGATTTTCCTATAAAGAGAATCCATCACATTATCTCAAGTCAGACAACAGCCCCAAGGTTTTATAATTTTTAACTCTGTATTTTAGGACAAATCTTGAATATATTGCTGATAATTTTAATAAACCAGACATTATCAAGGTCAAGCAGTATATTCATCTTTGCAGCGTTAGTAGATTTAATGGTTGGAGTCAATCAAAATACCAATTGCTCTCTACACCCTGAACTCAGTAAAATAAAAAAATATTTTTTAAAGATCTTATATCTATGAACTTTCATTTGTAATGCTTCAGTTAAATTGAACACACGTCTTGCTTCAGTTAATTTGAGCACATTCTTCTACTCGCATTCATTTCTCTCTTAGTATCTTACAGCCATATCTACTACCCACACACCCCCAGGTTTTTTATAATTTCATATTTGTTTTTGAAACCTGAAGTTCTAATCATTCTATGAAAAAGATCCAACTCAGATTCTGGAGATGAATAATGTCAAACTTTTGGCACAGTTAGACCTGGGTCTAGCTGAGAACAGGCTGACTCTGTGAATTTTTCTCTTTTAGAGCAATGGCTGGTATTGTGTACCAGTATCAGTCAGCCCTGGCCAGAACTAAAACTCGTTGCACCAGTCACAGTACAAAATGAAACTAAAAATGTGTTGGGTGCTGAACAAGCTGCTACCTTTTCCTCCTGCCCCACAGAATTTACAGTCTTAGAGACAAATATGTAAATGTATAATTATGAAAAAAGAGATGAATTTATTTTTGAAAGCCCCAACATTTAACAGAGCAGGAGCCAAAGTGATAAACTGCTCACAAGGACTGCCAGCAGGCAACTTCACATACCGTAAGTACTTTACTACAGAGTGATTAATACTTATCACAAGGGAAAGCAATATGCCATCCTTTTTTGCTAAGAACATAAAAGAAGATGCTTAGGTCACCAGGAGCAGAGCAATGAACATGAACACAGTTGCAGCTGCATTGAGAGATGCTGAGGTCAGGAATGGGACATGATTATTCAGAATGCTAGATAAAACGTAATGCTCAAAGGCCATATAGATGTTAGCAGAGTAAATGAATAATCAGACTTTAAATATGAAGTTCATATTGATTAGAATGCAAGTGTCAGTTAGAATGAAACTGCATGAGGAATGTTTCGTGTCTCTGTTATGCAAATGGCACCAGGACAAGTCACTCAGACCATTTGCCCAGTGTCTGGGCAGTGCACACTCACCAAAGAAAGTACTAGATCACCTTTTCCTGGGGCTGACTCCCTAACTCCCAGGAGCTGTGATAGCTCTTGGGAGACATCAATAGAGAAAAACTGGATCTACATTTACATTGTTCTAATTTAGACCGAGGACCATGAAAAATGAAGCAATGGAATGTACTTGCTGATTGACCTTCCAGCTCATGCAGAGAAATGGAATCCCTCGGCAACACTACTTTCTTCCATTCTTTAGTTCAGTCAATTATATTTTAATATATATATCTTCTTCTTATAATATCTAAACCACCTTGAAGTCTTTATATTATTAACCTTGCTAGTGGATGGTGTCTCCTTTTTTAACTAGTGAGCAAATTGAAGACCAGAGTACTGCAAATATTTGGCTACTTAAATATGTATTAAGAATATGGGTATATGTGGCAAGTCAAAAGTCAAAAAGAAATCTTCAGCAGAGCAGAAACTGAATGCATCTCTGTTGCATTCTGAAGGGAAGGCTCTGCCACATTATCTGTACAACCAACCTGCTACGCAATCACCAGTTATCTTAAATTAAGGCTGTTATTTGTGTTGCCACTGCCTGCAGAGAATAAAGACAAATCCTGTTATGAGACTCAATTCCATCCCTATATTAATATAAAACTTGAAGAGTATTTTCTAGGCATATCAATGTTTTTGTCTGCCATCTAATAGGTCCATATTATCTTGATTTCTCAGTTGTAATTAAACATAATGATTGCATATTTGTTTTTATTTACAAAGGCAGTTCCTTGTACAATAAAATTTGATTTAATTGACTGAAGACTCATTTAATGGACTTTTGAGGACCGAATGTATTTAAACAGTGCTCTAATCAGACATCAAAACATGCATAAATCAAAGTAATTACATCAATGGAACACTAGGAAAATTGTGAACCAAACAGATAATTTAAAAGATAAGCAATACAAAATATGATTTAAGATCTCAGTTATCAGAATAGCTACATTACTGATGGCTGTATCCACTGTTCCTCTCACCAAATATCTGCCCCTGATCAGAGCCCTGTGCCCTAGGTATCATAATTAGGAACTGAGCCCAAGAATATCTTTCCTTCAAAGTTTCTCCTATATAAAATGGAGAATAATGTGGAGGAATCCAGAAATAGTTGTCATAGTGGAAAATTATAATGTAGCTGTAATGTTTACATAAACTCTGCATTCAGTGGGCTCCAGGCATGAGCAGTGGCTGGAACCAAGCTCATCTCCATGTGCAGCTAGCTATTTAAGTGCCTCTTAATGAATACAAAAGTAAAAAAACTTGTGGTGTAGCTGTCAGAAATATGCCATTATGATAGGTTCTCCCACCTGAGATTCATAGTAGCTGGTTGTTCACAGCACAGTTGCACGTGTGCTGTGACATCTCAGTACTCATGCAGAGAAGGTAACAAGACCTTTCTGATGGTCATGCAGACAGAAGGACATACAATTACTTGTCCACCTGTAAAAATCTGGTATAAATAAGTAGTCATCTCAATGAATGAAAATAACTTAATCTCCCAGGCTATGTCCTTTCTCCTCTGGTGATCCCTTTCTTTCAGCTTCTCTCACAAATGAGAGGGAAACCATAGCCTGATTCAGGCCAGGTTTTATCAATTCTAGCTTTAGGTATGTAACAACTGAGGCCAAGTTAGAAGCCTCATGGCTGTGAGGTACCTTCTACAGTCAGTAGAAATAGGCATCTACTGAGGATTCTTTGGTTCACCTAAGACTATTTTTAAGAGATGCTTAATTTCTTTCATCAACTAGTGAAAATGATCAGAAAATATCTGTGTTACCTCACAAAAGGTACAAAGGATACAAATCATAGAATCATAGAATGGTTTGGGGTGGAGGGCACCTTAAAATCTAGCTCCAACCCCCCTGCCATGGGCAGGGACACCTTCCACTAGATCAGGTTGCTCAAAGCCCCGTCCAACCTAGACTTGAACACTTCCAGGGAGGGAGAAGCCACAACTTCACTGGGCAACGTATTCCAGTGTCTCACCACCCTCACAGTAAAAAATTTCCTCCTAATATCTGGTCTAAATCTACCCTCTTTCAGTTTCAAGCCATCACCCCTTGTCCTACCCCTACACACCCTTGTAAAAAATTCCTCTCTGGCTTTCTTATAGACACCATTTAGGTAATGGAAGGCTGTTATAAGGTCTCCCTGGAGCTTTGTGTTATCCAGGTTGAACAACCCCAAATCATTCACCCTGTCTTCATAGAAAAGGTGTTCCAGCCCCTTGATCATCTTCATGGCCAGCCTCTAGACCCACAAGTCTATGTTCTTCTTGTTTTGGGAGCCCCAGAGCTGGATACAATACTCCAGGTGGGATCTCACGAAAGTGAAGTAGAGGGGGAGAATCACTTCTCTTGACCTGCTGGCCACACTATTCTTGATGCAGCCCAGGATATGGTTTGCTTTCTGGCCTGCAAGCACATAGTGCTGGCTCATGGTCAGTTTTCCAACCACTAACACCCCCAAGTCCTTCTCTGCAGGGCTGTTCTCAATTCACTCATCACCGAGCCTGTGCTTGTGCATGGGGTTGCCTCAACCTTGCACTTGGTTGTGTTGAACTTCATGAAGTTAACACAGGTCCACCTCTGAGTCTCACCTCTAAAGTCAAAGTCCCTCTGGATGGCATCCCATCCCTCCACTGTATTGACCACAACTGCAGCGCTTGGTATTGTCAACAAACTTGTTGAGGGTGCACACAGTCCCATTGTCCATGTCACCAACCAAGATATTAAACAGCATCAGTTCCAATACCAACCGCTGAGGAACAACACACATCAGTGGTCTCTACTTGGACACTGAACTGTTGACCTCAACTCTTTGAGTGCAACCAGCCAGCCAGTTCCTTATCCACCAAGCGGTCCATCGATCAGATCCATGTCCCTCCGATTTATAGACAAGGATGTCATGTGGGACAGTGTCAAATGCTTTGCACAAGTGCCGGTAGATGATGTCAGTTGCTCTTTGCTTATCCACCAGTGTTGTAACTCCGTCATAGAATTCTGGCCACCAAATTTGTCAGCACACTTTTCCTTTTCACCTCTTTATGTTCCACATGCCTTAGCAGAGTTTCCAGGAGGATCCACTCCATGATCTGGCCAGGCACAGAGATGAGACTGACTGGCCTGTAGTTCCCTGGATCTTCCTCTCTTCCGTTCTTAAAAATTGGCTTATGTTTCCTCTTTTCCAGTCAGTGGGAACCTCACTGGACTGCCACAACTTCTCAAACATGATGGATAGTGGCTTTGCCACACCATCCTCCAGTTCTCTCAAGACTCACAGATGCATCTCATTAGGTCCCATGGACTTATGCACCTTCAGGTTCCTTAGATTGTCTTAAAATCCAGGTTTTCATTCCAAGAACTCATGTGGGACTCGAAAAACTGGCGTATGTTTGAAAATTAAGAAATTGCATCAAAGCTTCTATTTTCAGGCCTGTGCTGTTATTCAGATGCCAGTGATCCTAACAGTTAAGATTGTTTTAGCCTTAACCGCATAAATATGTTCCCATGCAGGTCCATTCCTATGCAGCCATCCTTTGAGTCACAGTTTTACCAATCCTGCCTATGTTTTCTATCTTTGTTCAGCTCAACAGTCTTCCACTAATAATCTCCCCCTGCCTAATGTATTTCTCTGTTAGTTCCCATGTCCTCATCAGCTTCTCTCACACTTTGTCACTGGAAAAGGAGTTTCCCCAGCATCCCTACCCCTAAACTGCGTAGTCCCAGCTTTAAGTGTGAATGAAAAACACTCATCCTTCTTCACCCTGCATAACATTCTACCAAAGACGCTTCTTTATTTGCTCCAAATGTGTCTAATGGTTATCCACACAAATTTTCTTTCATCCTTTCCCTGTCAGTCTGTCAACATCTAATCCTTTCTCTTCTCTGCACTCTTTTTTCACTTCTTGCTGATTTTCTACATAAACATAAGTAAGGTTTCAACAAGGCTATACAACATAAGTATCATTTGACATGGATTTCACATATCGAGAGTTAAGCAATCCACCATTTCACAATAGTGAATCTAAGATAAAATTCTCTTTTTGAATAAACTGACATAGATCAGTTGATATCAAAGCTGAAAATTAGATCTTTATCAGGTTAAAAATGAAAGCTTAACAGATGGCTCATTGGAAGCCATCTTACTGGATACAGAATAGCTGTATGTTGTGATGGATCCTTAATATAAACCAGAAGACTCCTGGAAATTTTTGCAGCTATTTGCAAAAATAATCTCAGGTCTCTTGTGTATTTTCAGGTTTTTTTACTTCCTGGACACAGTAAAATACAAATTATCTGAGTGTCTGTCAGAAGTTAAAATATCAGAAAAACACCTTTTTAGCAAGTGACTTCTCTTACTAACAGCAAAACATGGATGGATTCTGCACCTGAAACCATGTAATGCTTTTATGGAAGCAATAAAATAGCTTCAGGTGTTTCTCAAGCGATGAGTTTTAAAACTGGTGTGGAGAAGATCCATCAAAAATAAATCAAACCTGGTTTTGCTCATGCCACAAGAAGTGTGTGTAATAGAAAGTTATTAAGACCAAAGCTGCTTGACACATTGCCTCAGAACACTGTCCAATTGCCAAAGCATTCTCCAATCAATCAACTGTCAGCCTCATTTCTTCTTGCCAGCACTGACGAGAGTCACCATCTGACTGTAGATTATGAGATAAAAGGGGGTTAGTAGCTTTGTTTCCTTCTTTATTAAATGATTTGCACCACTCTGTTCTGCCTTCAAGGCAGGGGTGAGCCAATAACAAAAACATACATTCTGGAAAATTATTTCAAATCCTAGATCAAAATTCAGTCTGATGTCTAGGTAAGGTGTTAATTAAAAATGATTAAAAATATAATAGGCATTGAATCACCAGCAGAAATAAGAGTGTTCAGCATGAGAAGAAATCTCATTCTGAAAATGCCTATGAGGTTTTCTGTTCCTTTTTGGAATGTACATATCAAAATTTTTTGCTATTTAGATCTTTCATCAACTCATTAATACCTGTTTCCTACAAGCTTGTTTGGAGGCTGTTATAGGGAAAGAGTCTCATGAGAAACACCGAGTTTGATGAACATTGACAAACAGGGACAACAAAAATACAATCTGGATTATGGTGCATCATGTTTGTATAGCAACGGTTCAGTAGTTCTTTTGTCTCCAGGTTAGAGAGATGGAATAGCAGTGTAGCATATAAAAAAAACCAGTTATGCACCATCTCTTCCACGAGTAATCCTTAAACACCAGTAGTGTAAGGGTTGACAGAATAACTGGTCTAATTTACACTTTGTCATACAAATCTGGAGTCATTCCACAAAACAGCACATAGTAAGGTGTGCCTCCAGATTAAAGTGACTGCATTTTATCACCTTCTCCTTCATCTGTTGCCATACCTGCCTGGCACCAGCCAGCACACTTTGGCTGATTAAAGCCTCAATGTATTGGAGAGCCGTACAACTAGATGATATGATATGATATGATATGATATGATATGATATGATATGATATGATATATGTCAATCTGGCAAATGTGTTCAGTCTTCCCATCTCACTTCTGGTGAGGACAAATATAGATGTGACTCTGCCAAAGGTCTTCCACTACACAACATCAAGGATAGGCCTATGGAACACAAAGATACATGCTGCCATTGTTCTGCTGGACTACATTTGGTCCTTTTCTCCCATAAAGGCATTTAACTTGACACCCTAGGCACCAGCAACACCTTTAATTGTTAAGGTGTCATTAAGAGTTTCTCCTAGATCTCTATTTTGCCATACAAATGTCGTTTTCAGTACTTCTGTTTCCAGAGCAAGACTTGAATTGATTTTCATGTAACTAAGTAATCATGTAACTAAGTAATCATGCTCAACATTTCTAACTTCAGTCTGTGCTTTCAAAGATTTAAAAAAAATATTATTTTTTTTTCAAAGCTGTATTCATTTCATTTTGAATGTCCTGTGGTCAGAGTTCCCTGTGTGAAGGAAGAAATATTTGCATTTATGGAAACACCTCATGCATGCTTCAAACTGTTTACAGGATATAAAAACAAATACCGGAAAATTAGAACAGGAGTCACAGTGCATTAGCAAAATGCTGTGATGAACATAGTTCCACTGATGTACAGTATATGCACAGGGCTGTTCTGATAAATCAGTAATATTCACTCTGTAGGAATCTTTGAAAAACAGAGAGGATGCTTGTTAAAGGATTCTCACTGCCTCTGTTTGGAATGCATCAGAAGTTCATGTCAGCTACTCAGCAGATTCTTATTTAGAGCAGACCTGCCAGCTTGGGCTTAATGTGTCAGGGTGCATCAGTGTGTTCAGAAAAGTGATATATAGTGGCAGCACGAATGTCTAATTATGTGCATAGCTTACAGATTTTCAACAGGAAAGAGTTGAAGCAAGTGAAGGGCAGAAATGATATTTATTCCTTGTTAGCAGCATTTGCTTACATGTTCCCATTGTTTTTTCTCAAAATTATATTGTTTTCCATCTTTCCCTCCATCTGCCTTACCAAAGCTACAGCTTTACATTACAAAGTCTTCCTTTGTTGGATATGTTTTTAAAAGCATCTCCAAGCCTTATTCTCACAAAATATCATACTAATTACTTTTTCTTACATATGTTGGCTGTTAATCATTTACAATATCTACAGTGCTGTGAGTTTCCCAGGCATTCACCTTAAAGAACTATTATTAAATCAAGTGATTACAGCATAGAAAATAACAAGTTTAAATTGAGTTTAGCCTTTGGTTGGTTCCTCATTTATACAACTTTTAGACTAACTCTAATCTTTCCAGATTTTCAAGAGATCCTTTAACTCATTCAGTGGATGGTATGAATGGTAATACATTAACGGACAGTTATTCAGCATTTTGCTTTACCTTTATTGCTCAGCTTGAAACCCACAGAGTTTTTTACTGCACATTACTTGAACTTAGTTCTGAAGACAGAATTATTTGTTCCCACATAGCCTCTTACAGCAGTCCTCATTACAGTAGTTCTGTTTCATAAATATTAATTCATTTATCTTCACAGTACTCCTGTAAGATAAGTGATTATTAATATGTCCATTATATAGAGGCAGGGGAAAGACAAAAGTTTTCACTAACTTAGTATACCCAGCATGAGATATTCAGGATTTCTTTTCTCACTGTACAGAACATTTACAAAGTCCAGCTCTCAGTGACTTTATTTGCTGCTGTGAATGTTCAACAATTACATAAATCAAGGTGGAGGATAAATTTGGCACACAGCTAATATCCAAACACACAATCAGTGACTGCCTTTGTAAAGTTTGATTCAAGTAACTTGCTTGTAGGAACTCTCTCACAGCAGCAGGACAGAAATGAATTCTCTGTATCAACAGCCAATTGCCTTAACATTCCTACCTCTTCCTGCAGTACCCTTCCTCACTTAATATTTAGCTTCTGGTAACAGAAATAAATGTGCAAGCAATGCAATACAAGGTGTTTCACATCCCCTGGTTTGGTTCTTTCTTTGCTTTTTTGAGGTATATTTAATGCTTCTTACATCAGCTTTCAGTAATGTTTTCTTAAGGAAGGATACCTTTGCATACTTGTAAGATAGCTGGAACAGAAGCTGGGAGAGATGCAGCCCTGGTCCTGATATTGCAGGGTTGAGCAGCCTCTTACTACTCCCGCACTGCATGCCCGACCACCTATATTCCTTGCTCTTGTGTTCTCTTTGTGAAAACCAAGGCAAAACCACAGGCATATGCACCTGTAGCACTCACTGCATGACCCCGCGTTCTACAGACATGTCAGGCCAATTTATTCTCAGAGCATCTGCTTTGTACCTTACACACATGAACTGTAGGTCTTGTGTTTTCAGAGTAGATTGGATTCAAACTACATGTATATTATGACATTCATCCAGTACCTTGCTCTGTCAGCAGCTACTGCCTTAACTCCAGGGTGACTACCTGGAATGACACTGTCTGAATTTCTAGTCATTCACCCATTCTACTCAAATCTAATTTATCAGTCAGTTCTTCTGGCTTCCAGGTTATCCTTGCCTAAAGTCTATACAGGGAACACTGAGAGAAAAGAGTCAGGAATAGAAGAAACCAAGCAGAATACAATGACAGCAGAATTCAATGCTTTTAGTTATAGTTCTATTCAGATTTTAGAGGAAAATCTTGTTAGCATTTATTATGTTTCTGTTAACAAAAACATATCATTGGAAAGTGATCATGGAGAAAATAACATTTTGTAGGAAAGATAAACATATAACAAAAGTTAGCATTTCAGAAACTCCCATCTAAACTTTCATCCAAATCTTAATTTGGACACTTAAATGAAAGGATTCTCATTGTCAAATATGTAGAACAAGCAGAAACATCAAATGTATTCAAAGAGAAAGTTCATCAGTTTAATGCATAGATAACTATTAACAACATAGCGAAATATGAAGATAGGTTCCTATCTTTTATACCAGGTTTTGAAAAAAGGCTAACTTACCAAACAGCCATTTGGTTTCTTCTCTAGGGTAAGAAATTATCTGTAGTTAGACAGATGTAGGTGATAAAAGTAACATCATGAACATATAGTAAAATTCAGGAGTAATGCAATCATTAGTCCTTTTTTTGCACTCACTTTAAATCCTATTTGAAATAATCCATTCACACTGTGCAGATGAGTAAATGAATCTAAGCTAGCGAAAATTATCCAGTGATGACAAAAGGGTGGGACTGTACGATGTAAATTTACACCTTCATGTATGTCCTTCTTAGAGATGTGGAGAACACTGCAATTCAACTCTGCAATGCATTTCAAGGTTTTACATCCTGCCTTCAGCACATATGTAGCTGAATTAAAAATAATTCAAGGTGGGTACAAAAAAAAAAAAAAAAAAAAATTGTTTTTCCCTATTGGTTTTGTGATGATCTAAATGTTCTGTTACTTTTGGCTTGTAACAGTGAAACAGAGAGACAGGCAGGCAGCAAGTGATCTCATGTGTTCCCTTTATATGGGTGTCAGCAGTCTTCCTGAAGTGGGGTGTCAGATTGTATTTTCCTTTCCATGGGAAATCAATAAGAAATTAAGGCACCATTAGCCAGCAACTTCTGTGACTCAAAGAGGGAAAACTTGCCATGCAGTGATCAGCAGAACATTGCTTCTGTTACAGAGAACAGTCCTCACTGGGCCAAGTTCAAAATTTAGTGAGATGCAGAAACTACTGCCTCTCAAGGGCACCTCACCAAAAATCTCATTCTGCATGGCATCTCATATGTGAGAACCCATCATCTTCGTGGAAGTGTTGTAGGCCCTGGACTTTTTCTTCCAGCCTCTTCTCCTCTTCCAAACAGGTTTGGTTGTACCCAAACCATTCACAGCAGATATCTTCCAGATCTTTCCTTAAGACTCAGAAGTGATAGAGATCTCATCACTTATTTGGATTACATAATCGAGAATTGTAATTCTTAAAACACAAGAGTTATTTTAGGGAACTTTCCTTCAACACAAGCTTGCTGATTATTATCCCTTCTCCAGTGGTACATCATATAATTTTTTTTTTTTAATTTAAATAAAAGTTAATTGCTATACAAAATAAAAAACACATGACTTAAAAGCTGTCAGGACAGGATTTTTCAAAGCAATTCATGTATTCCTATTTTTTCTTCTTCTTAAAAATAGTATTTTGGCTTAAACAACCAAAGTGGGTGCAGTATTAACCTTAACAACCAGCCAATATGTTTCAACTGAATGTGATTCCACTGAAATTCCCCTGTTCCATTCTGCCCTCAGCATGCATTAACATCTTTCCACATAGGCAACCTGCGTTCATTCTAACCATATTGAGAGTCAGCTCCAAACCATGTAGTTGTATCAGGATGATGTTGTGTTCAAACTAATGAGCTCACCCTCCCAGGTGAATGCATTAGATCATATTATCATTACCTTAATAGAGCTGTATGGTGCCTAGTCATCAGGTCTGGCAGCTGTGAGTGTGGGCAAAGTTACTTGCATCTGCTTGTATGTCTGTTTAAAGATATCCCAGTTTACATCAACACTGTATTTCTAAGACAGCACAGGACATTTTTAAGTAGCTATGAAGAGTTTGAGTGTGGCTCAGACTCATTTGTGTAGTACTTGAGAATTATTAGTAGTGCTTACATAGGCCTAGAGATATCAAGAGGTACAAAATGATAAGGGTGAAAGGGACTGAAAGTTCTCTCTAGATTTTATTAATGTCTAGGTATCTAGATTCTCATAAATATGTTCAATAGACTGTGCTGGCAAGTTCAGCGGGAGGTTAGGATAGATATGAAACTTTACAGGGTGAAGGTGGGATAGCTGAAATAAGCTTCCAGAACAGATAATCCTTCATTGATATTTCTGAAATTCTTTTTAACTGTCTTTGTTGCTTTCTGTTACCCAGTAATTTCATCCTTGCCCTTTATATGCTGATCAATTCTTGTTCTCATAACCCCTTTTTCCATCTTTAACTCTATATTTTCACACAGTCTACCCAGGGCAGCTAAGAACTTCTCCATCAGTGTAATGTGCACTTCCATCATGCAACCAGCCACAGCAGTATGACAGGATTGCCATTATTCTAAGATGACTATATCCAGAACTGTGAATTTAGCAGGAACTCTGAAAATAACTGTCAAAAATTTCTTTCAAATCTATCTGTAGCATTGGGCACTGATTTGGACACAAATGTCTCGCCTCATTTAAGTGTCTTAAAGAGTAATACCAAACAGGTAAGAATGCTATTTGATGTTAACCACTACTCGCCTTTGAAGAACTCTTGCTGCTGAGGGACTTACTGCAGATCTCACAAATGCCTTTATTACAATGAATTACCTTGCTCTTAATTAACTGATGTGCAAAGAAAAGTAAATATTTTATACAGAATTCCCAGTCTATTCCCCAAAGAAAGATTAAGATTGCAGGGTTACCTGGGATTAATTTTATTTAAAACGATGTTGTGAATTACCTGTATGAACTCTACCAATTCAGTGGTCAGCCTGAAGGTGTCCTTTGGACAGGGAGAAACAAAGGGTCAAGGAACAGACATTCTAATCCCTAGGCAAAAGACTGAACATACAGAGGATATTTATGTATAAACATTTTCCTTTTGCTCTTTTCCTCACTGCTAGTAGTTTTCCCTAATGATAAGGCTATGAAACAGAAAAGAAAAAAATAAGCACGCGATTACCAGCTATTTCAAGCTAAAGTATGTGTAATGTTTACTAACATTATGGGAATTATATGTGTAGTTATGTGGTTTAGCCTTCTTTCCCAAATTCTTGCTTCTGCAAATGGCCCAAACACACGTTCTACTATCTATTTATAAGTCTGCTCTGAGTGCATTAACCGGGGATTGAAGTTTTGCTGTTCTGCCTAACTTGTTAACATTCATAGTGTTTAACCCCTGGGCATTGTTTTCAGCCTACTCAACTTTTCCTATTTCTAAATGATAGATATCTGGGCAGTGGTTTTGCTCAGTTATTATCAACTTCTTATATCTAGGGCCACATAACATAAATGGCCTTGAAAATGCACAATAATGACATTTTGTAATTAAATCCTCAAACATCAGTCCTTATTTTCCTTCTTTTGTCCTTTCATAAGCAGCTTGTGTATTATTTTTCTTGAAAGTTGGGAGGGGATCTGTAATATCTGCCCAGTTTGTCATTTTAATAGCATTCTTATAATTATTTTTTTTCTGCCACAAAATGTGAGAGCTTCAAATTTGTCATTCAAGCCTCTTGAATATACTTGAATGTCATTCAAGCCTCTTAGTGAAGTTAGTGGGTAACAAAAGCTCTGCATGTCCTTACCCCACTCCCCTACTCACTGATATGTCATTCAGTCACCAGGCTTCTAAAAATTTTCTTTGTGTGCAAAGACAGATCACCATCACTCAAAATGCCACCTTTCTTTTTGTTTCTGAATATTTCAAGTCACTTATGTCTGAAAATAATATATGGGACTTTGTGTTGGTAACTAAGTCTGTAGGATACCTACACACACACACATACACACAAGACTATTAAAATAACTTTGTGACTTTTCATATTTTCAACTAGAGTGCAGATTTTCCTGTAAAGTATTAAGTTGTTCTCTTTTATGGCTTTCACCTGTTGTTTCTAGAAACTGATACAAGAAATAAAAATATAGAGGCCTACAGAAAAGTGATAAAACCAGTAAACCCTGGGTTTGTGTCAAGCAGTAGGTACTCATGGATTTTTTTCACACAAGAAAAAAATAATGCTCTCTCTTCTACTTATTGCCTGACATTTCAAGCCTCATCACACTACCTGACTTCATGGTCTACATGAGAGGAGAATGAAAGTAAGCTGAAGAAACAAAAAAACAAACAAGGAGTGGAAGGACCTCCAAGCCAGAGGTAGGATAACACTCTGATGAGACACTCCTAATTATGGTGCAAAGGCACACACTAACGGATTATAGTCTCAGGATGAAATTTCGCATGTCAACACATGTAGTAGTAGCTCATGTTCTGGAACTGGCAGTATGACAGCCTGGGATGCTACTGCCTATTCGTCTACACTTCCCAACTCCTCACACCATTCTTCAGTCAGTACAGGATTTAGAAACCTCTGCAGCTGATTTGGCAATAGGCAAACCTACAACGGGTGCAAGTGGCTGGCAGTCTGCTTCTGTGAACTGAAGCCCTCCTATGTAGTGGAATGCAACATAAGCAAAAACCTTCTGGCAGAAGAAAGGAAAGTACATCTGATGGGAGTATTAACTACTACCAGTGGATGTTGTTGACAACAAAGGTGTTTACTAGTTTATGCTGCATTTAATTGGTTCATGTGGAGAGTAGGGGATGTCTCTTTATTTTCTTTTGTGCTGCTGACTCATAGTGCACACCAATAAACACCTAACTCAGAAAACTGGTAGTTTTTATGTGGAAGATGTTGACAAAACACATAACATTTACACACACACATAAACACACACTTTAATAACTGCATCTCAAAAGCAAAATCAGAAAAATCTATAATGAATACCAGTCTGAAATGCTTATGAAACTTTTTATTGTTGTTTTTTCCATCCACTGCAACATTATATACACAGTAGCATATATTTAAAATATTTTTTTTTAAAGATTAAATAAGGGACATGACAGAACACATCCACCCATGACATTATTCTTAATAAGTGTGTGTCCTGGTTTCATCTGGGATAGAGTTAATTTTTTTCCCAGTAGCTGGTGCCGTGCTGTGTTTTGGATTTAGTATGAGAATAATTTTTATAACACATTGATGTTTTAGTTGTTGCTATGTAGTACTTATCCTAAGTTAAGGGGGTTTTTGTTTCCCATGCTCTGCCAGGTGCACAAGATGCTGGGAGGAAGCACAGTCAGGACAACTGACCCGAAGTGGCCAAAGGGCTATTCCATACCATAGGATGTCATACTCAGTATATAAACGGGGGGGAGTTGGATCACTTCCTCATGGACTGGCTGAGCATTGGTCAGCAGGTGAGAAGCAATTGTGTTGTCCATCACTTGTCTTTTCATTGATTTTATTTCTCTCACTTTTGGTATCTTTCTTTTCATTACAATTACTATTATTATTATTACATTTTATTTCAGTTATTAAATTGTTCTTATCTCAACCCATGAGTTTTACTTTTTTTTTTCCGATTCTTCTCCCCATCCCACTGAGTGGGGGGAGGAGTGAGTGAGCAGCTGTGTGGTGCTTAGTTACCAGCTAGGGTTAAACCATGACAGTGTGGAATGTTTAGTCATTGGAAAGTTATTTTTCCAGGGCACAGGAACAGGTGGCTGTACTTTTTTTCCTACCCCGAACCTCTGGCCAGCCTAAGGACCATGTTTGTCTGGACCAGCAGCCCATCAGAGTCCTATATTTATACTATGTACATAAATACATGTCTTATGATCTAAAAGTCTCATAAAAGACATAACGTACCATAATCACAGAATAGTTCTCATGTGTTTTCTACTGCCATCTGGATACAAGCTTCTGCCCCATGCTGTGAGTGGTGGGCACACCACCAAATTTTCTACTATTAAGTCTAGGACATCAAGACACAGTTTTACAAGACAGCAGAAGAAAGTAGGAAACATGTCCCAGAATAAAGGTAGTATGAATACAGTTATTGACAATAAGGTTATTAGAAAGGAGAAGGTTCCCTGTTCTTTTCAGCCAGTAAATGCCTAATTTTATAATGTCTCAATATCCTCCACTGTTGCCTAAGGTTTATGAACTCACTTTCTAGTCCATTGACCACCCTGGAACATGAACTAATGCCTGTAAAAGATCCAAGGCTGTAAGTAAATATTTATACGTTTAGCTCATGACAAGTTGCTGCTGCTATAGTGATACAAATACTTAGATCAGCTACTTTGTAAACTGAAATGACATTGCTGGTTTACAAGTGATTCTTTCTTGAAAATGCTACCCTATACCCTTAATTTATCTGCTAATCAGTGTTGTTACTGACACACTCCATACTAGTCATTAAAATGTGTATAGAAGAGATTGGGGAAACAATTTTTTTTTTTCCTTTTTAAAAATTAACTAATCTATACTAGTTTCATTAAATGGTTGGAAAGGTGTATAGGTAGTGGGTAGGAGGGTTTTAAATTAAATTATAAAGAAGGGATGGGCATGAGTTAAGATTATCCTAAACTGACCAGGCTACATTCCTTGAATTTGCCAGTCTGTTTGTAACCCCCTTGAATGCACTACATAGCTATCTATTTCCTGCACTGAGGTGAATTTCAAAGGAATTTGCAGGGCACAGTCAAAGAATCACAGCATCACCACTCCACTGTCAAATGACTTTCTTATCCTACTGAATTTTAAGTGTAAAATCTTTATGAAAACACAAAAATTGGTTCCATATTCCTTAAAATTTGTTTTTATACACAAGTTCACTTTACCTTATTAACTGCTATTATTTCGTATTTTAAAAGAATACAGAATTATTACACTATCTGCTCTTGGTAGAAGATTAAGATCTTCATCTAAGATACTTACACAGCGTTTTAAACTCTCTAAGCTTTTTGAATGGCTCCTCCATATCTTTACTGCCACTACTATAAGTGAAGTGCAGCTGCACTCTGTTAACTCAATAATAACAATAATAATAAAAGGCAAGTATCTAGAAGCACTGTAAAATAATTTATTTTTTTCTTCACAGAAACATTTCCCGGAGAAGTATCAAATTAATTGTGAGATAGTTCTACTCATGGTCAGTGTAAGCAGATGGACTTGGCAGCAGTAGAAGCCTGTCTGTTGACCACCCTTCAGTATACAATCAATATCTCTGGCTGATCTACAGAGCAGTCACACATCAGACCATGAAGAAAGGAACAGGAGAGCAATGAGAGAGGAGGGAAGGATAAGTCAGCTATACCAACCACCTCTTTCTCAGGTTGAGGTTATGTTATTGTGAGAGACAGAAATGTCAAATGATTGTCTCAAAGCTCGCTTGTATATGTACTTTGAGTCATGGTGTGGTGTCAGTAACCCCTCGACCATTCATCAAGGACCAGCTGTGGCCTTTGTAATTAATCTAAGGAATGTTACCCAAGGAAGCAGGAGTGTATCGAATGATACACCCTCCAGCTCCCTTGCACTTGTCTTGACAAACTCCTTAGATAAGCCTTGGAGAAGTGGACTGAGTGAAATCAGGTGTTTCTCATTGAGCACAAGGACAGCTGATCACCAGCCATTGGACAAGCCCAATACTTTGTGGCTCTATTGTATTGTTAATGACTTTGCGCCTTCACCATTGAACTAATGAGAGGTGAGCATTTCTGCCCAGAAATCGGATGACTGTTCAAGAAGCATGAAGTCAGCAAAAACCTGTGGGGACAGAGGAAAAACTAAAGGTGGGCAGATATGCTAATCAGCTGATAAGATGAACTTAAAAGGTGATCGAGAACTTTGCTCGGTATGCAACCAACATCAAAGAACTGAAGGCTGAGGATCAACGGGATGCCACTGGATCCATGGTGGTGACTATTCTTGTGATTCTATATAGATTTGATTTCTGTCTTTTCCTTCCATTCTGTCTTATCCCCACCCCTCTGCATTTTTAATAATAAAAAACTGTTTGGGTTATATGGCATTTGACCTTGTTTGTGTCTTGATCTCGCTCTTGGGATCATATTGAAACATCTCTTAGACTTCTGATTCATGGAAACAGACTCTACAACTCAGAGTTCTAAAGCAGGTATGTTTACTCTGGCACCAGGGTGCAAGGGGATTTCTCCACAAAGCTTGCACCCCCACCCCCCCCAGCACATTTTACCAAAATCTTATAGAGTGTGGATATTCATTGGATTACATAATACAAATATCCATATGCATGAGTAAGGCTGAGTTAGTTCAAAAGGCTGGTGTCAGCAGTTTATGTTATCTTTGCACCTGCACATTGCCTCCTGGTAGTGGTCTTCAGGGGTCTTTTGGAGAAAGGCTTGTAGTCTTTCTCACCTTGTACTTTTCCTTGGATCATGATCAGATTCTCTTAGCCAATTTCTTGAACAACAAGGGTGGTTTCCGTCAGATTACTCATTCTATCTTATCTAAAAATACCAGTGTATCCATTTCTACTGTCCATATATGGCTATATATGCATTACAAAGACTAAATTAGTTAGAGCACATCTGATTTCCAAGGACAAGAAACATATTTTTGTTGAACATAGTAATTCTTGGTAAGTTTCCACAAAAAAATGCTTTATTTGATGAACACAGTAGTCCTCACTAAGCTTCCACAGAACAGTCAGGAAAAGCAGGATTAATAAGCAATATTCAGAAATCCATATACGTTGCTATAAGTAAATAAGTTGCAAAGAAGGTGAACATTTCCTTGTATCACTTCCGGAGTGCAAACTCTGACCTGTTCAAAAGACTGATTAACAAAATCCCTTGGGAGGCTGCCTTGGAGGAAATGGGAGTCCAGGAAGGCTGGACATACTTCAGGAGAGAAGTCTGAAAGGCACAGGAGCAGGCTGTTCCCGTGTGCTGGAAAACAAACAGGCGGGGAAGGAGCCCGGCCTGGCTAAACAGGGACCTTTGGCTGGATCTCAGAACAAAAGGAGAATCTATTGCCTTTGGAAGAGGGGCCGGGTCTCTAAGGAAGACTATAAAGATGTAGTGAAGCTATGCAGGGAGAACATTAGGAGAGACAAAGTACAGCTAGAGCTCAACTTGGCTACAGCTGTTAAGGATAACAAAAAACGTTTCTATAAATTTGTTAATAGCAAAAGGACTATTAGGGAAAATCTCCTTCCTTTATAGGATGCAGAGGGAAACATGGTAACTAAGGATGAGGAAAAGGCTGAGGTGCTCAATGCCTACTTTGCCTCAGTCTTTAGCAGTGGAACTGGCTGTTCCCTGCACACCCAGCCTCATGAGCTGGGAGATGGGGAGGGGAGCAGTCTGAGGTCAGCACAGTGGAAGAGGAGGTGGTCAGAGGCCTGCTGCACCACTTGGATGCACACAAGTCTGTGGGAACGGATGGGATACACCCAAGGGTGCTGAAAGAGTTGGCAGATGTGCTCGCCAAGCCGCTGTCCATGATTTACCTGAAGTCATGGCTAACTGGGGAGGTCCCATTGGACTGGAGGGTGGCAAATGTGACACCCATCTACAAGAGAGGCAGAAAGGAAGATCCAGGAAGCTATAGACCTGTCAGTCTCACCTCAGTGACAGGGAAGGTCATGGAGCAGGTCATCTCAGGTGCCATTAAAAGTCATATAATGGACAACCAGGGGATTAGGCCTAGTCAGCATGGGTTTATGAAAAGCAGGTCCTGCCTGACAAACCTGATCTCCTTCTATGATAAAATGACCTGACTATTGGACAAGGGAAAAGCTGTGGATATTGTCTACCTGGATTTTCAAATATCATTTGACACAGTTCCCTATAGAATTCTCATAGAAAAACCGGCTGCCCATGTCCTGGATGAGCAAACGGTCTGCTGAGTCAAGCACTAGCTAGTTGGACGGTCCCAGAGAGTGGTGGTCAAAGGAGCTAAATCCAGCCGGCGGCTGGTCACAAGTGGTGTTCCTCAGGGCTGGGTGTTGGGACCATTTCTGTTCAACATCTTTATGGATGATCTTGATAAGGACATAGAGTGTATCATCAGTAAACTCACAGATGACATCAAGTTAAGCAGGAGTGTCGATCTGCATGAAGATAGGGAGGCTCTACAGAGAGACTTGGATAGATTGAATCAGTGGGCCAATGTCAATGGGATGAGCTTCAACAAGGCCAAGTGCCAGGTCCTGCACTTGGGCCACAACAACCCCATGCATGGCTACAGGCCTGGGGAGGTGTGGCTGGAGAGCTGTCTGGAAGAGAAGGATCTGGGGGTTCTAATTGACAAGCAGCTGAACATGAGCCAGCAGTGTGCCCAGGCGGCCAAGAAAGCCAACGGCATCCTGGCTTGTATTAGAAATAGTGTGACCAGCAGAAGTAGGGAGGTGACAGTCCCCCTGTGCTCTGCACTGGTGAGGCCCCACCTGGAGTATTGTGTCCAGTTTTGGGCACCTCAATACGAGAGAGGTATCGAGGTGCTGGAGCAAGTGCAGAGGAGGGCAACGAAGCTGGTGAAGGGCCTGGAGAACAGATTCCATGAGGAGCAATTGAGGGAGCTGGGACTGTTTAGTTTGAGGAAGAGAAGGCTGAGGGGAGACCTCATCACTCTCCACAACTTCCTGAAAGACATTGTAGAGTTTGGTGCTGGTCTCTTCCCACAGGTGTCTAGTGACAGAAAAGAGGGAATGGCTTTAAACTCCAATAGGGGAGGTTTAGACTGGACATTAGGAAAAAATTTTTCACAGAAAGAGTGGTCAGACAGTGGAATAGGCTGCCCAGGGAGGTGGTGGAGTCACCATCCCTGGATGTGTTTAAGGGTCATTTGGATGAGATGTTGGGAGATATGGTGTAGGGGAGAGCTTTGTAGAGTAGGGCTGATGGTTGGACCAAATGATCCCAAGGGTCTTTTCCAACCTGAACGATTCTGTGATTCTGTGATTGGGTCATGACAGTTATCTTCTGTACTGAACCCATTGTGGGACAGTTTTAGGAAAAACAATGGAGAAATTCTGGCAGCGTGGATGTCCCAGCAGAACACAGGATTCATGGATGACTGAGAATACTAGTCTCACCTCCTGACTAGTTTCAGGGAAGAGAAACTACAGTTTCTCTATCAGAAGAGCTACTCAGGAACTTTTAAATGAGTTACCAAAAAGAAAATATTCTTTTTGTCAGATTAAAAAGTCTGTAGCATATATCTAAAGACAACTTTACCAAAGGGTCTAGAAGAATGGAATGTCTGTTTAGAAATAGAGGAGTCACCATAGAAATGGAAATAATCATTTATACAGGGATGAGAGACCCAGATCAGCTCTCCACTGTGCAAAATCTGGGCTGTCTCTCTGAACCTTAATCAAACCCTGTTAGAGCAGAAGAAGGGTTCATATTTCTGGTTTTGACCATAAATTCCAGCCTTGAGGAATGAGAGGTTTTTTAGAAATATTAGGGGAATTTCCTAACAGAGTAATGTTAAGAACCTAAATAAAGGCGACCCCTTCAGTCTTCAGGATCAGTCTTGGAGAGAGGAAAATACAGTTTTGCTCCACAAAATGCATAGAGAGGATCTAAGGCCATTTCTCATCAAATGAGTCTCATGTTCTGGTCAGCTTTATCGGGCAGTACACAGCAAACTGGAGAAAAATACTTGAGAAAGTTTCTTAAGAACTTCTCTTTAACTATGTTTACCTTATTTTTCTTTCTTCCATACACATAGAGAAGGACATAAGACATTCATAAAAGGTTTTAATTGCTCAGCTTTAGAGATGTGATGCAGTCAGTCCACAATGACTTTCCTATTTAATGCAGTACAGATTTAATCTGACTGTTAGAAATCTACCCTGTAAGAATCAAAGTTCGGGGCAATAACTCCTGATTCAAACATTTTGCATCACTTATTTATTCTCTAATGAATTGTATTTCTTGATTGGAAAGACAAAACAGGTTTACAATATCAAGCAATGCACATGAAGTAATGCTAGGGACAGCCTAGCTGTAATGAATAACACAATACTCAAACTTTAATTTCCAGATGAAAAGCTAATTCAGTGTTGTACCAGGTTCAGCAGACTGAAATTTCTGCCTCTTCTGAATTATTCCACACACATTTTACAGGAGATACAGTGATATTTCTGTGTTCAGGTCGATACATATGACACTTCTTGGAAAAAGAATTTATACTGCCACTGGTTTGCACATGGGCTTAGCCCCTGACCAATGTGATTTTAAAAATTCCTAATGAAAGAAAAAAATGTGTGTTTCAATGCTGTCTACCTATTAAGCTTATGCAACTGTGAGGTACATTTATATCTGGAATACATTACCAATAGCAATGGTATTGCTATGGAGAGACTATACATTAACTAGTTAATGTCTAAAGCTTCAAATATGGCTTCCATGGCAGAAGCAGTTCACCTCAGTTTGTGCATAAACTGCCTTGAAAAACCGACCCACAGAACTGTTACCAGACACAAGATCAGAATATCTCAGTATAACCAAAAATATTTTCCTGTATTATTTTCAGGGTACACAGCTCATGGGAGTGAAACATTCAGTGTCTGACTGCAAGAAATCAGTCAGAGACCTGGCACTGTCAACATTTATGAAATTGAGATTTGCCTATTTCTTACACATTTTAAATGAACATATTTCTTCAACACTTGCACAGAATGACCCCATTTGCTCTTCTCTGACAGACTATGCTTAGCCTGGCACAATGAGTGAGCAGCTGCATTCATTCACAAAATAAAGCTCAGACAAGTTAGACCAGACTTAGTCACTGCCTCTGTCAGTCAGAAAAACTCTCTCCTAAGAGCAGAGTGGATAGTTAACAATATGAAGCTACATGCCGTAGTATCATACAAAGTATCAGTGCGGAGCTCTGGTAAAAATTTAAAGTATTATTTGTGTTTAAAAGGCATAAAAGTCAGTAATCCCTTTAAGACTAAGGAATAAAAAGGCTTACTATAAAATATATATGTATATGAGCAATTGGTCTGGAAGACCAAGGAGATGATTGTATATTTGTTTATGAGGAACAGAGGATCCATCTTCCTGATGTACTTGGTAAACTAAGCTGTGTTGTCTGCTTGTTGGTCACAGCAGTTTCATAATGAGCTGAAGATGTATCACATCACCCTGTTATTTCAACAGATACGATACTGTTGTATTAGCTGCAATATCAGAAATTGCTATCTGTTCATTTTTATCAGTGTCATTGTCTGTAACATTCTACATGATTTGGCAGAAGATATTACAGCATCCTGTGATTATTCCCAAGATCATATTTCACAAAAAAAATGTGAGTTGAAGGAATGAATTAGACAAGATTACTTAAATTTGGCTGTATTAATAAAGTACACTGATGTACAGTCCAGGATGTCAGCTAAAACTCTTAGAAGGAGGAGTATGGTCAAAAGTGTAATGATGCCAGGCTGTCCTATTTACACTGCAAACTAATTTGTGCTTTTCATTCTTCATATTAATGTGTTTGAGTGAATTTCTTGCTTATAAAACTGAAAGAATAACATTGTTGACTTGAGAAGTGTATGCAGTCTCTCAAAAATGTCTCCAAGCCCATTTGCTGCAATTCCTGCAGCAGGTCAGTTAAATTGACTCTCATATCTCTGGAACTAGATATAACATTTAAAAAAAGAAAAAACAAAACAAAACACAAAAAAAAAAAAAACCAAAAAACAAACAAACAAACAAAAAAAACACACACAAAAAAACCCAAAACCCAAAACCCACAACCAACCAAACAAAAAAACCCACTAGAAGAACACTTTCCACTTTGCTCAAGAAGTAACTTCAAGTTAGTGCCCTAGCAGTATTTGGGTATTAGTTTGATGGAACAGCCATCTCTAGTTCTTGTTTTTACTGAACAGACCTCAATTAAATTTTAGATGATATCATAACAAAGGAGACCTTAGGCTGGCTTACCCCCAGGAAGTCAGAATGCCAGTTGTTCTGACTGTTTCTGCAAAGGATGAGAGTGGTATAGCATCTGATTAGGTTACCTGAATAGCTACAATACCTCAGCTGTGGAAATGCTGGGAAAAAAATGTACCCTTTATGGAAAATGAATGCAATAAGAAAACAAAAGGTGAATATAAATGACAACACATTGAATCTGCAAGTGAATAGGTTCAGAAAAAGTGACAACAAATAGGAGTATTCCTTTATGGAAAGACTGAAGCCAAAAATTTTAATTAAATTAATTGAAAAGCAGATGATAGAATTAGAAAGTACAACAGACGGAGACAGGTTATGCATGCTGACTTTAGATCAAAATGCCTGAAGCTATCCCAGCATAATTTGGAATGTATTGGATAAAACGTGTCTGCTTTCAGCTGCTGAAAAATATCCACATTCATGATCTGGTAAAATGTTTGCTAGGAATACAAGGACAAAACCAAGAAATGTTAAGCCAGTTCTGAGAAGAAAGGCATTTAAATAAACTGTACTGAAATTTTCTAGATATGTCTTGCTTGGTTCTTTAAGATTCACAGCACTACTGCACTTTTGTAAAGAAGAAATACTACATGTAGTGTGAAACAGAACACTCAGAAATAACATTTTCATCTAGTACTTCTGGGAAGTGAAAATCCCTTTTAAAAGAGGTAGCAAACGCTTGCTAGAAAGTGTGTGATGTCAAGAAAAGTTTAAAGTTTTCCCTGCTGGTGACTGTAAACTTTATTAAAGTGTGAATTTCATTAGGAATTAAGACTTTATCATATGTTTCCTTATGTTTTTTAAGATTTTGGCATAATCTTTTTTATTAGATCCAAATTCAGTAAGTATTAACTTTAGTGATATGTCCAAATATTCTTTCACTGCCTATCAGCTGACCACTTTACATCATTTGACATTTGTGGGGCAACAAGCACTAACATATTACAGAAGAACTTGATGAAGGAAAAAAGTTAATAAATGATCTGTACCTTTAAGACTCTGAGCTTTTTGCTCACCAGCAGATCGTGGAAGGTAAATCTGCTTGGAAGACAATGGAATTATAGAGACCGGTTATGACCACCGGAAGCAAAAGTTCAGAAGTTTACTAGCGAGGAAGACTTTGAGCCTTCATCAAACAACCACCAAAGAACACCCAACGACCACCACCACCTTTTACAGAGCATGCGCAGTTGGGAAGGGAACTATGTCCACGATTGCTGGAAAATCATTTTAATACTCTGGCCTTTTCTCAGAAAACTCGTGCATATGTATGTATACTACCTATACAGCCTGAGGGCTTTTTAAATTGTGTGTGTGTGTGTGTGTGTGTGTGTACGCACACGTGAGTGTTAGCAGGAGAGATCACACACATACCCACTGCTCTAATAAAGGATTACCTGCTTAATAACTCTGGTTATTGAGTTTTTACTGCGTCAAACTCAGGCAGATCTGTACTGCCATCCCACATCTCACTTCTAATAGTGCTGCCTGCATAGTGAAGTTGATTGGAAAGAATGTAGGACAGGATGCTGTGGAAGTGATTGTCTTCAGGAAAACAGTAGCCACCATTCTCCTCAAACTGTCAGTCGAGATCTAAAAAAATACATGAGAAAAGAGGTTCAGAAAAAAAGGAAATAAAGAAATAAGAAAGGTGCTCAATATAACCATATATATATATATAACATATGAAATCATTTTTCTGAAGGAAACAGTGCAAATTGTGTAACAACACCTGCTGCATAAGTATATGTATTTTAGAAGACAGAGGGACAGATTATATCAAAACAAATTACTTTATCCCTCATCATTAGAAAATTGCATCAGAGATGTCAAATGCAAGATCATTCTTTTTCTTTGACCTGTGATCTGAACTAAAACAACTGTTCTCTTGTTCTTTCTCAGTATTAATAGTAACACACCCTAATAGTATTAGGACTTTGGTAGAATTTGAAATCTTGTTTCATCATTCATATTCACATTAAGTGGTACTTTAGTCTGTGCAGAACTGAACAGTTATTGGGGCAATTTGCAGGGTAAATGAAGAGATAATACAGACTATTACGCTCAACATTTCATAAAGATTTTGAAGGTATTTAAAGTTTTTTATAAATAATTTGTGCACAAGAAAGAAGTGGAATATAACTGGGAAGTTTGGTGAGAGAAGGTTTTGTTCAACATGAAGAGTGAAGAGACAGAATGTTGCCTTGAAAACTAAAGTCATGTTAAATGACATACAATAATGCATTACACCGAATTATATATGTGGGTGAATAATTTAATAGTATATATTGTCTACTAGTATATTTCAACAAAGGTGGAGAAATAATAAATTTTATTAGGCCATCTATGCTAGTTGGAAAAAAAGAAAAAACTTTCAGGCTGAGTCCCTTTGAATAAATCTTCTTGTCTAGCGCATGAAATGTACATACACACACACACACGCACATCTCCATGCTGTTGTCTAAGCAGTGTACTTTTTAGAGTTGTTTTAAAATGCCAAGTCCACTCTCCTCAGCACTTTTCTGTCTGTTTTGCAACACATAAACTTCCATGAGATTAAATCTGTTAGATGCTATAGATATAAAGTAGTAGCTCAGAGGTTGGTTGAAAGAACTTTTTTTGTCTTCTAAACTGAGCATAGGGAGAGACTTCACATAATTCACAGCGGATTATATAATCTGTATCCTACAGTGGTAATTCACAGAAGTTGAATTAAAAAAAAAAAAAATAAAAAAAATATCAGTCCAACCTTGTTCTAAAGACACTTCTTATGTCAAGCATCATCATCTGTGCTTTCCAACAAGAAAGATAACAGTCCAATAGTAAAAACAATAACAACAAAAACCCCCAACAACTGTGGAGCCATTTCACAGCATAATATCACATTTTCAGGTACTTGCCTGTGTAAAAACCAGGAGTTTTTCTTGGGTTTACTGGCTTCTGCTTTGCTGGAGGTAGTCAGACATTTCAGAGAATTGCTTGCAAAGAAGGTTTGCGTCTTACAGGTCCTGCTCTATTCTAGGACAACTGCGGGTTGTCACCCTGAACACACTTTCATCCTTTTGGAAGTAATTTTGGAATAGTAACATGGATTCCACATAGAATATGCCAAAATGCCAAGGCATTTCCGGACCGCCAAGGCAACCACACACAAAAAATATCAGCATGATAGAAGGAAAACATACAACAGAGTCTGGAACTATTTTTCCCAAAAAGATATTTGCTCACTGAGGAGCAGGATTTTTTTGATTATCCAAGATTAAGCAAGTCAAAGAGTGTGCTGCCATTACTAGAGTGGTATCAGTGAGAAAAAAATCACTGGACCTAGAATAGAAAAGGCATCTGGAACTCCTGAAGGCCTTTTACAGACCTTAAAGTAAGCTCAGAAGTGTTGAGGATGCTGAAGGAAGGAATTATTTCTCCATCTCTAACATTTTTTATTTAATAAATGTTGACTTTTTTATAAAGACATCTTAAGAAACCACATTAATTGTTTCAAACATAGGACTTGTTTTAGCAACAAAAGTACCCATAATACTATTGGTCTGGTCTTCACTTACTGGAGTGGTTAAAGACACCAGAATTGACCTCTTGGAGGCTAGGGAAGCTGGGTCACGGGGAGGGCTGGCTCCTTGTCAGGGTACCAGAAAGGCCAGCAGTGAATGCTGAAGCTGCCTAAAGGAGGGGTGGTGGATGCAGCCTGAACAACCCAGGGGAGCTCAAGGGAGTATAGGCTGAACCCAGTTCCGTTGTGACCATTCTCAAAGGTAAACTCATATAAAGACACATAGATACAGGCCATCACAAAACTAATCACTGGGTAAGAGTCTCAGCTGATAACTGAGTTCAACTGATGATCTTTAAAAGCCATGTGTTAATAATCCTTAGAAAACAAACCACCCTAACTGTATCTCTCCAATTATCTATCCAGAAATGTGGGCACATAAATCACATTTGTGTTTAGAATTTATCAATTGTCATTCATGGTAGCCGGATGATTTCACATTTTGGGGGATAAAGGCATTAATCTTTTGTTATCAATTACCTGTGTTTACTGCAAACATGAACATCAGGGATTTTGTGATCTGTTTTATTTTCCTTTGGTTTAAAATAATACACAAATCAGCAACATGAGAAAAGTGAGAAATACATTGCTTCCTTTACAAACACAGAAGACAAAGCTTTTTAGCAGGGTCAACAATCTGCCACAGGCATCTACTTCAGCTGATAAAAGGGAACTTCCCTTGTGGAATTCTTTTAACCCCTTTACCAACCTGCCAATAATGTAATTCTCCAGAAACCTGGTTTTGTTCATTTATAGTCTGCAGAGAGTATTTGCTTCTCTGCCAATTAAATAGAACAGCTCTACCAGCTCAGCCAATGTCAAGGATTTACATACCATACATATGAAATTTCAATAAGTTGCTGTAAATAATTCTTTCATGTTCAAAATAAAATATGCCTTGCAATGTAAAAGCATACATATTAAATGGAAAATAATATAGTTTAAAAGCTCTTTCACAGTTGTACATACATGGCAATTTATACATACTGTAAACAAAGGGCTGGCTTTGGACATAAATATAGGAAGATTTACATGCCTAAATTTATATTTAGTTTCTCTGAATCCTTACCAACAAATGCAAAACATGATTCACCGTGAATATAATTTCAATGATATTTAAGCTTCAGTATGTTTATCTAAATGTAGTTAATAGATGTAGCAAATACTTTTTTCTCTTTTGGCTTTGCAAATGTGTTTGTTTAACCAATGTTGAATTTAATGTATATTTTTATTTAATTGTATTATTTTTGTTTTGAAAGGGGAAAAATGTGTAGTTAAAGTGAATATTTGCATGTAACTGTAAGAGAGCTAACCAGAGGAGGGGATCATTCCCACCTTTTCTACTGTTGATTCCAGTATGACAAAGCATCATGGACTTAGGTTCAGCAAAATTTTAAGTCATAGGTTCATCTCACCTAGCCTTGACCATCTATACTGGTGTTGGCTGGGATAAAGTTAAATTTCTTCATAGTAGCTTGTATGAGGCTGTGTTTTGGATTTGTAATGAAAATAGTCTTGATAATACAGAGATGTTTTAGCTATTGCTGAGCAGTGCTTGCACAACGTCAAGGCCTTTTCTGCCTCTCACACCACCAGTGAGTAGGCTGGAAGGTGATACGGCTGAATAGCTGACCCCAACTGACCAAAGAGCTGTCCCATACCACATGACATTGTTCTTAGCAATAAAAGCTGCATGGAAGAAGGAGGAAGGTGAGACATTGGGAACTATGGCATTTGTCTTCCCAAGTAGCCATCATGTGTGGTGGAGCCCTGCTTTCTTGGAGATGACTGCTGATGGGAAGTAGTGAATAAATTCCTAGTTTTGCTTTGCTTGCACGCACAGCTTTTTCTTTACCTATTAAAATGTCTTTATCTCAACTCACAGGTTTTCTCACTTTTACCCTTCTGATTCTCTCTCCCATCCTACTGGAGGGGAGTGAGCAGGTGTCTGGGTGGGGCTTAGTTGTCGTCTGGGGTTAAACCATGACATCCTCCAAAGGTCAGAGGTCAAGTCTAAGGTGCTTCTATACCATGATAATAATGGAAAGAGTGAGAGTACATTCATATGGTACATATTCATGTTATATTTACACATCATACTTCCTAATCAGATATTCTTAGCTATCTCAGAAGGCCTGTCTACTTCTTTTGATGGCAAATCAGGAGTAGCACCTGGATGAACTTGTGTTAGTCAGATTAGGCTGACTCTCAGTACCCAGACAATGAGGTATCTTGAAACTGTTGACTTAGACTCAAGTATACTTACCTTGAATCACACATCCCCCAAATGTGCCTACATGTCTTGATTTGTTGTATAGACGTCTTCTAAGGTGGGGTTCAGTCACTTTAGCCATTTAGTAAAGTAAGGATATCCTCTGCAAAGTGATAGTTCATCTCATTTGTCCTAGGAATGAGCACTGTCTGTCTGTCTTTCTTAGCAAGGGAATTCACATTATAGTGGGAGTTTGTATTTCACACAGGTAAATTTCACACAGGTAAAATTAAACTGGAAAGATTCTACCTGAAACATTTTGTCAATTAAAGATGAAAACACATTGTTCTTTAGGTTAAGTGATGGAGTTAATAGAGCAATTATTTGGTGTAACAGTGAAAAGGAAGTGAAATATTAATGTGCCAAATATGATTCTCTACAACAAAGGCAAAACTTTTAAAATGAAAAATGTAGAATGCAATGGCAATGATAGAATCTTAATTAAAGACTCTTATTTTTTCACAATGTATATTTTTTTGTTCTTCATAATATAAAAATCTAATAAAATATTTATGTTTATTTATTAGAGGAGTCTGCTATGGTTAACAAAAAACCCCTACATTTACTACTCTGCTAACATTCTCTTTGTGCAATTTATTTCAGCTGTAACCTTGCCAGGTTTGACAGGAAGAGTGTGCATTTGGTCATACTTACTTGAGATTCACACAAAGCAGCAGAAACTCTTCCCAGCAAAGAGCCAAAAGGATAACATTAGTTTTAAATTTTATTGTGACTAACTATTTGCTTTCATTTAGAAGCCCATCTAAGCCTCTCCTCACCAAACTAGTCTGGTGATGTCTGAAAAGGTGCCATATCTTTGAAATCAGGTTATCCTCACCTTAGTAAAATAATTCAGTTTTACCACTGAACTTCCACAAAACAGGCAGTAAGTAGCAATATTGTTCAGAGCTGATGTTTGCTTTGCTTGCTAACTTTCTGCAAAGCAAACTTTCTTGTTTAGAAGAAAAACAAAGTAAATAATAGTGGAGAGAAGGGAAAAATAAGAAAAGGAAAGTTTAATGAAACCTGAAATGTTATTATCATATTAATTCTTTCCTTATTTCATAGTGAAAACTATCAATTTGGATAGCTAATAATTTGGAAGATGCTTATATTTGTTAGCGTTTTTAAAACACCTTAATCATGATCCATGTTCCTATGATTCAGAGGTAAGCACAACTCACAGCAGACTGTCGTTACTTAGTAAAGCTAACTTCAGGAGATCACATGAACTACCTACTATTTAACTATATATGGAGTAAATACAAGACCCATGACATTCACAGTCTCCCTAACTGGTTGCCCACATAACGTGTTGTTTGAAAAGTGTTGTTAGATGTCTGTATGTTTTATGAACCATCTCTTGAAGCACTCTCATGTGTTAGCTTTCTAAAATGTCAAAGAGCATCTGTATCTTTATATTTGGCCTAGATCAGCCTCTTTCTCTTCCTCTTCACACATCCACCCTTGTCTTTGTTTAAATTCTTGGAAAGCAATAAGCATCAACAGGTGTTTTATCCACCACTTCAGATAGGAAGAATCATATCCTGAGAATGTCAGTGTCTATGCATTAGACAAGAAAAGCCCTCATCAACTGCGCTTAATTACTGGCCCTCAATCAGTACAGTGCAATTCCACCCTCCAACCCTACCATTTTTATCACCCTGTGAAAGGATGTCCCAGTGCACATGAATTGTATGCTTAACATCAGTAGTCTCATTACACCTTATCAAATGGGTTTTGAGATGCTAATATATCTTTACTGAGTAATGCACTCCCTGTTACACATATTTGCTGGGTTACCACAAAAATGTATGACATTTACTCCAGTGACATATCCAGGATACCATATAGCAGATTGGTAACCATACAACCATCCATACATGACTGTCAATAGCCATGGTAAATTCAAATTCCTGTGGGAAGAAACCTGTAATACCCATTTTCATATACACCTTAGGAAAATAGACATTAATTCTAAATCTATACCAAGACCAGGAACCATACACTCAGTGAACTGAACAGCAGTTCAGGGGTTAGGGGTTAACTGCAATCTTTGGAAAATAACTGAAAGCATTTGAAGACAGTTTGAGAACAAAAGGAAATACTTTTGAAAATTCTATTATGCCTTGCAAGTTGGTATGACAAAAAATGTCATTTCCTGTCAAAATGTATGTGTCCATGAACCTTCAATAATCTTTCCGTCCTTGCTTCTCAAAGTGTGCTCACTGTATTTACAAGTATCACACGTTTTCTCTCTGAATAAATGTCTTAAAACTAGGAATTGCAGATCTCCAAAAATTTCTGCTGACTTTAGTGGATCAGCCAGCTCAATGGAAAGGAGTCTGTGCTAACAGGGAGGTTTTCAGAAATACTCTGTTAAATTTTACATTGATGAAGCTAGTAAGAGTCACAGACACGTATAGCCTAAGCTGGATTATTTGATGCTGAATTACATTTAATATGCAAAATGTAAAGATGTTTGTGTTGAAAGGTGATGCAATCCCAAATTACTGTTAGAAAGTGTAAAAGCTTTTGACTTTTTGTTTTATTGACTTTATGTTTTATTGACTTCATGCTTTATTATTGGCCTGTAAATCAGCAACAACATATTGGAATTGTCAAATTAAAAGCAGTATGCTTTTTACATTAATAAATAAAATAAAAAGTGAAACATATGTAGATTGGTAACTAAAAACATTGCAGTAATTGTCTAGACTTGTAGTACTTCAAATGTGTGAAGGACTTCTGAGCGAATTCCTCCATGCTACTTGTGGAAAAACTTTGTAAATTAGGATTTCCACTTGATTTTTACTGTCCAAGATCTTGTACTTCACAGAAATCAAAATGTAAACAAGATACTGCACCTGTAGAACTGTATTCTGTATTCTGATCTACCTGGACCTTAAAATTAACACTACACTCGAATACCTTTTGTCTCTCCTAGCATTCAGTACCAAACCAACAGGTAGCATAAGATTCTCTGTGATGGAATAGGTCGCTGCTTACCTGACTATAATTAAGCCCTTTCTATAATGTAGCTCACATGGACCTCAAGTCAGAAAAACATTCTTATTTCTCAGAGCACCTAAGTGAGTGTTTGTTTTTAAGCACATACACTTGTATTGCACAGCGCCTTAAGTGTCTTAACCTTCTTAATGCTAAGGACCCTCCATTTGCAATTCTGTAGTCTGACTTTCACTTCCAGCTCTGCAACTACTCACCTAAATTGATGTTTACTCTCACGCCCTTGCACCTGCCAAACCCTATGTTGTAGCTATGGCAGATTCTCATGCAAAGCTAATTCCACTGGCATGAGAATTATCTCCCCTACCTCCTTTCCATATCCTTTTTTTTTTTTTTTTTACATTTTTGTTTATACTGCAGGAATGCAGGAATTAGTGAATAACATTGCAGATAAGAGTCATAAATCTGATAATGTAAATAAGAGTTACCCAGCAACCTGCAAATAAGAGTTATCCAACAGCCTGCATGACCAAAATAATAGAATTAATGAATGGTTTGGGTCAGAAGGGACTTTAAAGATCATCTTGTTCCAACCCTCCCCTGCCATGGGCAGGGACACCTTCCACTAGATCAGGTTCCTCAAAGCCCTGTCCAACCTGGCCTTGAACACTGACAGGGAGGGGGCAGCCACAGCTTCTCTGGGCAACCTGCTCCAGTGTCTCACCACCCTCACATGAAAGAATTTCCTCCTAATATCTAATCTAAATCTACCCTCTTTCAGTTTAAAATTGTGACCCCTCACACTATCATGCTCTCACTACATTCTCTGATAAAGAGACCCTCCCATCTTTCCTGTAGGCCCCCATTATGTACTGGAAGGCCTTTATAACATTTCCCTGGAGCCTTCTCTTCTCCAGGCTGAACAACCCCAGTTGTTCAATCTCTCAAGCCTGTCTTCATAAGGGAGGTGCTCCAGCCCTGTGATCATCTTCATGGCCCTCCTCTAGACACACTCAAGCAGGTCCATGTCCTTCCTATGTTGAAGGCCCCAGAGCTGGACATAATATTCCAGGTGGGATCTCACAAAAGTGGAGTAGAGGGGGAGAATCACCTCTCTTGACCTGCTGGCCACATTTCTCTTGATGCAGCCCAGGATATGGTTTCCTTTCTGGCCTGCAAGCACATAGTGCTGGCTCATAGTCAGTTTTCCAACCACTAACACCCCCAAGTCCTTCTCTGCAGGGCTGTTCTCAATTCACTCATCACCCAGCCTGTGCTTGTGCATGGGGTTGCCTCAACCCATGTGCAGGACCTTGCACTTGGCCTTGTTGAACTTCATGAGGTTCACACAGTCCCAACTTTCAAGCCTTTCAAGGTCCCTCTGGATGGCATCCCATATCTCCACTGTATTGACCACAACCACACAGCTTGGTGCTGCCAGCAGACTTGCTGAAGGTGCACACAGTCCCATTGTCCATGTTGCCAACAAAGATGTTAAACAGCATCAGTTCCAATACCGACCCCTGAGGAACAACACACATCAGTGGTCTCTACTTGGACATTGAACTGTTGACCTCAACTCTTTGAGTGCAACCAGCCAGCCAGTTCCTTATCCACCAAGTGGTCCATCCATCAAATCCATCATTAGAGACAAGGATATCATGTGGGACGGCATCAAATACTTTGCACAAGTGCCGGTAGATGATGTCAGTTGCTCTTTGCTTATCTACCAGCATTGTAACCCCATCATAAAAGGCCACTAAATTTGTCAGGCACAATTTTCCCTTAGTGAAGCCATGTTAGCTGCCACCAATCACCTCTTTATATTCCACATGCCTTAGCAGAGTTTCCAGGATGATCCACTCCATGATCTTGCCAGGCACAGAGATGAGACTGACTGGCCTGTAGTTCCTTCGATCTTCCTCTCTTGTTTTAAAAATAGACTTATGTTTCCCCTTTGCCAGTCAGTGGAAACCTCACCGGACTGCCACGACTTCTCATATATGATCAATAGTGGCTTAGCTACTTGATCCACCAGTTCCCTCAAGAACTCACCAACAAAACCGTAGCACTTGCACCTAATTGTAAACAGAGAAGGACTGGTGGATGATGTGGCATTAGGAGGCCAACTAGGGCACAGTGATCGTGAAATAATAGAGTTCTCTAGTCTTAGAGAGGCCAGGAGAGGGGGAAGCAGAACTGACATCCTGGACTCCAAAGGACTGACTTTGTATTGTTTGGACACCTGCTTGACAGGATCCCTTGGGAGATGGTCCTGAAGGATATAGGGGTCCAGGAAGGCTGGGCACTCTTTAAGAAGGAAGTGTTAATGGCTCAGGAGCAGGCTGTCCCCAGGTGCTGTAAGAGAAGCTGGCGACAGAGAAGACCACCCTGGCTGAACAGGGAGCTTTGGCTTTTGGCTGCAACTCAGGGAGAAAAAGAGAGTTTACCGCTTTTGGAAGAAGGGGGTAGCCACTCACAGTGATTACAAAGATGCTGTGAGGCTATGCAGGGTGGAAATCAGGAGGTCTAAAGCCCAGATGGAAATTAATATGTCTTCAGCAATCAAGGACAACAAGAAATGTTTCTATAAGTATATGAGCTGCAAAAGAAAGACAGGGAGAGCCTCCATTCCCTGCTAGATGCAGGAGGAAACATGGTAACAAGTGATGAGGAAAAGGCTGAGGTGCTTAATGCCTTCTTTGCCTCTGTCTTTAATAGCAGAACTAGCTGTACTGAGGGAATCCAGCCTCCTCAGCCAGAAGACAGAGACTGGGAGAACGACCCCCCCACAATCCAGGAGGAGACAGTCAGTGACCTACTGCATCACACAGACACACACAAGTCTATGGGACCAGATGGGATACACCCGAGGGTGCTGAAGGAGCTGACTGGGGTGCTTGCCAAGCTGCTTTCCATCATTCACCAGCAGTCCTGGCTGACCGGGGAGGTCCTGACTGATTGGAAATTGGCCAATATGACTCCTATCTATAAGAAGGGTCAGAAGGATGGTGCGAGAAATTACAGGCCTGTCATCTTGACTTCAGTGCCTGGGAAGCTGATGGAGCAGCTCATCCTGAGTAACATCACACAACACATGGGGGACAACCAGATGCTCAGGCCCAGTCAGCATGGGTTTATGAAAGGCAGGTCCTGCCTGACAAACCTGATCTCCTTCTAAAACAGGGCGACCTGCTCATTGGATGAGGGAAACGCTGTGGATGTTGTTTACCTTGACTTCAGTAAGGCCTGTGACACTGTTTCCCACAGGATTGTCCTGGCAAAACTGACTGCTTGTGGCTTGGATGGGCACACGCTTTGCTGGGTAAAAAACTGTCTGGATGGCCGGGCCCAGAGAGTTGTGGTGAACGGAGTTAAATCCAGTTAGCGGCTGGTCACGAGTGTTGTCCCCCAGGGCTCGGTTTTGGGGCCACTCCTGTTTAACATCTTTATTGATGATCTAGACGAGGGGATCGAGTGCACCCTCAGTCAGTTTGCAGATGACACCAAGTTGGGTGGGAGTGTGGATCTGTTCGAGGGTAGGGAGGCTCTGCAGAGAGACCTGGACAGGCTGGAGCCATGGGCTGAGGCCAACTGTGTGAGTTTCCATAAGGCCAAATGCCGGGGGCTGCCCTTGGGCCACAACAACCCCCAGCAGCGCTACAGGCTTGGGGAGGAGTGGCTGGAGAGCTGCCAGTCAGAGAGGGACCTGGGGGTGCTGACTGACAGCCGGCTGAACAGGAGTCAGCAGTGTGTCCAGGTGGCCAAGAAGGCCAATGTCATCCTGGCTTGTGTCAGCAATAGCGTGGCCAGCAGGGACAGGGAAGGGATCTTACCCCTGTCCTCGGCACTGGTGAGGCCGCCCCTCGATTCCTGTGTTCAGTTTTGGGCCCCTCACTACAAAAAGGACATTGAATGACTCGAGCGTGTCCAGAGAAGGGCAACAGAGCTGGTGCAGGGTCTGGAGCACAGGTCGTACGGGGAGCGGCTGAGGGAACTGGGGGGGTTTAATCTGGAGAAGAGGAGGCTGAAGGGAGACCTCATCGCCCTCTACAGCTCCCTGGAAGGAGGTTGCAGAGAGCTGGGGATGAGTCTCTTTAACCAAGTAGCAAGCAATAGGACAAGAGGGAATGGCCTCAAATTGCACCAGGGAAGGTTTAGACTGGATATTAGGAAGTATTTCTTTCCAGAAGGGGTTGTTAGGCATTGGAATGGGCTGCCCAGGGAGGTGGTGGAGTCCCCATCCCTGGGGGTGTTTAAGAGTTGGGCTGACATAGTGCTTAGGGATATGGTGTAGTTGGGAACTGTCATTGTTAGGTTAATGGTCGGACTGGATGATCTTCAAGGTCTTTTCCAATCTAGATGATTCTGTAATTCTGTGATTCTGTAATTTAGTACGCTCCAATTAGTGCTAAAAGCATCATAAACAGGAGAAAAACAGTGAGTTTGACCACTGCTGAAGAAAACCACACAATACTAGTGAAAAAGCATGTCTGAAAAAATCATCATGGGTTATAAAATAACACCTGTTGCACTTGAGAGGACATGCAAGAGAGAGGATGTTCTTCTGTGAACCCCACCACTTCTTTTTCTAATTATTATTATTTTTCCCCTCTTGTTCTCTCATTCTTCTGAACTGGATTCCTCCCCTCCACCCTCCCCAGCCCCAGGTAACTTTGAAGTGAATTTATGCCATCAGCTGTGGATCTCACAAGTAAAATTTTATGCACATCTCTCAGCATCCTTTTTGCAGCACTTAAATATTGATTAAACAGGAGAATCAAAAGATGTCCTAAACAGGGGTGAATTAAGCACATGTTTAAATGCTTTTTGAATTTAAATTGGAAAGTGTGATGTAAATCTCATGAGCAACACACTTAATGGCCCAAATAATCCCACAGATGGCACTACAGGGAGTATTTTATATAAATATTTATACGGACATGAAGACACACTGGTGGAAGACGTAAGGTTACAAACCCAGTGTTACAAAGTCACAGTCCATGCAAAGAACAGGAAAGGCTGATGTGTTTTGAGTAATTTTAGAACTTCCTTATTTGTCTCCATTGCTTTCAAAAACTGCTTATGTATGAGTACCTGTAAGTCATTAGACCATGAATGCTGTGAATAGCTAGCAAATATGATTATGTGACCCTCTGAACATCACTTCCCATGCAAAAACTCCTAGTAGTCTGTTTAAGATAAGTGAACTTAAGCCAATTACTCCATCTCTCTATAGATCCTTTCCTGTTCCTGAATGGAGGGTAATGCTCATCTTTAAAACCGGTCTGCAGATGGACATCAACATAAGAAAACACTGTAGAAATAACAGCTTTCATAGAAGCTGATAATGGAAGGGTGACTGAATAAGATACTTAAATTTGGATGTCTTTAGGTGAGCTAAGTGTTTTCAACTGCCATGATAGCTGCTAGAGAGCTAATCAATAGAGACAGCAGAACTTAAATAATGTGATTAGACTCAATGTAAAGTTGACATCTACTAGCTAGCCAGATGAATAAATGTCTAGGTTCCACTGATTATATTGACTGTTGACTAGAAAGGGAGTTTACTCAACACAGACATCTAGAGTTAGCGGTCTTAATCTCAGACGGAATCCTGTCCCTCTTGTGTCCTTATGTTGCATATAGCATGAAACATAAGTACAAAGCATAATTAGTGTTTTATTAAGTATGGCTATTATTACATATAAATCCAAACTTACTCCATTGTAATGATGGCCTGAATGACATCTCATATGGAAAACAAATGTTTTCTCTCTGTCTCAGAAAGAATGGTATCCAGTCCTAAACAAAATGATGAATGAATCCATGTTTCCACACACTCATCTTAAAAGCCCACATCAGTGGGTCAGAGGGCCATGAGAAATTTTAGTGTATCTTCTTACATATTTTCCATGAGATGAAATATTTTTGATTTTTAAATATATATGTAAATAACTAGTGCTAACATTGGAAAAAAACCTCCTTTTTTTGCAAGATTACTATGTAAAGATATTTAAAGCTGAACCCTTAAAAAAAAATTTTAAATTCCAGATAGGTATGGGACTAAGGAAGATTTTTTTTTTTTTCAAACAGAAATAATAATTTTCCCTTTCAATAAATAATAAGTCTTTTGACAAGAGGAGTGTTAGTTTGGTAAACATGTTGCTTTCCTCAGTTTTTATGATGCATTATCAATTCACAAATTGCACCTGGTAAAAAAGCTATATACAGTTGCATCATACCAAATGAAAAAGTGCTTTGAGACACTGCTTCCCATTGGATTTCTGTGCATGGAGATCTGCAAACCACTGAACAAGAACTGACTCCATTTCTCACTTGATAGGAGGTGCTCAGAACACTGCAGGATTCATCCCCCTGTACTTTGTGTATCTAGTCTGTGTGCCCATATAGCTATTGAGTTACTGAGGGTAAGTCTCCAGTTTGTCAATGGTTTGTAGCAGTTCCAAAGGTGCTTCTGGTATTTAATGTGTTAAAAAATATTTACAGCTCAAAGAAAAATTAAAGTGACATCTCTGGCTCATTAGTAAAACCAGGATAAATCAAGGAAATACAGTTTGTAGAAATGTAATTAGTGCAAGAGGATGATTATTGAAAGTTATCTGATGAATTAAATCCTTGTTGATTAAGGAGAGGTAGTATATATATCACAGAGTAAGCAGATTAAAGGGAAAAATCATTAAAGCCAGCATTGAATAAAAGTGACCAATTGAAAGGACTTGTTTAAAGCCCTCTTGTCTACCGTGCTTGAATGACTGCCAGGTCTGACCACTGAGGTTCCCATAACTCCTTCTTGGTCTGCCATCAGAGGTTGTAGATGCTTGTTGCTCTGTGAACCAAAAGAAGTGCAATGAGCTTCCTAAATGCCATCCTGTTCTCTCCCTTCTGCTTCTTCCTGGATTCCATGTGTTATCTTAGCTTTAATACAGGTAATGGCCACATCACAGTAACCACAGGATGTTGATACTAGATAAGCTCTGCTTGGAATAAGAGCAAGGCTATACTGCACACACAGACAGATGTGTTAAACAGAAAATAAATAAATAAAAGCTCATGTTTTGACCAGGCTTTTCCACATAGCATGTGAGCAGCTTCTTCTAATGCTTCCCAAAACTTTATGCTGAATGAAAAGTGGCATGCACAATTGTCCAAGGGCTGTCAAGCAACTACTCCTCAAAGTCATAATAGCAGAGACTTCTCAAAGCAAACGAGGCTGATATTGACCATGGTAATGAGATCACTATGCACATTAGGTTTCAACTTATTTTAAACTTCTTCTATTTCATCTTGATAATCCAAGGAAGCATGAACAAAAAGGGAAGAGAGAAAAAATACAAGAAATCTTTGGAAATGCCCTTCATGTTTACACACTGATGCAGGCTGTTTCTTCTGCACTGTTGGAGGGGGCTCATTTCTGTGTAGTAGAATCATATTTAAAAGTGAAATTAGATACAATAATTGTGTGAGAATAAAGAAGAACAAAATTCATTATAAAACTCTTTCTCTCAAGCCAATATTGAGGGACTCTTAAGAAAGCTCCAATTTATAGACTATGCTGCACAGCTTTAACATTTAAACAAACTACGATATTTGGCTTGTAGTTCCCAAAGAATTTTTACTAGAAAAAGGCACAGCTGTGGAACAGTGAAGTATTTCTCAAATATCTGTTCATCATTAAAATGAACAGTTATTAGCTTTAAAGAAGAATTACCTAGAACTTGTAGGTTATTTCTTAGTCTCCATTTAGAAAACACTATGGGAAAATAGAGTTTAATAAATAGTGGAACTAGCCTGTTCAGAGAGGTTAAGTAAAGTAATGTATTTCCCATAATACCAATGTTATAAAATTAAGGAGAAAATTATTAGAAGAAATTCTCTAGGTATTAAAGAATAAATTTAATTTTAATTTCTTCAATATAAACTAGTTTGCAGTAATTTCTGAGGAACCTAGTTCACTTTCTATATTTCAAATAGGAAATACAGGTAGCACTATAGGTCACTACTAGCAAAGGCCATCCATACTGTTCTCTCTAACCTTTGCACTTCTTTCTCTTCTTTTAACAAGAATCAGAATAAAAGCTCTTGGCCTTTAGAAGGGGGGAGACTGCGTGAAGTAACATATGAGGATATTCTGCTTCCCATGGGTAAATGTCAGATCTTTGCTGGAGCTGTTGTTGTAGAGAGTTATCCAAGAGAAGGCAAGCAAAGCAAGTATTTTCGTTTGAGCATTCTCTTCAGCCAAACTTTTTAAGCTAGGAGAACATCTTTCCTTTGCTGTGATCAGCTAAGCTACTAAAACTACACATAATCACAGTCTTCAAAAGCAATTCAACTCAACTGTTTTGAAGGATAATTTGATTCCCTTTTTTGTTCTTTATATGATTATTGTGCTAAGAACAGTTTTACAAAACCAGTTCTCATGGATTCTCATCTTTGAAAGTGAGAAGTGAATATATTCTGAACATTCGTTTTACACTCAAAAGCTGCATCCTGAACTGCTGAAAGGAACATATCCAATTTAACTTCAATATTTATCCCAAAGAAGAATATCCTGTGCTTTAAAAAAATATTCTAGACACAGTTTAAGTAAACATTACTAAAACCAAATTAACTAACCCTTCCAAATATGTTTTACTTCAATGTCTTCTGTTTCCCACCTCCGAGTGATTGACAGGAAGTTTCACAGCTTCTGTGTCAAACCATCTAATCGTGCTTAACCTTCAACACTTGAATTCAGTAAAATGTGGACGCTGGAGCCAGCTATGATGGATCTTAGCTTTTACAATTTAATGGAAGGCATCAACAGAAAATATTAGGAATCAAGAGGAAAAATGCACTACTAGAAGGTGCTGTCAGCAAGGGTGACATTAAATAGATGATTACAGAGGTTCAGTTCACCTAGGCCTGGATCAAAATCAAAACCCACTGGTGTATGACTCACCACTTTGCCAAATGAGAACAGATGCCAGGCTCCAAGAGGTCATCAGGATCAAACACTTCAGTACAAAGCACAGAAACCTGGAAGTAGCAAAATATAGGGTAAGTTAGCTCTTGTGAAGTCACCTATTTGATGTATATAGTTTTATACATTATGTATTCTTTCTAGTTGTATGTATTTTTAAAGTTTTAACGAGTTCCTTTTCTAATCATTTTAATAATTTCTAATCTGATTATTTACAGTGCAGTGTTGATGTGCATTAATTTATAAAAACTGAGGCATTTAATTAATAATGATTTCATTAATATTTCATCTCATAATGCTTGCAGATCTTACAAGTTTTAACAGTGTTCACCTCTTACAATTTACTACTGCACATAGCTACTGGACGATGTTAAAATTTAATAGACAATTGCAATTAATAATATAAAAGATTCTTATAGAAACAAACATCAATAACTACCTTGTCCAAAACTCTAGTGTAATAACTTCATTCACTCTCTATATAGGGCTTTTTGGACTGAGGACACAATTCAGTCACAGACTTTGTTCTGGTTGTAATGAGAATCTGATCACCATTAATTAAAAATGCTTGGAAAGTACTTCTCTGAACTGTAGGTGGTTCCTATCCCATCTAAGTTTAACAGATGAAAAATTAGCTCCCTAATTTAAGCCTGGTACCTTTGATACCCATAGAGTGTAAATACAGACACCACTGAAGGGCATTACTCCATTCTAAGAGAGCTGTGTAAGGGTAGGATTCAGCTGTAGATTATGACATCTAAATTCAGGTGTCAGCAGGTAAACTAGATGTCCAAGCTCCTATTATACTGGATCATTATGGGCCTGTTGTCTGAAAACTCAAAGCCATTATACGAAACAGTTTCTTGTTAAATTCTGTTTAAATGCCACATTTTATCTCTGTCTTGTAATGAAGAAGGAAAATTAAAAACACTGTATTTAAAAAGCTGTTTAGTCTAATCTGGATATGGAAGCATTATTACTCATTAATCATAGTCTTGTAGTTATTTCATAGCCTCGTAGTTATTGTATGGCACTTTTCCAGAGAGAAAATGAAAATTGTTTTGTGCCTTCATTTCTTTTCAATTCAACTCCAGCTCTGAATTCCCTGTTTTCGTAGTGCTTAGTCTGAAGATTATTAGAATAACTGTAATACATTTATACTTCAGTCATTAATACATACTTGACCTTTGAACCCTTTGAACTCTATTTTATTTGAAAATAAAAAGTCACACATGAATAGAAGTAGCATATTATGAATAATTAAAATTCATCTGTAAAACTAATTCTCTTGCAGATACATCCATTCCCACTTCCACAGCAAGCTGGTATGATTTAGTATAAGACCAACTGAACCACTGCTCTGCTTTAATGTTGCATGGATTTAGTGAAATAGATAAGGTATGTTCTCACTTCAGCAATTTCCAGGAATTATTTTCCACCATACATTGCTTTGGTAATCTCATTTTTTTTTCATATACATTTCTGGCTCCTAAAAACATGTAACAGCTTCCCCATTAGCTGAAAGTTTATTCTCCATATAACATCTCTGGGAAATCCAACAGATTCTTGTGCCATCAGGTTCTTGTGCCACTTGTGCCATCCCACTTCCAATCTAAGTAAAAAATGCTCTGTAACATAATACTTTGGAATGGATCTGCTTTGATAGTCATTAACTGTACATCTGGTCAAAACACTCTCCACACATTCATTGTTGGAAAATAAGTTTCCAGAACTGTAACCCATGACTCAATGGAATATTAGTAAAATGTTTCAGTTATTCATTACCATTTAAAAATGTCCATGTGGGTTTGTCAGTACAGCTTTTGAAATGTAACAAATTAATATCCTTACTTTGTCTTAATTTGTGGACAGATGGCGTGAAGAGGGCTCAGTGATGCACAGTGCTGTCCCTCAGCTTGTCAAGACTTATTTACAGCACAGGAGCTATCCTCTGATGGCTGATTATCTGCTTCATTTAGTAGAAGTGAAATTAACCTCTGGTTTCTGTGCTGATGACTCAGCAGGTAGTGCACCAATAATGCAAAAAATACTACCAGAAAGACATTGGTCTTCAACCCTAACAAGTCCCATTAAAGAGCCAAATTGCTTTATTAGACCCATGAGATAGAAGCAATCATTTCAGTCTACTAACTGGAAAAAATAAAGACTGGGGAAGAAAAAAAAAAAAAAAAAAAGAGAGAGAGAAGAAAATTAGTTTTCTTTCCATGCATGACAAAAAATGCATTTTTTTCAGGTGATTTTTAAATAACATAATTCTGCAATTAAGTTCATTGGAAGAAGATGGGTATACTGAAATTGAAAAATCAGGCAAGGTACAAAAACTTATACATTGTTTCCGTTCCTGTGGATGTTGCTTCTTCAGTTGTATTACATGGTACAGAATGCTATGCATAATGTATCTCCAACAGGAGTAATCTTAGACTTGATGTTAAGATGTATGATTCTTTATGCTGGATAATAATACAACAGCAGTAATAATCCACTCGGAAATGTGCACTAATGCTTTCAAAAATCTAACCTCCTTTGAAAGGTTCTTCTAATGATAGCATTTACAAGTTCACAATGGAAAATCAGCACAGAGGAAGGCCAATGATGAGCAAATTAACCCTATTTAATTGAATGTGATGAGAAGTGCCCGAATCTCAAGGGCTATCTGTCAATAGGAGGAAAGGATTGGCTATTTGAAATCAAATTTACCTTATCCTTCTGCAAGAAAAGCTTCTATGGTAGCTCCTTTTGCATTATATTTCATTGTATCATGACACATTTACTTCATCTGACAATATTCTTTTAAATGAGTGTGATGCATCAGAAGTATTAAAAAAAACTTTTTTTTTTTTTTTTTTTTTCATGCTGAACATACACAAAGTATTCCAAGTAAAAAAATATTGATTACCCATGGGTAGGTTTTGATAACAGGTATCTAGTGTATGCTTGATACCTGCTCATCTTCAGAAGAGCAAGTGCTGGGATAAACACCAGATGGGAGATTAGACAGAGATTTTAAAGACTTTCTTGAAATCTTAAAAAAATTTTATACAAAGTACACTGAGGAATTCTTGTTATGGAAATAGCTTACCAGTGTTCAAAGGCTTTGACTCATTGTACAGATGTCTTTTTAACCCCTCTTGGTCTTTGAAAAGAGAAGAACTTTCATTATCACAAACTTTTCTAAAGGAAATATTAATATTTTTATCACACATATGTCCATGCTTGCACATTAAATTATCTTTTATTTATTCCCGGACAGATTGCTATTTATTTAATTCCACCAAACAAATGCCACACAGCAAGACTTGGGGCAGTTAAACTAGGATAGCACTGAATGCTTCTAGACAATAAAGCATTACTGAAAGCTGGAATCACTTTTAAAAACATTAAGAGCTGCAGGAATAAAAAAAGGCATAAAGCACATGCCTTTTCTTGATTCCATGATGTTTTACGTTTTTGCTCTTCCTCCTATAAGACTTCGTGCCCAGCTGAAAAAACAAAAAAAAAACAAAAAAACAAAAAACAAAAACAAAACAAAAAAAAACCAACAGAATTCTTCCCCTGACTAATTTGATCAAATTTCCAGGCCCCTCAGATGATGTTTGAATTGAAACTCAGGTGTACAGCACATTCAGGGGAATTTGCTGAGCAACGAGTTTTAGGTATTTACACAGAGATATGAAAATTTACCTTGCCTTCAGAATGTGGATATAAAGAAAGATTCTTTAGTGTAGCTTTTAAGTAATATTTGATTTCTTTGTGCTCCAGACAAACTGACCTCGGTTGAAAGACACACTATAGATTCTAGAAATGGATTGTCTCCAACTTAATAGCTAGCTTATTCCTCTCCTGCTGCAGCCATGTTCCTTACTATGCAGGTTATTTTAACCATCCATGCTAACTACTGTCTCATATGATTGAAAGAGAACAGTGCTGCTGTTCTATAAGAACAAAGACTGTCACAATGCTATTACAGATCTGAGATCTGGGGGCAAATGTGGAGCTGTGCTGGACTCGGGAGACCTCTACATCTCGAGAAGAGGTTTTTCGGGAGGAACATTTTGCCCATCTGTCTTCTCATGAAGAAAAGACACAGTACATAACCATTCCATGCAGTCAGACTTTTCCTGGAAGCTGAATATTGCCATATTACATTTAACTATTGACTTATTTATGTTAGATCTCTATTATACATCCTACTCCCCACATTTCTCTGATGTCATCTTACCATGTGATCTTGGTTTTGTCTCATCCTTTAGGATTCCTCCACCTAAAGTTTGTCATAGCCTGAGTTTTTACAAATGAAGAGATGATAACTCCCCCACTGAAATCACGTATCTGGTGTGCCATGCCATGCCAACCACTCCCTGCTGAGACATCCACCTCTTGTCACAGTCCTTCCCAGTTAACAGATCACCTGTTCCAAACTTTTATTTGGCAGAGTTTCCTGTCTGTCCAACCATCACATTCTTTCTCTCTTTTCCTACCCAAATCAGTCCTCTTTTACTTACCATACTGTCAGTTTTCTTCTCTATCAAGTCTTCTGGTGAGTTACTTAACCCTGTTCATGTTTAAGAACTTCATTAGCCCTGCCTCTATAGGATTCAGTACTGGGATCATGTTCCCTGATGCTAACTCCTACATTTGATCACATTTATCTGTTATAACAATGCATAAGGAACACACAAATCACTCATGATTGCATTGTACTGTAACAAAGACAATTAGCATTGTCTTCCAGGTTGCAAAAAGATGCAAATCACATTCTGAAAGTTACAAACAAATCTCCTGCTCTCAGGTGGACTGTAGATTCCTTTCCAACTTTGAACCCCACATTACTTCCAGCTAAAAGCAGGAAAGAAATTAAGTCTCAATAATGATTACACATAAGCTTCTAGTGGGAGCCCCAGGAGGGAAATCTGTCATTTCGCTTCAATGTTTACTGGAGCAATATTGATAAAGTGTCCCTATGCCACTAGCTCTGAGCACTGGATATATGCATATCTTCACGAAATGTGTAAGAAGAGTGATCCTCATTCACTGCCACTTCTTTAAGAACTGTATTCTGTTCTTGTTCAACTTAATGTCATGTTTGCCAGATATTCAAACTGAACTGCTCTTTGACCCCAGCAAAAACCCTCTTTGTTCCTAAGATTTTCAGTTCCCTAATGACAAAGTGGCTTTCTACAGTGTTGAATATTTAACCTCATAAAAACTAATGAAAAGTACCCAATACAACTCAATAAATTCCTGTAACAGTACATATCACATACATTCGCTGCAGTTTGTGTAAACCAAAACTAAACCAAATTGTGTTTGTGAAGTCCTTTTCCATACAACTTTTTCCTACTATTCTAGGAGAATTTTCTGGTCTTCTCCTTCAATTCTTTATTAAATATTTTTAGAAATAAATATCTGAAAGGATAAATAGAAGGTTATCCTGTCTCCTGGAATTTCTTGCAGCAAGAAGTTTACTTAAAATAAATAACATCCACTGTTTGCCAGAGCAAACTTGTTTTACTCTAATTAGCTCAGCTTCTTGAGAACATAGTGGTCTCTCTGGAATGTTTTTAAGGTCATTAGAAGCCATCCCTTCCAGGAACTGGTTCTTTTATAGTCTCTTTTTCCCAGGATATCTAGGGTAAATACAAACCAAGAATTTCATAATTCCTCAGACCAACAGAGTGACCCATACTTCAAGGTGTGTTGAATGCCCCAGTCAAGAAATTGAATACTTTTCTCAGAATCTCCTGTGCATAATTTTCTGTGCAGGACAAAATACAAGTCTGATGACACGGTCCCAGATATGGCCTCAGATAAAAAACACAGATTTGTGCTCTGATCATGTATTCAATGTCATACCAAGCTCCATATGATGGACAGTCCATGATTCTACGCATTCACAGCATGCAGCTGAATCTCTCAAAACATTTCTCCATCAGATGATCTTTGTATTATTTATCAGCGTGTTAATTTCACAAATTGCAAAATTTATTTACAGGATGATCTAAGACAGTTGCTGCAATGACACTTTCCAGACCATCTGAAGTAATAGCTCAGAAATATGGATTGTTAATCTTTTTGGTCACAGATTTTATTGAAACCGGAGTTACCAACAGCGTAACTCTCCCAACGTTTAGTATTTAACTGAGATCAACTGCTTAATCCTTAGTCTTTTAACACCACTGTATTGGGTCTGGCTGAACTGGAATCGGTTTTCCCCTATAGCAGCCCTCACGGTGCTGTGGTTTATGCTGTGAAAAGAATCCTTTGGCAGAAGAGTGCAGGCCACAGTTTGCTTTCACGTGGAGGGGTGTCCAGTATACCTGGAATCGACTGCCCCAGGGGTGGAAGCACAGCCCCACTATTTGTCATGGACTAATTCAAACTGCACTGGAAAAGGGTGATGCCCCTGAACATCTACAATACATTGATGACATCATTGTGTGGGGCAATGAGGCAGAAGAAGTGTTCAAGAAAGGACAAAGAGTAATTGAGATTCTTCTGAGAGCTGGGTTTGCCATAAAGAAAAGCAAGGTCAAGGGACCAGCACGAGAAATTCAGTTCTTGGGAATAAAATGGCAAGATGGACGCCGTCATATGCCATTGGATGTTGTCAACAAGATAGCAACTATGTCTCCACCGACCAACAAGAAGGAAACACAAGCTTTCCTAGGACTTGTGGGATTTTGGAGGATGCATATTCCAGGTTACAGTCAGCTTGTGAGCCCTCTCTATCAAGTGACCCGAAAGAAGAACAATTTTCAGTGGGGTCCTGAGCAGCAACAAGCCTTTGAGCACATCAAACAAGAGATAGCTCGAGCGGTAGCTCTTGGGCCTGTTCGGACAGGACCAGCTGTGCAAAATATACTTTACACATCAACTGGGGAGCACGGACTCACATGGAGCCTCTGGCAGAAGATACCAGGTGAAACTCGAGGTCGACCATTAGGATTTTGGAGCCGGGGATATCGAGGATCAGAAGCCCACTACACTCCGACTGAAAAGGAGATACTGGCAGCATATGAGGGGATTCGAGCTGCTTCAGAAGTTGTTGGTACAGAAGCACAGCTCCTCTTGGCACCACGGCTGCCTGTATTACATTGGATGTTCAAAGGAAACATCCCTTCCACACACCATGCAACCAGTGCTACCTGGAGTAAATGGGTCGCGTTAATCACGCAACGGGCTCGACTGGGGAAACCCAACCATCCAGGGATCCTGGAAGAGATCATGGACTGGCCAGAAGGTAGAGATTTTGGAGTGCGGCCTGAGGAGGTGGCTCGTGCCCAAGAGGCACCGCCATATAACGAGTTACCAGAAGATGAGAGGCGTTATGCTCTCTTTACTGATGGATCCTGTCGTGTGGTAGGAAGCCATCGGAAGTGGAAAGCTGCTGTGTGGAGTCCCACAAGACAAGTCGTTGAGGCCACTGAAGGAGAAGGAGAGTCAAGTCAGTTCGCAGAAGTAAAAGCGATCCAACTTGCCCTAAAGATTGCTGAACGGGAAAAGTGGCCAGTATTATATCTCTACACGGACTCCTGGATGGTGGCTAACGCCCTGTGGGGGTGGCTACAGGAGTGGAAGAAGACCAATTGGCAGCGCAGAGGTAAACCCATCTGGGCTGCTGCATTGTGGCAGGACATCGCTGCCCGAGTGGAAAACGTGGCTCTAAAGGTGCGTCATGTAGATGCTCATGTGCCCAAAAGGCGTGCCACTGAAGAACACCAAAACAATGAGCAAGCAGACAAAGCTGCCAAAATTGAAGTAGCTCGGCTGGACCTGGACTGGGAGCGTAAGGGTGAGCTGTTTGTAGCTCGATGGGCCCATGAAACATCAGGGCATCTCGGGAGAGATGCAACATACAGATGGGCTCATGATCGAGGGGTGGACCTAACTATGGAGGCCATCTCACAGGTCACTCACGAATGTGAAACATGTGCTGCAATCAAGCGAGCCACACGAGTAAAGTCTCCCTGGAACAGAGGGCGATGGCTGAGTTTTCAATACGGTGAGGCCTGGCAGATTGACTATATTGGACCACTGCCACGAACACGCCAAGGCAAGCGCTACATACTCACCATGGTAGAAGCAACTACGGGTTGGCTAGAAACATACCCTGTAAATCATGCCACTGCCCGAAATACCATCTTGGGTCTTGAAAGGCAAATTTTATGGCGACATGGTACTCCTGAAAGAATCGAGTCAGACAACGGGACCCATTTTCAAAATAATCTTATAAACTCCTGGGCAAAGAAACATGGCATTGAGTGGGTGTATCACATCCCTTATTACCCACAAGCGTCTGGAAAGATTGAAAGATATAATGGACTGTTGAAGACTATGTTGAGAGCATTGGACAATGGGGGATGGAAGCATTGGGATATAAATTTAGCAGAAGCCACTTGGCTAATTAATACCAGAGGATCTGTTAACCGTCCTGGGCCTGCCCAAACAAACCCCCTTCATACTGTGGGAGGAGATAAGGTCCCTGTAGTACACACAGGGAGGTGGCTGGGGAAGGCAGTGTGGATTGCTCCTCCCTTGGGAAAAGGCAAGCCCACTCGTGGGATTGTCTTTGCCCAGGGACCTGGATGTACTTGGTGGGTAATGCGGGAGGATGGGACTACTCAGTGTGTGCCTCAAGAACATTTAACCTTGGGGGGAAAGTAATCTGTGGGATGAGTTGTATGTTGCAGGAAGTGATGGAGGAAGTAGGAACGATGAAGAGTGAACCAGACACGTGCAATGACGACCCAAACCTAGCCGGTGCTGGAGTCCAACGGTCAAGCATACTTCTGTCCTGAGCATCTATCTTGACAGATGGAAGCCAAGACACTGAACATCTGAAGAAGTGAAGAAAGCTTATGGAATAGATAAATGAATATTATGTGGGACCTGGGCATTACGTAAATGGTATGGAATAAGGGGTGGAGACTGTATTGGGTCTGGCTGAACTGGAATCGGTTTTCCCCTATAGCAGCCCTCACGGTGCTGTGGTTTATGCTGGGAGCTGCAGGGTGTTGATAGCACCCTGGTGTTGTGGCTGCTGCTGAGCAGTGCTTACACAGCACCAAGGCTCTTTCTGATATTTTCCCCAGTGGGACGGGGTGGGCAAGATCTTGGGAGGGGACACAGCCAGGACAGCTGACCCAAACCGACCAAAGGGATATTCCATACCATATGACGTCTGCTCAGTATAAAGCTGGGAGAAAGGAGGAAGGGGGTGGGGTCACCCTTGGTCCTCCGAGGCAACTACTACGCGTATTGGAGCCCTGCTTCCTGAGAAGGCCCGACATCGCCTCTTCATGGGAAGTAGAGAATAAATCTGTTTGCTTTTGCTTCCGCGCGCGGACTTTTGCTTTGCTTTGCTTATATTAAAACTGCTTTTGTTTCACCCACAAGGGTTAGTTTATCTTCTTTCCCCTCTTTACCCTGTTGAGAAAACAAAGGGAAGGGGGGGGGGGGAAGTGATAGAGCGACTTGGTGGATACCTGGCATTTAGCCAGAGTCAAACCATCACAACCACCAACAGTTATTAATTCCACTAGTTCTTTTAGAAGTCATTATGATTTAGCAGCTATATTTTTTTTAAACAAAACCTTCTAGAACTGAAGAGTCAGGAACAATAATAGCACTTATCAAAATGAAGAAAAGATGCAGCAGTGTAATGATTGGGTTGTTCTCTTATGTAAAATTACTTCAATTCCTGCATTTTAAAATTAATCCAATGTTTCTGCAGGTTTGAAGTGTTTTTTCAGATAGCTTGGTACACCACATTGCAGACTCTGGGAAAAATAGTTTCCAGTTGAAGAACAGGACTAAAAAGAAATTCACACTTTTAAAATAAAACAGAAACACGTTAAATGCTAAGTTATAGGGCATCCCAGAAAAATGGGAGGAACATTGTCCACATTTTGAAGAAGGGAATGAGTGTTTTAACAGGCAAACACTGCTTAATGCTAAATACATAAAGACTTTTGGGAAAATAAAAAGAGTGCTACATCGCTTCCTACCTAGCTTTCGACCAAGCCACCTCATATACAGGCTACAGAGTCACACTTCTTGCTATTCCTCTCCTGGAAGCATGGTTGTGTATATCACCACATCCACTTAACCTGAAAGGATGGTAATGTGTTCTGGCAATTAGAACATTAGCTGAGGTAGTCAACCGTCAACATAACAAGGGGAATTGGAAACCTAGAAAGCTTCTTTGTAGTAAGGACAATTATCCACACCTTGAGCTTCTCAGGCTTTCAGATAGGTTCTGAGAATGAATGAGGTCTAATACCTGAGTATCAAGTAACCTTAGGCAGCAAACATGTCTAACGACTAGAAAGATGGTTTCCAACAGGAAAACAGTGTTTAGCTCACAAGCAGGAACAGAACTCAAGAAAGTAAGCATGAAATTTTTGCACAAAATCTCAGCTATCCACAATGTCTAGGGCAAACTTAACTGGAGAGATCTCCTGAACATTAATCCCTAAATGATGCTTTCACCATCTTTTAGATCCTTACATTTTGATTCTTACGCCAGTTCCCTTTACATGCACGCTGCCTCTCTCCAGTATATATTGTACAGCTTTTGCAATGTCTGTTCTGGGTCTTCTCTATTGTGCTCCCAAACAGGAACAGGGCGTAAATTTTGCACATTCACTGCAGCTCAGCTGAGACTTACATTCTCAAAGTCCACAGTCACTCACACCACCATGGTCACAAGTGCACAAGCATTTTTGACTACCCTCCATACACAAAACCATGAATGTTAGCAAGTTTTCCTCAAACTTTTAGTCATCAAAGTTCAAATTCAGGAAACACAACAAAGATATAAATTTGGGATATTTTTCACTATGTATTTGCTGTGGCATTTTTCACTGTAAACTTTCAAAGTACTATGTCCAGAGTATTTTCAAAAAGATTTCCTTATTCTCTGTTAGGTGTTGTATAGCAGAAGAGTATTGTACATCATACATTCCTGCTGATTCCATTTTATTCAAGTGATTTCCCTTCTCATCCACATGAAGAGTGTAAGTGGGAATGAAATAAAGACTAAGTCTATCATTCATCTTTTTTTTATAAGTCAAAAGAAATATGCCATGAATACAGAGTTCACAGTATCAGATGGCCTGTCAGACCTGAACTGGTGAGCACTAAGGCAGTGCAGCACAGCAGCATAGGGGGTATACTCAGTTTTTTGAAAAAAAATCCACAGTGTTAATAATGGTCTTCCAAGTATAGAGCTTACGTAATAAATATAGAATGGTAACTTTTTAAACTGACACTTAGAAAAACAGTTTTTTAGAAGAAATTTTAACATTTAAGCATTTAACTTGTAAGAACTCCCCCATTCAAGTAAATTTTAAGCTAATATTCACGTATAGAAAACAGGTCTGTGTAGGCACATCTTTGGGACTAGTAAACAATAGCAATTCTGATAGTTTGCACATTTAATCTTCTGAGCTGCATTTGAAATATTAGCAGATGAATACTGTGAAAGACACTATGAAGCACATGAACTTCTGGGCTCCCTTTCAAATAGTTTGGACACTTCTTTGTCAGATTGTCTCCTTTCAGTAATGATTATATCAAAATTAGTCCCACTAAAACTGACCTTAACTCTATATGGAAATGACCTAAACTTTTGCCCAGCATACTGATAACCCTCACTTCAAAAGACTATTTGGGCAAGCAAGTACTCAAGCTGAAGGAGGCAAAAATGCATGCATATTTCTCCAGGTTATGGAGGGCTACTTGACCCTGGAATTTTTATCTTTCTGTGCATTTAAACACTCCTCTTGTGATGTTAGCTGGCTATTCAAAGCAGCCAATCTAACAAATTCTCCCCTGCTATTTTTAAAGAAATATTCTTATATATGGTTATAGCATTTGAGTTGATAGATAATCTTAGGAAAACATTGTCTTGTTATTAACAAAACCATTTCTGCAGTAAATAGTTCCCTACAGAAATAAAATCTCAAGAGTTTACTTAAAAGTTCACTTTTGCCAGGATAACAAAAGACTGCATTTGTCTTGACTGTTTTTTGAGTAAAACACAAATGAAGGACAGAGACAGTGTTGGTTCATTTTGACTGGAATGGTTTCTTCCCCTGCCCTTTGCTGCCAGTTGACTAACAGCTTTAAGAAAAAAACCCATCAGTAAATACACCTATTAGGCTAAACCTTTAAATGCATCAGTTGAGTGTTCTGAAAAATTATATATATTATAGGACTATTCTAAATGTTGTGAGTTTGTAGAGATAATGTGTGTTTCTGTGCGTGTACGTGTGTGCATGCATGTTTGGATGTGTGCTAAAGAGAAGACAGAGATATAAACCTTTACTGGAGATGTAGACACAGCTGTGTAATGGAGGTGGAGTTTAACTGTGTCAGTAATACAAAAACTGTAAGAAGTTTGCTGAGACACATCCCAAGTAGAAGATAACTGAGGTGTAAGAGACTGGTTCTATAGAGCACTGGCTGGTGCAGAAGCTCAGTGGTCAGTAAATAAGATAAATATGGCTTAGATTTTTATTTCCTCTCTGTCAGAAGGGGGATTACAATAGAAGGAGGATCCCTGCTCCTCCATGATCCCATCACCTAAAGTTGATCTTGGTGTTTGTTCAAAGGAAATCCAATTACACAAAGTAACTATTTCCTACCACCTATAACAACGGCCAGTTCTTCAGATCTCACATTCATGTTGCTTCATGGCTGTTTTATATACCCTTACAAGATTCAGCTCAATAAACAAGTTGAAGTCTATTCTCTCAGTGAACCTGGGCAATTAAAATCCCAAATTCCAAGCTTGAATAAAAGCCAAGAACTTTCCATTTCAAATATATACTGCATTTTAGTTATAAGAGCCATTACAGTACACTCATTTCAAAATATTTGCTTGTACAGAATCTGACAAAACTTATGATAGAAAAACATTTCCTATAATGGCAAATGCTTGTAGGAAATGCAGATTGGCTATAAACTCCGATATTGGGTTAAATATCTATTTAGATGTATATCCTGTGGGTGGGGATCAGGATCAGTCCTGATGAGAGGAACTGGGGTCAGACACAGCCCCAGGATAGCTGGGCAGGGCAGTGGGGATGGCGATGGGGGTGGGACAAGGCTGAGCTGGAAGATGAGCCTGTGGGGTGGGCCCTGCTCAGTGGGGCCCATGACCAGGCAGGGCAGAGCTATGGGGAGCTGGAGACCAGTCTTGCTGTAACATCACTGGAGCAGGGGCTGATGGCCCCAAGGGACTAAAATGGGGTCCTGAGACATGGGCAGGGTTGGAGGAGGCCCCAGGAAGGGTTTCAGGGGCAGTCATGGCTGTGAGAGCCCTCAGGGCCCAGACACATAGGCAAGGCTGAACCTAAATGCACACAACAGTCTGCTCTGCCAGATGCTTTTCTAGCTTTATATGGCTGAAATTTTCTAACATCTTTCTTCCTGAATTTACTCTCTCATGGTAATGAGTAACTGTGAAGCCCTGAGCCTTCAAGTGAAACAAGCAGTCGTGGTATCCCTCTAATTTCCATAAGGAAAATTTAAAAAAAAAAAAAAGGCAAAACATTTTTCTACTAAAAAATATCACTACTGTCACCTCTATATATAACTTTTCATAAAGAAACATTACATTTTTAAAAAAATTTAATTGGAAAAAGTATCTCAGGTTCAACATGAAATTTCCAATTAAAAAAGATGTTCATGTATGTGTAGGAGAGGGAGTGGGAGAAGATGAGTGATGTACAGAGAGAGAGAAAAAAACTTGTTCAAGAACAGTCAATAAGCCAGTGAATAGAGGAGATGAAGGAAAAAGGTGAACAGATGTCTGGTTTTTTGTAGGGATTTACTATGGTTTATTCTTTCTCAAAAAAAATAATTCCATCTGTGGTGAGATGTTAATTCAAAGCATAAAAAATATCTTCAAAATTTTCAAGAGATGGAAAGCTGTTTTTCCCTAATTTATCAGATTAAATATGCGAGTACAATGTGTGTTTGTGATTCATGTACATTTCACTTAGAAAATATTGACATTTCTAGAGAATCAAGTCACACATACAAAATCCCAAAAGACAAGTGTCCATCTTCCACAGCCTCTGCAGCTTCTTCTTTCATCCATCACCCTACTCAGCTCTTCCCAATACTTGAGGCAATGGCATCATTTCATCCCTCCTCCCTGACTCTGCATGATACACTCATCACCTCTCATACCAAAAGACCTTCTCCCCAATTAATGTACAACACAGAACCCAGCCACCCGCTGGTGGTATCTCATGTGGTTAGAAGCTCAAACATAGTTCTGTTCCTTACAAAACTAATTCTCTTGGGAATAATAGGAAAATAAATGGTGGAAACTGCCACAGGTTTCTAATGCAAATAATGTGTTTCCATGTGTCAGTTGAACTCTTCAATCTTCAGCACAGATTCCTCAATCATGCTGGCATTTTGACTTTTTCAAAATAAACTTTGGGCTGCAAATTAATTCATTGTTCCACCTCTTTTTCTACATTGAGTTGGTAGCTTTTTAATGCAAAAATTACTTTCCACCAGGGATTGCCATGTCTCCCTAGTGCCTTTTCAGGAAAGCTGAAGAACTTTTGAATAACTATCCACTGGGGAAATGTTGTATAAATACACACTGACTGGATATTGCAACAGGATTCTGAGTCAGTATTAAAAATTTACACTGGCATCTCTGGATACATCACAAGTTCATATTGTAATGTATTGCTTAATTGTATCTTTTTATTGGATACCACACTTTTTTATTGTTAAGATTTTTTTTATTATTAAGATTTTATTATTATTATTATTAAGAAAACAAAAGTGATATTCCGTATGTCCACATGTCCAAAACCTATGAATAACAGTGGCAAGCATATGTCAATGAAAGGAAAAAGCCTGTAATTGAGCTTTATTGCCAAATGAATGCAAAGAGATCCAGGTAAATTTGGATAACAGAATGTGTGTCATTATTCTTCATGAAATACCTCCCTTATTTGTAAACTGATAGACTGGTGTATACAGAAACCTTGAACAGAATATTTGCTAAAAATACCCTAATAAATTGAGATTTTGGTATAGAATAAGATGGGAAATCAGATTTCCTGAACAGGATGTTCAGTCACTGTCCAGATTGAGATTTTGCAAGTTGCATTGTAAGGATTCCTGTAGCAGCGTCTTCCGTCAGATCAGGTAGTTTCTGTGCTGAGTAGATAGAAGTCCAGGAGATAAATACAAGAGGGACATCAGCTTTATTACATGATTTAAATGATAATGAAATTACTTGTTCTAGTTATAGAATCTTATATACATGGATTAAACAGTTGTATTTATTTTTTTAACATGCAATTTAAAATGAGAAATGGACAGATGTTTTCTCCTTTCAGGCGTTTAGTGGCAACGCACAGGCTGTACAGTATGGCTTTATTTTGTGCAATTTATGCCTCACAAGCTCCATCTCAAAATATTTTACTGATGTGAATAATATTAGCAAGCAGACAGGATGTGCTCTCAGAGGAACTGCAGGGTAGCCAGGTTTGTTCAACAAAGATTAAGTGCTAATTTAGAAGAGGGAAAGGAATAAGACAAGTTAAGAAAATGATTGTACATATCACTTGGGGATCTCTGAGTGCTTAAGTGATGACTGGCAGCAAGCCCTGCTGAGAAAGAAGGGTTACTTCGGTGGTGACCTGGCAGCGAGGCCTGGTCAAAGGAAGAAGCTAATTCCCCAGGGCTAAGTAAAAGCCTATTTGAGAGCTTGAGCCTATTTGGAATCCTTGTCCTATTTATACAGGAGAAAAGGACTGCTGAAGAGCTGGCCTTAAAGGCTGTATGAACTGCCAGGTAAGCAGATAGAATGGTGCACTTCCTTTATTCATGTTCCACTAGGCTGATCCTCAAAAACCAGTTGCTTCCTCAGGTGCTGGCAGCCTGCCAAAGCTACAGGCCCTCTTGCCAGAATCTGCTTTTAAGTGCTGTGGGGCAGTCATGAGGAGCAGATGAAGGAAGCTTTAAAAGCTTTACAGAAGTCACTGATAAAGAAGGCGAGAAATAGTAAATGTGCAAAGTATCACAGTGGTACAAGGAAGACCTAACAATGCAGCCGTGTTTTATTTGTCATGCACTTTCCTAGACAATTATATATGTTTGGGCATGGCTCACCCTTCCCAAGATAAACAACTGAAACCAAAGACTTTTGTTTATGTTTCCTTTAAAAACAGGAAATTTGATGTAGATCAAAAGAAAAAGTGTAACTCCAGTTACTCAGTTTTCAGTACTGCGGAAGTCTTCATGTGTTGTCTAGGTATTCCGCCATTAACATTTCTGTTCAGTTGTATTGGTTTGCATTGAATCTGTAAATCCATGACCCAGACTAGACAATCTAACAGAACCATAAACTGCCAAACAGATAGAGCAGGTAAGGTGGAGAAAAATTGTCTTTAAGGCCAAATTGCTGGTTATAGTTGTCATAGTAACAACACAGAGTGGGAGAGGGTCAGTTTGAGCCAAGTAAGGTCAGCTTTGTGTTATGACACTGGAATTTACTAGTCCTAAAGACCTGGTATAAAGTAAGGCAGAGGATATCTAACATCACTTGCAAGAGGGGGCTATGCAAATAATAAATAAATTATTATGATAATTTACCCATTATTTACAAAGCATCATCCTACCAAATCAGTAGCTGGGCCCCCTGCATGATAAAAACAAGGTCAAGACAGCACTTCTAAAGATGATGGACAAAAAGATACATATATACATATTTATTTGTCTGTATTCAGAAAAAAAAAAAAAATCACTCCCATTCTGAAACACTTTTGTGTGCACTTATATTGCGCTTAATGCACTTTCGTTGTCTGGAATATACTATACAAAAGGGTAACTAAGAAAATGTCTAGGTTACATTGCACATGCCTTCTTAGAAATTGACCTTCAAAGTACTGATGAAAATCCAGCATCACACCAAGAATAACTAGGCCAAGTGAACATCACTTAGTAATTCAGCAGAGTTCTACAGCATCACAGCTGTACCACTTTGGACATCTAAGCTATTGTCTCTACAAAGTACTGCACTACACTAAGACACTAGACCTAGCTTATGAACCTCCACACCTACCCAGATGCAAATCTAGGCAAAATTAATCAAACTCAGCTGTATCACAATGCAACCACATCGCATTCAGGGGATCCAATGATCTCCCAGTGATAACTTGACATAATTTCATAAATTGTTTATTGAATGTATTGGACCATTGAAACACTTCTGTAAGTGCAAATGGCCCATTGAGGACACATTCAGCCAAGCAGCACGTCATCTTTGAGCAGTCAGCCCCAAATCACTACTTGAAACACATAAGAGACAGCATATTCTGTATGACAAGTAATTAACTAGTATTGCCTTAAGGTGTTATAGATTTATGTTGTCCTGATAAAACATTCAGTTCTCAATGTTTACACCATTTTGGTCCTAGCAGAATCAAAGCTGGAGATAAACACAATAGACATAACATTTTGAGTTAGATTTCAGACCCTTTCTAGCCATGACAAGTCTGAGCAGTTCTTGGCATCTAGGGGATGCAGCTATAAAACATCAAAGTAAAAGTGGCTACAGGGTTGGAATGTAAATAATTACATGGCAACCATTTTGGAATTAGATATATAACTTCTTGGACTTGCTTCTTCATGAACATCATGCCTTAAATTACCATGTCCAAATTCAGTGGTAAAGATAGTTGAGAAACAAAAATGAATAACCAAAAGGAATATGAATTCAACACTGTATGGGAACGGGTTTTTATAATAGACATTCAGATATAAAGATGTAATACATAACTAAATGAACAAGGTATTGCTATTCTAAAGCATCAACATTAATACATAAAGGAGTTTTGCAGATGCCCTAGTCTCCCTTGTGAATATTATTTTCCTGTAAAAATACCAGGTGGGAATTAGAGGAAAAAGGCCACCTTTGTAACACTGGAGTAGTAAGCAGTTAAAGCATACATTTTATTTCTCGATATTTTTTTTTTTAATGTTGGATATTCCAAAGAAAAAGTGTTTTATTATGCATAACAGTTCCAATGAAAAACAAGATTATCAGTTAAGGTTGGTAAAAAGAGCTCAAAGAAATGTAAAAAATATGCACCCCCAAAGAAAATGAGGCAATAGAAAGACATTACTCCTAGAGAATGGAAAGGATGTGTATTGCAAGACGTGAGAAAACAGCAGACCTGGAAAACTTCAGTTCAAGCTTGGAAATTTTTTCATTCATTATTATTAAAGAAAGTATCAGAAATCATGTAAGTCTATCCATGTTTAGCTCTAAAGGCTCGGATTCAGTATGTTGATGACCACCACTGTGTCATTCTCATTTTTCTGTACATTTCTCACATCTCCTCATTCTTTACATCTATTTCTGAAAAACAAAGATTATAGTAGTATTTTTCACATACATATAGAATTCTCAAGTCATATGAACAATCTTCCCATAAAGGCTGTTCTGGATTTCTGAGAGTGATGATTATGTTATTTACATATTTTTCTTTTTAAAAAATATACCAGTTCCACTGAAGATGTCAAACAGTGGATAACAATGTATATTACTGTCTGCATCTATTTCATTCATAAATTATGATCTAAAAGGAAACATTCTGTTCTCTTGACTTTTTCATCTGCATCAGCAGAGATAAACAAAATATGTATTCTCTCTGTGAAACAAAATAAATAAAAGGTTCTGTTGAGTTCAGCTGACACTTGTGTATGTGGAATAGATGCAGCAAAACAGATAAGGGCAACTGTGGATTACCCCAGTACATTATGAAGATACAATTATTGGGACAACTAAGGAAAATGAAGTCAAAGTCAAATCAATGTATCTCTGTCTTACTGCTATGATCCACTTACACCTGTCAAATAAAAAAGGCCACTTCAGAAGAAAAATCAGCATAGCTCAGACCTTTCAAAACACCCCAAAATTATATCTGAATTCTTACTGAATGTTAAAATGTGACAAGAATAACTTGAATTTGCTGCAAGCTGAACAATAATGACTCTCTGATGATGATAAGCCTAATCTGTACTGAGAGATGGTATTTTGGGAGGTATGAAGCACCCACAAGTCTCATTGAAATCATGAGAACTGTGCCTGTTCCTGTGATAAATGAGAAAATTTCTGCTGTTACTAAAATAGTAGATTAGGTGGTCATGTATCAAAATCAAATTTTGCCCTAGTAAATTCTCCAAAACAAACTCACACTCACAGTGCTTTGTTCACAGGGTTTTTACTGTTTCTGCCCACTGAGCTATGCAAGGAAAAGACCAAAGTTCATTTAAAACAGGGGTCTATCAAATGAAAAAAAACAAAAGACTAAGCTGTAAAAAACATCCTTTTACTTAATATCTTTTAATCCTTGTGTTCTTCAGTGATACTTGGAAAATGAAAGGTTCAAAATTCATACAAATATGACAATTAACAAACTGTGATTTTACAGCTCAAGACAAATAAATATTTTAGTACATTCTAGAACTGACAAGAGTTTTCAGCATAACAAATATTGAAAAATAGTATTTTTGTCCCCTAATATTATAGTATAAGTGTTAAACTATACAAATGAGACCAGGAACTCAAAGGAGCTGGGTATTAGCAGGCTATATTTCACATTATAATTTGCAGGATGCAATTGTAAAATCGTATGGAAAGTACTTTTAGATGCACTGTTATTAATTTGTATAAATTTTATTATTAATATGAAAAGAAATGAGAATTAATTGAACAATAAATTTTCTGTACCTCCAGCAGTTTCACTAAAATCACAATTTTACAAAAAATGTAATTACATTCAGAAAAATGTTACTGCATATACCTAAACTTCGGTCAGACATTAACAGTTACTAATCATCCTCCTAACCAGTCTTGATTCCTCAGTGTGAAATTAGTGGCTTGAAAAAAAGAGAAAGTTATGTTAATAAAGAAAGCAAAAAGTCTCCAAATAGATTGTTATTGAACATCAGAAATAAGCAAGCTATCTATTTCTGTGTCAGTGGGTGAATAACAGCAAACTGATCTTGTTTCCTATATAAGCTAGGAAAATTTATACACCCCTTCCCATTTCACACTAACACAAATTAGCTAGGTATCCACTGAAACAAATAAGTCACACAAAGATTGCACATACAGCACACCATTATTAAAATTCACATACATTATTAAAAATATAAAGATAAGGTGGCAAGTACTATGGCATGAGCTTGGTAAAGTTAAATGTATATGAATGTATTTTCATCTGGTTCCTGAACATATCTAAAATTATATCCATGGCATTAGCAACAATAATTTCTTTTTTTTTTCCTCCTTACTGTTGGCTATACACATTTGCTCAGAGTGTATGATACTTTAGGATCACTGATGGCATTTAACTGCAGTTCTGGAGACATATTGCAACTTCAGAAGCTACATTGGCAAATAGATTCATTTTTACATTAGACTAAATACAATAATTTTTTTCTAATTAATTTTTCACTGATAATTTTTCTTAAGGGTTCTACAGATCCATTAAAATAGAGGTTAAAAGTAAATTAAATACAATTAACCAATAGCTTTGAGATCCCAGGGAAAGCTTGCTGTTTAGAAAAGCCTCCTTTTTCTTCTGTCTATTAGAACCGGACTTTCAAATCCTGGAGACACTCTTATCATGAAATGTAACTATTCATGATTATAAAGCTGCCACAAATCCATCCCAATCCCAACAGTATTTGGCAAACTCACGGTGCCATATGTACCATATGTACACGGTGCCATAAGTGAAAATTTAAGTTTCATTTAGAAAAAAGAAAGGGAGAAACTAAGCATGTCATCTTCACAGTTTCAGGTAACAAGCTGAAAAATAAAGCCTAGGTAAAAATAAAAGGCAAGTTAATAGTCTTGTTCATTTATGTCTCACACCTGGAAGAACCTAATTTGCTCATCCTTAGGATTAACAGTATTGTTATGAGTAATTTTTTTGATGTAATAAAACCCACAAATAGGAGACAGATTTACAGGAATACACCGCAAAGTAAAATTGGAGTATAGAACTGGTATTTACTTAAATGATTTAAAAATCATAATGAAATCTAGTTCATCCTCCCTTTGCTTTCTAGATAAGATCAAATCTGTGGAGTAGTATCTTTTAGTATCAAAAGCCAAGGTCTGCATGTAAACCAAAGAATTAAACATTCCCAGAAACAGTGTCGCAGTGCTATGGAAGAGTCATTGCGATTGCTAGTAAACTCTCAACTTTCAGAAAAGAGTGATTATGTACAAACTGTCTATTGTGAGTGGTCCCTGGCATGTCATAAGCCCCAAACCATGCCCAGAAAACTTTTGGGAGAATGCCTGACACCAGGAGCCAGAAGCAGGCTAGCAATCTTCCTCACAGCTCAGCGGCACAGATGACTGCACTCTGCTAGACATTGTTTAATCTGCTAAAATAGCCCAAAGGAAGGAGTCCAGCAGCAGTGTGCTTCATTCATTATGGCATAATTTTGAGCCTCTGCATAACATGACAATCAGATACTGCTTTTTCATTGACATTATATTTACCCACAGACAGTCCCATTTTTACCAGTTTCAATATGAAACACTGTTAAGGGATTTATAGCAGAGCTACTTTAACAATGCAGCTTTACAGATATATTCAGAATTACTCTTTTGGAAAGGTGTATTCTGAGTTCCCTGTTGATGGTTTGAAAGTGTGCTGGTTGTAATATGTCCTTCTGTATGGCAGGATACAATGGATGTCCCAGAGGGCACAAAAAGTGAGAGTAAACTTTTGGTGAGTTCAGATTTCACTGATTTATATACATCACTGATTTATATGCATCAGACATGGAAATGCTGCAAGTATGAACACACACAATACCCGTCATGCATCTGGGGTCTCCCACAACAGTGATATTTGAGCATTCCACTTTAGTGATTGCCTTCTTTTTCACAGTATTTTCACTCTCTTTCTGGGAAACTGGAAGATATAAAAAATGGGGATAGATTTCAAAGGCTAGCGCCTAGGGTGACACCAAGATATCAACTGAAACCTCAGAATCATCATATCATTCTTTAAACTACTGTTTTTTCTACATAATTATTGCCTATCTCCTGCCTGCCAAGTATATACAGATACTTGTACACATAAATACACACACATACAGAAATTTTCCCTTTGTTCCCAATACTACAGGAGCTTAAAACTGGGAAAAGAGACTGATCATTAATGTTTCACATCTGATTCAGATTGTAAATCTGTCAATTAGCAGTGAAAAAATATTCATAGTTTAAAAGAATAATATATAATACATGAAATGACATTGTAAGAATTAAAATTTTTAGAGAAAGCTTTTACTTTGGTTGTATTTCACAATTAATGTAAACCCTGTAATTTAGAAAGAAAAAAAAAATCAAGAAACAAGCTGTGAATTTTCATATCTTTTATGGAGTAAATTGTGATTGCTTATTTTACAATTCATTTATAATTTTTTTTTTATCATGGATATAAAAATTAAGTATTAGCAAAATAACCCAATAAATTTTACTTTTTTTTACATTGCGAATTACACTTTTGAATACTACATGACAAGACATAGTACATGATTTTAAAACATAAATAAATTACCCTAACAATAAGATGTACAGATGAGAAAAATTCATGGCAATGAAATCACATGTGACAGCTAGTAAGAAGACATAAGAATGTCAACATAAATCACCTTGTATTCAGACCATTTTCTCTGAAGTAATACTATTATTCTACATACATACATAATACAAAGTGCTAAATGAAGTTTTCTCCTTTTTCTTCTTAAACTATGTCAGCACAAACTTACTCAATTGTAGTTACTGCCTGGAGTCAAGTTGGTATCCAAATATCATAAAGGACAACAGTGTACAACAGTAGAGAGAGCATAACAATCATTCTAAATTATACACAGTGGAAAAAAAATGGGACCACAAGACATTTCACTCTGGTTGTTAGTAGTATTGATACTGCACTTCCTTACCTAAGAAATCCCAACTGTAATCTCTGAAAATACATTTCCTATTAAGCTCTTACACATGCCCAAATCTTCTTAAGCCCACCTCAAAGTAACAGGAATAAAAAAAAAAATAGTATTTAGAAAGGGAGGAAAACATTTTCCCTGTAGCCAAGTTCTCCCCTCTGCTTAATCATATGTAGCCTTTTAGAAGAGAGGCATGACCTGAACCAAGCGATTGAGAGAGGATGTAAGGAATATCTTAAACTTACAACTATATTACTTCTCTTTTGTGAATATGAAACCAAATTTAATGTCACATCAGATAATAAAATTCATCTCTGCTCTCAGTCTTCTCCAGTCACTGTCTCTATTGCAACCCCATTTACACTAACATGATGAAATCCAGGAATACTAAAATTAAATACAACTGTCAAAAATACATCTTTTCTGTGTCCTTTACCTGGCAGGGAAATTAGTGGGCAGTTCTTGTGAACTTTTCAAGGCTTGTAGAGGATTTATTTTGGCATGAAAAATAACCCACTGAGCACGTGTGTTCTGGAGTGACATAGCAGGGAACTACAGGATACTGCGGACTAAGAAAGAAGACTGAGAAAACTTTGTGCAATCTTGCTCCTAAAAACTCTTCCTTTCCTCTATGCCTCACTTGCAAAGCCTGGCTGAGGCCTGCATCCCTTTTATTTTCAGCCTTGGAATTAGTTGCTGCATTTCACAGCTATAATAGTTCTTATTTATAGCGATACACTGTGGATAGTTCACTAGACCCACTAGAGTGATGATCCCTCCTTTCTTCCCTGCCACTAAACTGAGCATCCCAAAAACGTGCCATTCTGGGTGGTCATTGGACTAGGATCCTGGTGTGCACCATGGCATACATAAGCAAAGAAGTGTGATTTTTTTTTTTCCTCTCTCTTATCTCATTGATATCACCTAACCTGCTTCCCTGAGTTAGGTCATGGTTAAGTTCCTCATTTAATGAAGGAATTTTTATTAGAACGTCCTTGTCATGCACCATCATAGCTGCTACCTTGCATCATAAAGATGGATAAGGAAAAATATAAATGTGAGCTTTGCTCCTGCACCAGATTGACTAGTTCTGTACAGGGAATTTGCAGCTGGTCTGAGACTTTAGTTATTTTATTTTTGATATACAAAGTTGATATATTCTTTACAACAGAAATGAAAAAGCAGTAATCATCAGTCTGTAAGACTTCTATTGCTCCTCTTATTGCTGTTATTCTTCCTTTTTTAATTAGAGATCAGTTGTCCAGCAGGTCTACTGTTACTCAGCTTGCTAGAGTTTATATTGCAAGCAAAACAAAAAAATAAGTGCCTGCTATGCTGTGAAAATACTGAAGCTAATAGTATTTGTTTACCTGTACTACAAAAACCATAATAAGAGTTTAAATATGTTGTGAACATGTAAATCAACTAGATTCTAATAATTAAACAAGATACATTTATAAAGGAATACATATTTCAGAGGTGCTTGCAAATGAGTCTTTAGTGATGGAAGAAACTGTAATTAACAATTATTTTTAAAATATGGAAGACAGTTAATATTTCTTTCTTCACTGAGGTTAAAATAACTTAGATTCTGTTAAAAAAATGTAAAACTGATGTACAGTGGGAGTAAGCCTGGGCATATAACAGCTGTTTCTGTGGAACCAAAAAATGCTAATGGCATTGGCACTTCAAAGTAAGAGCAAGCTTTAAAACCTGAATGAAAAAAATATTTGCATTCTTCATGCTTAGAAAGAGACCATATTAACTTAGGGTATTTTTCTGGCCTAAGCAGAAGCAGGAAAGTATAACAGAGCAAATGTAAATAGCAAGGTCCATGCCAGGAACATACAGGCAAATTATGCATAAGGAACCCAAGGAACCTGGACTTCATACTTTTCCAAATGGTAGAATCAGTTTTTGAAAAGGAAGCAACTGAGTTGTTTTCCCAGTGAATTTTCTGTTAATCTTCCATCTCTGTGAACACTTCAGTGTTTGCTTCACACCACCTACAGTTTTGTTGATAAACTCACAAACACGAGAATAAACCTGTATAAGCTAGACATGCTGAATTAATATACTTTACTGGATACAAAATATATTTCCTGAGACACATAGAAGATCAGCCATGATCATTATTAGTGTAGACCTATTCCAAGCCTCCTAAATGTTCATTAGAGCTTTTCGGTCAACTATATGTGAGTTTTTTCTGCTTCAACTTTTCACATCTGGCTTTTGTCTCTTATAATAAAATGAGAAGCAGTTCAACAGCTGGAAAATTTTTAGTATTAGTCTAATTTTTTTGCCAGATTTGCTAAGTCAAATTACCATCAAATTCCTTTTGCCAAAAAAAATATTTGATCGTATACTACTGAGTAGTATTTAGATTTCAGGCATCTCATTTTCTTATTTTAGTGTTTGAATTAGAAAAACAATTTTCTGTAAGAGACATATAAGGGATCAGAAGAAGAGGGCCTATCAGGAATATGTGACAGATGACAGGTATCAATTGGTGGCAGCACGTGAAAGCATGGGAACTTCAGGAGGCAATATATGTTTCTTCCTGACAGGTATTTTCACATGTTTATACAACTCCAGACAAACTACTTCAGTTTATGCCCAAAATTATGTTCTCACTTAAACTCTCACCATTGTCTCCTTCTCTGACACTGATTAAAACAATGATGTTATTGGTCATTACGTCTTTGCTTTTATTTCTTACTCACATTTAGGCATTTACAAATGTTGGTATTTTATCTGCAGTGTATAAATTGTTCCCATTTTTTGAAAGTATTTTTAAAATTTCTAGGGATGATAATAATAACAGAGAATAAATGGAAGAGAGATATAATAACTATGTAAGAATTCACCTATACATTAAAATAGGTTGACAGATCCATGCTGACCTCACTTCAGAAATAATAAAACTTATTTCTTAAAAAGCAAGATTTTTCAAATGTCCTATAACTTAGCCCAATTTGGCTTTTTGAAGCAGACACTTATCATTATTTATTTGGAATTCTATCTTTTTCTGACATTTTGGAAGCCTGTTTCTGTTGAATTTTAATATCATCTGAATTATTCTGCTTAAAAGAAGAGCATCAAGAAACATTTCTCCATGTACAAGTTTCTTCTGAAGTTTTAAATCATAGAAAGTATTTTCTAAAAAAATAAATAATTTTTTTTTTAAAAAGATCAGTTGTATCTCTTGCACCCTAAGCTGTCTCATATAATACTGAGATGGTAAAAAAATCAATTTCCAAGTTTGTTGCCTACCTTGCAGCTCGGGAATGAAAAGATTGATTAAAGTTAAATTGTTTAGACAATTTTTACTATTATTCTTAATTATACACAAATATAGAAATTCTAAAGGTCAACTGAAATCAGCTTTATATTCTTTCAATATCATACAAATAGTCACAATACAGCTCAAAACCCCACACTGATTCACACCAGTCCTTAAACAAATGCGTTATGGTATTCTGATAGGTTACATATAAAAAGGAAAAGGCTTTCCCTTAAACATTTCAAAATATCTATATGATTTACAAGTGTCATGAGGGTATTAGTTTTAAAGTCCTTTTTTATTCAGTGAGGAAGGAAAGATACATGCAGAGAATGAATGAAAACTAAAATTATGCTTCAACTCCAAATTTCTCTGCAAAAGCATCTCTCTCTGTTAACCATAAAAGATCTTGCCAACTGCAGGCCCTGTCCAAGCTCCAACAAAAGACAGTCTTTTAAAGGTTATTCTCCAAAGTGTTTAAGGACGTTAGGAATGCAAATCAGTCTGGTTATCAGTAGGTACAAAAGAAAGTGTCACTCTATATTTAAGCTTTAAGAAAGGTAACTTCAGAACAGCAGGATCCTGAGGAGTCCCACATGGAACTGCTAGGTTTACTGAATGGATTAAGTGACCATGTAGATTTCCAGTAAAATAACTAATCAAATGAATACTACCTAAAGACCATCACTTCCTCAATAACAAAATATTTAGGCTGAGGAATGTTTCTCTTATTCCAGTACAAAAATTTACTCATAAAGAATAAAAGTGACAAGAATATGTAACTTCCTTTTCAATATCTTACTGAAGAGAGAGATTTAGACAAATGGTTTTGCTTGCTTGCCCAGGCTCCTGACCTTCAGTCTTCTCCCTTGTTTGTCTTAAGATTAAATACTCAAGCTTCTCCTCTTTCCCAAGAATTAGAGCTTCATCTGTAAATCAGCAAACTAAAAATACCCTTGCTGATTCAGAGGCAAATATATAGAAGGCCTCCAATCTGAACAAAACAAAAAAACGAACCAAAACAAAAAAAGCAGCAGCAAAACCTGTATATTTTCTGTTCTACTTTTTCTGGCTTACTAAATAGTTAATTTCTGTCATTGAACTAAAAAATAAAAAATGCTAGCATGTCTGAGGATAGTCCACAAGCAGAAATGTGCTTATCTGCAGGGATCTAGCTTCATGAGCCACATCAATCACCCAAAGGTATATCCTTTCAATTGCAACAAGATCTTGGAAAGGTCTGAGAGTTGTCTTGCTGCACAAACACACTTCACATCAGGAAAACATCAAGAATAGGTAAAATACAAACTGCAAGAGTCTATGCCTTACAGACATTACAGATAGCTTTCAAAAATTTCAGACAAGATGAGCATCAGAAAGAGAATTCTGCTGTTAGTATTCCTAGCAGATTCCCATCTCCAAGAACCCTCATACTCATTCTACAAAACTGGGCAGACTGCAGTTTATTCCATAGCAAAACATCCTAATAAATGGTGCTGAATAAGTCCTCCTAGGGCTACACTAATTTCCATGACTGCCAGCAAATTAAATGAAAATTGCTGTGGATGTGGGACAATCGTCTGAGCTGGTTGCATTTTGAAAACAGTTTTGGTGGAAGAAAAAGAGAAGCTATAAAGAAGCATCCCTTGTTTAAGGGAGTTCTGTGTTGAGACTACTTCTGAAATTGTTAGCAGCTTTGAATGGCCTATTTTGCTACTTGTCAGAAGGAAAAGCTTGGCTCAAATAATAAGGTATCAATATTGTAAAGAATTAAGTAGGACTGGAGATGCTGAGTCTTTGCTGTAACTTGAATATTGTAGTACATGAATTCCTTCAAGCATAAGAATCCACTTGATCCTGAGAAACATATCACACACAACATGATGGGGGAAAACAAAGCAGAGCTGGGAGAAGAGGATAACCTTCTTACTCCTTCACACCATAGAACAAGGGACTTACTTTTTGTAAGCATTCCTGTGATAGTAATCACTGCACAGATGTTGCTAAACAGCTGGTGCCAGAGTGCACTGAGAAACAGGGAATTTTGGTATGCCCAGGCTGTTACAGTTTCATAATCATATGGCTCAGATACGAGATTGCCTCAGGGATTTAGTTCGGGAGCAGATTTTCTCATTCCTTAACTTTGGTCGTGGATCCAGCCTTCCCAGGAGCCTCTCACTTTCAAGAAGCAGTCAATGCCCCTGGGGAGGATCCCACTCACATGTTTTACTGTGGCTAACTTAAACCAGCCATCCAGGTCCTCCTTACAGTCAGGGAGAGGAAACTCCAGAAAGCCCTTGTCCCACCCATAATGTCTGTAACATAAGTACTGAATTAATTGCCTTGGGGGATGCTGACTATGTAGAGAGTCTGGATTTCTGCCCTGAGCAGAAATAATGATTCAAGAATGACAAGCTCATAGAGATCATAGTGATTCCATGACCAGGAATATCAGTGCTTTTCTAATCTACCCTGTATGGGATAAAAAAGTCATTTTCCCAACATGGGCAAAACTCAAAACTCCTTAAATAGCAAAATAAGTGATTCCAACATAAAGGTGCAATAAAAATAAACAGAAGTGGATGAATCACAGATTGGATATAGAATTCCAACTGAAAAAACTGAAAAAAAAAGGTATGCACAGCTGTGCTTTGCTAAAAGTACAGTGCTTTTCAGGTAAAGGGCTATTGTCATAGAAAAATACCAGATTGCATTAACCTAGGAATAGCTTGGACGTCATCTTCTCCCTCCTTTTTAATAGCTACTCATAGCAGTCCAGTGTACTAAACCATAAGAAAATATCTCTGTTAGGTCTTCCCTGTAGCAGATAATGCCCATCACTGACTTTATCTCTTATAGTTAATTCTTCCCATTCCTAATATTAACAAGAGGACACCAAAAATTACAGAAGTCATAGAAAGATTAGCAGCTACCAGTCAAAATAAGGTAGATTTTAATACTTCACTATGCTGTATACGAATTGTGTATGTAAACAGCTGCTGTCAGTTATACAGATATGTAAAAGAGGAAAAGATTATAACACTGACAACAATATGACTAACAAAAAGTGATCCAGTTCCTTGTATCTGTTTGTCCTTTTAAAGTTTCAGTCATTAAAAGAGCTATAAGTGTTTAGCTACATGTATGTTAAGAACTTCAAAGCAAAAGAAAAGTTTCTTATTGTCATCTGGAAGGAAAGATATTAAGAGGTAAACTAAAGTCCTGAGTTCCTTGTTCTGCAGTTTTGCTTAAGTAGATGAGTATTCCCAAAAAAAGCCAAAATCTTCCCAGTCAGTATCAATTTGGGTATTGTCTTCATTATAAGTACAATGATGATCTATTTTTATCCTTACAACGTAGATTCCTAGGTTCCCTAGACAACTATCACTTCAGGATTTTTGATATTCTGCAGTAATAAACTTGGAGTAATGAATTCCTCAATCTGCTGGCCGCATTCTTGCTAATATAGCCCAATATATTCGATCAACCACATTTGTCGTTATGGCCAAGACATTGCCAATGAAAAAGCATCTTGCCTACTAACTCCAGAAGAAAAAACTCAGTCTGAACTTCTGTCGAAGTGGGAAAATAACAGACTTTTCAAATATATGATAATTTTATATACTACTGTTGTTGGGTTTGATATCTCTGACAGTTTTGGTGTGATCTGTACTGTCACCAATCTGTAGGTTAACTTATAGAAGTTCAGACAGTGCAATATTATTCTCTTCAAGAAAATTAAGATCCTAGGAACATGTAAAAAAGAGAGTAGCTAAACCTCTATGAGCACTACTTTTAGCTGGTAGTACTTCAAAATATTATGATGTATGAGGTATTAGTACAATTGTTTTCTGGTATAATGAAGAAACGGTTCCTCAAGTCACAATAGTTTTTCCATTATGATAAATATATGAGAAACTAAATGTGTGATTAAAACACACTTATATTTTCTTTATTTTTTAAACTATGCTGTGTTCACCTAAAATTAATATATATAGATTTTCAGGTAACGAAACAGGAAAAAGCTTGAACTGCATATGAAAATTCTCTAAGAATTCAAGGATGTTTTTCCACAGTCAGTGTTCTCCTCAGAATACCAACCCCATCAGAAATATTTGATGTCATCTGAGGAAGTACTAAATACTGAAGTACAGTATAGACCCAAGATACAGCCCCATTATCTCCAATAATAATTAATATTTGTCACCCTCAGTTGTTCTATATTTTTCAGCCATCTTAGTTTTAAAAACATCTTTAATTTTAATCAAAACCAATTTTACTTATATATTTTATTATAAAACATGAAAAAAAATATCTGACATTAAAAGAATCTTAGTAGAAGTCCCAGCATAAAGAGATTCAGTTTGCTGAAAGAGATTTAATATACATTTTATAACAAGTCTGCAAAGATGTTTATCAGAACCAGTCCTACCCCAGCTAATTTTAATATGTGAAATGTGCAATACATTTCATTTTAACTGTCAGAGATACCAGTTTCACAAGCTCATTTTCATGAAATGTACCCTGATGCAGGCAGATAAGAATCTGAAACACCTGGTCTCCAGGAATTAGTATGGGATCCTTAATTTGTAGTATAACGTATATGTGCTGATAAGAAAATAAAACAGATTAGTATTACACACTAAATTCAAAGTCAAACATCCACTACATCTTTAAAAACATGTATTTAAAAAGAGTTATAAGCTACATTGTACTTATTACATAATGAATCAGTATACTGTGAGTTTATAAAAGTTATTCATCTGCAAAAAAGTGAAAGGATAATAGTTTTCACAATGAAAGAAAGTTAATCAATTGTATAGGTCACCAGCAAATATTACAATTAAAAAGTTGAAACTGATTCAGTCACAGGATTATCTGATGAATACCTCAATTAGCAATAGGCAAGTGAGCTTTCAGTGTGTCCTCTCTTCTCTCTGCTTAGGGAGAGCTCTAATCAGTACACTGCCACTTCAATTTACTGGTGATATTCTTTTTGATTGTGACATTAGGGAACAAAACCAAAATTATCTCCAAACATTCATATATGTCAATGATTCTTTGCTGCCTCCACTTCAAGGCATCAACCAACACTTCAGTGTGTCAAGGGTGTTTCCAGCACTGTCATTTTCCAGAAGCAGGATGGAGTTTGTCCTTAACTTGAAGGGGAGGATAGCAGGGAGACAGTAATTAGCATTTTGATCACTGAACTTGTAAACTCTTTTAAGGTTTGAAGTTTTTGTTTGATTTACAACCTTCTCCCACTCCTTTAATATAGATTGATGGATAATGCTACAGCTTGACTTTGTAATTTCAGCCTCAGAACTGAAAGAGAATAAGAAGAAACCAGATTAAAAAAATAGCTATTAAGGTTCTTAATAGAGAATGAGTCTGTTTAAAAGATCACTGAACACTCTAAAAGCTGGTGTCCCAGGTAGACTGCTAGATCTCACAAAAGAACTAGTCAATTAAAAAATTTAATCATTAAAATGAACAGTGTGTAGCTTGGTTACAATAAATTGGACAGTGATATGCTTGTTTAGAGAAGCTGGAATCCAGATGATAGATATCTATGTATGACAGTCGTTATTCCTGCAGAGAGCTGAGATGTCTTGGGGTGGGCATGGCAGACTTGATGCAGTGACTACTACAGACCACTGGGTTCTAAAGATGGGTATATTACAATTGCTGGAAGGCACTTGTATCATGGATAGTCTGTAATTCTTCAGAAGCAAATCCTGAAGTTGGGATCAGGCTTGGCACTCATTGAAGGCCTGGAAGCATCTCCCTTGGTGGGACTGACCAAAGTGAGAGCATTGTTTTTCTACAGTATTCCTGTCCCCCTGAAGGTATCACATCAGTATTCCTTAGTTCCCGGTGCTTTTCAACGCATCTGTTATCTAGACCAGGAATAGAGAAAAGAAAGGAAAAATATCCGGGTTTTTTCACTGCTGTGAAGATTTGCTGACTTGACTTTACATTGGGGTGGCATATTTCTCTTGTTTCCTTCTATCTCTTTTTAACATTGTGCTAGTATCTATCATAACTAAATCTGTATTTATATTCACAAACGGTAATTAAAAGAAAGTTACTGTGACGAGTCATGCAGCATTTATATACATACATATATAAATATATATATGCACACACTCACAAAACTTTTTTAAATATATACATGCACTGTCTTGAGTTGTTTATTTAGTTAGCTCAATACTTATCAGGTATTCCAGATTACTTTTTCCTATGAGCATGATCTATCAATTTTGGCATAATGAACTCCTGCAAAGGTCAAATTTAAAGGATAAATGCTTCAGGAAATGATGACTCTACAATAATCCTGTTATCCTCCTACAACTCTAATTTCATTTTATTGAGTTGAACAGTGTAAGGGTAAAAGGGTAACTACTTTCTCTCTGCTAACACCCATATACCCAAGTCCTCTGAGCATGGCATTACGTTTAATCACTGCTGTAATTATATTAGTAATAAAAGTAAAAATAATTGTTATCTTCTTGTTTTGTTTTTTTTTTTTACTTTATGGATATCAACAAATCATGGTTTTGTTAGCTCTTTTGTTTTGCTTAGAGGGTAGTTGCCCTGGTAAAACACTAAATAGAAGGCAAATTTAATTGTGAACAACAGTGTTTCCATGACTGTTACCAGATGTTCATACTACCAGTGGGTAGATCCTCTGCTAAATATTTGCATGTACAGGATGGAACAAAATTTCCAAATAACATTTTCAAAACAAGTTCTCAACATCAGCCTAACCATGCTCTGATTAAAGCTAACGGAGCCTTATTCTTGCAAACAGACGTAATTAGTGTTTGGGGTTTTTTAATTTAGTAGTTCTACTATTTCAGTACTATTCTTCACTGTGACTATTCTCTGCATGACTTGTCCATACTTCCTGTTACTGTAATGCTGTTGTGATTTAAAACCGGTATACAGCCAAACACCGTGCAGCTACTCACTCACTCTCCCCTGCCTGGTGAATGAGAAAAAATTAGGCAGGTAAAGTGAGACTCATAGGTTGAGATAAAAACAGTTTAATAATTGAAATAAAATAAACCAATAACCATAACAGAAAGTACAAACGGGTAGTGCACAATGAGATTGTTCACCATCCACCATCTGATAGCCAGCCCATTCCCAGCTAGCAATCCTGAAATAACAAGATCCCACAATCATAATCCCAGAAGAGAGAGAGAACCCCCTCCTTCCTAGCCAACTCTCCTTTATATACTGAGCATGACACTATATGATATTGACTCTTTCATTGGCCAAGTTGGGTCCAGCGCTCTGGTTCTGCTCCCTCCCAGCTTCTTGTACATCTGCACACTTGTGTGTGTGGTGTACAATGGAAAGTCCTCAATCTCTTCACAATAACTGAAAATATCAGTGTATTATCAGCATTCTTCTCATACCAAAGACCATACTGAATCCAAAACACAGTACTATTCTAACTGCTAAGAAGAAAAATTAACTCTATCCCAGCCAAAACCAGGACAAATGCTAAAAACATTTCACGTGTAAAAATTTAGCCCACACGCTGGCATATAACTCAGAAAGCCGTCTTTCTCTAGTGGTTCAAGGATGAAAACAAGGCTATACCATTCTCCTGCTAGACAAGCAGTTCAGTCTTAGAACAACTTAATTATGTCAGTAAATTACAGGAGCTTACCATACCAAAGCCAGCATGTATTTGTCACCTTTACATTACTTCATCCTAGGGCAGAAGCCACACTTGAGATGCTTAAAAAGCACCTCCCCTGATCTGTAGTTTTCTTTACAAGCTATGCTTGTTACCAGGACACAAATCAATAGCTGTCTGTGATGTGATACACACTCTCTCTGTTGGCTGATTGGTTAAAGGTAACTATATTTCTAAGGGCGTGTATCCTCTGAAGTTACTGCTGTAAAGTAAGCCTGCTCAGCCTCTGGTATGAGGAACAGACTAACTACAGCAACATAGCACAGACTACTTGCTAGTACACAGCTAGACCATCCTTGGAACAGCTTTGACATCCTATGGTAAGCAAACCAACTAATTAGTTAAAAACAACACAATATGCAGACCTCTGAACATCAATATTCAGAAAAAGCTACTTTAAGAAAGACTATTTGAACATCTGTATATAGGTGAAGTGCTAAGGCTGGGACAATAGGCCCAAGCCAGAGTTGACCTATAGATGAATCCTGTATATTTCATAACCTGTAACCATTATGCCAACAGGTATTATACTAAGTTATAATAAACCACCTATCCTGATGTAAAAGGTGGAAGTGTTGAAGCCTGAGCAACAGGCCCTGAACTGAAACTGTTAACCCGGAATGTAATCCTTAACGAAATACGCATGGAGGATGTAGCTATCTGCAATGTATCTTCCCCTTCCTTTGTATGTGAATAGAATAACAGTCATGAAGGCAGGTGTCTGTCCCCGAGACCTGATGTCTGATAATCCCATCAGATAAGCAGAGAAACTCCCTCAGCTTCTTTCTTGAGCCTTGGCCAGGCTCTGGGGGGAAGCTAATGTGAGATTGAAACCAGGTATTTTCTTAAAACAAAGGTGCCAGCTCTTCTGTCTTGCTGATTTTTAGGTATATAAGGCTGGACCTGCTCACAGCGACTTTGGCAGCCTCACCTACGGGTGGACGCACCGCGTAGGATTTCCCACTTGCCGGGACAGGCTCCCCAAACCCTCGCTGTAACCGGGGCTGCCCAGCCACTGTGGGGCTGGATGATGGTAACATATGCAAGTGGTGATGTATCGTAATCACTATTCTCTCTCTCATGTAGTAATGATTTGATGCGTTACCCTGTATTTTCCTATTTAAGTGCACTATTCTACCTTTTCTCACTGTATGTTTTCTGTAATATTATTAAATTGTTTCTAGTAAAATACACCTGCTCTTTTCACTCTGGTGTCTGAGTTTAATTGATATCCCTAATCAGCAAAACAATAGGAAGCCTTAACATTTATTTTTATACATCTCCAGGGTGGCCAAACAAAATTTCAGGATGTGCTGCAGAAGTCACATATAGAATAGATATAAACATAAACTGAATTAATTGAAATCATTCACATATGCTTATAGACAAGTACTTTCATTTTCATACTTCTAATCATACCAAATACATTGGTACTTGGGTGTTGTGTGCATGCTACAATAAATCATTGTCTAAACCCTGATTAGAAAATGTAGGAATCTTTTAACAGCTCAATAATCAGGAAAAGCTTAGTTGGCATCAGAGGTGTTCAAAAGTGCCCCTGAAGTTGTATTCTTCTGCAGAATATTTTTTGCTGGAAAACTCCCCAGTGACTTCGAAGATAGACCACAAAGGAAGTAAAAGCAATATCATGCCATTGTCTCAGCTTGTTCCAAAACATGCAAACCAATGGGTAAAGGATGCATTTGAATGGCTGTGGATATTAGCTCTCACTTTTAATGTTTTCATTAGGTGTTAATCTCAGCTGAAGCTTGTTGCTATCTTTTGCAGCAGTAGGTTGAAAGGTTTTGCAGTAGGTTGAAGACATGAGTTTACTCCGATATTGAAAACAGAGAAACTTGAAAACACGTGAAAAATCGTAATGAAAAGGTAGGAATTCGTTGCTTCTGATGTAGTGAAATTAAATCCCTCCCCCATGCACCTACTATATCTGCATAGGCTACAGATTCATGCACAGAGGCTGGAGTGATATTTGTTTAAAACTAGTTTTCATCTCCCTATAAAAAAGACAAATGTCAGCTTCCTATAATCTCTCTTGCACACTTCTGACCTGGCAAAAAGTTGTACAAGCAAAAAACCTTACAATAATTTTGAATTAAAGTTCTCCCCCAAGCCCTCAAAAAGACCTTCCACTCACTGGGTACTAATCAAGAGTTCCTGAGCCCAGAAATAGCAACACCTGGTTTATTAATAGAGTAATGCAGATAGAAGAATATACAACCTAGAAAAACACTGAATATCTGCCACCAAGAGAAGCTGTTCACAAAGTCACCCTTAGTTTATGAAAATTTGGTCAACTGCATCCTACCCAAAAAAACATATAATCAGCTTTCTTATCATCTATAATGTGGACTAATTCAAACTCACTGAAAGTTACATCACAGCTAGCTGTTGGGAAGCAAAAACTTAGCAAATGAGAATAGTGAAAGAAATTGTAGTTTTGAGATGCTAGCCTTTATTTTCAAAGCTATAAAAAAGATACAAGCAAAAGAGAAGACCTCTCACTTCACGTTCTACCATGTTGCAGTTTTATTACATGAACTGCAACAATACGTTTGGATCCTTGGAATGGGATACAGCTCAGCCAGAAAGCTCATGGACAGGATGGCAATAGCAATTTGAAGGGTGTTAACAGGAATCCTTTCTGCAGGGTTCCTTGAGGAGACATCCTCAGCTGGTCAGGTAAGACTCCTCAGACCATGCATGCTGGCAGCTTATCTTTCCTGTATGTTTCACACAAATACACTTCATATGTAACCAGCTATCTAACTGAACCAAAGTTCTATATTTTCCTCTGTCCACAGTCACTAACTGGCCAGTCTTTAGATCAGGGGTTCTCAACCTTTCCTCTACCACAGACCCCATTTAAATACCTTTTGTGGCCACGGACAACAAAGATTTAATTTGAGATTTAAAACACTAGATCGAGTCAAATACTTACTTCTGTTTTCTCATGAAGGGTCTTCAAATTTGAAGAGAAGATGAAATAAATTAGTCTGTTAATGCACAGACTATTATTATAGTTATTTATTATCTTTATATTTATATAACTTATTATCTATATTATCTTTGTATTTATATATCTTATAATTATATAATGACTTCATATTAATTTAAAATAATAGCATCAACACTCTTCTTGCTCAAATGGCCCATTTTATGGTATTTTAATGTGCTAATTATGAATTTGATGCCAATTTTAACATTAAAATTTGATGAAAAGTTTTTACAATACTTCTCACCTCCCCCCTTGTTTGTTGTGTTCAGTCACCTTATATTTTTGTTTATGGGTCCAAGGCCACCACTTGAAGGAACAGACTTCAGCCCTGTTGTGGCCCTTAAGAGTTCTGTTGGGTTAAGAAAATGCCTTTAAGAGGAAAATTGCCTGGTTAAAGTGGGTCTTGCCAACCATACTAGTACCCTATATACTAGCAGCTCAGGGCCAGTGGCGGAGGGGTGGAGCTTGAATATGAGAGGAGCATTGAGGGGAGGGGGTTGTGGGAAAAGGAGATGCAGTGCTTGCCGTGAGCCAAACCAAATGTTTTCAGGCTGAACGGTCCCCACCTCTGCTTTAAGCCTTTGAGGACCTCCTGTGACAACACTGCAGCCCCCCAGGGGCCTGCGGGCCACAGGTTGAGAACCACTGCTTTAGATTATATGAGTGGTTAAGCAAGTTAGGGACTGTTTTCCATACACAAGTTGAAAGATTATATGTGTTCACATTATAAGGTTATACAAAGTTATATAAATTTACCCTCATAGTAAGTTTGGCCAGGCAGAGGATTCAAGGTTGGACATTCCACAGAGTCTCCTTCAAGATTGACTTGCCAGATTTTCAGAGAAAATTGTTTTTCCCACACTATCCTTCACACTTCAGAAAAGTTCTCCTTAAACTTACATAAAGTTATCTCAGTACTATCATTTAAGTCCCTTAAAAATCCCTTTTGTACACAACCTATAAAAATCTTGACTACAGATTTATAGAAATCTGTTTGTGTGAATAATGATTATTCTCTTGTCCTCTGCCTGTACTGGATGAAATGTAGACTTTAAAAGGCTTTTGAACAATCTTCTAAAATGTGCTAGTGGCCATAATGCACAAAAGTGTCAGCGGTATTAAACAGGGTAGGAGAGAACATCCAGAGAAAATACTGAGCTGTTAGTGAAAGAAGGCCAAGAACTTCATTAAATTTCCCAATTGCCATAGACAAAACAAGTTAAAGAGGCAGGGAAAATAAATAGTAAGAAAATGGTGTAGAATAGAGTAGTGTTGATTTTAAAAGAGCTGAGGAGATAAGGAAATCCTGAACTATTAATTATGGTACATAATCTCTCCCTTGCATGGTCTACGTATCACATTTTATAACTGTCTATCAATCTAAGAGAATATTCTAACTTTATCTTATAAGAAAATAATTGCTAACTAAAGGTCAAATGCCATTACTCAGAGTGAAGAATTCCTGTTCAAATTTTGGGGACTTCAGCAGCCTCACTACAGAGATGAAGAATTTCTCTAGTATACTCACCAAAAAAAACAGAGGAGGAAAGAGAGAAACTTGCTTCACTTAAAAAAATTGCTGACAGAAAACTTTTATCTCTGTAGAAACAGAGCTCAAAAGCACATTGTAATGTCATTTTGTTTAAAGAACAGGGCTCAAGTTAACATTCAGTCTTTTTGCAGTACCATTGCCAATTGAATAAAATATTTAATGGCACTGTATTCTGAAATATATATATTTTTGACAATGCATTTCATGCTTTGTATGCCACTGAAGTTATGAGACTGGAGTGAATAATGAAACAGTAACTCAGCATTCTTCATGGCACTGCATTCAGGTTTGTTATTTTTCATTGACGTGCCACTAGCTAAATCAAGTCATGATAATACATAACTGTTTCTTATTTTGTAGGAATTATATGAAGATATAAGAAGGTCTCAACCTTTTGTCTTTTTCTATGCAATATTTAAGTCACATTAATATTTAAAGCTTCAGTATCCATTGCAGGAGATAAAATTTTAAAGAGCATGTACAAATCTGTGCTACAAAAAATTGATTTGAGTGCTTTAGTTTTCATATCAGTGTTATCTCTTCATAAAACAATCCAGCCAGAAAGAAATAATAGTAGAGTTAGAAAAAGCTTTCAAAATGTTTATCATAGTGTTTGTAGCAACATTGTAATTTTCAAAAGCAAATATATTGCAGAAATGCATGGTGCTATGAAGAGGCTTATATGAGCACATAAGGGGCTTGGAGGATTTCAATACTATTAGCTTTAAAAATATAGAAGGGAAAATTTGAAAAGAAAGGAAGTTATTCAAAGGAAAAAATCTAAATTTAAGGAAAATAGATTTGGAAGTAAAGCCATAATAAATAATGCAGAAATTATATAGAGATATATGCCATCAACAAACAAGAGCAGGGTCACTCATTTATAACTAAAATGTACTCATTTTAAGGTGAGCTGTAAGCTCAGTTATTAAGAGCCTTTAAAGCAATTGTAGCAGTTACAGAATGGTAAAAAAAAAAAAAAAAAATCAACAATAAACACTATGTTGTTTTAGTTCAAATGGCAATTAATTTTGGTTGAAATAGCAAAAGCAGGTGTTAGCTCCCTGCTGTTCAGAGAGCTGTTATTTGTGTGCTACTCTATTTAACTGCCTGAAAATACACCACAACTCTTATCTCCTTCACATACTCATCCTCGCTGCGTTATGGCAGTGTAAAACATGGGCCAAACTTGACACGCCAAGTCAGAGCAATGCTGCTCCTCGCTGAACCAGGCATCCAATATGAGCACAATACTCCCACAATTTTTATCATAGCTAGTGTAACTGACATAGCTAACCTTATTTATAAAAATATATAATTTCTTTTGACTCCTTGTCATGGTTTGAGCTCAGATGGCAATTAAGTACCACGCAGCAGCTCACTCCTCCCTTTCCCTTCAGGATTCCAGATAAGGATAGGGAGGGATGATTCACCCATTATGATAATGGGCAAAAGACAGACTCATAGGGAAAAAAAAACAAACAAATTTAATTCAAACACTAACAACACTTGACAGAGTAAGACATTGAGAAGCATTACCACATCTTAAAAACACCTTCCCCCCACCCCTCCCTTCTTCCCTGTCTCAGTTTTTTCCTGATCTCTTACCTTCCTCTTTGCAGTGGCGCAGGGGGCAGGGAATGGGCGATGCAGTCAGTCCTGCCACTTCTTTCTCCTTGGGACAGGGCAGGGTGGGGAAATCCTCCCATTCTTCCCCAGCTCCAGCGTTGTTCCCCTCTCACAGGAGACAGTCCTCCACAAACTTTCTCCGACATGAGTCCTTCCCATGAGCTGCAGCTCTTCCTGAGACTCTCCAGCATAGGTCATCCCCACATGTTCCAATCCTCCCAGCGCCAACTACAGCAGTGGAGACTTCTTCCCTTGGAGTCTTGGCCTCTTTTGGGTGCAGTCACCTGCTCCAGCACGGGTTCCTCCACAGGTCAGCATCTGCTCCACCACAGACCTCCATGGGTGGCAGGGGGGGCAGCCCTGCCATCTCACCACGGGATACAGGACACCAGATGCACCAGTGCACCTCTCCCCCTTCTCCTCCTTTCTTCCACGGATTTTGGTGTTTGTATAGATGTCATCTTCACAACTCCTCCCAGGTTCCCCTTCTTAAATACATTATTGCAGATGCACAGCCACAATTGCTAAATTGGCTCGACCTTGGCCAGACGTGGGTCCAGCTTGGAGCTGGAAGAGCTTTGAGAAGCTTCTCATAAGGGGCCACTACTGTATCCCCCTCCCCCCCTACAAAACACCACCACCACACACACAAATCCAGCATACTCCTTCAAAGCTCTTGACCCTCCATAAGCCCTTAACAGTGATTTTTGTCACTTGACTGAATATTAATTGTAAAATTATTAGCTTTTAATTCTTTCTTTATCTGCCTTTTGAGTTTACTTCCAGAACAATTAGACTGAATTCTGTCTTGCACTGTGAGAACAAATGTTTTTCTTCTTTGTTATAAATAGTTGAAGAAATAGTATGCTTTTTGGCTGAAACATTAACAACTTCTGATGCTCTAATCCAGAATTTCTAATGTTCAACAACCCCCAAAAAAAGGTTTTTCCACTCAGCAGGCTCTGCTACCCTAGTGCAAACTTCAGTTCCTTACCCTGGTGTCCATGATGCAGGTTTGTTGTGTTAGTCCTCAATAAAACAAATAAATAATCAAACAAGCTAACAAATAAAAATCAAACTTGCAATATTTCAGTCTGAGCTATTTCCATTATTTCCACACCATCATAATATAGTGCTGCCTTGGATCTAGCAACAATAGCCACAACAGAAATGTCACACTTTCTCATTCTTTGTAGAGCGTAAGAGAAAATGCATGCCTGAGCTGTATGTATTTGTTTTATACAGACGCATGTGGTAGCTGCCTTATTTTTGCAAAAGATTCTGATAATAACATGAGTTATATAGACAAGTTTTGTAACTGTTTGATAAGGTCATATTACTTGCAGTCATCCACATATCGAGACATTCTGTCCTCTGTTGGCATTCTTGCAAAACGTAGTAAGGGATGTCACAATCACACTGAAACGCAGGACAGTAGGAACAGGTCTGTAGGAGACTTTCAGCAGCACATTCAGTGATGTCTAGGGATGGAAAGAAAGCGCCTGGGTGGTGCTTATGATAGTCTTGGTTCAACCACTAGGAGTTCCTCCTAAAATTACTATATGGATAACATCAGGGATACATATAGTTATGTACACAGGATGCATGTCTAGGATGCTGATCCTTCCTATTGAGGGAATAACAAGTTTAACTTTTTAAGTGAAAGTCAGAAGGGACTGAACTACCAACTGTTACACCTGGTATCCTTCAAAAGAGAGCTGCCACTTGGTAGTTCATGTGTGACCACTAAGAGCTGGTCTGCTTAAATGAGCATTTCAGTCAGTATGGCTATCATGTATCTAACAGATTTACAGACCCATAGAAGCCAGCTTGTTGATTCAAACATGTTGTCAACTAGGAAAATGTTTTAGAGAAAAATACCTTCTCACAGTTCAACACTTTTATTACTTATTTTTACCACAAACTTGTCTAGGTTTTCAATGTAGTAGTCTGCTTTTCTGGTGAGGCACATCTTCGTCAGGCATTTGTGAAACCAGTGCCTCATCTAAAGTTTGAGGAACAGCTAAGAGCACTAGGTGTCTCTGAGCAGACATTGAGAGCATGGGACAAGGAGCCATGCTATCCCAGAATAGGTAACTCTACAGACAGAGGATGGGTTCCTAAGCCCTCTCTACAGCGTGGGATACAGGTTACTTCAGTGCTACACCATACCAGCCCAAAAGTTTGTGCTATTTTCATCCATGGTTTTCCTTCTTACTCTTGACAACATCTCTGATCAGCAGTAAACACATGGTGCACCAAAAGAATCACAGAATAATGCCACGTACGGTGGACCAGAGTGATGTACAAAATGCTACTTAATCAGTTTTGCAGCAGCAGAACCAATGCTGAGTTTTGTCACTGAGTATGTAACACAGCTTTTAAGCATAATACCTATGCTGGAAAAAAACCCATCACTGAATCCCACATTGCTAGATTAAGTCAGATACAATTAAGGTAAATATGAGAAAAGGTTATTAACTAGGTAGCGATAAGAGGAAATGTTCAATGTCATTAAGTATTAACAAAAATAATGTAATTGCATTTTAAAGGAGAAAATGCTCCCAAGTTAACAAAGTGATAAATTTAATTTAAAAAATAGCAACATCTTTGCCATCTGTACTGGGTTTGCAGGGCAAGATTTTGGTAGCAGCAGGGTGCTACAGGGGTGGCTTCTGTGAGAAGCTGCTAGAAGCTTCCTCCATGTCTGATAGAGCCAATGCTGGCCAGCTCCAGGACTGACCTGCTGCTGGCCAAGGCCAAGTCCATTAGCGACGGTGGTAGTGCCTCTGTGATAACGTATTTAAGAAGGGGAAAAAGTTGTTGCACAGCAGCAACAGCAGCTGGAGAGAGGAGTGAGTATGTGAGATAAACAACTCTACAGATACCAAGATCAGTGAAGAAGGAGGGGGAGGAGGTGTTCCAGGCACCAGAGCAAAGATTCCCCTGCAGCCTGCAGTGAAGATCATGGTGAGGCAGGGTATGTCCTGCAGCCTCTGGAGGTTAACAGTGGAGCAGATCTCCATCTGCATCCCATGGAGAACCCCACACTGGAGCATGTGGATGCTCAAAGGAGGCTGTGACCCCATGAGAAGCCCACTCTGAGCAGGGTCCTGGCAGGACCTGTGTCCCCATGGAGAGAGGAGCCCACACTCGAGCATCTCATGAAGAGCTTCAGCCCATGGGAAGGACTCATGCTGGAGAAGTTCATGGAGGATTGTCTCCCATGGAAGGGACCCCACACTGGATCAGGGGAAGAGTGGGAGGACACCTCCCACCCTGAGGAGGAAGGAGCAGCAGAGACATGTGATGAACTGACCACAACTCCCATTCCCTGTCCCTCTGCACCACTCAGGAGGGAAGGAGGTAGAGAAATTGGGAGTAAAGCTAAGCCCAGGAAGAAGGGAAGGTGGGGGGAACGTGTTTTAAGATTTGGGTTTATGTCTCATTACCCTACTCTGATTTGATTAGTAGTAAATTAATTTCCCCAGGTTGAGTCTGGTTTGCCCATGACAGTAATTGGTGACAGATATCCCTGTCCTTATCTCAACCCATGAACCCTTCATTACATTTCCTCTCCCCTGTCCAGTTGAGGAGGGGGAGTGATAGTGCAGACTGGCATCTGACATGCAGCCAGGGCCAACCCGCCACACTGTCTTTCTTCTATATACTGCACAAACAAATTCTATTCATTTTACCCAGTATTTAACACCCTGCTAAGTTTTATTTTGCTGACTTCATCATATGCAGCCATTGAGTGACTATGACTAATTGTGAAGAACAAATATAAATGCTAAGGGGGAAAGGTCTAAAATTCCTGTTTATCAGTGCCTTATGTACATAATTAATCAAGTGACAGCTGACATTGATCCAAAGTTGTTAGTCTGCTGAGACAAAATCATTAACAGATATTCTATCTCCTTGTAAATTAGAGAGTGTTTAGCATTGTAGAATATTTACCTGATTGGCTGTAAACCCTTGACAGCTTGGATAAACTATCACTATGAGATGCATTCTGACACTGAAATCATGATACTAATCATGGGCACGATGGATTTCAGACAAATGTATAAAGTACTCATAACAACAAGTTTCTATGATATTGAAATTAATGTGAAAAATTTACACTTTATGTCATAATTTAGAGTTTACAATTGTAAAATGACAGATTTTCAAAGGATGGAGGTTTATTAGATTCCTGGGGAAAAAAAGAGGGAGAAGTTAGAGCTTCATGAAAAGTGTTTTATATGAAGCACCCAAAAACTTGAACCAAGAAATCACTTTTGAAAATCTGCAACACTGTAAACAGAAAGACATCATCAAGATAATATCAAAATGAGAGAAGAGAAATTGAGAACACATTTTACTATATTCTTTATTTTAATAATTTTTATTTTTGATCCACTTCACATTTCTTATTGGAGGAATGAAAGTGATATTGTTGGTGGAAAGTCAAAATGGTCAAAAAGTCCATAAATGACACTAAATTTCTGCATTTATCATACCAACATTTGTTTCCCATATTGTGAAAGGGCTATGCTATCGAGCAAAATATCTTTTTCTGGTATGCTGCATCACTCTAATGGCTTTCTTATTTCCACGTGGTTTGAGCATATAACAATTTCATTATATATATATAACCTGAACAACTTTTGTTACATGAAGTCTTACTTTGAAGTTAATGCAAAACTATGTGATAGGTTGTTCTTAAGAGAAAAAAAAAAAAAATTAAAACAAATTGTCAGACACCATGAGGACTAAGTGAGCAATACCTTGTGAAGTGCCCTTCCGTCTCAGTAGTTAAGGTTAATAATCCTTCTAAATAAGGGGATGTAGGATGATAATTTTGCTAAGAAAATAATAGGTAGTAGATAAATAGAATTTCTACTGCAGCAACCTGCCGAGGACACATGCAGCTTAACTTCTGAGTGGAAAATACGGATTGGAAAAAATTATGTTCAAAGGTGTAGTAATGTGATGTTTAAATATGTTATCCCTATATTGTACCTTCATATTCTTCATAACCACTGCATTATACTTGGAATCCTGTTGGGCTGCATAAGACAGTAGCTTTCACTGTGACAGCTCATAAATACTCTCCTGCTGTGCAATGCTTTACAGGGTTGAGGGCAATTGTGTGCAGCTTAAAAACGCACTGGTAACATGACCCCCAGACCCTATGAGCTCAACACAGAAAGCAAAAGAAAAAGCTAAGAAGGAATGCTCCGAACTTTATTTACATTTTACAAAAGACAACAATAAACTTCTCAGCATTTAACAGATTTATATCTACTATGGGTTTGTGAGAAGTGGCTTGCAAATTATTTTTTAAAAATCATCTTTTCTGTGTATTTGTTTTCTTCCATCTTTGTTGCAGATTATAGATTACTCCTGTTTTGTGTCATCAACAGAATTTTGCCCAACAAGGGTAAATCATACTTTATTTCAAGTAACTCTAGAGACCATCTTAAAAAAATAAACTAAAAAACTAAAATGTGAGTGAAATGCATTTGCTTAAACTACAGCCAGTGGGAATTGTGAGTCTTTCTTACTTTCCCAGGGCTGTGGATTACAAGCAGATCATACTTGGCTGACACACACTAATTTGTTAGTGTCTGTGTATTAGAGATTGCCCAACATAGAGGTCAGCAGAATCCCGAAAACACTCCTAACCCAGCCGTGTATATGTGGGGCTGCAGCAGTGCTATGTCCCCAGTTCCAAGGCAGTGACAAGACTAAGCCCAACATGTACACGTGCATTCATATGCACACACACACACTTTAAATACATGGCCAGATACATGGACTGACATAAACAGAAAACAGGGTCATTATGGCATCCACTTAAACAAAAAGAACACCCACACAAACACAAACAGCATCACCAGACCAGCCCTGGTCATCTCTCTGGCTGACCAGGATCAAAATCTGCTAGTGGAATACACACACACTAGTGATCTTGCCAGAAGCTCTTCTTTCACATTCCATCTACCTAGTAGCTGTCTCCAAGACCTAGGCCTTCCTGACTTGCTGCGACCTCAGACCCTCAAGATTCTGAGGCTTGCGGTTCCACTCCAGTTCCTGGTAATCAGATCTCTTTACACTATAACTAACAAGTCCATGTTGAATTTCCATAGCATTCACATATACCCGTGAAAGTGATAGTTGGGATTTAGTAAGAATATAGGATACCTTGCAGTGATCAACACAGGGTTCAGCCAGACAAGTGTACTGGCCAGTCCTTGTTCATACTCAAATGGCCTCTTTCACCCTTTTTTATTTTCCCACACTTGTTCCTCCTCAATACAGCCAAACTTCTCCCTTTCCCTGACTTTTTTGCATTCACTAAACATCCCATGATGAACGTCACACAGTTCTAAAACTCCCTTTAAAACATCTGATAATGAGTTTTGCACAATCCCAAAATTCTGTTCTCCCAGCATCCCATAAGAGTTCCTGCACCCTGTAGGCAGCAACACTTTTTAGTCTGCAAGGCATTCAGAGTGCAGTTTCGTGGGCTGACTTATCTCAGTGGGTTTCCCAGGAGGCCCAGGGGCTGATCGCTCCCCATGGATGGTTCTTGGAGTGCCAGGTCAGAGTACTCCATTAGTAATGATTAGCTTCTTGGGGTCCTTTCATCTGCCTCCATTCCCCTGTTCCCCGGGGATCCTTTTGTTTATGGGCATTAGCTTTTAATCATATAATATAATGCTCTGAGTTCTCAGTCTAGAGAAACTGAATGTCAAGAAATTTCAGTAACTCATTGCAAGTGGAAGTGGAGGCAAATTAACTTGGAAAAAATTTGCCTAAAGTGAGAAATCTTGGCCATGTTTCGGTGTCTACAGTGACTTCATAAGGTAAATCTGCAAAGCTGAGTTAGAAACAAAAGGCCTCTAGTAATCTCCAGAGGTGTTCTGACCTTCCTAACGTATAGGCAAGAAGAAACAGTTTGAGGCATAAGCCTCAACGAATTCTTACTCAGCCTTTTCTAGTGCTGACCGAATACTTTCACCAGGAAATCAGTGTGTCTGGGAAAGGAAAGAAAAAGCAGACTTTGCTCCAGGGATGCATTGACCCTTTCAGGATGTTTAACAAAGTAGACTGTGGGTATTCCCTCACTTTTGACTGTCAGAGGATGCAGGTTGTGAAAGTCAGACAACATCCCTGTCATTATTTCAGTCTCTCCCAGCTGAACACCAAAGATCAGTCTTCACTACTTAAAAAATAACTCTAAGAATTTTTCACTGAAAATTTATTAATACACGTTACTTTTACCGACACAGAAGACTAGAGAGAGGCAACGAATTGCAGTTTCACTTTGATGTAGACTTAATAAGAGCAGCCCAGCAAGGTAGCATGACTGCTGATGATATCATGTAGATGTTTCATGATAAAAATAGAAGTACTCAGTTCAATCTTCATCTGAATCTTTCAATGTGTTGTTATGTAGCAGTGTTCTCATTTGTGAAAGGCACATCTTTTTTGAGGCAGCAACAGACCAGCCCCCAAGTGCTACCCACAGTATGCAAGCCCAAATGAACAACAGGTTTGAACATGACAGTTTTGCACATTTTTTTTTTTTTTGCAAGAGCCTGTGCTGAATGACTTTTCATACAACATGCATTGAAAAAAATACCAGGGATAACACATGGTAACCTTCCTGGACAAAAATGCCAGATGAAATACACTGGAGATGAATAAATGGAAATCCAGAATAGTGCTTAGGGAATGTGGAAGGTTCTGACATAGATAAAATTTGAAGTAACGGTGAATACCAGAGGAGTACATCCTAAGACAAAGCAAAGAAACAAAGTAAAAATACAGTATGATGGTACACAGGGACTAGATGTGTTTAAGGTATTCATGTTCTAACACCTGTACAGAAGAAGACATAATAAACTTCTAGTGAAGCAGAAGGTATACACAAGTCATTTTCCAGGGTAGGAAAAAAAAAAAAAAAAGTTAGGGATAGGGACCAGAATTCACTGACAGTAGTGAGGAAATGACTGCAGAGAGGCATGAAGGGCAGGGCAAGCAAGCAAGGCATGAAGTGCCACCACCAAAATGAGGCCTCACAGCATTGAGATAAATCCACAGCCATAAAGCAGTCCTGAAGGAACTCCAACTCTGTATATCAAGAATTGAAAGAGATACGGCTAATATTCACTGCTGTGAACATTAACATGACCTGCCTACAAACATCAGTGTACAAGTCTGTTGTGATTAGATTATCAAATATAAAGCAAATTACTTTTTAATAATTCCATTCCAGGGAGAAGAGTTGAATTCTGATTTTGTGTTGTTTATTAACATGAAGTTATAGCTTCTGAGATATGATCTCCATGGATGGGATTCAGCTCAAGATTAAGATACATACAGGTAACCCTTTATGTCTAGGTGGGCTTGCTGTCTAAGCTCCCATTATAGGTAATGGTTTTCTACGTAAACACTCAGTAAAACCTAGGGAGTGGACACAAGTTATTAGCCAGCAAGTACAGTGATTGTAGAGTCCATGAGCTCTATGAACAAGTTTTGACGTATTGACTGTAATAAGAGTTTATACATCTGGGGTCATTAATGTTTAATGTTAATAATGTTAAACAGTACAGGCCTGCGTATTGACCTCTGGAGTACTGGTCTGCAGTTGGACTTAGTGCAACTGATCACAAGCCTGTCAGCCTGGCAGTTCAACCAGTTTTCAGTTCACCACACTGTCCATATTTCCAGCCATAATTTATCAGTTTGTCAGTGTGGTTGTGATTGGAGTCAGTGTCAAAAATCTCACTAAAGTCAAGATAAACAACATGACAGTGGAGACTGAGAGGAAATGAATTGAAAACATATCCTCATATCATAGTTATCAACAATATATATCCAGTCATATAGTTTATTTACAAAGTAGAACATTTTACTTACAGAATTCAGTTTCAAGTCAGACAGTTTTTCTTTCAGTTGTTAAATATATCAGCAACTTATTTTACATTATTATATCTAATATTTTCTGAAAATTAGGCGCTGCTGATCCCACTGTGCTAAGTTCGAAGACTGATGTTTTTACCAAGAAAAATTGTGACTGTAACACAAACAGTCCATTTCAGGATTTCAGGAAGAGCAATTGGATAATTCTCTGAGGTACTGAAGTACAGAAAAGAAAGTAGAAAATTGAGTTATTCTGTGATATTCTCCCACAGGAATTACACCAGTTATCAGGAAGTAACTGGAGTCACTGTGAATAAGAGGCTACCATTTAGATATCTTATTCAAAAATGAGAAGGGAGAGAGTGCGGTTGGAAAAACGATAGTCAGTAAAGGGATTGAAACAATACACTCGCTTCTAGTAAGTTTATAGTAGTATAAATTTCTCTGTGATATGTTTCAAAAATTCTGCATTACAACCCTTTTACTTTAGTTACAAAAGAGAAGATGAAGACAGTTTTAATAAAGGTCCTCTTTAGAATTACAATGTTAAATAAAAATTGTCTAAGTCTTTATAAAAAATGTTCTGAAAATGTTAGGTATTATGTGATTAAAAAGCTCAAAGTTTGCCTTCAATTACCTCTAAGTCCTAAATGAACATGAGGGATAAACTTTATTGATAAATGGGTTGATCTTGGCATTCTTCAGTTGCTGTTCCAGACTCTATGATCTTGATGTACTAAGCTAGCAAGAATCTGGCAAAGACAAAACAATGCAAGAAATACTGGGGTTCAAACATGAAGATATGGAATGCCAATTTCTACGCACTTTTCTTCAAAGGATTATTTTTCCAGTACTTGCTTTACATAAATGATTGCAGGAGTAGTCATCCCTGCTATACTTGCTCCAGTTTCAAGAAATAATCAGTACTGCCAACAGAAAACACTGGGATACCCAAAATATTCTTGTAGAATATCTACTGAACTGAGAACCCATGGGGTTTATTTATTTAAGTATAGAACACAAGTAAACACAACAGGCTGGAAGGTGGTCTCTGCTTTATATGCACCATGAGAAAAGAAGAAATGAGCAAATGACATTTAGTAATTAGATCAGACTATTAATTTAAACATTTCACCCATTTGTGAGACACCTACACTTGTCTTTTAATTGTGATGTTTTAGATTTCTCTCTGCAATGTTTTTTAATAATTCTTGCACTGTAGACTGTCAACACATGGTTTTGTTCTTAGAAATCAATGTCAAAATTCATGCTATAATAGTTTTGATAAAACATCACATTCTATACTAGGTTTTACATTGTTCTAATTTTTTTCAGTTTTACTTCTTTGTATTAATTTACACTATTTACAGAAATATTTCTTATTTTCTATATTAGCGCATGGGTATAGCAAAAAGGAGCTGAAGGTCTTAGACCTCACAAAAAATTGTTTGATACATTTACTTGTATCTGATTTTAAGTAACACACTGGACACCCAGCGAGGACGGGCAACTGACTACCGCGTGCATGTCATCTGCTGTGCTAATGAAGACTACTGTGGAAGAGAAAGATGATCCAGGCTCAGATTTCAAAAAAACATAGGACCGTATAATATATTGTGTAATTTTAATATGCTGTTTATTGGGGTTTTTTACTTTGAAAATTATTTAGGCATATTTTCTTTATGAACAGTTAAGAACAGATTTACCACTTATGCTAAGATGCATTGTCAATTCAACCAATTTTCTTTCTTAAAACTAACTTAAACTAGGGTCCTAAAGAAGTCAAACCTGGTAAAGATGCTTGTGTTCTTAAAACAGAAGAGTAAAAGCATCAGTTAACTGCTTACTTGTACTAATACTGATTTATAAACTATTTAATTCAGAGACTGTCTTTTGCTCTATATTGCTTTTTACAATTTGGTCTTGCTCCCCAAATATGACTCTTTGATGTTCCAATCTAGACAGTGAGTAAAAAAGTAACACGTTGTTGACATCAACAACTGGGACATGATCAAGCATGGTCCTCCTGAGAGAAATAAAGTTGTCCCTGTTGGGGCTGTTTGTTGACAGCCAGTTGAATATGAGCCAGAGTGTGACCAGGTGACCAAGAAGATCAACAGCATCCTGGCTTGTATGAGAAATCATGAGGCCAGCAGGACTAGGAAAGTGATCATCCCCCCTCTATTCTGCACTGGTGAGGCCACACCTCAAATACTGTGTTCAGTTTTGGGCCACTCACTGAAAAAAAAAAAGATATTAAATTGCTAGAGCATGTCCAAAGAAGGGCAACAAAGCTGATGAAGGGTCTGGTGCCCAAGTCTTATGAGGGGTAGCTGAGGGAAGTGGGGTTGTTTAGCCAGGAGAAAAGGAGGCTCAGGGGAGACTTTATCAGTCTCTACAACTACCTGAAAGGAGGTGTTAGTGAGGTGCATGTCAGTCTCTTCTCCCAAGTAACAAGCCATAGGACAAGAGGAAAGGGCCTCAAGTTGCACCAGGGGAGGATTAGATTGGATATTAGGAAAAAAATTTTCACCAAAAAGGTTGTCAAGCATTGGAACAGGCTGGCCAAGGAAGGGGATGAGTCACCATCCCTGGAGGTATTTAAAAGACATGTAGAAGTGGTACTCCGGGACATGCTTTAGTGGTGGAATTGGCAGTGCTAGGTTAACAGTTGGACTTGATCTCACAAATCTTTTCCAGCCTAAACAATTCTATGCTTCTATGATTTTCTAATATGAAACTTAATCTCTGGAAATTTTGACAAGGGTTTTGTCATGTGCTTTTGGGAGCCAGATAAAGGATCAGGATTGAAAAAAATAGATATTAATGATTAAGAAATAGCATTTGGAAAACATAGGGCTGTTTGCTCACTAAAGGGACCTCTTGAAAAATTAAAAGTGAGAAGCTATTACTGCAGTCCATAAACCTCTTCTCAGACCTGAAGGCAGAAATATCTGCTATCTGTTGTAAACGAAGTCTACTTAAAAGAAAGTTACCAAATTATCATTACTGCCCTTGCCTAGGGAATGTCTCTGGAGTCAGTAGCAATTACTACAATAGGTTTTCTGAAATAGAAACGATTTGCTTGTTAGTGCCACTTGAGTTTGTGCTAGATTTGAACTGTCAGTTCTTAAAACAGTAAACACTTACTATAAACTATGAGAGTATGGGTGGGAGAAATGCCTACTGGTGAAGAGAACACTTTAATTTAATTATTTATATTTTTATTAAACAGAATCATTAATTACTAGACAGGAAGCTCTTTGAAATAGTGATCCAACAAAACCAAGTGTGTTATAATATTTGTTTAGGGTAAGTGTTTTTTAAAGAGTCATTTCAAAGAATAACACAATCTCTTTTATAGAAATGTCCAAGACTACATGTTATCAGCCTGAAGAGTTTAAAGGTGTTTGGATTCAAGGTTCTGATTCAGGGTCATTCCTAAGTATAACAAAGGTTTTTTTCCTTTACCTTTCACAAGCCCAAACTTCTTTTAGAAGAATAGTTCTGAGTGTGCGGGGTAGAGCCACAATAGATATATGTCAAGTAAGGAATTCCCCACTGGTCAACTCTCCATTCATCGACTGACAGAGGTTAAAGTAAGGCATAGACACTAAGTGGCAGGCCACTATTTACAATTCATATATATATATTCTCAGAATAAATTATGTCTTGGCTGTGAGTACCACTTTCTCATCTGTTCCATGTCTGTGAAGATATCTAAATCTGGCAGCTCAGTTAGGGATTGTGATAAAGACTACTACCTGCTCCAGAGGTCACTTGGCCCAGCATGACTCATGTACACACACCTACACTTTCTTCTTCCACAAAACAGAGTGGCCACACCTGATCCAGGAACACAACCACCAACTACTGGAAATAATACCTGGTCTGAAGTAACGCAGACCATGGCTGAGTGTTTTGTGGGATGCTGCTAGCTGGCACAGGGAAGATACAGGCCAGAGAATGTTCTAACAAGGATGCTAGCAGACCGAGTGCACACACACTTATCTTTCAGTCCTGTTTGATAATCTAATACAGGCCTAATACAGGTCCTTTTGCCAAAGTGTACCAGATCACTCACTCAAGAAGACTCGTCTCTGACCATCTGGCTGTGCTGAATCGATTTATAGTCTCCCGTTGATCCAAGCCTTCCATTAATCCAGTCCCTTGCATTGTTAATGACAGACCCTGTGTCTGAAGGTGCATGCTATTATCCAAAACAAGTCTGTATATTTTATCTCTGTTCATTATTTGAGTATTAACAGTTCACTATAGCAATACCAACCCATAACTATACTTTTGTTTTTCCTTCCATTCTATTTTTATCAAATGGGTATATTATTAAGATGTTGTCAACCATGTTCCAGTAACATCATCTTGTCCCTGATCAAACTGCTTCTAGCACATCACATCACCATGCAGCACATAATTTTACTATCATGTACAGTTCACATACAGCTGCTGTTGCAGATGATCCTACTGGTCTGTGATCAAACCAACGTACAATACTCATTGCCTGTCATATGATTCCTACATGGTAGCTGGTATCTGGAAAGTTTCAGGAAAACCTTGCTAATAGGTATTTTGTCTGAGTTAAGATTTTGTGAGTTCTTACACAAAAAGATCTCTGTTCCCATCTCTGTTCTGTGCCTGAATTACATCTTGTGCCAGAACCCACTTATGGATTCAGAGTAAAACTACCATCCAGATACTAAAGCATCTCAAAAAAACCACAACACTTTGTGATACACACCCTTTCATGTTCTACCTTCATTCCTCACTGCATTCTCTCTCGTGTTCCTCTTCCTCAGATGTTTTTTCTTAGCACTTAACAGAGAATGCAACTGTTCATTACGTACTCTATTCTCATCTCTGCTGTCATTAGGTAGCCACCAGCATTACTAATATAAAGGCTATTTCTGTATACAAAATAACCCAAAGTCAACGACTCTGGTAAATTCACAACTACCACAGCTGCCACTTGAAACTCCACTAAAAAAGTTTCCAGAAAGTGGTCCCTCCAGCAAAGGTAAAAAAGGCAGCAACCCACCCAGGGTTGCTCCGCTATGCTCTTGCACCATATTGGGCTAGCTTAAAAATCTGTACCAGTCCACAGTATGTCAGTATCCCATTGCTACTCTTCTACAGAAATGTGTTACTTTAGTAGTGGCCGCTAAATAGCTTACACATGACCAGCTTTGCTCTAAAGTCAGTTACCATAAGTCTAGCCACAACAGCACAGTGCATTATACAACTAATAATCCAGTTATCACCAATTTAGATGGCTTTTGTGGTCTTGTTCTGTACTGATGCTGCCACCAGTATTCATGTTGTTAAACTGTGTCTGCATCCCATAACAGTGGCTGCAATGTGAGTATAGAAGTCAGAAAGGGAATCAGTCCCATCAAGAGAGTCATTATTCACACCGGAAACATTATTGCCCTTTGACAAAGCTGGTTCTTCAGCTGTCACCTTTATGTGCTTTCATTTCATGTAAAAGAAAAGAAGAAATTTTCTTGTTCAAAATGTTCTTTGTTATTACAAGGTCAAATGTAGTTCTCAACATTTCTGAAACAACTGCTGAGAAATAACATTCTTCCTTAGTCGAGTTAATTTTTACTTCTTCGACACATAGGAAAAAAAATTACCCATGTGGAAGGTTTCTTGAAATAAGCTATTCAGGTGCAGCATGACTTACAGAGTTATTTCTTTGGCTGTTGATTATTTTAATAACTGAACACAGAAAATCAAATGCATATGGAGAAGTCCTTATTCATTTCATTCATATTTGTTATCATTCTTTATTTTAAAGAAAACTTGATTATATTAATTATATCTAGATCCATGATAAATTGTGGTGCATAATTACCACTGCTAAAATACTGTGATCCTTTATTTAAAATTATCTTTTGATTCATAAGATGATTTCTATGATATAGCCCCTAAGATCAAGAGCTACAGAATCTAGAGATAAATATTTGGCAGTAAAGGTTTTCATTCTTGATTTGGTAGTATTTCTTTTTACATTCTTCAAACCATCACTTCATTTTGTATTTAGCAATCCAGAAGTGATGGAAAGAAACACAACCAGTCATTATTGTGAGTCAGACAGGAATGTCTTTTCATATTCTGTATTAATCCCTTTGGAACTTGCATATATTATGCTTTTTGAAGACTGCACCTTTTCCTGATCACTTGGAAATATTCAAAAGTGGATGAAAGCTTTTTCTATTATAGATTCCTCTTTTTCTAAGAATTAATTTTGAAATTATATTTTACTCTCACTTGCTTAGGAATAAATAAATATGTTCCATTCCGTTATTGAGTTACTCAACATTTTCACCACTATATATGACAGGAGATTGGCATCTGCCCTTTTTTGGCTTCAGTTAGAAGTATATTTGGTACCAGTTTATGGACCTTTGCAACAGCTCTGAAAGTGCTTCCATAAATTCCACTATAACTACTTTTATTAGTTAAAGGAAAATAGTAAAGAATGTTAGGCTGTTAGTTTTAGTAAGGAAGTTAGTTCTAGATAACAAAATATTTTCTGGTGCTGCTTTGCAAAATAAGAAAATATAAGGTATATCTTTTCATGTATCAACCAGAAGGTATTTGAATGGGAGGGATGAAATGTCAGTGCGAATATATTTGACCCATGCAGCAAGTACTTAAGTAAATATCTACACTATCAAGATGAGCCTCCTGTCAGTAAGATACTTCGAATGTAGAATTGTCTTCTCGTCAACCTGCACAAAAATCTTCTAGAAAGAGACATTACAAACTAGATTGGACAAAATATGGAATGAGGAATAATCTGACATGGTAACAAGATTAACAAAATGACTGAAACATAGAAGCATGGCTTGTGTTGGTAGTGTGAGTCTATGTTAACACAGAATATGAGGAACAATTCAAAGATAGAAACGATCAAAGATGTTTTTCTTCTAGAAAATCATTAAATCTGTCTAACAAAATTAAGAGTATTCAGAATATTACTTGCATATAATTGTTAAACTTAACATCAAAGAGTAAATATACATAAAACACAATCTGTAATAAATTTTAAAATGTTTGTTATTAAAACAAAGAATAATAGTATAAGACAAAACTAGGAATCTTAAAACTAGTATAATATTTCTTTTTGGATTAAAGTCTGCTTGTTCTAAATCATCTTCTGAATCAATTCATTACAGTTAAGCATTCCAATTGCAGGGGAAAAAGCATTTTTCATAGAGAACTGATCCTTCAATTATTTTTAATCAGGTCTATGTCTAGATCAGTAGCCAGTACAAAATAATACTTTATAGGCTTCAGCAAAAATGTCAATGTATAATTGCACTACACCTACACCACACCTGCTGATGTAGTTAGTTAGTCATGTTTTACATTCCTTAAATAGCACAGCTTAACAGAAATACCATACGGAAATTTTTAGACTCTAATTTGACAATTATTCTTTGATCTTTTTTCTTAAATTTTTCCTCTAATATCCACATCTGATCTTACACACCTGTCTTGTTATTATTGATTATTTCTGTAACACCATGACGAGATGGTGCATTATGGATAAGGATTATCTGCAAATATTTTCCAGAACAGCTTCAGAATTAACAAGGAAGCCATAATATTGTTCTCAACATCAGAGAATCCATTTGCAGAGATGGGCAAAGTCATGCAAAGGCAAATCAAAGATCTGCATAGTATTTGCAAAGGCTGTTAGTGTTACTTCTGATACCTTCATTCCTAACTCCTTTCTACTGAGCTTATATAATACTAATTATATGAAGCCTTTTCAGCATCACTCTCTCAAGCCATAATGTTTGATCAATATGGTTTAACCTTAGCTCATCCAAATTTAGCACAAGGTCTCTCTCCGATCTGTTTCAAACAAAGTCTCCCCAATATTTGTCTCCTAGTAAATGCTGAGCTTGTTTTAACTCACTTGACTTGTTTCTAGGAAGATCAAGGTCAGGATACACAAAGTATATAACAGTTATGATGAAGTAAGAGGGGAGAAGAATTATATATATAGATAAATATATCTTGATATGTTATATACATATACATGAATAAGATCCTGATATGAATGTATCTTCATATATGAATATATGAATACATCTTGATTCCCCAAATCATAGTTTTCACCCAATTGCTGATTGTTTTTTCTGTTTAATTCTGCATATCAGTTTTCTCCTAGTGTATGTAAGTTATGTCAATTTATATCCACATGATTTACTTACTTACAAATTTATTTACAACACTTCTGAACTTAGTCCACAGTGTCAAATTCAGTCTCCAATGAATTGATTAAGATCTCAGATTTCCTTCATGAATTTAAATTTGGTGGTAAGGAAAATATTTTTTTACATTTAAAAAAACATATATCAAATGTAAGTTGTTCAAATACCAGTGCAAATAGTAAATAACTATGAAATTCATCCCAGTTTAACATGAGAATAACCAGAATCTGATTTGCACACTGGATAGGACTGTATGTACAAGAAATATAAGTAGAAAGGTACTTCCCAGTACTAGAAAATACTAGCATACAAATATTCATCATACATCTTGTTGCTTGTTATACTTGACACACCATCACTTTATGGTGAACTTATACCTATGGTATAATATAGTAAATTATGATTATTTTTGCTACATGGCCAGCTATAAATGTATTCCTCTCAAAACAGAGATGGATTTGGCCTATAAATCTCTAGATTTTTTTTTTTTTTTTAATTTTTAACAATGAATGAAATACTCTTTAGTTTTAATTATATTGGATATGACTAAAGTAAATTGATGTAATTGTTTCCCACTGATATAAATAACTAGTTATAAAAGAAAATAGAGCTATGCCCATTTACACTGCCAGAAACCACAGCTTGTTTTGCTTGTAGAAAATATTGGTTAGATTAGAATTTCTCAAGCTAATTATGTTCTATTAATCAGAAATACATAAAGGCAATATTTAGATTTTGCCTTACGGGGAAGATTATTTCAGTTTGCATTTTTAAGTTCAGTAGAGAAAGAATACAAAGCACATTTTCAGCTGAGGTTATTAAAGGCTGTCCTTCTAGGAATTTCTTGTTTAAACTGGCAACACCATCTGTGAAAATGATTACCCAATAATAATAGAAAGGAGATTGGTTACTGAGATCTCTGAACATTGTTTTACACTAAGGCTGCTCAGAGACTTGAGGCTCATGTAGTAGAGTCCCTCAGAGTGGGAAAATTCCTCAGATATAAAAGTTTTTAGAATAAAAGTATTGGTTAATGAAACAGCATTATTTTGTACACCATGAGTAGCCTGCATTCAATTAGTGGAGCAGCAGTGCAGGGTGCAGCATGCAGGGACCTACACTTTTTTTCCTACACATCCGATGGAGTACTCTCTAGTCAGTGCATGGATAGCTGGGGGTGATGTGTGCAGGCACAGAGCTGAAGCAACCATACCTCCCCATGGAGGGAAGGGTGTGAAGCTGTGGGAGCCTGTACTCCCTGGACGGGGAAGGCTGCTGGTAACCCCATACCCTGGGCAGGTGATGCAGTTAACTGTGAATACATGGTGGAGAGCATTAGACTTTTGGGGATTCATTATAGAAGGTATTTACAAAGGTGCTTATTAATATTTTGTTACTGTCTAGTATTGTGGTTTATCTGTTGTATTGCTGATACTAGACCTGAATTATAGCTTGCTGATTCCTCGTTGATTATGTGTAGTTAAAAAATCAATACACCACTTCTCTTCTTATTTGGTTTAAACTACATGAACTGAGCAGGTTTTTTTCCCATGACAACCCTCAGAAAACATTTCTCAAACCTATTAAAAGAACTAATCACTGTGATAATAAGAGATAAGAAGACAGGACATATTGCAAACAAAAGCCTGCAAAAAGGTCAATAGAGGGGCAAATTTGATTCAGTTCCTGCTGAAGGGAAGCTTAGGAAAATTCACACCAGGTGCCCATGCAGTGTTTGCAGATAGACTGGGCTAAGGAAGTCACAAAACTCCCATGGAGAGCTATGACTTATGTGGATTCACCAACAGAACTCCCTTTACTGGGTTCTACATCTGGGGAAACTTTTGAAGCATTAGGCTTTTGCAGAGAAGATTTTAAAGGTAGACACCATGCCAAAACAAAAGAAACTAAACTCACTCAATTCACAGAGCAAAACTGAAGAGAAGCAGAATCTCCTGTTCCACAGCTGCAAACACACTCTGCTGCAATCTGCTCTAGCTGCAGGTGATAGATGAACCTTTTTGGCTGCACACAATCAAACTCACTGCAGCAATCCAACCATGATATCAGAAAGATCCATGTATAATAACTGGTCAAATGTAACGTTCTCATCAACCTAAAAGTTTTTAAAAAGCTTTATAAGACATCTCTAGCTATGTCTGACACATGATTTTCTAACATTCACTTTTGATCAATCTGTTCAAATAAATTTCAAGGCCAACATAGTGTCAGTCCTGCAATACAACCAACATAACTGTATTTTATACTATATCATGTAAAGGTTATATAGCACTAAGTGTAACTAAAAAGCAGAAGACAAGTTCTTTCAGAACATCTGTTTTTCCTCTCTGAAATGGCGATAGCTAAACAAGACCTGAATTAAATCATCATTGTTCTAGTTGAAAAATTATTTTTTTTTCCAAAACTTTAAAGATCACTCAGGCCCCTAAATATTCTGTGGACATAGCAGAACTTGACACTTTAAGTTCTATAAAGCCTGTTGGTGTCTTCCACTACTTCAAGTCAGTTCAAGATGAAAGCTGAGGATGAGAGTCCCTAACTAGTATAAAACACCCATTCCTTCTCTGGGGTATTCCTTAGCAAACAGAAAAGTCAGAGAAAAAGCAACTGAGAAGTAAAAGCAGGTTGGAAGCATAGTACAGAACACAGAAAATATAAACAGAGTGTTACAATCAATAAATTAAGCTATACACAAATATATTCTCACTCTCCCCTCTCTGTTCTATGGACTCATGGTTCACATCAATCCTAAGTCATTCCTTCAGACATCTCTGGGAAAAGTTGCCTAATTAGATGAAAAGCATTTGTAGCAGAAGAGAACGTTGATATCTGGCAAAGTGTGCTGTTTTCAGAGCTGTCACACTTGCTTAGTAGCAGTAATAAAGTCTTAGGTGAAGAAAGAGTTTAAATTTTGAAAGACAACCTTAAAATTAATTTATTCAGCTATTTTCTTTGTTTGATAGGACTTCACCCTCTTGCTACCTCCTCTAAGTACTTTAACCCGCCTTTTTTGCCTCTGTCTCACTCACAGCACTGTTGTCTCCAGGTGACATTTAGAATGTCTGTAAGCTAAATTTCAACACATATTTTAATGGGGAAAAAATCAAGCATGTCATACAGGTAATTCAGACAGCATTTACTTCACTGTGGGAAACTCTAACTTCACTCGATACTTTGAACAATTGGGAATATGCCTCCTCCAAACTACTGTCTTGCTAATATTGCAAATACTATATTTAGATGTTTAATCCTTGTCTAGAAAAATACTTTTCTTCCTTTTTCCTTGTGATGAGTTTCGTATTGAACTGTATTGAGACTATTTAAGCAGAATAAACTGATTAGTTCAGTGTAATAATGTAATTATTTACTATACATTAATTTGTCAGGGCCAGACCTAGACTCCATCTCACTTTGGTCACCTAAACAAAGTGACTGGTCATTGTACGTCTATTATCAGTGCAATAAAACAGACACCTTCATATGGTAATTCAGATCCAAAAGATGGTGCCTCTTTTTCTCTCACAGCTGCCTAAGAGGGAGTCCATAGCGCAGCTCCATTCAGAGTTTAGGCCCCTCAGCTGAGTGTTTAATGATAGGCAAAATGAATATGGACTTAAACACGTGTGAACTTCTACATGTTGTGGAATGACGTGATATGTTAGCTCATGGAACAAGCATTTTCTGTAAAATGCCAGCAATCACTGCAGGATCACTGCTGACAAGTATTAAAATAAGAAGAATTTGGAAAAAAATAGAATGAAAATCACACCAAAAGCTGTTTCTGGAATAGGTGATAGGAAATTGCTTAAGGCATAGCAGGAACATAGCAATATAACAATGTCTCATACAGAGAAAGAGCAGTAAAGATTATAAGCAGGATGATTGTACCTTATATAGGGAATACAGAATTTTTGAGACACTGAAGAGTTAATGAAAGGACTTGAAAAGCATGATTGTAGGAGAGAGAAATGGAGAAAAACAATGAGCCTATGTTCTGCAAAGACAGGAATGGGATTTGACAGGGACTAGTCAGAGGATGAAAGGAGGAGCAGCAAGAGTCAGAATTTGGGTGGAGAGAGCAGAAAGGTGGACACAAGATTTGGGAACAAGGAATATCACTGTCAACAGAGAGAGGGAGGATTATAAGAAGCTGGAGTTTAAAAAACTTCATGAATATTTAAGAGGGGATCTCTGATATTGGCCGTATACAGTAGAAAGAAGTCAATGAAAAGAGGGTAAAAATTATTACTTTATTTTGGTTCTTTCCTTTATTCCATAATGAGCTTTTCCAACTGCTCTTTTGTGAGCTGATGCTACCTTGGGCCCCTGGCTGTTGGAGATAAAAAACACAAGCGACTGAAACACTGACATTTACAGTACTTGATCTTACAGGGAAAAGTCTAAATAGCTTTTGCTGACTCACTTAAGGGTAGGCTGAAATGTAGTATAGAGGTACTGAACACACTTAACAAGCTGGCACATGTACCAGAAGTGGCCAAGATCAGTCAAAGCTAATTTACTCTGAGTGGAACTTGGGGAAGAGAGAATTTAAAACACAACCTTAGTTAGTGGATACTGCAGTATCAGGAAAAAAAGGTCTTATCAGAGATATTCTCAATGTTGCAGTTTGGTAAATAATTCCTAGTCCTAGGGAAATGGTTTTGTGTGTTTCTTTGCTTTTGCTTTTGCAGTTGATAAGTTTTTTCTTGCAGAGTTTATCAATGATAAAGATTTCATGTTTAACTAAGGAATATTTCTATTAGTAAGGGTCTAGTCTGTAGTGTCACCAAAACAGGATAAAAGAACTTATCGACCCCAATATGATGTAGATAAGTAAACATCCTTTATTAATGGCCGGGTGTGTCTCACCAACACCGCACACCTAACATGCTGATTATATAGGATACAGTAATACATAATAAACAAGTTCACATAAATAAACATGATAATTCCCATAACTAATTTTCTTATTTCCACCTCTTTCTGCTCATGGGCACTGAGTCTTGAAATGAGTCAGGAGGCTGCTTTTGCAACAACCACGGACTACTGACCTAAAAGAAAGACCCTCCATTGTCCTTACTCAAAGAGTTTGGCTCACACTGCAATTTTAACATGCTTTGAGGCCCTTTTACAATGTAACTTTTAGAGCATCCTGGTCTACAGGGCAATAAATTGTCCTCATTGAACAGTCCAACAATAGTACCTCATCATGAGTCTTATTCTTTGAATATATCTGGTTAATGATTATTACTAGCCTACACTGCCTTAGCCTGGGATTTTACAAAGAGCTTTGTAGCAGCATAATTGGTTGTATGGTTATTTTAAACGAAATATAATATTTCTATGACTACTTAAAACATTGCAGAACTTTTATAAAACTGATATTCCTGTGAAATTTCATTTAATTGATTAAGCCTAATCACTCCTTATCAAAATAATCAAAAATCATCAACTCAAATTAATAAAAAATCAGTAACAATCAGTAACAGTAGCATGAGCTAATTCATCCTGCCGCTTCACTTTCTGGCAGGCAAATAACTCTTAAATGCTAAAGCATTAAGAATGGAGCAGAGTTCATGATAAATTTATGTTCTGAAATGCTACCCTTGGTGTAGGGTCTGGTAATGACCAGAGTCAGCATCAGGAGCCTAGACTTCATTCAGTGTGTAAGTAGTAAGGATTCTTACCTCAAATATTTGTTTCAGTACAGCCTACATTTATCAAACAACTTTGGTTGTTAGGTCAATTTTATGTAATACATTAATACAAAGATATTGGGAAATATGATCTCATTCTCCTATTAACTCGTTTTCCAGCTGTCTCCATTTCTTCGTGTTGCTGGGTATGTTGGATTGCTAAATTCACTATGGCAACTCTCTAACAGTTTACCTTCAAGCAACCTGCTCTGATTAGAACTAAATTATTCCCTGAAAAAGAAGTCAATTTACATTTTTCTCTAGGTAGACGGCATGTTAATAGATTCCAGGTGCCAGATTGAATGAGAAACATTGGCTTGGGTTTAATTTCTCAGATAGCAAGTTGAAAAAGCTTCTGTAGATTAGTCTCCCCAGTGCAGAATGCTATGCACAGAGATACCCAGACCATAAATCCCCATTCCTGTGTATAAGCTAATTTTCCCAGGTGAGAGAAACAAGGCACATTATCTTGAACATAGCACCCTACTAAACAGGTGTACTAATTCTGTGAGATAACAGAGCATTTACAGCAGTACTTGAAGCAGTGCTTCCCTATAGATACATGTTTTATAAGGTCACATCACATTACAAATTTTACTGATATATAAACTGAAGAGAATGAGCACTTGCTCATCAATATGATAAAGCCAACTAGCAGATGGTAAAATGTAACTGCCTTGTATATTTTGACAGGCTGGAAGCCAGAGAGCACTAGTTAAAAAATTTGCATCCTGGCCTGTAAGTTGTAGACATCCATTTTACATCCTTTTTGACCACTCTGTGTCTGGTCTTTTTACATACAAATTTCCTGAGGAATTCATATGTCTTCTTCTAGCTCATATTTCTAAAATAATACAGACTTTAATGAAGTTGTAGCACTGATACTAGCATTAACTAAAGGACATTACGAAGGAGAGATTGCTCAGATCTCCCCATTTTAAATTGCATGGAACAGAGGCAATTTATTTAAAAAAACCCCAGTCAACTAAAATCTCTTAAAAGGGCTCCAGACCTTTTCATTGCTTAGCTATAAAGAATAACATCTAAACTGCTTTCTGATTAAAGGAGTACTATAGAAGGTTAACAGAAAATCTTGAATGGAATTGCCAGTTCCATCGATTAGGTTCAATTTACAATGTCAGCTGAGTAAAACCTAATTTTATTTAATTTATTATGTCAATTGTTATTCTGCACATCAGTAAAAGACTAACCCATTTTCTTTCCTATATGGTCCTATTATAAATCAATCAATAATTTTCAAATGAAAAAGACAGAACTTCAAAATAGTTTCAGTCTTCAGTCTTTCAGAAGTCAAAGAGTTCTTGATTTTGATAGAAGAGAAATACTGAGGAATAAAACTTTAGAACTGCTTATATGAGTGTAAAAAGTTATGAAGTTGAAGTTGGATGCTATTTAACACTGGGCCATGACAGACTTCATATAAACCTAAGTGCAGCACAAATCCAGCATTCATATTTTCACAATAAATGACAACAAATCATTTCCCCTCAGGTCTTTAAAGTGAAATGTGCATGAATCCATCTCCTTTTGAAAGAAACCAAAATTAATTTATTTAATCAAAATTATCACTGCTTTTCATAATTTCAGAACTGAAAGGTAGATGAATAAGTAATTACTAATCAAATATGACATGAGAGTTGTGGCTTTGACAGTGGAAATGGTTAACCAACCACCCATTGAGTGCTAGGCAGACATAAATATTACTGAAACAGTACAGTTCAGAAGATCAGCAGCCTGGTATCTAACAAACATCTGTTTCATTTCCAAACAATTCTGTCTGTCAAAATTTAACTCATCTGTAGAATTATCAGTAAGTTGGGAGACTGCTTCAGAAATGTAAGCTAGCCTCTAGTCTCAGAGGAGAGATGGAAAGGCTTTATTGAAATTTCATTTTGTCCTGCTTTTATCAAGTCACTTCTTTATTTCTCAAATTGCAGCACTCATTTATTTAACTGCTAACCTTTCAAACCTAAACTGTTTTATCTTTCATAATTGCATATCTCTTTTAGTGGACTCTCCAACTACATGAATATCATTTTGGGTTGATACACAACAAATTTTGCATTTAAAGAGATGAAGTATTCCATCATATTAGCTTTCTAGTGGAGTTAAAATTTTAGCAGACTGGGGTTCTTTTCTTCACACTTTATTCTATTAGCACATTCAGCTTTAAAAATATTTGGCAGGATTTCAACAGCTATATTAAGAGATAAAAATCCAAACTTTTAACAATTTTTCTCAAAGAGACAAGTATCTGACTAAGTGAACACCTGTTAAAGTTATGAAAATAGGAATTAAGATACAAACATGTCTAAAATTCAATGGTATCAACTGCATATAAAATTAATTCTTCCGTAATTATTTTTCATATTTTTGTCTCTAACAATTCACTCACCCAGGTAAAGATAGTGCTTGAATCTGTAGTAGTAAGTGTTATAGTGTCATGAAATAGTATCAAACCATAGTACCTAAATGCTTATATTTCTAGCTAAATATCACAGATCTTTTATAGCACATAAGTGTATTTGTTACTATAATATGCCTTCCATTTTATACTGCTACACCTCTATTGCAACTGCAGAACATACTGACATTAAAAAATTAAGGCAGAATAATCCATTGTGATCCAGCTGAGTTTCCAAGTGAACTTGTTAGCTGACAAAATCACACAGAAACATGATGATCACTTCCAAAGCTCTCTTATTTTTTTCCTTTTTTCTGAAGGTTCTTCACTTTTCTGAGGTATCTTGACTCCCTCTTTCACAGCCTATTGTTAACATGATCATTAAAAGTCAAATATCTTAACAATACAAGTGAAGCAGATGAAAATCGATACTGCAGAATAGCAAGATAACAGTAACATCTGTAATGACCTGAATATGCATATTCTGGGCTGCTCTTCTCTCTAGTGTTCAATTCTATTAAAGTTTTCTTTTTCCAAAGATGAGCATAATAGGAAAATGGGAAGTGAGAAACAGGCAGAGCTAAGACAGTAAACTGGGATTTTTCATCACTCCAGTTTGAGGAAGATTCTACTCTTTGAGTTATAGCCAAATTAGGTAGTCTCTGTGAGCATGGTGTTCAAATATCATTAATTAATTAATTATCATAGCACACCTTTTTAGCCCATGGAGTGGAAACATACTATTTCACAAAGCAAGAAAACAGAGGGCTGGGGCTTTTTGTAATCATCATGCCAAAAAGAGTGCAATAATATCTGTGTATGCATGGCTCCTTCCAAGTTTTAATCTTCCCAGAATTGGATTTTCCAGAAACAAAACTAATTGCCAAAATAATTCACTCCAAAGCTTTCCAGCATTACTCCAGGAATCAGTAAAGAGTTAATTCTCCAGGGCAAGTGTCTTGCTTCTGCAGCAAGAGAAATCTTCTGTGTCTTTTCACTGCATCTGCAACTTTTATACTGGCTCAACTATCCTGCACTCTATTTTTTTTTTTCTTTATGAACTACAATGTTCCACCAGATCAGCAAAGGAGTTTTGCAACTTAAACTGTCATTTCATCAAGTCTCTTCGAATTTTTGGAGCAAACGCTCAATATTATATAAGTGTAGAAAACAGATGCTGTTGGAGGTTCTACTTCTAGGGATATATCTCTTCTGTGCATAATCATATTTAATTAAATTGCCCTGTTTTTAAGACTGAAATGCTAAATGTGGTACTGCTTTCAACTTTTCATGGATGTCTTTTTAAGTCTTCTTCTGGACTACTGAATATTGTTCTTAAGCAGTGGCCTTTCTTTCCAGGCATATAGCTGAACTATTCCAGGAAAGTAGTTTATGATTTGCTAACAAAACCAAACAGAGAGAAAACAAGAACATGTCAGGACCAGGACGAAGTCCATCTGCCATTCAGGTGGAATATAGGTTGCTCAGGGCTCTGAGCTGACCTGCTTTGTGCACTGGTACATTCACAGACATTAGCTGTAGACAGTATATTTGCTTTTCCAGTCAGAAATCATAGGCATATAGCAAATAAGTGTGGAGAATACATACAAAAAAATGTACAAAAACTTTGTAAGGATGGCTGGGGCCCCATGACAAAAAAAAACCCTTCATCTTATCAGCCACAGCTCTTACTGATAATGGCAGGCATATACCCATATTTTGTCTAGCCTTTCTTACTTATTAGTACCATTTTCTCTTGCACATCCAGTAAGTCCATTATTGCCAAATTTTAGCAAGCTGCATGCATTTCATTTAAATCTCTACAGATACATGGACTGGGAGGGTTGAGTTTTTACTGCACTACTGTAATAACTAGTGACTTGCAATGTGGTGGACAAAAATAAATCAGAACCCCTAAGAACCTGTAAATAAGACCTCTTGAAACTCAGTAATGTAACGTCTCATTTACACCTGGGGTTGAGGCTGCCAACCCTAAAGGTACGGTTTTGAAGTATGCTGTAGGAAAGCTGGTCTCGTGGGAGTTCCTGCCTACCTCACTGCTGGTGCTCACCTGCATGGCGCATTTAGAATGGCACAGGCAGATGAACTTGCAGCAAATTAACCTTAAAAAACATGAATGAAAGGAGAAAAAAGCAGGGGTAGGGCAGGTGGCAGCTGATTTGTCTTTTTTTTGAAACCACTGCCTTACTAAGAGACAGATTTTGAAATCTGGTGTCAGAGGAGTGAGAACATGACTTTTGGATTAAACCATTTAAACATGATCACTTTAGAATTGAAACTTTGGATGCTGAGACGAAAGCTGTAAAACAATGTAGTATACTTATACCCACCTTCCTCCTTCATAAGTTCATTAGGAAGTGCATGCCTTAATTAGGTATAATAGCACCAGTTTAGAGTGGTAACTTTTTCCCTTGCTAGATAAGGTGTTTCCTTCCTTCCGTAAGGCATTGTTTGAAAGTGGTTTCTAGTAGAACTGAGTGTATGTAAGCGACAGAAGAATTGGTTGGAATTACAGTTTCAAAACAAAGGTTTAAAAATACTTTTGAAATTAATCCTGTGCTCTATACTTACATTATTTACGTAAAATATCAGGATGCTTGTAATACAATGTAATGCTACTGAGCTGAGCATAGCTGGTGACTTCGCAGACCACAAGGTGAGCAAAACTGACATTAAGATAAAGAGAATTAAAAGTCCACTGCTGGGAAAAAATAAAGGAAAAATTTCAAGAGACAGGGAGACAGAGAACATAGATCAGAATTGTTTTCAAGACAGTGTTCATAGTCTTAAGGAACATAAAGATGAATATATCACATAAAACCTTTAGAATAAGCAAAAAAACCTTAAATAGTCTGTGCCTGAATATACCTATTGAACATCAGGCAAAGGACTAAAATGTCAGGACTAGGTCCTGAGAGAGTGTCAGAAAGGACAGGAACCACTTAGCGACAGATTAAGGCCACATATTTGTCTGAAAGGGCCTGGAAAGGCAGGAGAGATTGCAAGTTTCCCATGAAAAAGTGAGCCAGAAGGCATTCTGCAGCAGAGCAAGGGAGCTTGCACTGAGGAGTGTGGGCTGTGGAATCTGATAACAACAGAGACCTTAAATTTGCACGTTAGTCCCAGAAGCAGTATAGGCACTGGCTGACAGGAAGAGAAACTGATTTCAAAATCTATTGAAAGGACTAGCAGATATAGCCGCACCAGAGAGGACGATACTGGGACTTTAGGAAGAACAGTAGCCTTATAATGAACAGCTGAATGTGTTAAGGAGGGAATTCAGGTACACATATCTAGAAACAGTATGAGAACATTATACTCTGTCGCCTTCTCCCAGTGCTTTCCAAATTCTATTCATAACTGGACAAAATAAAAGAAAATATCATTTTTTAATACCCACTAAACAGACAAATTTCCAGTTTATTTCTAGTTGATTATGATGGTTTTATGCCAACATATATCCTCAGTTTGTTTTACAGAAAATGAATACGCTAATCAATTCTCCAAGAGCTACAGAGGATTTACAATTATAAACCCCTGTGTTCCTTATCAGAAGAAAGCAGTATAAGGAATATTTGATAAAGACAAAACTCACAACAGAATAGTTTCGTATTTTGAAAATATAGAAATCATTATCTGGATAAAGTGGGAAAATACTGAGAGCTACACAATAATTCTGTTATTAACTGGCAATGAAAAACTGAAGAGTAGGGAAATTCCCACAGTATGTCAGCAAGTGGACATACAGTAGCATGATTTGACAAAAAAGCGCAACTGCTTATTTGATTGACAGTGTTCATTATTCAAGATATTAGGGAACCCAACCATTTCGAAGACAAAACCAAGCTGGTGCACAATAAAAGCTGCCAATTAAATATGAAACTATAGATGCACACACATACAGGAAAGAAAAACAAAACAATTTTTCTTACCAATCTGAGATAGGAAAAAAATATGTTGTTCTGTGTTTTCTTAGCTTTATTTTATTTTATCCAGTCCCTTGGCCTCAAGTCCCTTAAAGGACTCATTTGGGTGAATTTCTGAAATATGTGGGAGATACAGAATTCTGAAGAAATTCTCAAGAGTACACATAAATTTGAAAACCTGGTTGCTTTGAAAGTTCTCATTATAGGTGAACAAGCCTTGCAGAACATACTGGACATTACATTCCAGAGCAAATCACCTCACATGAATATGAAGTTGACCTGAATTCCTCTAATATTCCAAAGGGAAAAAAGTTCCGAAACACAGAAGGATGGAGATTAGGTCAGTTAAAAGAACAGAGCTTTCAGTATAAGAAATTAATTGTCTAAACTCCAAGTTTTACATTCCTTAACGGACTCAGAATTTAAACTCTATATTTTGTATCTACAAAAGTGAACCTACAGATTGTTGGAAAAAAGGCAAAACAAATTAGAAAGGAACATTATCATAGTGTGATCCTGATGAAGAGATAATACTAACCCTCCAGCCTATGAAATTACACTATCAGCAAATATTGCTAGAACAGGGTCATTCTTGACAGTATTTTCATTCTTCTCCAAAATTTTATTTAAAACACCTTTTTTAATCAAAAGGATGCTATAATATATTTTCACAGAATCATCTAGGTTGGAAAAGACCCTGAAGATCATCCAGTCCAACCATTAACCTAACACCGACAGTTCCCAACTACACCACATCCCTCAGCACTATATCAACCCATCTCTTAAACACCTCCAGGGATGGGGACTCCACCACTGCCCTGGGCAGCCCATTCCAACGCCTAACAACCTATTCTGTAAAGAAAAGCTTCCTGACATCGAGTCTAAAACTTCCCTGGCGCAATTTGAGGCCATTACCTCTTCTCTTATCGCTTGTTACTTGGTTAAAGAGACTCATCCCCAGTTCTCTGCAACTTCCTTTTAGGTAGTTGCAGAGGGTGATAAGGTCTCCCCTCAGCCTCCTCTTCTCCAGAGAATCATTTGACGATGATTTTTTCATTCTTTTAACAAAATCGTAATAAATTTACCAGAACAGAAATAAAGAAAACAGTATTCAAATATATTTTTTTTTTTACTTCTGTCTTTGCTTTGAATTCTATGTAGAAGCAGAAAAAAAAAAAAAAAAGGTGTTTTCCTATTTTTGACATCTCTGTAAATGAATCAGTTATGCAGTAGACAAAGAAAAAGAGAAGATGGTAAAATTTCAGTAAAGTAACTAGTACTATAATAAAATTATTGCAATATTTTCTTGACACATAGTTCTCGCTTCTATCATTATTACTGGGAATTCTGTCCACATGAAAAACAAACACAGAAAGTTATATACAAACAAAAAAGAAAATTAGGCTATCTAAGCCTTTCTCCTTTACTAGATTTTACCCTTGAAACAGGAGTAGAATGGCAGATAAATATCTTTTAAGAAAATGCTGCAATTTGTATAAATTAAACAAACCTTTTAATCACCTAGACTGTACAGAGGCAGTGGAATAGATCATGTTGCATTTTATCTCTTCAGTATTTCTTAGTGTAACAAAACCTGTTACTTGAAGGTTGAAAGTTTTGAAATCAAAACTTGATTCTATTAGGTCTTAAGTTATACAGTTTTTATAATAATATTTTGCAGTCATCCAGCCCTAAGGTTTCTTACCTTCCATTTGGAAGTCTCTGCCTGGGCTAGCACAGGTTACCAAGAAGATTAACGTGCACAAGGATGTCATCTTGATACAGATGAACTAGATGCTTTTGCCATTTTCCAGCTACAGTTTAGTTTATATTCTATGAAATAAGCATCAAAAGCTGTAATTACAGGACTACCAGAAAAATGTCTTTCCTTTATGGTTAAGCTTTGTTCTTCAGTTACTGTTTGAGGTAAAGTGACGATCTTTTTGAGTAAGTGAAGAAACCTTGCCCTACTTTCTATTCATCTGTCTAATGGAGAAGGAAAGGTAGAAGGGAATGGAGGGTGAGAACCTTGTTCATGTTCTCAGAGAGTCTATTGGCTCTTCCAGGACTGGGACTTGTCCCTCCCGCTACCCCCCCTTCAGCCTCAATCTCAGGTGCCAGCAGAGAACCTGGAAGCTAGAAAATATTTTTTCAACAAGATAATAAACCCCCAGTAAATTTAATGAATTTTTAGTTCAGAGTCATATCAGGTCTGGAAATGGTCCAGAGTCTCTTATTTCAACTATTTTATTCAGTTGTACTCTTTATGTGGTGCTTGCTTTGTCTTCACTAGATGTGTTTTGAAATCTTTACTACCTCTTTGCATGTAGAAGCTTGTAAGGTAAATATTTGCTCAGACAGTAAACTCTCTCATCTTGGTCTTGCAGTCTTTTCTTAGCCTAAATGTAAATAAACTGTCAACTGATTTCATGAGTAGGATTTATATTTGCAACACAAAAAAAAAGTTAGTTAAAAATGAGAGAATTCTGAATGTCATAAACAAAAATACTGATACCTAAGATATTTAAAGTAATTTTTAATTGTGAAGGAAGTAAATGATATTTTTAAGTTTTAGTGCATGCTGTATAGAATGGTCAAAAAGAAAATTTATCAGATTTTAACTAAGTGAAAGCGTTAATAAAATTTCCAATTTCTAGAAGCCAAATAAGTCTAGTAGTTATAAGCAGAGAGGATTAACAGAGAGGATTATTCACATCACTGCAACACCCTTTCCCTAATAATATATAAACATAAATGTAGTAGAGGTTTGTGAGATTGATTCTGGAGTTTGATGGTTTTACATTCAGTGCTTTTGTTAGATCTGTCAGCCACGTGGCCAAACATCACTGAGCCTGGCATGTCTGTATTAACAGCATAGAAGATAACTGCCCTTCATTTTTGTGGAACAAATTATTTAGTAATAGAAAGCAAGTTTTTTTCCAACTAGTGAAGCCTTTATTAACACTCAAGGTCTCTAAACAACACAGAAGTCCATAGGCTAAATGTCAATCTTTGGTATCATGAGTGTGTAGAGCAAGTAGAGCAAAACCCATCACAAAGAGAAGAGATAAAGGGAACCTAACCCAACTTCAAATCTACAGACCCAATTCAAAGTGTCTCAACAAGTTTCAGGATCCTTTCTAGTGGATGCCTGATCCATGATGTTGGTTTGAATAGGAAGTGACACACTGTCACCACATTCTTGTTTTAGGAGCATGACCTTATCCCTTTCTTCAAGATTAAATCCATAGCATATGCAAGCATCTATTATTCCTACTTTTTCTTGCAACAGAATAACTTGTGTAGAATAACTGATCTTCAAACTGTAACTATGTTTCCTACTCACTAAATGGATGCCTCAGATAATCTGGGATTTTCACAGATATCTCTCCCCTTTGACTTACCACTGATAACATAGATACTTGATCTAAGAAGGAGAAGATCATCTTTCCTTACCTCTTAGAGCTGGGTGGTTAAAATGCAAGCACAATAAAATCTACATCAAGGACATGAGATCCCAAAAATCTTTCTATTCTAATTGTTCTGAAGTTAGAGACGCTGCAGACTTCAAAGCTCCACAGGGTTGCCTTTGAAGTATAGACAAATAAACTGTTCCTTTGGATGTTTAAGAATTGCTAGGAAACTCTTCCTAAAACACTGAAGAATTTACATGGAACCTTAAAACCTTTCTCACATGAACAACCCAATTTGAAAGCAATGAGATCATTCACCTGAGCAATCTAGGAGACCAGCTGATGCTGAATTAAACAGAAGAGCACAGAAAATGCTGTGTTTAAGGCACATGTTCTCTTCAATATGTTTTTGTTAACAACATTGTTCGTCTTACCTAAGAGATATGTGAAAATGAATTAGTGTGTTTCATCAAAAGCTCTTCATATAACAACAAACTTTCTGTTTGTTTTCATGTTTTTGGTTTTGTCAGGCTTGCAAATTTTACTCCAGTGTTTTGGACCATGAGTAGCTTTTGTCAAAATGTCAAGGCAAGACATTTTGTTTGCTTATTGATAGCGGTAATGACATGACTACTGTCAGAAGTTGGGCTTTGTGTACTTGTGACTCTTAATATGTAAAGTGTGTTCTAACGGATGACTCAGCATAAATAATACATATTTTAATAGACACAGAGTAGTCTCGGTTTTGACAGGGAGTTTTGAGAATGCTGTAATGTGGGTGCATATGCCGGGTCGTGAACCGTCTGCATCACTGACAATGTAAAAGTGTCATCAGCATTCAAGTTAGAAGATTAACGATGTCTAAATTAATGACGCACTTGTGTTAGAAGACTAACGGCGTCTAGATTAATGACGGCTAAAAGCAAAAAGAATTTATGCTTCTTAGGGAAGAAACAGATAAGAAGGGAATCTTTAGAATAACAAAGCAGAAATTTATCTACTGGTTGTGCATGCTTAGTAGCGCTTGTTGAAAGTGCTGAGAGGAACGAGTTTTTGAAATGAGCATGCGCCAGAGCAACACACGGATTTGCTGCCACAAGAATATATAAGGACTTGTTTTTCTAATAAATGTTGGGAGCTTGACTGTTAACCATATTGGTGTGTGTCTTGTCTCACAACCTCATCCTGCAAATAAAGGGTTCCCTGCAACACTGTAAGATAGATTTTTTTCAAGCAGACCTGGTAGCCGTAGTTAGGCAGGGTTTTTTTATTATTATTATTTTGCTAGTTCTCTATCCTTAGGGGGAAAAATATGCACAAAGACTTATTACAGCAGACGTTATCATTTCCAGACCTAATAGAAACTGTTTGCTCAGACACAGTATTCAGAATAAGAATGTTTCATTCCCAAAAGCACTGACACTCTGTTGATAGGGATTTCAATAAACAAACAAACATTGCTTTTTGATAAGCCTCTTTCTATACAGTAGTATTTCACTGCAGAAGCAGAGCTCTTTACAAGCTCACTGCTGTGAGTGAAAAAAGATGACAGATTAAAGGCTTCCAAGGAAAAGGTGCATTTTATATCAAGATAAAAGGTGAGATTTTATTTTATTTACAGTTCCATGTCCTCATTCAGGGCACTCATATTAATCTGGACATATGGTTAGAAATGCTGAAGAATTTAAATTTTTGCTGCTTTTCAGATCTCAGCATAACTCTAAATGATATGTATCCTTGAAGATATTCTTACTTACACAAAACATCATAGAATGAAACCTACTGAAATTACTTTTTTTATTCTTGAGGTAGTGTTTTCAGAAAGTTCTGTATCTAACCCATCACAAATATGTCCAAGGTTTCAGCTGTTAAAAAAAAAGCGCCCTAAAACCTTAATTCTGTACACTCCCACTCCCTTTGCTTTAATCTATAAATGCTTTCACAAATCCAGCTCAACCACAAGAAACATAAGTTCTAAAAGGATCACATTTTGACCAAACACATACCCAACTTTCACCAGAGCATTCCTGGAATTCTGACATACTTTCCTTTTCCACAATTTTTTCTGTATATTCCTACCCTTTTTGTTCTATTTATTCACAGGAAGTCTCAGATTCCTACCATGCTTTCTGGTATGAGCAAAAATGGACCAATATACCTTGCTGGTAACTCTACAAGCACAACAGACATATATTGTCACTTTTTCTCCCAAGGAAACAGCTAATGGGTTGTAGGAGGGGTTTCCTGCCAAGACTTCTCAATTCCCATTTCAAACACTGCTTAAAAACTCTTTTATAATGTGTGGTACCAAAGATCCCAGCAGGATCAAGACCCCATAATTATAGTTAAATAGGGATAAGCTACTACTGCATTATAAGACTGTAAAAAACTTTACAGGTAAATAAACATAAGAACAGTTGTGTGAGAGAAAATAAAAGTAATTCCTAGCATGTTAGATAGCATGCAGTCCCTTTCATCTTGTTTCTGTTGCTACTACAGGACCAAGCAGAAATATGTATATATGCTATAGATGTATGTGAGAGATCTGATAATGAGAAAATACTTTCTCAGTTATATAAAAAGCAAAATATTTTTTTAAAAGAGCTAATTGAAACATTTATTTCACTAAGTACTCCTCCTATATCTTTTATTTCAACTTTTACATGTCTCAGAAACAAAAAAAAACCATCTTGCCAATGTTTAGTGAAACACTGATAAGTACTATATAACACTTAAGTGGCATGAGAAGACTATGTATTAATCATATTTTGTCAACCATTAGTAACATATGGTATATCAGATATGTTTACAAAAGATGTGAACAGGTGCTAATGCTTGTATTCCAAATGTTGACAAGATTGTCCCACAGACAAGGCAAGAAAAAGCCTATAAACTAGGGCAAAGAAAGTTTTCCAAGTAACTTAAATTTCTTCCCAATCTTTCCTAAAATTTGTCATTTCAAATCTAATTTGATATAGATAGTAGACAGGGTTCCACATTATGCATGAAATATTAAAGAAAATTCCGAAGAGTATTGTCCTGTTCTGTTCATAAGGTGAATGTATTATATATTTACTCTTAATGCTGTTTTCACTAATACGAATTACTACTAACACTGTGTTGGATTCTAGAGGTCCTGCCAGAGGTGACAGTCACAAGGCACGTATCATACGTTCATACACATAAAAGACAGTTTCTCTGCAGGGTTTAAAATCTCAGAAAGAAGCATAACAAAGGAATATAATGAACGGGCACATAAGGAAATGATGACAACATTTAAAGAGAAAGAGCCATTTGGAACAGCTTTATCCAGGAACGGTGAGTATTTCCTTTTATAAATTGACTCCTTTAATAGTGTAGATGCTTAAAATATCTACTGAACCAAAATAAACATGACTTTATAGTGAGACTGGAAAGGTTACTGTACAAAAACAGATGGACAATTATTACAGAATGAGTGTGCTCTTATTTCTGTTTGTTCTGGAACAGCAACAAATAACTTCTAGTAGTAAGTAACAAAATGTGTAATTATTCTTCTTCAGAAGAAGATAGAGTATGCAACACTATTTCAGGCTGTTGGATGTTTTAATTGTAAATTTAGATACCATGTTGATAGGTACCAATAACAAAGCCAAAGGAATGGCCCAGCTTTGAACTCTTTAAAGAATGGTTTTAAGTAAATTGACACTGACTTTAAATCATTTCAATTTTTTCATTCTGCAGCCACTGCATTGCTTAAGATTATTACCTCTTAGAAATTATACATGATTCTCCTGTATTAAAGGTTGCAGGTCAGCAGGTTAAAAAATAATCAAGTCTTTACTGTAATAAACAGGAAGTAAAAATTCTTAATTTACATCCACATAGGACAAAATAAGAACTTTCTAACATTTGTTCATTTCAAGGGGCATTTTTCACTGCTTTAAAAAATATTTTAGAACATGGTTAAAAGAAACTGCTCCCCTATATGAAAACATCTCCAGTGCAGCATTCAAACATATCTTCTGCTCAATATTCACGTGAAGCTGCTGTAAGACTCTGTGAGACAAGACTGACACCAGGCTATGGATATCTGGGTTTGCATGATTTAGGTGATGTAATTAATTATTTCCACTAGTGTCTAGTCATGTCTGGGGAATGGAGAAAATCTGCAGCTCAGTTCAAACAGCCTGAGGTAAAACAGACACAGAATACCTGTAGAACATACAGGTAGTACCAAGAAGTCTGGGTGAGGAAGTTCACTTGTCATTGCTTCATGGTGTACATAACTTACATCAGGATTTAGTCCCCTGCTGAGAAAGGTGATATAACATTCTGGCTATGACATTCTCACATTTCTTTTTAAATTTGGATAGTAGCATGGTTATCTGCAAATTGGTTAGCTCAGATTTAAGCTATTACAAAATACTCAGAACATCTTAAAACTACTCATTAATTGAAGCTTGTATAATTTACTCAGCTACCATTGAAATCACAGCACCAGGAATACATGAAACTATATTCTCAACAAATGTAGACAGTGTTTACCAGCCCAAGTGGCTGGACTGATTTACCACGTGGTCTGTTTCTCCCCATGTTATACTAGTATGATTGACTGACAGCCTCTTTTTATGCAATTTCTTTAATTGTAATAGAAAATCTTTAGCTAATCTACCATTCTCTATGAACATGTCTTCACTGAAGTGCTAATCAATATTTTTCCCTAGGTGTTACCCAGCTGTCCATATCCATGAGATATGACCCACATTTCACGGTGATTTAAACTGCAATCACAAAATACAGCTTTCAGACTTAATTATAACTTAAGTAAACTGGCTAAAAGTTATGAGATATTTTACAATCTGCAACATGCTTCTTTTGATCCAAAATGCATTTCTGAACATCAAGGCAATGGACATTCTGTCAAGACTGCAGAAGGAACAAGCTTTAATTCAGTTCTACTTTCTTTGCCTATAACTATATTACATAAAAACAGCCACAGCAAAGGTGCAACTCTTTCAGTACCCTGTCTCGTAGCTCTTGGTTGCTGCTACCATCTTACTGAAGTCAAGCAGCCAACTCATCCTTCTCCATTTGACACCAGCACTGACCCTGTTTGTGGGGACCAAGTAGAGTCCAGCATCAGTGGTTTGAGCTAAGTTCTGCCCTTCCTTTATGATCTGTAATGACTTCACAGAGCTGCCTGAAACAGTCAACAGGAGTTTAATGCATAGAGCAATGCTTTCACCCCACCAATAAGAACGCAGAAATGCTTTGAGACAGTGTTAAATTTTAAATAACAGGTTTTACACAGACCTGGGGAGCTAAAAATAAAGCAGGCTGAAATATTTTGTAACATGTAAGATTTTGTAACATGTAAGATACTTTGCTAAGTACAAAATGCTTTATATTGGCTATATACATTCTTAAACTGAGAGGAAATTTTACTATTATGTATTCATGGAAGATGATTCAGACATCATCAAAATGCATTTAATTTCTCTGAATTTGGAAAAATTTTCTTGTTTTTTAAATCTACTCTTTACTAGAAATTACAAAAGAAATTAAAAAATTAGAATGGAGAGTGAAAAATTAACTTGTCTATATATATATATTTATATCTTTCTATATTCTTTCCCTTTAAGTTCATACTCCTTTCAAACCAGAATATTTAATTTTGGGATCAAAATAAAGAACAAACACAGAAATTATTTTGCAGTAAATTTTAATGTATGTATTTAAAATATTGTTCATTAGAACAAACTCATATGATGCAAAATATCATCCTTCTTTTAGAACTGAATAGATTACAGATATATACAGAGATCAGTTCATAGCAATTACTTAAATATTACTTAAATTACTTTAGAGAATACTTAATTAATAAAAAATTTCCCCAAAGCATTGAAGGAAATGTATAAGAAAAATTGTTATCAAAACTGCCCAAGATTATAAATACAAAATACATTCAACAGCATTAAACATTTTTAACATGTGTAAAGGTGAAACTAAGAGTATAAAAAATTAAAATAAGGAAGACAGAAAAGTTGAAATTGTAGGATAGATAGAGAAGCAAATAATAACTGTTGAAATACTAGAGTGGAGTTGCAAATGCATATAAACAACTAGGCGATAACACTTTTGGAGCAAACACACAAAAGTTAAGTATTTTTGTCTAATGTTATTTTTAGCATGAGTAACTTTTTGGTTAGTCTTAGGGATTCTGATAAAATTGCATTCTGCATTAGCATATGCTATAGAAGTCCTCTCCACAGCAGAAGATTACAAGTGAGGTGTAAGCAGCTTTATGTATACCCTGGTTCAAGCCTGAATTTTATCCAAGTAGCATGAGCATTTCTTTCTGATTTTTTTTTCACATAAATTGTTGTTAGCTTTTTACACCTCAGCCTTCACACAGATAAGTGTTCTCCTTCTCTCTCTCTGTCTCTACCTCCCTCTTTCTTTCTACATGTGTTGCAAAACAACTTGTTCAGGCTGATGTTCTTAGTATATTTTACCTCTGAGACTGGTACATTTGTAGGTGTCAAATGGGCCAAGTCACAAAGCATTTCTCATACTCCTAACTGGCTGAGTCTAACATATACAATTAGCCCACCTCCACAGAAGCCATTTTCAGAGATGATTTTTCAGACAGGCAGCCTGCATTTAAACTGATCCCTCTGGTCGACTAAAAAAAAGGAAGGAAAAATAAATACTGGGGCTGTCTCTGGCAGGCTAGTTGCCCACCACATATTACTTCCTGTAAGTCCTTTGAGAATTGTCTTATTTTGTTTTATTTTACATTTAGTCAAGATGAGAATATCCCATTTTTAGAGATTTTTTTTCCTCTGATATCAAAGCTTCCCTGTGCCCACAGACTATTTTTACACCATATTATTCCTGTAAAGAAGCTTGTTGTCCTGGCTCAGCTAGAATAGGGTTAAGTTTCCCCGGCAGAGAGAGAGGGGGAAGGGATCTCCAACCGGGTTATTCATACCATGCTGACATCAGGTCCAGGCGCAGGACTGCGGGAACTTTTGTGGATTTGGTGGTGGGGAGCACATGGCAAGCTTGTTCCGTAACCATTTGCGTTATTTCTCTGTATATCTTTTGTCTTGCTTACTGTTATTGCTGTTTATTGTTGTCATCATTGCTACTGTTGTTGTTCAGATTGTTTATCACACTGTTGTATGAAATTTCTTCTTATTTTAACCCGGGGTTTGTGCCTCACTGCCAGCCCGACCGGCTGAGGGTGGGGGAGAGGCAACAGCAACGTTCTCTCCGGTCCCAGCAGGGCCTAAAGCACCACAGCCTTTTTGGCGCACCAACGTGGGGCATGAATTGGGTTGAAATAAGAATCAAAAAGGGACAGACCCTGACCAGAGTGTGTTAGAGTAATCTGTTGGGTGTAATTTTTCTGTTTGTATTTGTTTGATAAGAAAATGTTTGCAATGCTGGCCCACTTGCTTGTGTGGTGGGGCTGCATTAATCCTTATATCCAGTGCATGGTCCCTGTGGTGGCGTTTGTTATTGGTGGAAAATGTATAAAGGGTCTTATATTGTTATACGGGCTACTGACTCCTTATGCTGCCTTTGTATCACTGTGTGTGGGGGCAGGCCGGTACCTGTTTGCCGTTTGGGCTTCTGTTAGGGGTCTCACCCCCTCTATGGGTGAGCCAGGGGAAGAGATCCTCTCGGGTTTTGGGAGTTTCAATTATCCTTGGAGCCTGCAGGGCACTGTGATTGTGGCACAGTGCCTTCTGAATGTCTGCCTGATTTCGGTTTTGGCCATGTGGCATTTCTCTAACGGTAGCAGTGCCCAGAAACCTGCCCCGAGGTCAGATGATAGTGAGTGGCAAGGGGTGTGGGAAAAGATGGGCAAATGCCTGAGTCGGTGGGCACCTCCAATGCTTTGGAACTTCACTCCTGAGCAAATGCAGAGCCCTGATAAGCTGATGGAGTGCTTAGAAAGGGTGTGTTACCAAGCTGGCAAAACCCAGGAGACACAAATGGCTGCAATGTGTTGGGGACTTGCCCGTGCCTACCGTGTCCTTTTAATACCACCCACTGCCCTCAAGGGGGAGATAAGGCTACAGAACCTGAGAGTGAATTTACTGGTACAGTATCTCGGCCGGGGGAACAGGCAGAACCAGTTTCAGTCGCCTCCACCAGCACAGCGACTGAGCCAGAGAGCCAGGCAGTGCCGGTATCAGTTGCCTTGATACAGAAAACAAACTATACCAGAAAGTCAGTTCGCAGAGTGAGGGATGGGGATGAGCCAGGCCCATCACGGGAACAGGAGGAAGAGCCAGAGGTGATCGTCCGATCTCTATCCCCGACTGAGCTGCGAGATATGCGGAGAGATTTTGGCCGCTTGGGAGGCGAGCAGATTTGCACCTGGCTGCTCCGATGCTGGGACAATGGAGCCAGTGTTTTTGAAATGGAGGGGAGAGAGGCCAAGCAGCTGGGATCTTTGGCCAAGGAGGCTGGCATTGATAGGGAAATAGGGAAACAGACTCAAACCCTCAGCCTTTGGAAATGACTCCTGTTCAGTGTAAGGGAGAGGCACCCCTACAAGGATGATATCCTATGTCAGCTAGGCAAATGGACCAGCATCGAGAAAGGCATCCAGAACCTCAGGGAACTAGCTGTGTTTGAGATGATCTATGGTGACCTGAATAATGAACAGTCACCCATGGACCCAGATCAGGCCCCTTGCACACACCTGATGTGGCGAAAGTTCCTGAAGAGCGCACCAGAAGCACACTCAAAAGCACTAGCAATAGTGTCCTGGTGGACAGACACCCAGACTCTAACAGTGGATGGAGTGGTTGGCAAGCTCCGGCAATATGAGGGAAATCTCCCTTCATCTCAACATTCGCTGGTTTCAGCTGTGGAGGAACTGTCTCAAAGAGTCCATAAAATGGAAGAGGACATATTCTACATTTCACCTGCACAGTCTCAGCCATGAGAAGTAAATGTTTCCCCACCCAAGAGAAAGGCAGCAGAAGGTACACACTACGAGGCACCCTGTGGCTTTTCCTCCACGACCATGGAGAAAACATGAGGAGGTGGGATGGACAGCCCACTGCTGCCCTAGCTGCACGAGTAGAGCAGCTGAAAGGGAAGACCATCACAAAAGGGGAGTCCTCCAAGAAGAGCGCAGCTCCAGTGTCCGGTCAGAAATCCCCCAGGCAGAACAGAATGGTGAATGTTAAGTCTGACCCTCTTGAGGGGACCAGTAAATCATTCTTGCAAGAAGTGAGTGATGATGAGCAGGATTAGAGGGGCCCTGCCTCCAGCCAGGTGGAGGAAAGGGATAATCGGATTTACTGGACAGTGTGGATCCGATAGCCTGGCACGTCAGACCCACAAGAGGATAAGGCTTTGGTGGACACTGGCGCACAGTGAACCCTGATACCATCGAGCTACAGTGGGGGTGAATCCATCTGCATTTCCGGAGTGACAGGGGGATCCCAGCAGCTGACCGTATTGGAAGCTGAAGTGAGCCTGACTGGGAGGGACTGGCATAAGCACCCCATTGTGACTGGCCCAGATGCCCCATGCATCCTGGGCATAGACTATCTCAGGAGAGGGTACTTCAGAGACCCAAAAGGGTACCGGTGGGCTTTTGGTGTAGCTGCCCTGGAGGAGGTTGAACAGTTGTCCACCCTACCCGGCCTCTCAGAGGATCCCTCAGTGGTGGGGCGGCTTAAGGTTGAGGAGCAGCGAGTGCCGATTGCTACCAGGATGGTGCACCGGCGGCAGTACCGCACCAACCGAGATTCCCTGGTCCCCATCCATCAGCTGATCCGCCAACTAGAAAGCCAGAAGGTGATCAGCAAAACTCACTCACCCTTCAACAGCCCTATATGGCCAGTGAGAAAGCCTAATGGCGAATGGAGGCTAACTGTGCACTACCGTGGCCTGAATGAAGTTATGCCAGCAATGAGTGCTGCAGTGCCAGACATGCTAGAGCTCCAGTATGAACTGGAGTCGAAGGCAGCCAAGTGGTACGCCACGATTGACATTGCTAACACGTTCTTCTCCATTCCGATAGCGCCAGAGTGCAGGCCACAGTTTGCGTTCACTTGGAGAGGCATCCAGTACACCTGGAGTCGATTGCCCCAGGGGTGGAACCACAGCTCCACCATTTGCCATGGACTGGTCCATACTGCACTGGAGAAAGGGGGGGCTCCAGAACACCTGCAGTATATCGATGACATCATTGTATGGGGGGACACAGCCGAGGAAGTCTTTGAGAAAGGGAAGAAGATCATTGAAATCCTCCTGAAGGCCAGCTTTGCCATTAAGCAAAAAAAAAGTCAAGGGGCCTGCAAGGGAAATTCAATTCCTAGGGATAAAATGGCAAGATGGGCGTCGCCACATCCCAAAGGAGGTGATAAACAAGATAACAGCCATGGCCCCACCAGCCTCTAAAAAGGAGACTCCATCTTTCCTGGGCGCTGTGGGGTTCTGGAGGATGCACATCCCGAATTACAGCCTGATTGTGAGCCCTCTCTACCACGTAACCCATAAAAAGAACGATTTTGAATGGGGCCCTGAGCAACAACAACCCTTTGAACAAATTACACGGGAGATTGCCCAAGCAGTAGCCCTCAGGCCAGTCCAGGAAGGGCAGGAGGTTAAGAACATGCCCTACACCGCAGCCGGGGAGAATGGCCCTACCGGGAGCCTCTAGCAGAGAGCACCTGGGGAAACCCGAAGCCAACCTCTAGGCTTTTGGAGCCGGGGATACAAAGGTTCTGAAGCTAATTATACACCAACAGAGAAGGAGATACTGGCAGCGTACGAAGGAGTTCGGGCTGCCTCAGAAGTGGTCGGCACTGAAACACAGCTCCTCCTGGCACCCCAACTGCCGGTGCTGGGGTGGATGTTCAAAGGAAAGGCCTCCTCCACGCATCATGCAACCGATGCCACGTGGAGTAAATGGGTTGTGTTGATAACACAACGGGCTCGAATAGGGAACCCCAGCTGCCCAGGGATATTAGAGGTGACCACGAACTGGCCAGAGAGCAAAGATTCCGAGATGTCACCAGAACAGGAGGTAACACGTGCTAAGGAGGCCCCACCGTATAACGAGCTGCCGGATGAGGAGAAGCGATATGCTCTGTTCACTGATGGGTCTTGTCGCATTGTGGGAAAACATCGACAGTGGAAGGCTGCTGTGCGGAGTCCCACACGACGGGTCACTGAAGCTGCTGAGGGACAGGGTGAATCCAGCCAGTTCGCAGAGGTGAAAGCCGTCCAGCTTGCTTTGGATATTGCTGGGCGGGAAAAGTGGCCGAGGCTCTACCTCTACACCGACTCGTGGGCAGTGGCGAATACCCTGTGGAAATGGCTGCAGCAATGGAAGCAGAACAACTGGCAACGTAAGGGTAAAACCGTCTGGGCTGCTGAAGTATGGCAGGACATTGCAGCCCGTGTGGAAAACCTTGTTGTGAAGGTGCGCCATGTGGATCTCCATGTACCCAAGAGTCAGGCTACTAATGAACAGCGACACAACTAGCAGGCAGACCAAGCTGCTAAGATTAGAGTGGCTCAGGTGGACTTGGACTGGCAGCGCAAAGGTGAACTGTTCATAGCCCGGTGGGCCCATGAGACCTCGGGCCACCAAGGTAGGGATGCAACATACAGGTGGGCTCGAGATCAAGGGGTGGACCTCACCATTGACACCATTGCAGAGATCATCCACAGACGTGAGACGTGTGCTGCAATCAAACATGCCAAGCGGGTGAGGCCCCATCGAAAAGGAGATTGATGGCTGAAATATAGATATGGAGAGGCCTGGCAGATTGACTACATCACACTGCCACAGACCCGCCACAGGAAGCGCCACGTGCTCATAATGGTGGAAGTAACCACTGGATGGCTGGAAACTTACCCAGCACCCCACGCCACAGCCCGGAACACCATCCTGGGCCTTGAGACCCAAGTCCTGTGGCGACACGGCACCCCAGAGAGAATTGAGTCAGACAACAGGACCCAATTCCGAAACAACCTCATGCCTGGGCAGAAGAACACGGCATCGAGTGGGTCTACCATATCCCCTACCATGCACCAGCCTCTGGGAAGATCGAGCGCTACAATGGACTGTTAAAAACCACATTGAAAGCACTGGGAGGTGGGACCTTCAAAGACTGGGACATGCATCTAGCAAAGGCCACCTGGCTAGTCAACACAAGAGTATGTGCTAGACGAGCTGGCCCAGCTCAGTCAAAACCTCCACGTGCTGTAGATGGGGATAAAGTCCCTGTGGTGCGCATGAGGAATATGTTGGGAAAAATGGTCTGGTTTAGTCCTGCGCCAGGCAAAGGTAAAGGCAAACCCATCCACGGGATTGCTTTTGCCCAAGGACCTGGTGATGCAGGACAATGGAGAGGTCCGATGTGTACCACAGGAGGACTTGATTCTGGGTGAGAACATGCCGTAAATTATGCTGTGCCTGTGTAAATTATTACTTTGTTATTGCTAACTGCTAAATGGCAGCTGGACATGACGCAGATGGTATAGAATAAAGGGGTGGATTATGTTCTGGTTTAGCTAGGATAGGGTGAAGTTTCCCCAGCAGAGAGAAAGGGGGAAGGGATCTCCAGCTGTGTTATTCATACCATGCTGACGTCAGGTCCAGGCATGGGAGCACAGGAACTTTTTCTTTTGTGGCTTTGGTAGCGGGGAGCACACGGCAGGCTTGTTCCATAATCATTTGCGGTATGTCTCTGTATATCTTTCGTCTTGCTTACTGTTATTGCTGTTTATTGTTGTCATCATTGCTACTGTTGTTGTTCAGATTGTTTATTACACTGTTGTATTAAATTTCTTCTTATTTTAACCCGGGGTTTGTGCCTCACTGCCAGCCCGACCGGCTGAGGGTGGGGGAGGGGCAACAGCAACGTGCTCTCCGGTCCCGGCAGGGCCTAAAACAGCATACTTGTAAATACTCTTCCCATATGTCTCAAAGAACAAGTTATTACTGTGATTTAATACCTGATATTATGTAAGTGTATCTTGCATTTGCAAGAGAAACAGGTGTTGTTTCACTGTTGTCTGAAACCTGTTGTACTCTCCGACCATAACATGAGATGCTGGTCTCAAAAACCACACACATAATACATTAGCAGTCTAATATTCCTGCCTCCCCTCCAGCTGGCTGGAAGTTGCTGTAATATTAGGAATTAGTACCTTGCAAAAAAAAATTGTCTCCTGCTTTCACAGGAGAAATTTATCTTATTAGATCAATTAAATTCTACCATCAGAGATATGAAAATGGTGAGAAAAAGAGGGGAAGAGGACAATAAAGACATGGCAGTAAACACAAGCAACTTTGTCACTGAGTTTTATTTATATGCCCCTTTCGACTTTCAGGAATGGCCAAATATTCCATGCTTCCTTGCTTTCATATGGAAAAATAATGACTATTTTATCTGCTTTCTCTTACACAAAAATAATTTTCAGGTTGAGCTGGTTGAAGTCAAAGGTTGACAGCAAATGTAGAAACTGTACTTGTGCAAACACAGAGCTTTTCATCTACATGAACATAAACAATTTATAAACGTACAGCTCACAATCCAAATGAGAATGAGGCAGATGGGAAACTTTCCAGAACTAAGGGTGAGCCAAATTCATCTGTAGAATACAGATTTTAAAAATACATCTGGCTTCTTCATTCTTCAGGAACTCACAGTTTTGATAAAATATAACCAGTAGACCTTCAGCAATAGTGGTTCATAACCAACAAAATGTCTTGTTTTCCTAAACCATTGGAAATACATTGAATTATTTTTTTTTAAAAAAAAAGCTTTTTCCTGGTTAATTTAAAAACCATGTTAAATTGTAGGTTAATTATACCTAGAGATATTGGCATAATTATATAGTCAAATAAAAACTGAGTTATAGTCTATGTGATCCCTGCATAACAGCCATTCTCTCTAACTTTTCTACTTCTACTGAATCAAATTCAAGATGGATTGACCAACACATCACTCAGTATTCTACATTTGAGTGTGTCATTTTTTGTAAACCTATTTTCAGAACTATACTTTCCTCTAATTTCTTTTCCTAACAGTTTCTGACACTGTATTAGATTTTTGGGGCATAACTGAGTCCTGACCTCATATTTTCAGAGAAGAATCTGCAATAATTCTGTTAATGGTGATTTAAACAATAGGATGTACATAACATTAGATGTTCATCACTTTCATAATTCGTTCTTTTTAGCTTGAATGTCATCTACACTTAGTGATTTCCTACCGATCACTGTATTGATTTTTTCTAAAATCTCTTATATGATCTTAATTTGATATTATTCTTGATATCCATTCCCCGTAAAGAATAGCTCTAGTGCAGCAGCATTTTAATTTATAGACATAATTTCCCCATCATTTAAAATAATTTTAAATTATTTTTAAACTAACTTTTTTTGCTTTTTAAAATGCAGCTCAAAATATGTCTTGATTTGACAAAATACTATTGTGGTTTTTAACCTGACAAAATTTAAGCTTTTTTAATTTATTTGTCATTTAGACAAATTTCCCCTTTTCTAAAGAAGCAAAATCTTTTTGCTTCTAATGGTTTCCTTTGTTCTGCTCTTAACCCCAGAAAATGCTTTTGTTCCTTGGAGAGTCTATTGATTATTTTTTCACCATGTCTATGAAGCAGAATTTTTAAACAGACTTTATGCTGCCTCTGAATGTTTTACCCTCTCTTTTTCCTCCTTAACTTGTTCACTTATATTTTTATGTAATTCATATAAACATTTTCCTGTAATTCTCCTTTTTCATGCTAAATTTGCTGCCTTGGGTTTATTTTCTTCTCCTTTTCTACACGGATGTTGAATTGCATGTATTATAACCGTGATTCCCCAACAGCCGAGTGAAGCAATTCTAGAAGCAGGTCCTGTGCACAACAACAAAGTAAATCAAGACTCGTGTCTCCTCTTGCTTGCTAACTGACCAGTTTTTCCAATAAGTAAACATTCAGGGGATCTAAAATGTAGAGTTTGCATCGTGCATTTTTGTTACACAGTCAGCATAGAAATAATCAAAGTCTCCTGGTACAATTAATTTTCTGCTTTAACCACCCTTTAAATCTCCCTTAGCATGTCATGGTTACTGTCAGCCTAATACAGCCTAATACTATATCTTATTGCTTTGGTATGGCATTTCAACCCACTGAGATTGTGTTAAATTTTGAAGAAGTTATCTTGCTTATTTTTCACTTTCTAGATGACATAATTACTCTAGATGCTCCAAATACTTTATTGGAATATGTTATAATCTTGTTTGTGGGCTCCATAAATACATACATCAGTCTGGCCAAATAAATACAATACTAGCTTCTGCAGCAGAAATGTTTTACCCTCTCATTGTTTCAAAGCCTTTTGTAAACAATTTCCGCCCCTCTTCCCAACTACTCTGTAAATGTGTCTCATCTTCTCACATGTATGTCTCATCAGGAAAATATTACTAACCTTGAGTACTTCTTTTCTGTAGTCCTCGTTAAAACAATTGCTGCAAACCATTAAGAGAAAAATAAAACTGGATATACAGAGCATCAGCAGGCTAGATAAAATAATATGCCCAGATTTAAAGTAATTAGAAAGTAAAGAAAAAAAATTAGAAAGTAATTAGAAAAATTTTGCTTGGTCATACTCAAACTGAAGAGAATTGAATAGTTGTCTCCTGGTTCCCCTATAGAGTCTTTACCACTGTTTAAGATTAAAAAAAAAAAAAAAAAAAACAACAAACAAACACAACAAAAACACAACCATTTTGTGTGACTGTGTGACAAGATGATCTTATTAACACCATCGATAATCAGAGATACCTCTGAGGCAGGATTTCTGTGGAGGTAGTTACTGCTTTGTTGATTATCGTGGTACAACCAGGCGTTAGCTATTGGCTGGACATTTAGTTACCTAAGCCGTTCTGTGTTCTAGAAGTGTAAGAAGCTACTAAATCAGGATTTTCTTATCACAGTTTTGGACTGTGCTGCTTAAGGTCCCCTAAATCTTTGATCCATTTTTTCCCCACTTAGTCCTACAACTCTGCTCGAGTAATTTTCTATCTTTACCTAAAATGTTGACACAAATCTCTTAATGCCTGTAGCTAAGATATTTAAGAAATATTTAGACTAAACTTTTCAGTCTGTATAAAGGAAAATATTTATATTAAGGGTTGATTCAAAATGGGATGAATGACCTAGTAAGGCCTGCTACACAGATTTTTTTCTCTTCTATCCCCTAGCAGCCGTGCATTACAGAACCTGATATCTGGTCTTCTTTTGAATAGTAGTTTCTTCCTTATGTTATTTCAAAGCTAAAGACCAATTAAAAGATATCAATTTCCCATGCTCCACAGCAGCTCCTACACTTCAGAGAAAAGACACCAGACGCTGCAATTCCAAACAGAAGAGATATTTCAGTAGTTACAATTTAATGATGTACCTCAATCCTGAGACAAATTATTAATTCCCAGTATAAATAATAATCTTATTGGTTTTTACTATTAACAGACAATACAGTATGCTTTAAAGGCATAATATAAATCAAGTTCTACAGAAAAGGTCATGTTGCAGCAGATGTCTTCCACATATATGTAATATTCAAAATAACATACAAACAACATTATTTCTCTAAGTAAGCGTTTCAACTTCTGCTTTCATATTATGTAAATTTTTGCTCAGTCCTCAAGAATTTATGACTGTTTATTAAAAGGAAGAACAAAATAGATACACCATAGGAGTCCAGACAAAAAAAAAAAAAAAAAAAAAAAAAGCTTTGTGCAGCTCTTCTTTCTATTGCAGTTTCTGGCTGAATTTTGAAATGTTACCAAAGAAAATGTATTCCAAGTTTCATCTTTATGACATTAAAAAAGATTATTACCTTTTCAAATTGATTTTCTTTTAATCAGAAAAAGACCTTTCCACACAAAGGTTACAATAAGATTCATATTAGTCAAGCATGCACACATTTCATGCCCATTTCTTATTCTGCCAAGGTCATAAAAAGTGAAAAAAAGGCCATTGTGAGCAACATTTGACATCATTCCTTTCATGTTTTTTTTCCAAACAACAAAAAATAAATAATAAAAGAGAAAATAAAGATTTGCCAATATGAACTTGTTATTGAAATGATGACAAGTAAATATAAATAGCAGTCTTTAATAAAGATAGGGGAAAAAAATAAACCAAGTTCTCTGCAAAATATTGAATGGATTGTTAAGAAACTTCCTACAAATTATGGCTGCATCTGCTGTCTGCTTTACTGTGATGTGCCTGTAAATCTAAGCAGGTGCATCATAAGTCCTTCTTCAATAAGGAATGTAGACTAGCAGTAGCCAGCAATATGTAAGTGGTATAGGTTTTTCTTTTTCAAGATTCCTAATTTGGAATGAGAATTTGAAATGTTTTTGCTTGCCAAGACTTTTGAGCACCCAAGACTGAATTACTAGCAGCTCTCAGAGCAGAATTCACGTTTAGGGTTACCTGCATTCATTCACAAGACTTTTGAATGTCATAATGAACCAATCACATTTTCTGTTTCATGCCTGTACTATCGTCAATAGAATTACTCCAGATTTGAAAAGACTACACTATATCCTAATGCGACCAGCCAGAAATTCACACAGCACTTTTCATGAGCTCCAATAAAATGCATGTATGTTACATTAAATAAGGAAATTTCTTCATTTCTGCAACATGGTTTAACTGGATATAATATTTTCTGTCTAAAAACTTTGAATATATTTTATATTAAACTATGCCTAATATCACAATTTCTTTTACTTCATATTCATTTCTGTTCCTACTAAATAAATTTCTCTATTGGATAGATTATTCTGTGTAATCTGTAAACCTAGAACTAATTTTATATTTATTTGTTAACAGCATAAAAATGTTCATGAGTCCATGAAAGATGTATATCCATGTAATGGTATGATCTGGACAGTATTTTATAAAGTGTTTGAGGATCTGTCAGGATGAAATTAAGTACATAAGATTTATTTGTTTAGATGCTTAAGCATTTGAAGTGGTTTAACCTTTCTATCAGCTTCACAGTTTAAAGAGGTATTATCCCGCTTCATGAGCTCAGTTGATTGAATACTGAAAAGTTAAATATCCTGAATAATGACAACAGTCTGGCTAATTAGTAGATGTTCCTTATTGGGATGGGAGATGACTGCTGTGCTCTAAGTATTACTATTAATTATAATGTTAGTTGAATATTTGTAATCACTTCAAAATTAACCTTTGTATCCTCAGGAGATTTTTCTTTATAAGAGTCACTCAGAACCTGAGAGAGAAACTAATTAGTCAATGAATGATAAGCGCAGAAGGAACACAAATTAGTTCTTTGTTTACTGCTTTATGGCTGTACCATACAATTTGTACTGTAATTAAAATTTGGTTTATATTGTAAAAAGAAAAGTGTATAATTCATGGATAATAATAGTATTTTAGAGTGATGCTGACATTTCATTAGTGCTGTCTATTCCTTGGCCATACAAGGTGAGAGAGGGCCTTCAGGTAGGTTTTTGACAAGAACTTTTTTGCATCTGACAGAGTCTAGATTTTAAACCCACACATCATGAAGCATGGAGAGAAACATTTAAGATGCAATAGCTGAGATCCAGCATGACTACCTTCACACAACTCCATTTGCCAAAAGTTCATGCACTTGACATTCACTTGCTGCATCTTGGAGAACAAGGCATTGATTAATGATGTCATCCTCTCAAACAGATACCCAGGCCCACCCCATTAATCTAATGATATTGTTATGTAATAAATGCAATTAAAATCTATGAAATTGTTACCACATGCTATACAATAAACATATATTTATTATCTGTTACACTATAGACACATTCTATTTAAATATTAATTTCATGTAAGTGTTGATGAAATTCTGAATATATAAAAAATAAAATTAGACATACTATTTGCATTTAAAGCTCTAGGAAAAAAAAAAAAAATCACAAGTTTCTGCTTGCCGATATGACTGACAGTCCAGTGCAACACAAATTAAGCCTGCAGTGAAGGTGGTTACATGAGTCCAAATCTAAATGCAGGACTATCATTTCAGATTTAAAAGATCTCAGCTGAAAGATTGTTTCACACTTTGAGTCTCTTACTATGCATCCTATCATTTTCATGTAATGCATTTGTATCTTAACTATTTCAAAATATCTTAATATATGATAATTTATTTCAAAAACTAATGCCTTTCTGGTTCTGTTAGATCAGCTTACAAAAAGATCTGAGTATCTGAGTGACTATCCAAAATAATTTTTTATACTGCCCTTATTCTTCCTTTCTACACTAGACAAAACATACTTATAATTTCATCCTAGTTTTTTAATAGATAAACTGGATAAACAGTTAAAAGGTAGGAGGTGTAAGATTGTACATCTGCTGCCTGGACAAATAATATCATCACTGTGTCTTTTCCAGACAGGTACTAACATATTGAGAAGTCTTTACTGCAGTCAAGTTGGTGGCATGGATTTTGCTAACTGTTCATGGGAAACTCTGGCATTTTTTGCCAGGTGGTCTCTGGTAGAGTTATACTGCCTTCTGCTCGCCAGTCAGAACCTTCCAACCCTATAACTGTGCTCAAAAGAATACATGCACACCCTGTAGTGGCTGACTTGGGACCAGCAGCTGTTAGTCTGTCACGAGCCACACAATGCTCATAGCTGCTAACTTTTAAAAGCTAACTTTCACACGCTCTTCTGTAAAGGATTTGCTGCAACTCTAAAAGAGTTAATAAACAGTTAATGAGCATACTGCTGATCTTTTTGCCAAGTGCTGAGCCTGCTCTGCTACTTTCAGCTTGACCCTTGGCCACTGCACAGGCTTTCAAATTTCATGATCCAACTTTCAATAACATTTCTGGTTTGCTTTTGCATGTCTACTTTCATGTCTTCTTTTTTCAGTTCCTGACTGTCCTGGATTCCAGCATTTATCCACAGGCCAGTTTCAAACTGCAGCAAAACAGGGATGGGGCAGATCTGGGGGCTAGGCCTGAGCCGAGAGCCCCAAAGTCACGGGCACTGGGAGGGGTGGTGGTCCTCAGGGTCTGGTCAGGGCCAGCCTGGCCTGTGGGTGCCCCCAGGGACCAACACCTTTTACTTTCCACATCAGTAACAAACAAAGCTCTTACTTCCTCATGTCTTATTTGCCTGATTATATTTCCTTAAAACTAATACCACTATGAAGTTTCGGTGTGTGGGGATCATTTTTCTTAAAAGAAACACCAAATTTTTTACCATTGGCCAGGACTGAGTTTATCAGAACTAAACCCAGAAATTTTTATATTTCTACTGAAAGAAAAATGACAAAAATAATCAGACCCAGTTACATAGGCTCCCTTTACATGAATTGAAAAGCGATCAAGTTTTGTAGGGAAACATTTATGTCGCTCAGAGAAGTGAGATCATTCATGTTTTATGTCTGTATCTTCACTGTCTATTAAGGGATCTTAGGGAACTAGTAAGATAGATAAATGAATATTAGGTAGCTAAATTTACACGTGATCAATCCCATGCAAATTATTTAAAAGTTATCAAACATCCTGATATTTTCTGGAGGAGAAAGCAGAAAATAGTTTCATTTTGTTACAAATGTTTTAAAAAACTTCCTGACCTCATCAGATATTTAATTTCAAATGAAATTGCACTTCTCAGTCCATGTGAGACAGAATTAATCAGATTTAACATTAACAAAACTTCCAGAACTTGAAAATACAGTGTAAAATTAGTAAACTCAGAATAGAACCTCTTCCTACTTCTGTCTACATCCCTGCTTTCTTTAACCTGTAGTTCCTGAAAATTTACTATTTATTACCCCTTTACTAGCCTGAAGAAATCCAGTCTACAAATGTTATAAAACTTACAACTTTCATTCAATCTTCTAGATCCAAATAAGGCGCATAATAGCAATACGATTTTCAATAGTTTTGAGTACCCAGAAGACTTGCGAACATTTTGCATCCAGTCCCAAACCATTTTTTTTCTTTTACCTTAGTTTAGCTCTTTCACTGTAAGCATGCTAGCCTGGCTGTATTATTTATGCAGTAGATTTTGCATAGGAACTGCATAGGCTGTAGGGACCATAGGTCCAGTTCCCCATAGCTGAAGCCCATATTGAAATAAACATTTAATGCAGAAGGTTTCGCTGAACCTCTAGTCTCTGAGCTTCAACAGGCTGCATACCAAAGGACATTTTCCCAACCTTGCACAATAAATTCACAACAAATTTAATGAACAAAGCCTACAGCCATAACATCCAACAGGAAATAACTAGGAAAGATCTAAGACTTTTAAGAAGCAGTCATATCAGGCTACATGACACATGGGGTTAGAAACATTCACCTTCCCAAGAGAACATCCAAACTAAACCCACTGGAGTTATTTCAGTTTGCAGCAGCAAACTAAAGAGAGTTTTGTCACAAGGCCAGAGTTCAGAAACATTGTAATAACAGAGTCTCATTGTCTGAGAAATCTAAGTTTTAAAATGTCTGGTAGCTACCAACTTCTACTCAGTATGGGAATAGGTATCATGCTGATTCAATTCCAGATTTAGTGGACTTTACTATTATTCTCTTTTAAGTACCTTCCTAAAATACTCTTCTCTTTCTAATAGTTTTCAATGTGCCTCGATCCATCTGGAGCAACTTATGCATGTTTACTTCTAGTCAAATCTGCTTTCACAATATTTTGATTATTCTTTCTTCCCCCATATATTTGATGTTTCTAATTTAGCTTGTTAAACCAGGAATGAAACTAATTAGTTGGTGGAATCAACTGATGTGCAATTTAAAGTAATTTGTGGCTTTATTTTAAGGATATCTTCTGATATATCTCCTGAACCTTAATTGGGCCACTAGAGAAATTAATTAAAACTTTGTAGATTAATTAAGCAAATTCCATCCACTTTTCTCTAATTTAGTAATTCTCAGTTAGCTCCATTTTATCAGTTACACTAATGTGTCTATAATGTTTCTTTTTTTAAAAAGTATTCAAAAACTGAAATTCATATTAGAAAAATTATCTTTGACTCTGAAGACTGAAGACTAAAAAGATAAAAGGCTTATTTTAGTTTAAAGGTCCTCATAGTAAGTGCTGTTGAACTTTATCTTTCTTCTCTTTCTTCTTTTTTTTTTTTTAATGTTAAATACATACATAATGGAGATACATACATAATCTGGATAATTTTCAATCTTATGATGGACATTGAAACTACTTTAATAAGAATAAGCGCACTGCTGGACTGCCCAAGTGAGAGACAGATAAATACTTCTGACCATTGATTCAAAACATACTTTGGGGAGTTGTAGAAAATAGCTCCTCTGTCCTGTCCCTGGGATGAGAGACAAGCATGCACAGAGATTTTCACTTAATAACAAAGCTCCAACTTTTTGAAACATAAAAACTGTAGTCAGCATTGAATTCAATATTATCAGTGCAATGTATAAATGCCTTAATGTTCCTTTACTACTCTCCTACTGGAAATACCATGCAATATATCATACTTAGCATTGCATTTATATATTTATATTTAGTGGCTCAATAACATATTTACCAATCAATAATAAACAGATCTTCTTCCTTGCCATTTTCTACTCTTGTTCATATTACAGTTAATCCTCTATGAGGACTAGATTCAACAAAAGCCTGAAGCATCTGAAAACACCCTGCAATGAGCTAAAACTCCTAGTTAGAAGGTTAGACTCCTTGGTTAACACAAGGAAGTGATAAAAAGATCAAAATGATATCCTAAGTGAGATCCAAAGACCAAGACATGAGTAAGAACTGCTAAGAACAGGGATTTTTTTTAAAATCTGTCAGCTGTCACACAGGGTTTCCGGGAGGTGTTGGTATCCAGCTGCAAACCACTGACTTGGAACCTCTTCTTAGCAGTGGTGTTTATGCTTTTCTAAAGAGCTAAGTAGCATTCAGTCTTCTTTTTCAGAAGCACAGCTTTGTGAGAAGGCTATTTATGATAGTGCTCACCATTCCCAGAGCAACAGCCAGGAAAGTAGGGGCTCAGGCACACTGTCCTGCTTCTGCTGAGAAAACTCTGATGCCCATTGCTCCTCTCCCAGGAGAATGCCACTGCCACCAAGGCCATAACAGGACTTAACTCAGTCTCCAACAGTTCTGCAGAGCTGTGCAGCAGTTTTGAGTTCTCTGAGTTCTTCAAGTTCTCTGTGTCAGAGAGGAAAAATAGGTGCATAAGAAAAAGTAAGAATGTGACACTATACAATATGTTTTTCCCCCAGGCCCTGCTCCCTGTATGGCTTCTATACTTTATAATTAAATAAATAAATTAACCATTTTACTCTTTATGTAAATTAGATCTCTTGGTGAACATTAGCATGCATGAGGTGAAAGGATTTCAGTAAAGGAACTACTGCATATATACTTAATGGTACTTCTTTCATAAAGTGGGCACAAAGCTGCTCAGCACAATCAAAATTAAGGCACTTTAGGAAGTGCTAAGATCCCAAAGCAAGATAATGAGGTAGTTATAGCACTTCTGGTGTTAGGTACCAAGATTACACCCATTTGCAAAGTTAGAGTTTTCTGTTTAGACATTACCTTTCACTGACTCCTACACTGCATACTTAAAATCCTATGTAAGCATGAGGTCCTTGGTAGTATTTTTTTTATCTTTTGTTAGTATTATTCTTTTATTTCTATTTAGAATTTCATTTCTATCAATGAGCTAAATGTTTTTAAATCAGGCAATTTCATAACACTTTTAATTTTAGTACTATTGTGAAAATATTGATCAAGATTGATACCAAGACCAATGTTTAAAGTAGTCCACTGGTAACTTCTCTCCAGCCTGAGATTTTACCTTTCATCACAGCATGTGCCGCATTTTCTTCTCCACCACATAATATTATGCTGAGTTCCTATTCTAATTTGACTAATATTTTCCAATGAAGACACAGATCAAACATTTTAGTGACAAGCAGATAAATTAAGACTACTACCTCCTTTTAACCAGTAAACTATTTTTTTAATCAAACAAGGATATGCTATTATTCAGATATGAGCTGTCTTTGATGAACTATGCTCAGTTTTACTATACTTTCTTTTCACTTCCATGTCTTCAATTTACTTTCCTCAAAAAGTTTTCTTTAAAAATGCGTACTGTCTTCTGAAACTATTGAGTCTCCAGCTGGCTGTCACTGCTTCCTTCTCCAGCAGATGCAGTCTTATTAGAGATTCTTCTTGAACAAAAGCTGTTCTCAAGTTCACAGATTTGTTAAAAATTCTGACTGACCTACAATTTGATTCACTCTGTGAGCTAGATCCTCAGTTCTTCTTGTGTCAAATTCTCAGAGCTTTGCTTTTCAGACGCGGTGCTTGCTTTTTTCTGTTTTCCATTCTAATTATCTCTGCTTTCACTCCCATGCTCAAAGTCAGCAACTGAAACTGTACTGAAAACAGAAGAAAAGTAGTCATTTTATCATGTGGCTTTACCTTCCCTCCATCTTTAACCTCTGGTCTGTCTTCTGTATATTTTTCTCCACCCTCATGCTTTACATGTTCTATATTATTATTAGTTTGGATAAGAAAACTTTACTTATTACTTTCCTTTCTTTTAGGAAATAGAAAGTGAACCTTTGCTGATTTTTTTAAAATTCTCATTTTACCTCCAAACTCCTAAAAAAGAAAAGGGAAAAATGAATTGTCACTCAGTTTCATTTCTCATCCACATAGATTTCTTTCTCAATTTTTTCCAAGATAATGTTTTCAGTAGGAAAACTGGAACCTTTATGCTAGACAATTTTCAAATATTATTGTGCTCTTGTATACAGAAGAATGGAATTTCTTCATGTGTCTGAAATCTGTAGGTAGTGAGTATCTCTCGTAATTTGACAGAGTTTAAATTTAAAGGAGTTATTTTACTTTTAGAGATATTTCTTGAACATCAAAACGTTGAGGTTTTTCAAGAAGCCTTGACATGTCAAAAGTCTATATCAGAACTGGTTTTTCATTCCCTGAATAGAATTAGAAGTCAAAAATAATATTTTTCCATTATGTCTAAACCTGTAGATTTCAGTATTTGTTGAAATAAACCTTCCAGTAATGCCAACAATTTTTTTACTTAAGTGTCCGGGATTAGGCTGGTATGATTACCTGTCCTCTTAAGGAGAGCTATCATTTTGGTACTAGATCAGTAGCTAAAACATTACAAATTCAGTCTTTCCTAGCTTAAGCCACCAGCCGTCTATAGTTGTGTAACAGTGTCTCGCTGTACATAACATCAGTCAAGGGGAGCCTGCTAGTAGCAATGTGTTTTTGTTTTCCATTTCTCAGCTGTAGCATGATGTCATTCTAGCCCTGCATTGAGCCAAACATCTACAAGCTAAAGGCTGCTCTGGACCCACCATACCAATGCCCCAGATCCATCTATACTGGAACTAAGAGAAAGTTTCATTAAGTACAAATTGTAAGGTCAAGGTTGTTATTTCGCATTTCACATTGCAGTGCAGCCTTTAAGAAATTATTTTATTTAATTTCTGGATTCATAAGTACTACTACTTCAAACAGACAATAACCATGTACCAGCAAAAATGGAAATCTAATTTTTAGACTTAAGTTTTTGTTTAATCATCATATTTTCATATTTATTTTTGAACTTTAATTTAATCTCTATTAGTATTCTCCATAAGGAAATTACACAAATCCGTTGCAACTTCGAGGATATAAAGGAAGAGCTGAGGTGGTAACTGTTCTCCAAAGCAGGATTTTGAAGCCACCATAAAAAGTGAAGATATATAAGAAGTGGCATGTATACAAATGGGCTTTTAGAAGATGTTCTTCATGGCAGCATGATCTTATTTTGGTTGATTTTTTAGTATTCATTACTTGAAAGATGTTTTCAGTTCTTTCAAGAAATACACTGGCAGAACTATATGAAATCTCAGTGATATTAAAAATCAATATAAAAGAGATTAAGTGGTAAATTCTCATTTATAAACTATACACTTGTTCCATGGAGAAACTCAAAACAGCCTCTCAGCACACGGAGGTGTCTTCAACATGCATGATTCTGAACAGGACTTTTTCTGGTTTTAAAATGTTTCAGTACTTTATTTGACTTTTGGTATTTGGTATAAATCTGCCACCTTGGGAATACAGATTTTGCTGAAATAATTAGACAATGTTGCAAAGACCAAATTTACACAGGATAGTAATTTATTTATAGTCTTCTAAATCAGAGTATGAATGAAGAAGATGTTTCTTGGGCTTACCTTTGACCAGTAGTCTTTAATCATGCAAAAATCCCATGACTATAACACAGATTTTGCCTGAGAAATTGCCTCTTCATAAATAGGTCAGTTTATGGAATCGCTCGTTTATTTTCTTCAACAAATCAGACAGTGCCTTATATTTCAATTCCTGAAATTTTCCTTGTGTTCAGGTGTGTGAGCTTTGCTCACTTTTTATATTTTTTAAGTAAACAGGTGATTTACCCTCAACACATATTCCTCTATATGATTCATTTATCTCTGCATGCAGTCCTACTCACACAAATGTTTCAGTTATCATAGCATCAGCTAGAGTAAAAAGCAAGAACTATCATTTCTGCATGGAGAGTTTGAACATACAAAACCAACACATAGTTTTTCTTTATTTTCAATCAGTCTGGGGCCATTTAATTTTTTATTTTTTTAAAATGAAAGTATTGTCAATATCAGTGTACATAATAGGCATACAGACACAAAGATTTTGAAATGCTGATAAGAAGTTGAACTTTTTAATAATACTCTGTGAGAGTATTTTCTATAAATGTCAAGATTCTGAGTTGCATCCCGTGCTTGGGATATGTATTCCAGCATACTCAGCCCCTTACAAAATTCATTATAATGAAATGAGAAAAGTTCTGAATCTCCAGTACCTTTCATTCATGCAGTTACTTGGGTTAGCAGCTTTTTTCATTCACTCGAATTAGGTGACATATTCAAAAAGAAAGAGAGCCCAACAGGTAGCACTAACAGGAAAATCAGATACAGTTACGTAAATTTATCCCTTTTTACAGAATCACAGGATGGCTGAGGTTGGAAAGGACCTCTGCAGGTCATCTTGATGAACACCCCTGCTCAAGCAGGGTCACCAGGAGCAGGTTGACCAAGAGCAGGTTGACCAGGACCACATCCAGACAGTTTTTTATTATCTCCAAGAATGGAGATTCCACACAATCTCTCTGCAATCTGTATCAGTGCTCAGTCACCCTCGCAGTGAAAATTTTTTCTTTATATTTAGACAGAACCTGTGTTTCCTTTTGTGCCTATTGCCTCTGGCCCTGTCACTGGGGACCACTTAAAAGAGCCTAGCTTTGCACCATCTTTTCAGATATTTGTACACATTGAAGACATCTCCCTGAGCCTCTTCTTCTCTGGACTGAACAGTTCCAGCTCTCAGCCTTTCCTTATAGCAGAGATGCTCCAGTATCTAGTATTTCTAGGACTAATGCTCAGAAAGGCAAAGAGTTCTTTACAGGAATAGGTAGTTACGTGAAAACAGTACAGACACAATTAGGGAGGGGAAAGAAGAAAAATATTGGTTTGATAAAAAATATATTTTCAGGAAAATCAAAGCTATTTAATTATTTGGATTATTTATTTCTAATGATTTTGATTGTAATGAAGTGACAGGATAAGAGGAATGGAAAAGTTTAAAAGATTATTTCTGTTGACATTTCTTAAGCAAAATAACAGTTCTAGAGATCTCTGAATCTTCTTTGCCTGTCCATTTTCAACATGTAAGTTTTAAATAAAAAATACTACTTCCTAATGACAAGCTACAAATTGCCTAAGGTGAAAGAAAGGGGGTTATATTTTTAAAAAATAGGACAAACAAAAATGGTTAAATGAAACATTCAGATGAAAAGCAAGGGGGGGGGGGGGGAAAGAAGAACAGTAGTTAATATACAAACAACTTTTTTAGATATTAGGGTTTAGTGTTTCTTTTGGTTGAGTCTAAACTGATTTCTCCCATCATATATTCTTATTTTCTGCCTTAAAAAGTTCATAAAAATATGTTTCCTTGTCTGTACCTAAAGATGTCCACTGCTTAGCCATAATAAATTAAACTGAGCCCTCAGTACTGTATATAATTGTGTTTATGCCTAACTATACTAACATGAGGTATCCCATTATACAAACTAACAAAACAGTTGCATAGAGCATCCCCCACCCTATGGTAATATTAGAGACTCTGAGGGATAGTAAGGATCTCCTCTCCTTTGCAGGACTTAGTTACAAACTCAGGATTATGTTCCCTTGTTTACAAGTAAATGAGTTAAATCTGTATATGCTATTAGAATTTAAGAATTTCTTTACTAAACTACATATATAATTTGAGAACTGTCAGATAAAAATACCTCACCTTGAATTATAGAACTACAAAAGTATACCTCTGTGATTTCACAGAGTTTCCATTATGTCTGTTTTGATATCTCCATATATATTTAATTTAATCATTATTTCTGAAGAAAAATGAGAAATTCCATTAGTGACTTATTGACCAAAATTGAAATTTTATGTGTGACTAAATGGTCAAACCTTCTTTTCAAAACCTTATAATTCAAAATTTTGTCACAGAAAAATCCAGTTTCTTTCAATAATTTTAAAAAATAGAATGCCAAGTGTAATAGCCTGGTTTACCTATCATTCTCCAACAAGGACAATAATGTACCACACTTTTGCCAAAGCTGGATTTATTGAAGATGAACATTACTGACATTTGTGAGCTCTATGAAAGTCTGTGAACATTATCCTACATATTCCATGAGTGCTCTTGTAAAGACTGTAGGGTACATGACTGTGTCTCTAGCACCTATCAATATCCTAAGACAAACAGCTACAGAAAGAAAATTAAATATGTCCACTGTTCATGTCTTTTTCTAAAGTAAACAATCTTTCTAAATTAAATATGCTTAATACTGTCCCTAGATGAAATAACAGAATTAGAAAGTTGGACCTGAATGAAACAACATGTCTCAAGAATAGTGTTTTGTCCTGGTTTGAGTGAGTGACAGGGGTTTTTGGTAGCAGGGGAGGGGGCTACAGAAGCGACCCCTATATGAAGCTTCTTGAAGATCTCCCAGCTCCAAGTCGGACCCACCTTTGCACCAAGGTTGAGTCAATTAGTGATGGTGGCTGCGATAAATATTTAAGAAGGGGAACCTGGGAGTAGGAGTTGGAGTTGTGAGAAGAACATCTGTGTGAACACTGAGGCCAGTGGAAGAAAGGAGGAGAAGGGGGAGAGGTGCCTCAGAGCAGAGGCTCCCCTGTACCCGGAGTGAGACGGCAGCGCCCCCCCTGCTGCCACCCGTGGAGGTCACCGGTGGAGCCGATACCGATTTGCAGCCTGTGGGGGGCCCCACGCTGACCCAGGTGACTGCACCCGGAGGAGGCCGGGACCCTGTGGGCAGAAGGCCCCGCTGTTGTAGTTCGGTGCCGGGAGGACTGCGACATGCGGAGATGACCCACACACCCATGGGAGGGACTCATGTCAGAGCTGGCTTGTGGAGGGCTGTCTCCGGTGAGAGGGGGACCTCGCTGGAACAGGGGAGGAATGTCAGAAGTTCCCAGCCTCCCTGGGGAGAAAGAAGTGGCAGGACTGGCTGCACTCCCCATACCCTGCCCACTGCGATGCTAGGGGACAGGAGTTAGAGATATCAGGAGCAGAGCTGAGTCAGGAAGAAGAGAGGGATGGGGGAAGGTGTTTTCAAGATGTGGTAATGATTCTCACGGTCCCACTCTGTCTGTTAATTGGTGGTGTTGTTAGTGTCTGTATTAAATTTATGTTCTTTTTTTTCTTCCCCTAATGAGTCTGTTTTTTGCCTGTGCCTTAAAGGATGAGATCATCTCTCCTTATCCTTATCTCAAATTCTTGGGCCTTTTTCTTCCCTCCTTCCCAGCGCTGGGGGGAAGGGGGAAGTGAGTGACTGCATGGTGCTCAATTGCACTCTGAGCTCAAACTACAACATGTTTAAAAAGGAGTTTTCTTTAATAATTTGTAGAGTTTATAAGAACCTAATCAAACAAGAATGTTTGGTCAAGCAAAAAAAAAAAGTTCTGTGGGTGTACAAAAGCCAAGATTTTAAGATATGCAACTTTAATTACATGGTTCAAAGTATGGAAAACTTGAAAAACTGCAACAGAATTATGTCTTAGGGTAAAGATGATTATAAATTCCACAATGTAGTTCACAAATGTATTGCAAATTCTATAGATTCTATAAATCAGTTCATGGATTTTAGGAGTCCTATCCCTGAACCTGGTATAGATATTAAGATCTAACATCTATAAACTAAATATTTAGGTCAGGGGTGACCTTGCAGAATAACTATATAATCTATAACAAAACAGGAATGTTTGTAGCTCAATAAATTAACCTACTAAATCAGTTACAGAAGGGACAAGACAGTTTATCTTTAAAAACTTCTATCTTTTTTAGTAAAATAAGAGAATCACAGAATCATCTAGGTTGAAAAGGACCTTGAAGATCATTCAGTCCAACCATTAACCTAACATTGACAGTTCCCAACTACACCACATCACTAAGTGCTATGTCGACCCGACTCTTAAACACCTCCAGGGATGGGGACTCCACCACCTCCCTGGGCAGCCCATTCCAACACCTAAACAACCCCTTCTGGAAAGAAATGCTTCATAATATCTAGTCTAAACCTTCCTTGGTGCAATTTGAGGCCATTCCCTCTTGTCCTATTGCTTCTTACTTGGTTAAAGAGACTCATCCCCAGCTCTCTGCAGCCTCCTTTCAGGGAGCTGTAGAGGGCGATGAGGTCTCCCCTCAGCCTCCTCTTCTCCAGACTAAACACCCCCAGTTCCCTCAGCCGCTCCCCGTACGACCTGTGCTCCAGACCCTGCACCAGCTTCGTTGCCCTTCTCTGGACACACTCGAGTCATTCAATGTCCTTTTTGTAGTGAGGGGCCCAAAACTGAACACAGGAATCAAGGTGCGGCCTCACCAGTGCCGAGTACAGGGGTAAGATCCCTTCCCTGTCCCTGCTGGCCACGCTATTGCTGACACAAGCCAGGGTGCCATTAGCCTTCTTGGCCACCTGGGCACACTGCTGGCTCCTGTTCAGCCGGCTGTCAATCAACACCCCCAGGTCCCTCTCTGACTGGCAGCTCTCCAGCCACTCCTCCCCAAGCCTGTAGCGCTGCTGGGGGTTGTTGTGGCCCAAGGGCAGCCCCCGGCATTTGGCCTTATGGAAACTCACACAGTTGGCCTCAGCCCATGGCTCCAGCCTGTCCAGGTCTCTCTGCAGAGCCTCCCTACCCTCGAGCAGATCAACACTCCCACCCAGCTGGGTGTCCTCTGCAAACTGACTGAGGGTGCACTCGATCCCCTCGTCTAGATCATCAATAAAGATGTTAAACAGGAGTGGCCCCAAAAGCGAGCCCTGGGGGACACCACTCGTGACCGGCCACCAACTGGATTTAACTCCGTTCACCACAACTCTCTGGGCCCGGCCATCCAGACAGTTTTTTACCCAGCAAAGCGTGTGCCCATCCAAGCTGCAAGCAGCCAGTTTCACCAGGAGAATGCTGTGGGAAACAGTGTCAAAGGCCTTACTGAAGTCAAAGTAGACAACATCCACAGCCTTTCCCTCATCCAATAAGCAGGTCGTCCTGTCGTAGAAGGAGATCAGGTTTGTCAGGCAGGACCTGCCTTTCATAAACCCATGCTGACTGGGCCTGAGCATCTGTCTGTCCCACATGTGTTGTGTGATGGCACTCAGGATGAGCTGCTCCATCAGCTTCCTGAGCAACGAAGTCAAGCTGACAGGCCTGTAATTTCCTGGATGATCCTTCTGACCCTTCTTACAGTTAGGAGTCACACTGGCCGATTTCCAGTCTGTCGGGACCTCCCCAGTCAGCCAGGACTGCTGGTAAATGATGGAAAGCGGCTTGGCGAGCACCCCAGCCAGCTCCTTCAGCACCCTCGGGTGTATCCCATCTGGTCCCATGGACTTGTGTGTGTCTGTGTGATGCAGTAGGTCACTGACTGTGTCCTCCTGGATTGAAGGGGGGTCATTCTTCCAGTCTCTCTCTTCTGGCTGCTGAGGCTGGATTCCCTCAGTACAACTAGCCTTGTTATTAAAGACTGAGGCAAAGAAGGCATTAAGGACCTCAGCCTTCTCCTCATCACTTGTTACCATGTTTCCTCCTGCATCTAGCAGGGGATGGAGGCTCTCCCTGGACTTTCTTCTGCTACTGACATACTTATAGAAACATTTCTTGTTGTCCTTGATTGCTGCAGCCACATTAATTCCGGTTTAGGTCTGTAAAATAGGATAAAATAACTACAGATGCAACTTAAATTAGTACTAGCAGTTTCTATCCATAAAATACCCATTGGTTTAATTTCATGAACTGATTGAGCATCTCTTCAGCTCTAATACAGTAAGATAAGAGAAAATGCATTCATCCTATTTTTGGATCGTTCTTCTTTTGATTTTTCTCAGCTTTTACAAGGAGGGGAGATTAGATATTACCTTTCCTCCCACTCCAAATGTCTATTTCTATTAAATGTCATACACTTCATGTGTATTGGTCAGCTTACTCTTCAGCAAAGTCAGTGAAGGATCTTTTTATAACACTCAGTTCAGTAGTTGCATAAATCATTATGAAAACAGCACTGGTTTTTTTCAAGGATTGGGGTAGTTCTTACTCAAAGCACACATATTTTTCTATGGTAATAAATCAAAATCAGTACTACTAACTATTATGAGACATTGTGCTGCTTGAAATCTCCTGTAGAACCTGCATAAACTGATAAAATCTAATTGCCTTGAAAGCTCAGATAGCTTTTACTTAATGATTTTTTTTAAATAGTAATTATTGACTCAAATAACAACCCTGGTGCTTTGGCCAGCTGTGTAGATATGCAGTAAAGGCTTTTTAAGATGCCATAAGGGGACCAAAAGAATCAGTTTGGTCAGTTGTGTAAATGTTTTACATACATAATATTGACTTGGGATGTGTCACCTCCATGGATACTTATGGCCCATATGGTATTGCATTTGTGAACGCATTTCAGTGTAGATATCAACAAAAATTTACTGAAGGTGAATACCTGTCAGAGACATATGAGTGTGGTGAAAAGCATATTTATGAAACATATGATATGCAGAGGAAATATGAAACAGCACAGTTTGATTATCCATAAAAAACTTTTAAGTATTTAACATTAATTGCATACTGGAAAAATTAACATAAAATATTTTTTAAATTTAGGTAAGAAATTACAAAGGTTACTGTTGAAATATTTTTCTCATTTTAGAAAAATAGAAGAAAAGTTCTAATTTTCTCTGAGTCATACAGTTAGTTCACTCCAGGTTTTCTTCCTCTTCCTGATCCTTTGCTGCTTTTTTTTTTTTTTTTTTTTTAATGTAGTCTTTTTATAGTATCCTTAGCATCAGAGCTGTACCTGAATAGGTAGTATCTTACAATACCATAAACTTTGCAGCCTAAAGAAACTGTCAAGCAGAGTATGGCAGATGCCTCATATGAGAATTCAAGTGGGTGATGTATTTTTACATTTAAAACTCTTCACAAAATAGCACTGGGTTTTAGGACGAAAGGAATGTACTTTGCATTTTTTCCACTTTGTGGTCCGCTAACCATATTTTACAAAAATATGCGTGTTCTTCTGAGATCAGAAAGTAAATTACATACCATAAATAAAACTTTGCATCATCCAGAGAAGGATAAACAATGGCTTGTCTTGGTAAAGTGCTGATTTCAGAGGACCATATGAAAGGCTCAGTTCCCTAGCAAAGCTAAGCATACTCAACTTTGAAATCAGGTGCTTGGAATTTGTTAACTGAATTTCCCAATTCCTTGAAGTGATCCAAGACTCCAGTGTCCAGCAGTATGCAAATCCAGCTAACAGCAACATAGGCGTCCTTTGAGAATACAGGTACCGTAAGAGTGTCACTATAAGTATCCAAAATGCCAAGCCTTTTGAGAGGAACAAATGTAACACAAGGCTGTTGTGATCTACAAAAACCTGGATGAAGTTCCTGATTATTTCTTCAAGGATGCATTATCCTCTATGCAGCCAGCCTCCTGTCAGACTTAGAAAATGAAGAATGACCTCCTCACTCAAAAATAAGGGATTTGGTATTGTTCTCTTTTTGGCCTTCAAAGCCTTCATTCTGGGAAATGTCAGTTCTCTCAGTGTCCAAGTGTTCACTGATCATTTGCTATGACAGATGCCCATAACAAAAAGGAATAAATCAACTTTAAAAAACAAGAAATAGTAAAATTCATTGATTAAGGGATTCTGCTCTCATCTAGATCTCTGTATATAATCATGAATAGAACAAGCCCAATAGTACATTTTATAGCTACCACTCTGATGAACAATCTGCAACTGAAATTATCTGTTAAATGGTTGGTGTTAATCCTTTTTCATGTTTAGATTTCAATACACTTTTTAAACTGAGTATCATTACTACTAGCATTATAATGCAAACCATGAAGCGAAATCAGGTAAGAAGCTTTAATTATTTCCAGGTTGCACATTACACAGATCTTGCTTACCTAAGAAGCATTTAGACTCTTCAATACAAAGAGCTATAGGTAAGAGATAGGTAAACGAGCAGAAAAATAGATTAAATATTGAAGATGAAGACAAATCGTGAGATTGAAAAATAAATTGGAAGCTATTGAAGGGATTAAAAAAAACAGGAAAAAATTGGTCAGTATAACAGAAGTGGAGGTAATCCTGGCAGCACTATATCTGATCGAGTATAATAGGGAAGCAAGTTGGGTTTCACAATACATTAGAGCAAAGATAGCTATGAATCAAAATGCTTATTCTAAAATGACTTGTGGAAATTTATGTATGAACACAGATATATATTTGGGGTCTCTGTCCTGCAATAAGATTGGTGGGAGCAGCCAATGTCAGCATGTGATTTTCAGGATGAAAAATCTGCATATATCCATGAACATTGGGAAATTCTGATTCAACTATATGACCTGAGCCTCAACACAATATTTAGTTAAGACATGACATGAGCAATTTACGATTAGAAGTTTAGTTTGACTATACTAGGACATTTTGTCCCCCTGTTTCTGAAGAATCAAAGAGGAAGAAAATCTTTGTATTTCAGATATGCATTGAGAAATCTATTCTGTATTCTTAGATATCCAGTCTATAAGTATATGTTTATGGTTATAGACAGTCATTATTCATGGGTACTGGAAAGCCAAAGGCCATTCTAAAAGAAGTAGAGGAAATCATTTTACCAAAGTGTATTGACTGTAAATAGGGGGCTCAGGCACAGTTCTGATTAAAGTCAAGATCTCCTTTATTTTCCATACCTATTTTTTTCAAATTATTGCACTGATACATTCAATTTGTTTCAGGAATCAGTGGAAGAAGGGAGCAGCTTCTCATCTTGTGCAAAACTGGCACAGAAGAAAAAGGACATTTGTACAAATAAAATATGTTGAATACCATGGACAAAATAGGGAGGTTAGTAAATATAAGAAGCAAAAAGGAATGTATAGAAAAAAGACCAGGCTAGAAGATGGAAAGATAGAATTTAAAGTACAAAGAAAGAAGCATAAAAATGATTAACGCATAAAATGACAGCAAAAATGTAAATCTGACAATTGAAGGGATAAGTTCATGAAAAAAGAAGATGAAAAGCTCAAACAAGAAGTCAGACTAAAACCTTATAGTAAGAGTTGCGTGTAACTGCAAACTATTAATATTGCAGTAGGAAAAACCTAATTTAGGTCTGAATTGAGTTTTTTACTTCTTTTTTCACGTTAAGAACTATTGATTACATTTTTATCTTGCCCTAAAATAAAAAGTAAAATAAATTACTGCTATTCCACATGTCATCTTAATTTTATTTTTTTAACAAAAAATGCTCTTCTGCCAACATCTGAGAACAGTTTGCAAAGACTTCCTCGAGAAAGGAAGATTCTTCTGCTCATAAACTGACATAAAAAGTTCCTCTGCTCATAAAAGTAACTCATTTTGCCTCATCACTTTTCACTAATAATGTGGGGGTTTTTTCATCGGAGAACATTATTGTCTGAATTCCCAAAACAATGCAATAGGAAAAATTTGCACATCTGCAGATACAGAAGACAGAATAGAAAAGTGTTTTCACAAAAAAAATCAAGAGCTGCCCAGGCAAGCAACAGCAGTTCCAATTTCTAAGTCAAAATAACAAATGCTGTGTATTCAGATACAAATCTGACAACAGCATTTTCAGCTTAGGTCTGACATATTTCTAACAGAAGATACACACAGAGTGGTAGGCAATGGAGAGGGGCAAGGATTTTTCACCAACACCCTGTATGTCAAAGTGGTCTGATAACTCAAGTTGTGAATCTAATCATTATATTCTAAATTATTGACAAGTACATCTACAGTCAACTTCGTGCACTTTTTATTTATCTTTTTCACATTAAATTCAAAGTAAGTGCATGGATAGGGAGAAAGTAGAGAAGTACATTATCATGGACAGTACAATTAGAGAGGTTAGAGAGAGTAAACACCCATTCAGAGAAATAATCCTCTTGAAGACATACCAGCACATATCAAATGACAATAAAATACCTAAGATCAAATTAATATGGAATTTCATATATATATTAGAAAATGAAGAAGATAATTTAATACCACTGCATAAGAATGTTTTTCCCCACTTGTTTGCAAGTATTATTAGTAAATGTTGTGTGTCCTCAGGAGTAAGAGGGAAATCAAAGTAAAAATGGAAAGGAATTCCTTCATAACAGAAAGAGAGGACTACCAGCAACAGCCAATTGTAAAGAGACTACTTCAGTGGCCACCCTCTGTCAACTCTTTAACTTTTTCTATGAGATAGTAAATCTTTTATTAGAAAAGCTGAAGAACAGCAGCTATCTAATAAGACATTCATAGTGAAAATGGCAACCCTTTGTGTTAAATAACACTTCTATTTCCTATGCTATCCATTCAATTATTTATTTATTTTTACATAAATATCTGCATCAATTTCAGCAGAAGCTGTAATCTACATTCAAAGATAGTTTGATCTGGAAGTTGACAATTAAGCTATAAATAAGAATGAGATGAGTTAAACCACAAAACTTTGTGCAGCTGTCTATCTATGAGATGGGATTATTGGTTTAGATTACACACCTGACTGATTTTTATATTGCTAAAATTAAAAGGGAAAAATCACAATCTCAAATCTTCCTGCCACCATCAAATGGTTTCCCTGTAGTCTTTGTACTCTGCTAGCACTTGTATCTGAAATATTTACTCCTGCAATAATCCCTAAAACAGTTATCACAAAATACTGTTTAATTCTGACCCTCTGCCAGAGGTACTTTGGAGAGGTGGTGTTTAACAGTTTACTGAGGAATGTAATTGTAAAGCCCAGCTGGGTCAAGTCTGAACTGTATTATTAGCTAAACCAGCATCACTGGTACTATGGACCGACGACCACACTAAGGCATTTCAGGCTGCTTTACTTCAGACTTTCTTTAGTCCTGTGAACTGAACTCCCCTTAGTGGCTTGGGTATTGAAAAATGATCTCCAGCCCAATTAACTAGTGAGGCACTCAAAAGCCTAATCACTTACAGTCCATAATCTCAACAAGAGGATTGCCTCAAAGCTCCAGGACTTCATGACTTTAAGCTTTTTCATTCATTAACAGGAGCTCTGATACTTTCACATCATGGGCTTGGAACTAGCAGCACATTCAGCAGTGTTCACCAAGCAACCAGAGCTGCATGACACATGGCAGCCCTCAGCTTTGTGTGCCCATCTTCAGAGACCTGGGCTTTGTGTGCACACATCTAGAGACCCGGGCTCCTATAGGGAGTCAGGAGTCAGTAATCCGACTGGAGTCTTAAAACTGTGTTCCTCAGGGTATATAGGTTCCCAGCTTCATGCGTACCTACAGCTGTCCCTTGCTTTGGGGCATTTGCCATGATTTGAGGCAACCTAGTGAGTCTTTGGGGATTTGCTGGCTGCTTAGACACAACAAGAAGTTCCATTCTTTTTTTTTTTTTTTTTTTGAGGAAACAAAATCCAGGTGATTCTTTTTTCTAATACTTTTTCAATTTTTACTACTGAACAGACTGATTTTAAGAACCAAAATTAATTATTTTGCAAAGTCTAATTTTTGTGCAACACAGAAATTAAATTTCACCCTCTCCACACCATTTAATTGATAATTGCAAGCCAATGGCACAGGTGTCTGTCTCATTCTTCACAGTAGCAGCTCTATAAGCATTTATCTATATCACACACATGTAACCAAAGACTAACAAATATTTAAGAAATTATCTGAGACCTTTAAGACATTCTTCACAGAGAGTGTAAGGACAGAACATGACTATCTTGAAAGGAACACGAGGAAGCTGTGAAACTTCACCTTTTTTCTACCGAAATTAAAAGCCTCAGAGCAGGAGAAAATGGAAGTAACAACTCATGGGAAAATTAAGTTGGTAAAAGAAATAATATAATAGTCATTATTTTAAGCCCAGCAAGTAATGTATGATAATATCTTAAATAGGAATTATGTTTTTCAACCTCATTTCCTGTTGACAAAAAAAAAAAAAAGTTTGTCAGTAGATCAAGGGTTCCCTAGATGAATTCATTTATTAAAATAATATTTCATATTACTATATTCTGCCTTGTAGACTGATTACTAACATTACATTTTGAGTACCTCATATCTCCACAGAGAAGGCTTAATTAGATATATCAGTCATTTGGTACATTTTTCTTCCCTGTCTGGATTATTATAGTTTTTCAGCTGACAGGTTTATTGTGAGTGTGAATAAATTCAGGGAAGAGTTAAAATCAAAGTCAGTGTTGAGAATGAATGAGAACAGAAGGTAATGTATCTATAGAGAGAAAGAGATACACACACATTGATAATGATGACATTCATGCACGTAGTCCCAGATTCATGATATTCCCTTCCTGACGGCACAGTCTGCCTCTTTCTTATACTGCTTGAAAAGATTCCTAAAGTACTCATGAATTTTCTAAGATGAGCTGCACAGAGCCAGCCTCTGCCCATAGCACCCAGTAGTCACAAGCCATTTGTTTGATTCAAGACTAGATCAGTCTCTCAATTCAATTATTCAGGCAGAACAGCTAGTAAGAAATGTAACAATGTGTACCACTGATTAGATAGCACATAGGACCATGAAACCTAGCCTAGGAACTCAACTACTCAGAAACCAAACATTTGTTATTTTCAACTATTTAAGGACTAAAGTAAATGTTGTGCTAAAAGGATTATCCAACAAAAGTAATAAACTTCCAGCTGAGGAAAACATCTGTATTCCAGGCTTAAATGTGCACTTAAGATAAAACAAAAGCTGTTGTGCTCCAAGGCTTTCATGCTTTCTTAATGGCCAGACAACTCATTGTCGCACTCGAAGAGCGGCATTCTCTCTGCTCCTCTAGCATGTGCCTGCCTTGTAAAGAGGCTCCTCTCACAGCCTAAAAGGAAATAACATTCATTTCTAGCCTTCTTTGTAAATATTTTTTTGTCCATCAGGTTGGTATTACAACACTTTGGTGGAATGGAAATCACCATTTAATTAAGCTTCTGGTGACTTGAAACATCTATATCTCCCTAAACATTTGTCTGGCAGCATGGAAAATGCTAGCATCCCAATAAATATTTAGCTTGTAACTCGAATTTCAAAATATGGTTATAAGAATGCTGTAAGAGAGCTATGCTGAATAATCAAGTTGTGCAGACCTGAAAATATGCTTAATGAAACTTGTTACTCCAAGCCTTATACATCTGCACTTTGATATTCAGGTACTTTATGTGCAAACTTCCTAAGGGACTTGCATTAGCAGCCTGGAAGAACTCAAGCAATGTTTTGTATGAAGCATAAATGAAACACCAGTAATTATGGCCACAGTGAAATAAATCATAATTATATTAGACACTACAACGGTAAACCCAAATCACAGATTAAATAAAATCTTAGCAGTTGAGTGTTAACATCCAGCCTGTCACACAGGTCAATTCCTGGCTCTCCTCATGGCAGTGAACCATAATTTCATCCACAGTCCTTAGATTTTTCTATTAATATTGACATTGATCTTATTTCTTTAGAACAACTCTCATGAAAGTAACCTATTTTGGGGTCTTCCAGTCACAAAAACTTTGTTGATTCATTTAAGTTTTCCTGATTTATGAAGCACCCCAGAGGCTTTGATCCCCTCAGAATCAATACCTCATTCACACCTCAGATAACAGAAGTCTATTGGTCTTCCAGGAAGATAGGAGGCCTGCAGTGAAAAGCCTTAAAACACCTCATCCTAACCCTGTGTGAGGCATTTACATGGACTGTAAATGGATGGACTACACATAACCACAGAGAAGCATCTAAGCCTATCATTAAAGTTTTATTCAAAATGAAAACAACTAGCTTTCTACACAAATTTTACACTGTGCTCTGCTACAGGATAAACATAAAGGTGAAGATAAACTACTTTGTATTAGAGTGTTTATTTTCTAATCAGTTAAGAGAAGTGGAAATATTTAAGGTCCCCATTAATATCTGACAGCTGAACCCACACTGCCTGTGCAAAACTAAAATGAGGACACATTGCTTAAGTTCTCTGCTTGCCTGAAAATGGATTTTCAAGCCATGAAGTATTTGCTGAGCCTTAGCAGAATCATTCCAGCATTGTTATTATTGACAGTGAAGTGGATTAAGTTTTCTTGGCAACTGACAGTCTCTGCACTCAAGGATATTTTGCTTTCCCCACTAATCAACTACTCCCCCTTTCACTGGGAAGCTGTCCCAAATCTGCAGGGTGATTTGGCACTCAGCTCCATTCTGCTAAGGAAGTTAAGAGCACAGGTCCAATCCCCCACTTAAAAGTCGCTCGAGGGCTTACATAGGCTCAGGAGTGATCCTAAGCCCAGGACTGAATTTCATTAGAGGTTGTTGACAACCAACAGGTTCCAACTGGTAGCAGATTGGGACTGCTCTCTGCAGAGTGCTCTCCATTCTGGTGAATATATGTACTAAACTTTCATACAAGTAAAATCAAGCACACACGTAATATAGTGTTCTCTTATTGGATTCTTTTTTTATTAGATATATCAATTTAAGATATTATGCTATGTTTATATATATTTGTATATCATAATATTGTGAAAAAATATACAAATTTTGGGGGCTATATAAAATTATTATTATAGTCTCTTCGGTTTCAGATCTGCAAAAAGTATTTAAGCTCTTAAATCCCGTGTGAAGATATTAAAGTAACTGAGTGACACTGAATATGGTTATTCTGCAAGAAAAAAAAAAATGCACAGAGTAGAATTTTTCATCATGGATTAATGTTATTCTTTTTGGACACCTTAGCTAAAGACTTATGTATTTGAACTGCTTAGATACATACTTTGAGAACAAGTCTCTACAGCTGAAGTTTGGGACATATTGTTAGGAGAATGCTGGGAAATTATGAGTGCTAAACATTCATCAACTGATAAATAGAGAATTTCAAAGATGCTAATCTGTCTGCTTCATCTTATAAATGGGATTTTCTTGTGCATACAAAGTAGAATGACAGAACCCAAACTCACAGGCTAACCAGTGTGTCAACAAAGCAACCTCTTGATTGCTTCCTATATACAAGATATAAGATATGCCATTACATCAATGAACATGACGTTAGGTGTAATAGAGCCACAGAGATACAGTTTAACAAACTCTTTACCAGCAAACCTATATGGATCAGAGGTCCCTTTCCAAAAAAATAACAAGGGTTTTCTAGATGGCTATTATTTGACTATATCACAGACAAATAGAAATTAAAATCCTCACAAAACTGAGTATCAGCATGTAATGTTTATCACGATGAACAAAATACAGAGCTAATGGAAAACAGTTTTTTCTTGAAATGCCTGATTTAAAAAACTATAACTATAATCGCTCTTTTTAGTATTCTGACCTGCATGTACACTCACATACACTGATGATGCAAAGCAACTAAAAACTTCGAGACTGGCTACCTGAGGACCTTTTTATTAGGGGAATCCTCCAAATATCAAAGATGTGGGACTATAGCCACTGCATTGCTACATAGTCTATGAGAGCCAGTGAAATTGAGCTGAAGTGAAACAGTTTGCTTTAAAAATACTTCCTTTCTCCTGGTGGAGGGTCACCCACCAGACCAAGGTCTTTAGCAGAGGTCTAGTGCTATTTTGAAATCATACTTCCAATTTTCATTCCCGCAACAGATGAAGATTGTGTCAGAGCAGCTGAGTATCTGGAATGGTGTGCTTGAATATCTCAAATATTCAGTCTGTTTTTGTTGGGTTCATTAGTTCTCTTTCTCCCCCCACCTTCTTTCTTCTTTCTTCCCTTCCACTTCTCTCTCAAATTACAGTTAAAAAGAGCAGGATAAAAATGTTCAATTGTCAGTTTGGCTTATTATATCCTTTTCAACCTTTAAGCCAGCTCATCGAAGATCATATCATCATGAACTCAATTTGTGCCATAGTGCTTAATACACACACCCACACTACCTCTCTTAACACCTTGTTTAAAATGGCATCCTGCTAAAGGTTGCCTTTTAGAACTGCAGATATTCTCCTCATCATGCCCTTTTCCATATTGCAGTGATACCTGTTCTCATAAGTGACTGTTTAAAGGGATTTTGATTAATAATACCTGATTCACCACTGCACACATCTAATCCACATTGGAGAATGTTATAATTTATGGGAAAACGAAGCATATAATAAAGATAAAATGTCAAAGATTACAATATACAACTTCTGTCTAGAGTTATTATTCCATAGCTAGACATGGGGCTCTAGGAGAAAGCAGTGTTTATTTCCATTCTAATAATTCTAATAGAGTGAGAATCCTTTTTTGAAACATGTCACTATTTCATTGTAAAGTAAGGCATGCCTGAAAAGACCCTTTTCAGCATTTCTCAGACATTTCAGTTTCCTGTTAAATTACCATATCCATTTAATTTTCTCAACGGAAACTCCAGTAGGATAGCAATGTATACCATGGGGTTCACACACTGGGTTGTTCAGCAAAGAAGATAATAGCCCTGTGGCAATACAGTTCCATTGCAACGTTCAGAGAGGTATTGGCAGGCAAGATAGACTCTTATTTTCCTAAATGGTCAAACCCCAGTGAGCTATGAACAGGCTGACTACAACACATTGTTCTTCTTTGGAAAGGGAGTGGAGAAAGAGGAGGACAGGGAATGTTGATTACATCTGCATCCTTCTGACTGGCATATCTGAACTAAAATGAATTGATTCTGTTAAATATTTTATTTTTCAAAAAGGCTGAGTAAAGAATATTCAAATGTAAAAGTCTGCAGACTGTGTAGGCAAGGTACTATCCATACAGCATTGGTATCAGAGAGTTTATAATGATATTCATTCCTGTGAGAAAGAAACCAGAATACTGAAATTTAGTATCAGTCCTGGAAGCATCAGATCATTAAGAGTCTAAGGATGCTCACTCCAGATGGTTTTTAATGCTATTTTCTTTTCCATCTAAAAAACCCTAATAGATAGATCTTTTATGGATTTTTTTTTTCCCCCCTCAGGAATCATGCTAATGATAACTGAATATGTTTCAGATATGTTTCAGAAAGAGAAACAGATTATGTTTCTTCATAAGACAAAAGGGAGGAATTCCATTCTATTCCTGTGATTCTTCAGGTGTAATTGCAGTGAATACATGTAGGGCAATAAGTTACTGATCTACTCCATGTCACATGTCAAATGCAGTTTTTCCTCATGCCAATAGGTAAGGCAATCTTACAATAAGAAGCTACATCTCAGTAAGATGGGTCCTAGGAATTATTTAACATCTAATATTTATTCCCAGTGCAAATCTTTCAGCCTAGCAGAGTGCAATTCCAAGAAAGATTCGGAGGACGATTCAGAGACAGGATTTGATGTCTGTCCCTTGCACATAGAGCAGCAGGCTGAATGCTCACCAGGTCTTCATCACAGGATGTTACTAACCTAAAGGGACAATGCAGTGATGTGTGCTGGAACAAAATATTCTGAGGATATTTCACAATTTAATGAGACACTGGAGTATAGCTATCTGAAGTCATTTGTGACCTCCAGCATGATGTTAGCAATACATAGTTAAGTTCAGGTGCAGGCTGAAACTAACACAATTTTCTCATTAAAGAAAAACACAAGAACAATGACTGGAATTTTAAAAAATCAAACCGAAAAAACTGTATGAATACACTTGGTCAGAAATCATAGGGAAAAAAAGATGGTGTTTTAAATTTAAACACCCTTTCAGTCCCAAAGGTTCCAAAATCCATTATAAATTATGTGACTACCTCAACACTGAAAAGTTATCCCTTAATTCTTAATAACTGTGATTTATTTTACTATAATTCAGGGTACTCATTCTTGAACCAAGATCATACTTTACTACACACTGTGAAAAAGAGACCAGCAAGACAGTCACTGTCCTTGCATCAATCTAAATATAAGAGAAAAAAATTAATGTAGACAGGCAGGGATATCGCAGGAAGCAGTGAAATTATATTGGTCAGGATGTTAGGAGGTGATCTCAGTATAACATCCAAAATTGCCATACTTTTGAAGGTCTTTAGGCATTTTTGGCAAGAGCATTTTTAGGGTTAGTGGCCAGTCTGAAAAAGGTCAAGAGTGGAAACTGAAGAGAGCAATAAATACACAGGCTTACAGAGCTTAAGAACTGATGACTGAGAATATTGCTTGGTGTTCAGTAGACCTCAGTACTGAAATTCAGTATTCAGCCTGTATGACCGGTCACCAAAATCTCATTATATTGTCTCCTTTTTAATTAGAACTTTCTAATACGAAACCATGATGAACTCACTAGGAGTTTTGATTTCTTTAATAAGTGTAAGTAGGTAGAATAGCAGATCTAGTGAATGTAATTAGACACTGTCAAACTTCCTTTTTTTTTTTTTTTTTTTTCCAAATCACAGAGATATTTTGGTGAGGTATAAGGACATCAAATCTAAATTCAACCTCTTCTATCATGAGCAAAATAAAGGAAGTATAAGCCCACTAGAAACTAGTTCTATTGACTTCATATAGCACACAGTATTCGACTTTCTCTTGCCACATTCATGGCAAGTAATTGCGTTTTCATATACAGGCGCAATGTTTTTCACCATGTTTGAGTTCCATTTATTCTGCCTACACACCATACCTTTCTGAAAAATAGGACACTCACAGAGCACTTTATCAAGTGAGGATATAGGCCCTTCTGTAGCTGAACAGACCTGTGTATACAGCATTATATGATTCAGCCAATGTTACCTCATCTCACTGCTTCAGCTCTTTCATCCACTTTATCCTCTACCTAAATTATCATCAGAGGGGAAAAACCAGGGTTTACTCATGGCAGTTTTTTAGAGAACAGAGTGCAGGTTTGGGGACTACTGTTCATCATGATCTTCTAGACACTTTAACAGATGTAAGCACTAATGGAATCAGGAGTCTAAATAACAGCTTTTGAATTGGCCTAGGAAGTCTTAATGGACAATCTCTCTCCTACAATAAATAACACAGAGGGAAAAAAGGTTCATAGATATCAGAGGAAGTACACATATGGCAAGGAGAGGAAACATTTACTGACATTGAGAAATAAAAAAATTTATTTTACATGTGGCTTTATATACCTAATATGTGCTCAGAAACATTAAAAAATAATTGATTCTAGGAGCACATTGTAAGTACATGAGGGTATACAAACACTTTCAGATCTGAAACCTTTTCTTAGCTGATTCAAAAAGTTGGCAAACATGCTCTTGATATAAGATAGGAACATGACTCATCACTAAACTCATCCAGCTACAGTCCGCCTTTTCCTCAACTTCCTTACATCTTTTCTCAATTTATAGAGACAACTTCCCCACACCAAGCCAGTACACACATGCAGGGTATGGTCAGAGTGAGATACATTATGACGAGAGTGCAATGGGCACCATGCAGAAGTAAATGTCATGAATAAATGGGGATAGAGACACCACTGTAATTCAATCCATGCTAATTAAGTCTGAAGGACTGTGCAGAGAACTAAACCAAGTCAGTTTATAAGAAGCTAGTTGATACTCATATTGATTTCTAAGGCTCTGACTCGGCACATAAACTGTTTCTGGAGTTTTAACTCAAACAATGTACTCAAGCTGCAGCATGGCCTTTTTCCTTAGGCTGTATTCCTGCACATCAGCATTACGCTGTTCTACATAGATCTGTGGTTTTTTGATGTGCATGAAAAAGCTGAGATCATGACTGAGTAATTTTGGTGAATGCAAATACTAGCCTAATGATAGTTCCCATCTACATTTTCACAATGTAGCAGGACTAAGTTTTTAAAGGGTATAGATTCCCATTGATTTCAGTGTAGAAACAGGTTTTAGTGCATCTGAGATACTACAAGCTTGGACAAAATTAATTACAATCTCCTTTTATATTCTCTCCTTTTAAGAGCAATTACAGGTAGAGCAAGCTATTGTCTGAATCTCCTTGTATCTGCAACATCAGATGTATTTCAAGGGTAGACCATTTACATTAATATTAGGTTTTGAGAAACCAAGTACATCTATATATTTTCATTGTGAATGTAATATAGTAAATATCAAGGAAGGATACACACAGGAAATGCACAGTGCTAAAATATTCATTCCTTTCATATGAATGCGCAATATCAGGGCTCAGGTCTTGTAGCTGCATACATTACCATCTATTACACTCCTAGTTTATGGCAAATACAGTGTAATTCAGCTCAGCCTTCTTTCATTGCAGACTCTTGTACTGGTTGTGTTTTAAGACATGCACTGAGTCCTACTAAGTTCAGTAGACTAGTTTGTTCCTTTGCCTCTAATGGCAAGTAAGAAACAGTGGCACAGGAAGTACTATCTTTGGAGTACCGAAGGAAGAATTCCTACCTATGAAAGATGCCTATTTTCTTCGACCACCTACTGTGACCACATTACTACAAATATCATCCTTAGAAGGCAGTATTTTTCTTTGGGGCCTCACTAATGCAGATTTTATAGAAGTGGGCTTAGAATTACAACATACTTGAAATTACCTACAGAATGCTATGCAAGACAATGAAAGGAGGAAACATGACTCATCCACAAGAGTATAAATCAGTCCTGATAGTCCTCTGCAATACTGGAGCTTAGAGATAAACTTCAAAAAAACCAGATCTTTAATAAAATCATTAAGTGGAATTCTTCAAGAAGGATTCATATCACTCTTGGTATTAACCATTTTTTTTAAAAAAATGATAACATGACTGGAGAAATAGAAAAGACAGAATGGGAAAGAAGATAAAAGGGAAAATGGAAGGGGATGGTGTGAATCACATCATATAGAGAATGAGAACCTCATCTGAAAAAGAAAGAAAAAAAAATGGAAATTGCCCGTGATTTTTATTTGGTACTAACATGAAAAACCCAAACCTTTTCAGATTCTATTGTCATGCAGCCTTTAAGAGGCTTAAGGCTCCTAAACAGCAGTTCTTCAGATGGAGTTCCAAAGGATTTTGAAATGTCAGTAGAAATTTTCTAGAACTGCAAAAACAAGACTCAAAAAATCCCAGATCAGCACTTGTAAATTCAAATCTTTATTTTTTAAAAAACCCACCAAAGTCACTAAGATAGATGCAGAATAACCTAACAGCATTTTTCATGTAGCTGCTTTATTTCTAAGCACCCTAGAGAGGGCTCAAGGGAAGAAAGCCTTAGCAGCACTTTAAGGATTAAGTATTGTGTCATTCACTAGGGGAACTGACTTGAATTTCCTCCTCCCCCTCCTTCTCCAATTCAAGATTTATTTAACGTGATCGGATTGAGTTTGATCAGGGCAGAAGACGAGAATTGTTTGCATGCACATCTGGTCCAAAGTTTGGTGAGTCACAAGAGAGTCTCACTCAGAGTAAAATGAAAATAATTAAATATATCCACATACACACTGCTTTTATGACCAGTCTTTATCCTACAGTAATGACACCTTTTAATACTAAGCAAAAATGATGCAAGCAAGATGCAAAACAATACATCTCTGCAGCTGTTCATCCACTTTCTACAGCCAGTCACTGAAGAGCTATCATGGAAACTAATTATGAACAGTAATTTATTATTTATTACTTATGAACACTACTTTATTTCCTATGAACACTCCACAAGAGTTCATACCTCTTGGTGGGAACGCATAGGGCATCTCATATCTGATGATCTCTGCCATCAAGATGCTCTTTGGGGTACAATCCACAGTGAGAGCAATTGCCTCATATAGTATCTTCCATCAAACCTGTTTTAGCATAAACTAAGATCTAGTTTGTGTTGTGTTCTTCTCTCAAGGCCTCTTCCAGAACCTCATTAAGCTTTTGATTATCAGTCTTTTCATTTTCAGCCCAAATGTTATACTTGTTTGAACCTGGGGCAAATCTTGTGCATTAGTTCAGTACTGGGAGGAGTAACTGTTAACTGCCTTGATGTTTTCATATGAATTATTGATATCCCTTTCAAATCTCTCTTGCTATGTTAAGAAATGGAAGCGGGAAAAATGTTCTCTCACTCTCTCATCACAAGATATCTGTTGTCTATTCTCTTGCCGTCCTAGCTGTTCTTCTTCCCTGTCCCAAATCCAGACAGAATTATTCTTTTGAGAGAAAAGATGATCAGAAGTATAGGCATGATGTTCCCAAATCCCAGCTGCTGTACAACAGATTTAATACTTCTGTACGTCTCAGGGTGAAATCCTTTGCAATACATAATCTAGGATAACATTTGAAGGAATACTTTTGCAGAAGACTTGAGAAATTAGTAAAGCAAAACGTAGGCCTTTGTCTCTGAAAGTTAATATAGAGATTCAGGATAGTTTCTGGTCTTCTCTCATGATTAAGAACAATATGCAGAATGTCTAGTTATATCCAGTTTTGATCACTGATATTTTAGGAAAGAACAACTACAAAAGTCACTGAGTCCAGTTACAGGGTTGAAGAACAAATACCTAGTGTCAGCATTCTTGATCTTTGTGGAATTAAGAACTAAAAGCTGATTTTTGAATTAATAAATAAAGTGCAGATGCTCAAATGGGTGAATATGTCGATGAAAAATTACATTACAGCTGAAGAGATCCTTTAGTACAGCATATTTATTATTCCAACAGTAAGTATGCATTGATGACTGCATTAACTTGATCGAAGTGTAATTTCACAAGCTACCAATCACCTAGTTATAGATTGAATTCAAAATCCTTTTCTAAATTAAGGTAAAAATTAAGCACTGTATTATCATAGTCTTGCCAAACGCAGGTAAAAACAATTTGTGACAGCTGAAACAGAAGCATCATAAATCCAAAACTATGGCAAAGTTAAAGAATGTGTAGTAATTAACTGAATTTCTACTTCATAAGCTAAGATTGCCATCTTCATTGTCTCATACCTGCATTCATATTGTATTCACAGCAGGCTCAGTCAGTCATCAATAGAAATGTAAGTGCCAATGTTAGTAGAAAGAATGTCCACACCTCAGTCACACTCCGTTGCCACCAAGGATGTACATTTGACATGCAAGAAAGTCCCCGGTAGCATCTATTTTTACCCTCTTTCCTAACTGCAGAAGTACCTTTTCCTTCTATTTTATTTTTTGATGCTTCTTATGCTATATTATGATGGAAAAGAACATACATAATAATCTTTCAGTGTTAATTCAAAGGAATACTCTATTTAAAATTCATTGGTAAGGAATTTTTACTGTGGTTACATTTTACAGTTTAGATTATGCAAACTGAAATTATGGGGGGAAAAAATTATTTCTACAGTTTAGTTACTTTAGGGAATAACTCATGGGCCACTTCCAGTTTGTAATCTATGTGCATTAGCATAGACCTGTCATTGGTTTTAAACTTTAATCCCTTGAAAGAGGAATCCTTTCATACAAAATAAAGCATTTCTGTAGAACTAAGGGAAACTGTGTTCTGTTCTTCAGTTGCTAGATAGCTTTCCTTTTGAGGTTTTTTTCCTAGATTATTAAAACATTACCAAACTAAACTTGAATTATTAGAGAGATTAATCAGAAGTTCAACTAGTTTTTAAGTTTGGGAAAATTACCTAAATTATAATAACAAATATTAATTTTAGATATTACTATTTTTTATACTAATAAGTGTCTAAAAAGACTAAAACTAAAATAAGATAGTAACATGCCTTTAAGATTTAAGATTATGTCAACAGACATACTGTTTAACGATGCACTTTTCTATAAGCATAATAAATTTTAAGTTAATTTTAATATAATTCCAGAGTCCCAAGCTTTTAGGCAAATATTAAGTTTGAGGTAATATTCTACATGCCTGCAACTGTAATTGTGTATAAACAGATGTTTAGCAGGGCTTTTTTGACAAAAGGAAATTAGTTACAGATGGTTGGAGAGTTAAAACTAGCTATATAATATTAAAATGCTAATTTGAAAAAAACATAACATCAAAAATAATGATCTTCAAAATCTGACTGAAGAGACTGAAGGCCATATTTTCTGACACTAATTTCTTTTTTACCTATTCCACAAGTGAAATTTGCATCACCAGCCTCTTCATGCCACCATCACGTAAACCTAGCTCAAAAATGAGGGAACATTTTTGTAAACTTTCTGTTGAAAAATACATATCTATAAAAATTTCCTGGAATTACTAAAATCCTCAAAAAAGAGATGAACACACCACTCATAAAACTCTGTACCAAGGAACTGATAAATATCACCTCTATTCAATGAAGTTATCTGCCCCATCAGAAATGAGTAGTATTGCTGATAGCTTAATACTATTGCTACTAACATTAAGAAACATTACTAACCTCTGACTGGTTTAACAATTTATTTTAGGTTTCTTTGTTGGAGAAACTTGCTCAAAGAAAAAAAGTTCAGTGTTGGTTAAAAAGAAAAAAAGAAACAAAAAAGTGAGTGAATACTCAATGCAATTTGGAAAGCACATCAAAAAAACACACTAAAAGAAGAATATGACATCTCCTAATCATGAAAGGCTACTCGAGGTCATTACTGACCTCCCTGTGAAGAAAGAAAAAGCCAACATTTTGGTTCATCATTCTTGTTCCTCGCAAAAAAGAGGAACAGGAGGATCGAGCACGGGAGAATAAATGACAGGAATAATTAATCTTTTACATACCCAAGTGATTAGCAAGAGGCAAAAGCCACTGTACATACATATAACACCTCCTTGCCAAGTCTTGTGTCTCTGTTGTTTCCTACTGGTGGCTTTAACTCCTTTGAGTCTAAGTACATCAATTTTATGGCTGGTTAAGCATTCGTACTTAAAAGGTACTTATCTTGCAAACAGCAAAAATCCTACATTATGCTTCTATTAGGCTTCTGCTACTCAAATATTATCTTTTCCTTTTTTTCCTCTTTTTTTCACACAGAAGAACGCATTAGCTCCCCAACACAAGTCTTCATCTTTCCCTAGAGAACCTCGTATGAATCACTGGTGTTACAAGCACTTTCTCATGTTACCACCATAATGTTTTTTGTGGCTGAGTTCCAGCTAGAGAAAGTTAAAGTTACAGCCCCAAGTAAATGATCAATAAGATAATACTGATTGTTAAAAATAAATTAAAATAAAGGTTGTGTTTCAAAAGACTTTGCTCCATCAAGCAAACTTACTTGTGTTTTGAAAGTCCTGATTACAGGCAGGGTACTGTGAGAAGAGTTTGAACCATGGCTGCACTGGCATAGGGTCCCCCATGGGCTGCAGGGTGGCTATCTGTGCTACCATGGTCTTCCCCATGGCCTGTGGGGGAATCTCTGCTCTGGTGTCTGGAGCATCTCCTCTCCCTCCTTTTTCTCCGACCCTGGTGTCTCCAGGATTGTTTCTTTCCCATTTTCTCACTTCTCTCTCACAGCTGCTGCTCAGTGTTTTTTACCTTTTACTTTCTTAAATATGTTATCAGAGAGATGCCACCAGCATCACTGATGAGCTCAGCCTTGGCCAGCAGCAAGTCTGGTTTGGAGTCAATTATAACTGGCTCTGTCTGACAGGGGTGCAGCTCCTGGTGTCTTCTCACAGAAGCCACCCTGCAGCCTCCCTGCTACCAAAACCTTGTCATGTAAACCCAATACACTCAGATAAATAGAGATGAAATTATAAACTTATTTAGATCAGATGATGATCTGTCCCCCTATAACTCCAAAGGAGAGAAATCGTACTTGGAATAAGGAGCATGTCATAGATGGCCTTCTGTATAACACTTAGAGTGAAAAATAAAAGTACTCATAGCGCACCCTACTAACAAACAGAGTTCTGTTAATTTCTCATCTCTGCAGAGTGAGACAGCCTTACTATCGTATTCTTTACAAAGTTACAGAAATTTATGTTTGTAGTACCTTTTCAGAATAATTTTGAAGTCTTGCTATAGTCTTGGTCATGCTCATCCTCCCAGAGGAACCTTCTAAAGCTGTGTTTCAAGTACTGCACATTTATGTGACTGAAAGTACCACTAGGTACTAACCAGTATTTGCTCAATACCAAGAAAGTCTCTATTGTCCTAACTACTGTTTTCTTGTGTATAAAGGGTAGCACATTTATCTCCTTATTGTGTATATAAATGTCATGGCTTGAGCTCAGAGGGCAACTGAGCACAATGCAGCTGCTCACTCCCCCTTCCTCCCCCAGTGCTGGAAAGGAGGAAAGCAAAAGACTCAGGAAACAGAGATAAGGACAAGGAGTAAAATTATCTTATCCTTTAAGGCACAGGCAAAAACCAGACTCATTAGGGGAAGAAAAAAAAAAGAACATAAATTTAATACAGACACCAAAACCAACAGACAAGAGTAGGACCATGAGAAGCATAATCACATCTTGAAAACACCTCCCCCCATCCCTCCCTTCTTCACAAGCTCCGCTTTACTCCTGATGTCTCTATCTCCACCCTGCCAGCAGCACAGGGGGCAGGGAATGGGGGTGCAGTCAGTCCAGCCGCTTCTTCCACCTCGGGGAGGGTGGGAACTTCTGACATTCCTCCCCTGTTCCAGCGAGGTCCCCCTCTCACCGGAGACAGCCCTCCACAAGCCAGCTCTGACATGAGTCCCTCCCACGGGTGTGTGGGTCATCTCCATATGTCGCAGTCCTCCCGGCACCGAACTACAACAGCGGGGCCTTCTGCCCACAGGGTCCCGGCCTCCTCCGGGTGCAGTCACCTGGGTCAGCGTGGGGCCCCCCACAGGCTGCAAATCGGTATCGGCTCCACCGGTGACCTCCACGGGTGGCAGCAGGGGGGGCGCTGCCGTCTCACCCCGGGTACAGGAGAGCCTCTGCTCTGGGGCACCTCTCCCCCTTCTCCTCCTTTCTTCCACTGGCCTCAGTGTTCACACAGATGTTCTTCTTGCAACTCCTCCTCACAACTCCAACTCCTACTCCCAGGTTACCAGTCCTAAATATGTTATTACAGATGTGCAGCTAATTGGCCAAGCCTTGGTGCAAAGGCAGGTCCAGCCTGGAGCCAGGGGTACTTTGAGAAGCTTCTCAGGGGCCACCGCTGTAGCCCCCTCCCCTGCTACCAAAAACACTCACCACTCACTCAGACCAGACATTAAATATATTTCATTCTTTCATTTATATTGCTTTGAATTAATTTAAAAATTCTGAAAGGCACATGATACATTTTTTCTGTGTTCTTCTTGAAATGATTCTTGCCAGATTTTAGTTTCTGAGAGAAGTAAAAATAAAAATAAAATCAGTTCATATGGTACTAGATTTTTTTGCATATCATTATTTTTATTACAATTGTCATTCACAGCTATATTTGTGAAAAACTTCTACATTTGGAAGTCCTTGCTGCCCTGAAAAGCAATCTTTTCAGCATTCTAGAAAAAAAAAAGCCAGAAACTACCTTCTCTGCCCCCAAACAATTTATAACCTAAGACACTGTCAGCATCAACACAAAAGATACAAGAGCACTGCAGAAGAAAAGAGTGGACAGTGAGCTATTAACAAAGGAAATAAATCATGTAGGGTAGGATTTTAACAAGGATGGGTTCTTAATTAGGAGGGATTTGGAGAGGGAGAGAAAAAAAAAAATTCTTGTAAATAAAATAATTACTGGCAGTGTTTACATCAGCACATAACTAGGACAGGCAGTTGTCAATTAAAAATACTGTTTCCTTGGTGGTATCAGTCAAATGGCACAGAGCAGCAAACATTTCTAAACACAATCAAGTGACATATCAGCTGGAACCACAGCCCTTTCCTCTTTTGTTGTCACTACAGTTTTGAAACCCTGTAGTACTTATTTTCTCTTTCTCCAAGTGCTTTGAAAGTGAAATGGATTATTCAGAAAACAGATACTCCCTAAGAAGGGGACAAAAGCATGAATAGGCAGGGGGAAGGGTAAAGAAAAGCTGTCAGATTTTCTATTTGGATGTGCATCATATGTGGTGCACAGGAGGCTCTTTCAGATAACAACTATAAGTATGATCAGGAACGGGTTAAGTCAGAAACTACAAAGTTGAAAACAGATTAGTTAGATTAAGCACCAAAGGCTTACTATCTTTCACCTTAGAAGAGTTTAGGCAGCTCCTGCTTGTCTGTCCTGTTGAGATTTACATGCCAACATATTTGCCAAGGAAATGAAAAGATAATTTATGACCAGCTAAGCATACCTTGTCTGTCCTCTGGCTCCCTTCTGAAATGGCTTTAGAGTCTCAGAACATACAGCAAACCATTCTCTTGTTTAACCTGTCAGCAGCAGCAGAGATATTCCCTATGGACTGGACTTTTTGTTCTCCATCTTAGGTACTTGGTAAATACTAGATATTTTTTTACAACTTGTGTCTGTGGTTCTCTACAATTTCTCTGACACATGGACTACCTTGGGTCATAGTGGGTCTATTTTGGATGAGAGTTCTGGGCACTCCAAGGTGCATGGTGACTGAAATACAACACTTTTTTCAGATCTTTTCAGAAGCCAGTGTCCCAGAGCATCTTGTGTTGCATCCTACACCAGCCCTACAAGATTTGTTACCAGCACTGTGCTTGGCTGATAAAAGACTTTGCAAAAGAAGCATCTAAAATTTCTTAGTCCTGAGGCAAACCATGCATTAGTTTTAAGCTGGTCTATGAAATCTTCAAACATTAAAACAACAGCTTGAATTGCTTTAGCCTTCTGTTACCTTATTACACTCTAATATGCCTCTTTCTCTTTCATACCCTTTTTCCTCGCTGTGCCAAGCTCTCCACACAGACACACTAAACTGGCCTTTCTCATTCCCCTCACCTGCAGCCACATACTTGCACATCCCATGGGTCTTATCTAAGCAGAAAGGCCTTGAGCAGAGGCCATGTACAACTATGTGGTTGAACCAAGTAAGAACCCTCATCTGGATGACACCAGTTACAGCTCTTGGGCCTAAAGAATAACTGAGTTAAATACTGACAATATTAATCTCATGCTTCTAGCCAGGCATCTGCACAGGCTACACATTAGAGCTTGGCACTACATATTTTGGGGGCTTTTCAAATGCTGGGACTTTTCAGCTGTTGGGGATGAATGAGGACAAAAGTGACATAGAAATCATGCCCACACGTACAGTAATTGGCTAGCATGGAAAAGAAACCATCGATGGTACAACTTGTGTTTGTAAATGGGGGAATAGGACTGTTCAAGGGGAAAGGAGGACCAAGGATTATAAGCATAAAGGGATTTCTTGAATGTCATGTTATTTCTGTCCACCAGAGATTTTGAGTGCTCAGTTATCTGGTGTTGTTGCATAGGGATCCTGAGATAGAAAATATACTGAAAAGGGGCATCTAAAACTCCTACTTCCAGAAGCTCGAAGCTTAAAAGGCATGACATGTTAGTGAAAGCCAGTGTCACACATTACAGGGAAGGCAGATAGTATTCCAGAAATTCAGCCTGGTTTGGGTAGCAGCTGTTGCCCCCCCAAAAGTAAATCACCAAGTTCCTAATCACTTCTGAAGTTTAGGCCACTGCCTTTAATTTACTCTTCTGGAAGCAATCAAAGATTATGGAAGCAGTGGAAAGGATAACAAAAATCATTTTAATCTGAAAATAGCATAAGGGGTTTATCTTAATACAATTTCCTTCTCCAGTTGCTATTCACAAAGGGATCTGCTGTAGTTTTAGTGTATTTGATACCAATGGCACTGATGATTCCAGGAGCTGAGTCAACTAATGTAGTGAAATGCCACTGCAGCACTTTGCTCGAATGAAGACAGCATCTGGGACTCAAATATCTGATGGGCTTTACTTATGGCAACAGTAAGACTTTGCATTAGTGTTTCAAATACTTAGTCTATTAAGTTTTTGAAAGATAACAGCACACATAAAAATGTTTATTCTGGTATGGCAAGACAATCTTTGAGACACATAAATTCTCACACACTCTCTTCCACCCTGTCTCCCACCTTTCTCTCAGACTATAGCAGGGTTATGCCAAAGGAAGAAAAGACTGAAATTTATTTAGGGTTATTATTTGTAGCAGGTAGGAAGCAGCAGTACTCACCTGAAAAGCCTGCCTAGGAACATGAAAATCATTTAAAACAAATGTGATGTTGTATTTCTGATAGAATTCACTTCCATAGTAATTACTGTTTTGCATTGTAATAAATAAGAGTCAGGTTCTTTCTTACAATTGCAGTCAATGAAGAATAGAATGGAGAAAACTTGTATTGCTGTGGAAATAAAGGTGCCTGGAAATTTTAAAAGAGAAAAACTTTTATAAAAATCTTGGGTTCACCAAGCCCAATATATTTTTTTTTTTTCTAAATATCTTCATGACAAGTAATTTTCATTGCACTGAAGACAAGGTTTCAAGGTAACATTGTCTGCATTTACCATATGCATACTACAAAGCTAAGTAATATGGAGGTGGTGGCTTCCTGACCCTGAGGTCTGCCATAGAGACTTCAATCTAGAAACAGCTTCAAAACTTTAGCTTTATGAACATAGAAGCATAGAATCATTTAGGTTGGAAAAGACCTTTAAGAGCAGAGTCCAGCTGTAAACATGGACATATATGTCCCAGGCGAGAAGGCTCTAACATCTCCCATCTGCTCTGGTTCTCCAAAAAAATCAAAAATTTTCAAAATGTGCAGAGTGCCTTGGAAGATTCTCAGACCACAGAGCCTCTGTGGGAAAATAGCAGGTTTTTACCCAGCAAAGTGTGTGCCCATTCAAGCCACGAGCAGCCAGCTTTGCAAGGAGATTGCCATGGGAAACGGTGTCAAAGGCCTTACTGAAGTCAAGGTAGACAACATCCACAGCCTTTCCCTCATCCAATGAGCAGGTCGCCCTGTTGTAGAAGGAGATCGGGTTTGTCAGGCAGGACCTGCCTTTCATAAACCCATGCTGACTGGGCCTGAGCATCTGGTTGTCCTGCATGTGTTGTGTGATGGTACTCAGGATGAGCTGCTCCATCAGCTTCTGGGCACTGAAGTCAAGCTGACAGGCCTGTAATTTCCCGGATGATCCTTTTGTCCCTTCTTATATATGGGCATCACGCTGGCCAATTTCCAATCTGTTGGGACCTCCCCGGTCATCCAGGACTGCTGGTAAATGATGGAAAGCGGCTTGGCGAGCACCCCAGCCAGCTCCTTCAGCACCCTCGGGTGTATCCCATCTGGTCCCAGGGACTTGTGTGTGTCTGTGTGATGCAGTAGGTCACTGACTGTGTCCTCCTGGAATGTGGGGGGGTCATTCTCCCAGTTTCTGTCTTCTGGCTGAGGAAGCTGGATTCCCTCAGTACAACTAGCCTTGTTATTAAAGACTGAGGCAAAGAAGGCGTTAAGGACCTCAGCCTTCTCCTCATCACTTGCTGCCATGTTTCCTCCTGCATCTAGCAGGGGATGGAGGCTCTCCCGGGTCTTTCTTTTGCTACTGACATACTTATAGAAACTTTTCTTGTTGTCCTTGATTGCTGAAGCCAGATTAATTTCCATCTGGGCTTTAGACCTCCTGATTTCCACCCTGCATAGCCTCACAACATCTTTGTAATCACGGTGAGTGGCTAGCCCCTTCTTCCAAAAGCAGTAAACTCTCCTGTGCTCCAACACTCACCATGAAGGCCTGTGCCTTGAGCAGGCCAACAAATATCATGTAGAGAACCAAGCACTGTTCAAGGTGAGTGAAAAATCAATCTGAGCCAAAGAGGGTGCAAGAGAGCAAAAAGAGACAGAAGGAAAGGCAGAAACAAAAATCATATATTTGAAAGCACTTTACCTGCTTCTGAAGCAGATTCTAATGCACCTGCACAGCTATTCTGAGTTCCAGAAATCACTGAAATAAATCCTCACACAAGAAGCACCTCAGAATGATAAATCCACATTTTAATGGGACATATAAGTGAATCTGCTAATGAAAACTTGTGCTAAATTTGAAAAAAAAATTGACTTTCTGGTATGCACCACTTGACATGAAAAATCCATCTTCAGAAGTCTGAATACAAATCCCCAGAAGAGTGAAAAATAAACAAGCAAAGCCCTCATGCAACATGTCTATAAATAACTCTTCAGACAGGGTAATACCATACCTGGGCCTGTGCTTTATGATTAGATTAAAAAAAAAAATTAAAAAAAAATGCCCAGAACAATAATCTACAGCTGGTTTATCTTTTCCTCTGCAGTCCCTTTAACATCAAGCGATAACACAAGCAATTGGTTAGGTAATACAGTATTTTTTTCTTGGATAGGAGATTGTGCCTTAGTGCAGAAAGAATTCCATGACTAGAATCCTCCTCTGGAAGAATGGTATTTTTTCCTTATCTTTGTCACTTTTAACAGACATCATTCTTACCACTCTGGAGAGATTATCTTCAATTTTGTCCATGATATGTAGAATGAATAGATAAAGAGTAGGAATATTACCACCTGCAATTTAAATTCTTGTATTGTGATGTTATTTCATTGCTGTATATGTCAACAAATGTACCTCAGTTTCTTCAAGTTAATAAGGATAAAATACGTGGTACCATTTGGGTGAGCTGGCTATGCATGGTTATGCCTACTGTGATGGCAAGTTGCTATCCAGTTTGTGCTCAGTTTTCATCATCGGCCCCATGTGGAACGCATTATAGTAATCTACCCCAGTCTGAACTTGCTGGCTTTATGATCTGCTGTTTATTTTTTGTCTCTTACAGCTGTTGGTCTGTTAAGTCTGCAAAGACATGACAGGGCTATCTAAGGTTAATCTACACTTATCAGAACTCTGCTGATATGACTATATTTTAAGTGCTGCTGCAGTTTATACAAGCATAGAATCAGTATTTCCCCATCGGGGGGAGGGGGGGGGGGGGGGGGGAGCATAGAAACTGCCCAGATACTAGTTTACAAACTATTTTAAATAGTGACATTGGAAAATACACCAGGTAAATATAAGTGTAGGACTGACAAGAGGAAATAGTAATGATTGATTTATCCACTGGCCAACAAAGAGTTTCTCACTAAATTCTGCTTCCAAAAAAGTAAATGATCCTGAAGGAAGTGTTTGCCCATGACACTGGATCTATGTGTGGGGCTTCCAGCATAGTCATACATCAAAGACTATGCCAGAAAAACTTACACAGAGAAGACTGCAAGGTGCCTACAACCATATTACTCATTAGCACTCAGTCTGTTCCTGAGATTGATTCAGTCCTAGGGCAAGCAGATTTCACTCAGGTTAGAACCTGCAGCCTGAACACCCCATTGCACCTTGTGGCAGATGCAGGCAGATGCACCAGCGTTGTCCTCCACAGCCTGCACTGCAGCTGCTAGGGCCCTCCCCACACCAGATGTGATTGCAGCACACTGGACACACCTAGAATTTCATTTCAGAAGACAAGCTGGAACAGCCCATCACAGATCTCAAGACTGATGCTGTCAGTTTATGATTTGCTGTTTTGCCTAGAGGCCAAATTGAGGATGCTCTAAACAGGACTGTAAATGCAGACAATCAATCCAAAGAGACCTGACCAAGTGTGAAAGTGATTTGCTGGTAATATAGACTGAATACAGTTTTACACTACACAGCTTCCCCACGGGTTACTGTAGCAGAGAAAAGTAGCATGGCTGGAATAAAAGGGGCTTTTTAAAGAAGCCACAGGAGACTCTTGGGGTTAGCTACTGCTGCTCTGGTAGAGATGAGATTACTTCTGAAACATAGAAGGTTCTATTGTAAAAGAAAGCTGCTTTTTTTTTTTTTTTTCCTCTCTCCTTTCTTACTTATTAGATCCTCCTATTTTGGTCATTGATGGCACACCAAAGGCAACTGGTGCCTTCTTTGGAGAACTAACTGAGTTAATAAAGATATTACCTGCATAGTCTAAGAAACAAACTGCTAAAATCTTTTAGTTCTTGCATGTCTTTGAATTTATAGCATCTGAAGCTAGAGAGTCCCATATAATTTATCCTATCTACCTTTATCAGCTCTTCTCAATTCTGTGTAACTGCCCTGAGTCCATATCTGTTCTTCCCCTAAAATTACACAATGCAGAGGCTCCAGCATATATATCGAGGTAACAGTTTCTTAGACCATGTAAAGCAACATGCTCTTCAGTCCTGCATCTGCCACCATGTTTGATATCTGGACTGAAAATGCAGACTAGTGACACCATGAGTGAAAGTCAAATTCTCCTGTGCTGAGCCCTGTAGTGACCATTCACCCTCCTGATTTTGTTTGCTCTCACCAAGGGCAAAGGAACTGCATGAAAATATCTGAACTCTAGACCAGTACTCTCACAAAGATGGATTTTAACCGAGCTCAGACAACTGAAATGAATTGAGTGCAGCTTTCAGAACCAGACCTGTGCTGTGCTGAAAAAGCAGTAGAGACAAAGAGCATGATGAGAAGGTGGAACAGTTTGAGACCTGCTGGTGAGGCAAGAAGGACCCTAGCAAATTTATTTAGAAATTTCCCATATTACTAGCAGCCTTACTTGGAACTGGGTCAAGGAGTGACATTTTCAATATTATTGCAGCTTGCTCTCTGTGGTGGGTTGACCCCAGCCAGCAGCTAAACACACAGACAGCTGCTCACTCAGTCCCTGCCCCCAGCAGGACAAGGAGAGAATGGGAAGAGCAAGATCAAGAAAACACATGAACTGAGATAAAGACAGTTTATAAATGAAGAGAGCAAAAAACAAGTAATGCAAAGGCCACATCCCTTCCACACCCCACAAGCCAACCAATGCCCAGCTAGTCTCCAAGCAACAGTTAGAAGACAAAACCCACATTTCTTCTTCTTTCCCATTTTGCTGGTGAGCATGACATCTTACAGTAGGGAATATCCATTTTACTAGTTTGGCTCAGCCTTCCCAGCTGTGTCCCCTCCCAATTTCTTGCCCTCATCAGGGCAGGAGGTGGCAGAGAAAAAACCAGAAAGCCTCAATGCTGTGCAAGTATTATTCAGCAATAGTAAAAAAACAGGTGGGTTTTAATTACAAATCCAAACAGCACCGTACAGGCTGCTATGAAGAAAATGGACTCCATCCCAGCCAAACCATTACACTATCTGTGGGGATTAGAGTCAAAGGAGAAAAATGACTACCATCTCCGCTACCTGGAGAGAGTATTCCCACACTGGAAGAGGAGTGATTTGCTCTTCACTATCATTTATTTCACAGTTCACCAGCTACACTGTATTTTTAGACTACCTTACACCGAGCCATTATTAGCAACTAAACTGGCACAACCTTTCCAAGGTTTCAGCCCAGCAGAGGACATCTAGTCTTTATTTACTTCACTATTTGATTATTAAAGTACACACAACTTCTGCTTCCATATTCAGTTGCCATTAGCCCAATTCACTTCATAGTATCTGTGATCTATTGCAGGGTTCTAGAAATATAAATTAATTTGCAGCTCTTAAGATCATCACCTCATTCACAAATAAACCTGAAGTGGCCAAAAGTCACTAAACCATCCTACTGGAGTTCAAGGAACAGTGGGAAAAATATTTTTCTCTCAATTTTTTTTATAAATACTTTTACTATACTTAGAGGATTTATATTCTTTCCTTGCAGTTTGAAATGACCAAACATAAGCTTTGACAAGAGAATTACATCCCATGTTTTCATTTGAACCTGTGCGCAGAGAGGAGTAAATTATAGTTTTCATTCGCAGATAATTCCAAAACTTTTCAAAAACTGAGGTATTACTCTAGTTCCCTATTGAAAGTAATAAATGTGAGGTTAGATATTATGGCAGACAATGCTACAGGGCAAACCCTACTAAAAAATACAGTTCCAAATACGTTTAACTGTCTGGACTCTCTTACTGTATCACACCTTTAGGATTCTTTGAACTACACTAGACATCAAATGAATTTGCAGTTACTGAATCTGCAAGTTTACAGCAGCCGAGGAGCTGGACCATTACTTCGAGGACACTTTCTGTTGCTGAATATCAGAGTAACTGTTTCTGTAGGAAGAAGTGTTCAACAGCATAAATAAATGTGAAATCACCTCAACTCGTACTATTTATTGTATTGCTTTATCACCAGAAATAGGAACTAAGCTACCACACTGTGATCCTATGTGGAAAAGCTTTGTGACAGATGTTCCCAAGCATGCCACTAAACCTTAGGAAAGCAATTTCAGTGCGTTGAATGGTGAATATTTTAAAACTGCTGACAAACACTTTTAAGCTGAAATGCTTATTAGCATATCTGAGTCTGTTCAAAAGGCACATCTTGTGAGCTGATTGAAGCTTTAACAGAACAGTCAGGCATGTAGTTTCAGTGGTACTTGATGGTTCCTCCGAATGACCTAATTCTTTTAATTGACTATCAGATTGTGTTTTCAGTCCCACTTCAGCATTTTCAAAAATCTGCTATTAATCCTTACTTACTATTCCAAACAGAAGTGTAATTGACATTTCTGTAATATACAAGTAATCCCTGCTTTTCATATTCTATTAAATGCTTCTAAACCTTGCAAAAGCTGCCGTTGTGGCTGCTTTTGGAAAAAAGACAATGCTTCTGTTAAGTCATCTAAATAGAAACATACATTTTGAAAATTAAAGCTGCCATAACATGACTCCCCAATCTCTGCAACACTGCAGGTGAATTAAAGGAGATGACTTGAAAACTGTACAGGATCCTCCTAGTATAGAATGATCATTTTCAATTTAGGTTCAGAAACACCTGCATGACTGTTACATTACATATGTCTTAGGTGCTAATGGACCTAGCTTCACTTCAAAAATCTAATGAGTCTCAGACAGTAGATAGTGATCTCTTTGAGTGGCACCACTTAGTTTCCCATAGTGCATATAAAACTGCTTACCAGAGGAAATATACTAATAATAGCGGAGATGCCCATGGACAGCCAGAAGTAGAGACAATGCTCTCTTAACATTTGATTTCATTGACCTTCTATAACTTTTTTCCTCATAGATGAAGCTCTGTAAGGCACTTAGACAGCAATCTTTATTGCCAGCATTAATGTGACATTTGATTAAACCAGTCTTTCTGGGCTTATCTTTACAGTTACTGAATTTTTCTGTGTTAAGAACTTAATCCCTTTGTTTCTGATGGGATTCCATTTGTAGGTGCAACTTACATTTTCTGTTCTCTGGATTATTTTTAACTCAAGGCCTTCCCACAGCGGGTGAACGCTTACCCTTCTTCATAAGCTGAAGTTACTTATGACACTAGATCTGATAGCCAGTCTTATATTGTGTTTTTAAATCACATTAATTCATTGTGAGTCTAGGAAAATTGTAAGATATAAGGTTTGCTAGAACCGTAGAGGGATATCCACATCATCTGCTGTAGCTGCTAGGCTCCATAGGCTCCATAGGCTCCATGTCCACTATAAAATAAAATGGGCTTTTTCAAAGAACATCTCAGAGTGGGTCCTGTTTTGAATAGCTCTTGTGAAAGAGCTGCCCTTTTTTCTCTCCAAAGATTACAAAAATGCCTAAAGTAGACAAGCCAGCCTAGGAGCATATGTAATGACCTGCATCCCTCTGCAACAACAACAAAAGGCATCCAGCTCAGGAACCTTGGCTGCTAAGTGTGTGCTGAAAATGGACATCATCACAAGTGTCAGAATGGGCTGGATGAACTGAGAAAATCATTGCTTCAAAGCATTTTATGGTAGCTTCTGTTATCTCTGATTCTCACAACAAGGACAGAAAACTACTTGCATATGTCCTTCCTCCTCTGGGTTCATTGTGTGCAGCAGACTGCTTAGGAACAGGGTCTTCTCATATCCTAGACCCAACAGAGAATTTAGGCTAGCTGTTTTTCAATTTACCTGGCACATATAATCAGTGTATTGTAATTTTCTTGAGAAAGAGCTCTGCAAGGGGAAAGCTTCACAACGGGGAGGATAAACCTCTGAAGGAAACATCCCAGAGCAGTGGTTTATTACTACAAGAGAAGTCACAGCGCCATGAACCGACATCACCAAAACTCTAGAGAGCACTGTCAGGGTGAGGGAACCAAAAACTACACTTAACAGTACAAAGGCTGAACTACCCTCTAAGTATCTTTCATGACTGACTTGGTAATAGAAAACTTGACAACTGCAAAATAAGCACATCTACAAATAAAGGGCAGGAATAGGAATACAAGAAAATGGGGAGGCAGTCAAATTAGCAAATCTGACACACAGTTAGTAAATGAGTTCCCTATCCTACCAGCAGGTGTTGGAGGACATGTGCAGAAATGTGCAGGTGCTGAGACACAACTAATACAGAACCAGCGCTCAGAAATGAATACATGAGCCTGACAGTTACTGCCTAGCAAACTTCACTTCAGGTCTAGAAAATTATGTAGGTAACCTAAAAAAATTACTTCAGGTCTAGAAAATTACCTAGGTAACCTAAAAAATGCTTGTATTCCAGACATTAACTGAACAATAAAGAAGAAATACACTGGTTTATTAAAAGCCGATTATGCTAGATGAAATTAATATGTTATGGGATGCAAGCCTGTAGAAGCAATTCTGAATTTTTTTAAAGTTTTGCTAGTTTTTCTGGGCTGTCTGTTGATGTTCAGTCAGTCTGGCCTGGAAAAAAACAGGTTATCATCAGAAAACCAAATGAAGAAAACACAAGAGTAATAATAATAAAGACCAACGAAATGAGCTTGAGGGTGTTTTGCAAGGTCTCTGTTGCATTTGTACTCGTTTAACATACAATTGACCATCAGCATTAAAGATGGAAAAAATGCAAGAAATTCATCTTCATTAACAATCGGAAAGAGGTGAAACAGCACAATAATTAAATTAGCAGATGATAATAAATTGGGAAGTATATTAAATGAGCTTTCTACAGCAAAGGCAAAGAAATACAGTATAGAATTTCCTTAGGTTCAGCTGAATAGGTAGTAAATGAGGAAACAAGATGAAGAAACTAAAGAAACTAAACCACCAATATTATTTCAGAATAGTAAACTGTGAATTACACAATAGCATGTTGCACAGAAAGGACAATATGACTTTGAGCAGCATGTACAGAAGTACAGCAAAGAAAAAAAAATTTTTTCTACAAAGATAGTGGAATTTAGACTAATGTATTCTGTTCTAAGCATAGCTCAATAAACACTGAAAAACTGAGGGGACCAAAAACATGAAAGAAATGTGAGGGTGTAGAGAGCATAATTCAACAAGAAAGACTTAGAGCATGAAATATCTGCAGACTGATTAAGAGAAATGCCTGAAGTAAGTTAAGTGGGTAGAGAAATGGTATTAAGGTCAAATTAGGCAGAACAGGAGGTTGGGTTGTAAATTTTTAAAAGAAATGAGATCTTTGAGGTTATGTTTTGTTGGAAACCCTTTTTGAAGTTTAGAAAACAAATTGTTGGAGACTGTCTTACCTTTGCCAAGAAAAAAATGTTGATTGCTTGTTACCTCATATCTAAATCCATCCACATTGAGCAATTTCCCCATATCATTCAATGACAAACCAAGGAAAGGCAGCCAGGCAGAAAACCCTCAGGGAAAGAAGAAACTGAATGTCTAGTGAAGGCCCTAGATTTGAAAATATGTAGTAACTCCTATTGAGGTCAGTGGACTTCAGTTTACATGCTCCGGGGAAAAAAAAAAAAAAAAAAAAAAAAAGTAGCCTATCTGCCTTCTCAGCCCCTTGTATGTATCTTGGAAATTATTACCCTAAAGCTGCATTGGTCTTCCCTAAACATGAAACCACCTCCTCTGTCACTTTTTCCCCATCACTACTTCACAGCTGAGTGCAGACACCCACACTACAGGCTGCCTCACCAAAAAAGTCACAAACTCATCATGGTCATTCAAGACCAGTCTGTCTGCAGAAAAGCAATATTCTTTTTCAAGTTATCAATAAGCAAGTCTATGGACACAATTCTAGAAAATTCCTTTTCTTTCCATTTTTCATAAAATCTTGCAAGTTTAAAAATTATGGAACATGGAGGTGTTTTACATTGTTCTCACTTTTCATGCTATCTCAGAAATGGTACATTGGATAATAAAACTATTGCATGTATATTTTAATAAGCAAAAATTTCTGATAAACAGATACTGAAGATACACTAAAACTATAAAATACATATTATGAGTTCCCAGAGAATTATTAGTATTGTGCAATCATTGTATAGATATTTCAAGGAAAATTAAAATTTTTCCTGTTTAGAAACTACCAACATCTCATTCTGCTTAAAACCTTCAAGATAAAGTTAAGACATTTATACTAAATACAGCATGGTTGAGTCCCTTAGGCTTTTTGCACTTTAAGGTGCAAAGTTAGAGGAAATTCATTATACTACTACAACAATTAAACATTCATACTCTAAGTGAAATAAGGAAATATTAAAAAAAAAATACATGCGTAGAAATGACAAAGTGAAAATACTTTTTGAGAAGTGAAACTTGTTTCAATCCTTCCTTTCTCCTCGGCTCTTAATTATGTCCACCAAAAAAGATAACTAAACTTAGCAGGTTTTATTTTACAGGCACAACAGGTGCCTGTAACCACAGGCTCACCATCAGCTGCCAAGGCTCAGCTGACTCATTAAGCCATGCTAATTCAATCACTTTGAATCATGATCGACTATGTTCAAATGTAGACAAGGGCTCTAAAGCAAGCACTGTGTTTTTCTTATCTGTACGAAGAGGCACAAGAGAGCACATTTTGAGAAGGTGTATATATATATACATATATAGTACTCTTAGGGTAATGTAAACTCTTCATAAGTTTGAAAAGTCTTTTAGTTCCCTGATTTAAACCAAAGTATGTGAGGGGGTTTTCCAATGGAGAATCAATTGAAGTTTGTGTTCCTTTTTTTTCGTTCTACACTTTCTCTGCATTTGTTTTCTTCCATCCTCCTATTTAGAGTAGTCTTTCTCATTCAGAATGAAAACATGAAAATGTTTGGGTCTAAGTTTAACACCCCATGACATTTATGGCATATATATCACAATCAAGTTTCATGGGTGAGTACAAGACTAAGCACCCCATGTAATTCAGTAAGCTAAAGAAATATACCTTATATGCAAAACCGAGATTTTAATGTTAAGCAGTCTAATTAAAGCACTAGCAATCTAATCAAAGATATGTCTACTTACAATAATGCTAACACAGCTCAAATTTTTACAGCTCATTCTAGTAATGAAAAAGTTGAAATGATGTAAGCAAACTTTCTGATATCTCCCTGTTCTTCTGGTGTTATGCTCAACCTTTCCCAAGTCCTTTATGATGTTAGGGTTGATAGTACTAGTCTGTCTTGAGAAGGTGAAAGGGTTTCCAGTGGGCTGTCAGCACCCCAGGTTCCTCACCAGGAGTCTGAAAGTGATGGGAGATTGGGAGGGGGTTGTTCTTTGTCACTCTTGGATTTGCTTGGGGTTATGTTTATGTATTCTAACACAGACCATTTGCTCTAATTCCATGTTATATCTGAGTTTCATTTTGTATGATCTGCAGAGCCTTCTTTGCTCTCCTTTTAACCCTTAGAACCAGGTTTACCCATCTCCCAAGGTTACATTCTTTTAGTAATTGACTGTGATTTGTGTTTATAGCCTGGGGATTTCTGTTCTCTGTTCATGCTTGTACTTCTAAAGCTCTTGCTATCATCCTGCTCTTGTACTTCTGTAGTCCTATGTTACAATCCCATTTCTCTTCCATGGACTTCAGGGTGTGGCTTCCTGATAACATACCTTAAAATTTTATTAGCATAATTTATTCACACTTACATCTATGTTCTAGGGGCATTGAACAGTTTACCTCTACAAAAACAATGATCCATTAGATGTATGCAGTGTAATACCAGACACAATGTTCTGGTATCCACCTGCCACCAATATCTATGAGGTATAGCAACATCATCAACTTGTTATCAAAATAGCTTTACAGCCGACTCAACTGTGCTGAAATTCAAGTAAAATAAGTATGTAGATTTCTGACACTAACTTTTGCACCATGGCATAAAGGATTAAATTACACTTGAGTTAATGTAATAATTTTTAATGTGATGAAGAAGCAGGGAGCACAGACTTTGTTTCTTATCAAAAAACAGATGTGTTTGGTGGATGAATACAGCATTCCTTTCATTCAAGACCAAATGAAGTTAGAGGACCCAGGAGAACTGCCCTGCTTCTCCTTTGCTGTGGGGAATAATGGTATGCCACACCATAGCTATGCCAAACAGCAGGGGATGCCTATACGGCTTTACATTGCTTAATTGACATATTTGAGAAGTACAGCCCTATACAGCCCACCCTGCTAGCCTAAGGCATAGTGGCTTCTATTGCCACAAATACACTACAGACTAATATGTTAGACAGACTACTCCTGTCTGCTTTTAACTACCAAACCCTTGTAACATACATTCACAACTAGATTGACTGGAATTATTTTATGTCCAGTTCATGTCTCCATATCCTTCCCATAATTCATCAAAGGTCAGAGAGTTACCACTACCCAGGCTCACATGCATTTTGGGTAGGAGCCTCACATCTACACAGTCCTTCTATGAATTCAGGACTATAGTCAACTGCGTATACCATTCCAAGATGGAGTTAGCTTGCTACAAAATCCTAATAGACCAGAAGTACAACAGGGTTTATCAACTTAATGCATAATGACTTCTGTACAGCTGACAAGACATGATACTCTGGTAAAAGTCTTCCCCTCAAAAAGTAGGATGGATTTTTACATGATATTGGACTTAACAATACCAGGGTAAGAATTCCTCCTCCTCTCTAAAAAAGGACCTCTTGCTATATAATCAAATATTTTATATTTGAGAAGAAAAGTTTCTGACCTTCATGCTTGCCAAGAAAACAGCAAACATATGGATGAACTGCCCCATTTTTTCCAACTCTGAAATCTGAAGATGACAATTTAAAATGTCAGCATTGTTAGCTACTCCACTGCACAAAGTTCTATAGATTCAAGGATATTAAAGTCAACAGGCATTAATGGGCTAATGTAATCTGACCTGCATAATATATGTCACTGAATTCCACCACCCTTTCCTGCATCACATTAATAAACCCAGGCAAGCTAGTGCCTGTTCCTTTAGAAAGATGTTGAATCTTGATCTGAAATTTTTGCATGATGAACAAGCCATCATATTACAGAATAAGATATTCTTGCCATTAATTAAAAATAAGCCCACTTGCATTCCATGAATTTGCCTGCCTTTATCTTCTAAGTAGTGCGCTTTTTTTCTGCGAGATTTAAATTGCTTCCTCTATAAAGACTTTTTCACTAGACAGAAAGCTATTGGATGTGTTTGTGCCATGCAGCAGAGCTTAGTGCAAATATCTCCAAGTTAGTGGACGTTCAGCAAACCCCCGTAGTTCAGCTTCTCATTGGAGCTTAGAAAATTCACATCTACAGCCATGTAAACACAGCATAAAGGCCAGAAGCATTCTCCTACCTTGCATGTGCTTCAAGAGCCTTTGGATCTCTCAAGTGACCCTGCAGCTACACACCTCCAGTGAAAAAAGCCATTGCTCTGTTATTGCATCTATTTCCTCTGTTCTTCACAAAGTTGCTGCAGTACTGGGAGATTAAAAAAAAAAAAAAAAAAAAAAAAAAAGAGAGGTCTTGTATCCCATAATCCTGGCCATATTACTGCAAAATCAGCATTCTTCTCTGTTCCATTCATGAAAAGCTGCAGTAAGAAAATCATCACAGTCTGTCCCTGCTCCATATCTAAGGTTTCTTTCAAAAGACCCCGAGGTCTCCACTTTTGGCTATATTGTCCTAATCCTTTCCTTGAGCAGTTCAAAAACCTTGCTATTTGGGATCAATTCCCCAGGTTTAGCTCTCATCCTCTAGTTTCTTGCATACCTTGGAATCAAGTTTCCACAATCAAGCCTATTTCTAATTAGGGAATTATGGAGTAGCACGTTTCAGAGCAGCACTTAGCTATGCCAGAATGCTTAGTTCTCCAACATACTCATTCATTATTCTACCTCCTGGTTTCAGATTAAAATAAATTAAAATCAAAGCAACCTCTCTTTTTACAGCCTCATTCTGATACACACATACTGTGACCAGCCTTTCCCACAGCAGCAGCATTATCCCTGGCAACAGTAACTTGCCTTTTTTTTTTTTTTATTTTATTTTTGGTCTTCTTTATTTTCAGTGGTCAGTTCTGCAAACCAATGCAGTTTTTGCTTCCATTGTTTTAAAATATTATGTAGGACTTTCTGTCTAAAAATCTGTCTTTTCCTAAGGATCATTCCTCCCATGCTTCTGGCTAGTTCTGTTTGTAGCTGCTGTTCTCTCATCTCTCTCTCCTCCCTGCTGTGAGTTTCATTTGACTGACTGTCCCTACATTTCATATACATGCAGACTAATCAAAGAAAAGGTCTCCTAAACTAAACTGACTCCCTTGTATGAGAATGATTTGTTGTAATTGCAGGCAGCATTCACCCATGCACAAACATATTCGCTTTCTCTTCCTTTTCCAAAATCAGTCTTCTAGAGATATTTGTCCTACTTTAAGTTGCTGCTAAGTACAAAAGAGATATATTTCTAGGCCTCCTTGCCATGAATTAAGACTACAAAGAGGAAAACAATTTGATTACAAACAGCCATATTATGTTGGAATTTACCTACAAAGCTGAACTAAATTATATTATGCCAGCACCAAAATACTGTCATTCATATTTTAACTGCAGTTTGAATGGTCAGTTACTAGAAAACAGTAGTGCTATGCATGAAGCTCAAACCAGTGAAAAGGAAAATTAGCTCAGACAACAGCAGATTTAATAAATGCCATATTTACTATGGCCTAGGCTCACTTCTTTCAGCAAATCTTTTCCTATTGTATACAAATTACACTGGACCATATGACAGGACTCCAGTGGCGCTAAAGCTTTGAGTTGATCTTCCTACGTGTTATTCCTAAAGTAAGCACACCTTGGTCCCCCACCAAATCTGTATCTCAAAAGGTTTGTTTTATTTGAACTAAAATTAGAAAAATGTAATCTTTTCAATAGAAAATCTCTGACTACTGAGAAAAAATAACTCAATCCCCCTAATCTTGTGTACTTCATAAATCAGCTTTGTTCTCAGCCCAGCTACTTGTAAAGACTTTCTACAATATATTCTCCAATTCTACAATACATTGCCCTATCCCTGGAAACATTCAAGGTCAGATTGGATGGGGCTCTGAGCAACCTGCTCTAGTTGAAGATGTCCCTGCTTATTGCAGGGGGGTTGGACTAGATGACCTTTAAAGATCCCTTCCAAACCAAACTATTATATGATTCTATGATTCTATTATTCTACTCTGGTCCATGGGGAAAAAAAACCTACTCTCCATCACATATTTGGCTGTGCTTTCGTCTATCTCACTTTTCAATAACCTCCCAGTCTGGCTCTTGTTGGAACATCCTGCAGAGTGTGCCTTTCTTTCTGCCAGCTCCCTCTGCTCGCCTTCATATCCAGCCACTCAGAAAAGGGCTCTTGTCTTCTGACCTAAGAGGACTTCACCTGACAAAGGAAAAAGGCAGCCTTCCTCTCTTCTCCTAAATCACAGCCTTTTAAAGGATTATATTCAACAATTAGATACAGCACATGGTGAATGAACAAGTTTAAACACAGGCTGTCACAAACCAGGTAAACATTATCCGCTGGCAAAAGACCTGGAGAACACATCTGTTCTCAGTACTGGAGGATTATATCTGAAGCTTTAATAGCAATACTCAGGGTGAGTCAAGATTAATTCAGAACTGCCAACTTGCTCCGGCCTCAGTAATGTAAGGGCATAAAAACTGCCAAACTAGGTCAGTCCTGCTTCTAATAGTAGTCTGCTAATAGATGTTTTGGGAAAGATTGTAATAGGAAGAGTAGGAATAGTGTGATCCAAGCATAGCCTCACAGCTTCCAGCAATGAGTGCTTAGGGATTTCACAAGCTGGACACTACGTCTGGCCATCACATTTAATATCTACCAAGGGAACTGCTTTCCACAAGCTTGTCTAATCTGTTTTTTAATCAATTTTTATTCCTGCCTCTATAACTTCGTGTGAGAACAAATGCAATAATTTTATTATGACTTATGTGAAAAAGAGTCTATCTTCACCAGGCTTAACTGTTTACTCCTTATCTCTTGTATGATGAAGTTTTCAGCCCCTATACCTTCTCCAAATCATTCACGGTGAATCCACCTTTTCCAAGATGGAGTTGACCTGTATTTTCTCCTTATATAGAAGATTTTTTGTGGTTCTTATTAGGGATGTTAGGAGGAGACTCTACCTCCAGCAGCTTCAGTCCAGGAGTCCTCCTGCCTGACCACTGGATCCCAGGCTGGTATGTGTGAGGACTCAGTGTCTCTTCCCAGGGTTCAACCAGTACTGAAGGTGAGCACATACCCAAGACACACACGCACACCCCACTGACACACTAGTGAAGGCACATACGTGGCACTCTCTGGAGTCACACACACACACAGAGATTTTCAGGTCCCCTGAATACCAGCACAGACCCCCTCACCTGCTTGATCCCCCTGCCTAGACCCAGACCCCCATGCTCGTTGGCTGCTCCAGTCTGAGGTGTGCTAGTGAATGACACACGCACTCCACACACACACACGTGGTTTAGGGAAGATGCAGGCACTGGTTCCCCCAGCAACCAGCACCAGGCACATGGGCTGTGGCCATGGGCCCACCCCAGCTGCCACCACTGAGACTCTCACTCACCTCACTCACAGTGGTCACCCCCAGTAGCTACTTTTTTTGAAAACATACCCTTCCCACCCCAGTGGCAAGAGGCAGAGACTCCCCACCCACTGCAACAGCTGGTGCTGAGACTCCACTTGCTCCACAAGCTGACACCACACACTGAAGGGCACCTGCACCCCCAGTCTGACTCCAGCTGCTGGCACTAAATCTGCTCACACTGATCACCCCAGTAACTGGCACCTAGTGCTTGTAGGACACATAGGATAGCAACCAAGATTACACAGAGAGATAGATAAAAAAGGTTTTAAAAGACAGGACAGACTGCAGTGATCTGCAGACTCAAACAAATATACTGACTAGGCCTGTTTTACAGGCAAGCAGCCCTTTTGCACCCCTTTCTTTCTATTCCCCCTTTGCTCTTCCCTGATCCCCTTCCCCTGCTCATTCCACCATCAGTCCATACAGTCCCACCAACACCTCTCCCCACCCAACACCCTGCATGCTCAGGCTTGCATCCTTATGGGATGCAAAGTGATGGTTTGCCTGCAGGTTCTGCACTGCCCATCAATTACTGTGTCTGAGGAGGTTTGTTCTTCTCTTTGACTCCCTTATTTTCATCTGTCATGTTTGTGTCACTGTACATTCTTTTCACAGCTTCCTCCTTTGCTTATTATCCTCTTTTGTATTGAAAAGGTCCTTGACAAAATACCCTCAAGAGAGTAGATACTCTCTCCTTCCACATACCCTTACATTTCTTAGCCTATTCTTCCCCAAATTTGTATTTCTTCCAGGGCTAGTATGCCAAGTTTAAGGTCCCCATAAACTGTTATAAAATACTGGAGTGAAAGTGTTTTCTACTTGATTCTTACTCTGTAATTCCTGAAACTCCATTTGATTTTTAATTGTCATGAAGCTTATCTCTTATGTCTTTGGAGAAGTTTATGTCTCAACTTTCAGATATTTACATTTATGACTATGACATTTTATATGGTTATGTATCATAATGTTGCACCATTATTGTATCAAACATTATTGTATGTATTATACAGGATTTTGTGCTTTTTGCAATTATAATTGAAAAATATAGAAATAATAACTATATTTTTATATAATACCTTAAACTTGGGTCCAAAGAGTAATTGCAAATTTTTGCTTTGCAGAAATAAAGATTTTCACAGAAATTATTTATTATGTGACCGAAGTCATTAAAAAGGAAAATAAAACCGTTTACGTATTATTTTTGCATTTAAAATGGCTGTCATGGTTTAACTGGAGCCAACAACTAAGCACCATACAGCCGCTCACTCACTGACCCCCAGTTGGATGGGGAAGAGAATCAGAACAGTAAAAGTGAGAAAACTCGAGATTGAGATGAAGACAGGTTAACAGGTAAAGAAAAACCATGCACACAAACAAAGCAAAACAAGGAATTCATTCACCACTTCCCATCAGCAGTCAAGTGTTCAGCCATCTCCAGGAAGGCAGGACTCCATCACTCCTAACGGTTACTTGGGAAGACAAACACTATGACTCTGAACGTCTCCCCTTCCTTTTTCTTCCCCCACATTTATACATTGAACATGACATCATACGGTCTGGGATATCCCTTTGGTCAGTTGGGGTCAGCTGTCCCGGCTGTGTCCTCTCCCAACTCCTTGTGCAACCCCAGCCTGCTCGCTGGTGGGGTGGGGTGAGAAGCGGAAAAGGCCTTGACACTGTAAACACTGCTCAGCAATACTGAAAACATCTCTGTATTATCCACACAGTTTTCAGCACAAACCCAAAACATCACTCCACACTAGCTACTATGAAGAAAAATAACTCCATTCCAGACAAAACCAGCACAATGGCATTCTTTTGGGGATCCATATCTGACTGAAAATTGGGCAACGGACATTTCTGATTACACTATTTCTACCAATCACTGTATGTTCTAATTTGTCTACTTGTGGGTAGCGGTCTTGGCTAACCTTTCTGTGACTTGAGAACAGCCATCTGTTACTGATGAATGAGATACTGAGGAATTTTCTTCACATGGGCTTTCAACATACCTAAAATTTTGGGAGACTGGCAGAGCAGAGAATGTGCTGGAGTACTAAGTTTTAGTTAATTTTCCACATTTTCCATCGCAGAATACCAAGATAACTAGTTAAACAGCATGATGTCAAACAACTAGACTTAAGAAAAAGATCAATAACTAATAGTGGTTTTGCTCACACATGAGAGACTAAGGAAACAAAGACATAATGAAATAAATTCAGGGAATTCGGAACCTTACATTAATGTGCTTATTTCTACATTATTATCAGTGCTATCAAGTACTATCACTGCTATTACCCTTCCTAAAGAAGGATATTAGGTCAAGGATTTTACAAACAAAGATCAAGAAATGTACTCCCTAAAAGATCTAGTTCATACAAAGTGGTTCAGAGTGTAAGGTGTTGGAAACAGTATAAGAAGGCAGGGGCAATATGCTGATTTGCAAGCATTACAGATGTTTTCTGCATTGGTTTCTTGAGTGTGTTAGGGATGTATCAAGTCTCACATTTACTGTGATGAATGCAGTTATTCCCACTTACATTCTCCTACCTCACACTAATATTCTATGTTTGGCAGCAAGGCATGATAATATTTTACTCAGCATCCATATGTTGTAGAGCAGTAGAGGAGCTGTGGTGCTGTGCTGCATTTAGGAAAACTTTTCTAGCAGGGCTACCAATCCAAGAAAAGCCCTGGTAAAATACACATTACCCATCAGCAGCTTTTTTTTCCTGAGAAATGACCAACACGGGCAGTCTGACAAGTAGGATTTCCCACAATGGAGTTCAGAGATCTAGATGACAAAAAAAATGGAGAAAGGTAGAGGAAAACATACCAGGGGGGTGGGAAGGGGTGGGGCGGATGGAGGAGTGAGAAGTGAGGGGAGAGGGAAACATCCCCTGCTCTTTCTATGCAGAAGCAGGAGAAAATGAAGACCAGAAGAGAAGGCTGTCCAAGGCAATTCTAGCTTACTGTAATCTAGAAAGCCAAGGATAGCACTTCACCAGCCTCATCTGTCATTGATATAAACATAGTGACATTTTTTTGGAAGGAGTATAAAATACAATCTATTTTTAAAAAGCAGATTTGCAAGTATAAATTATTTGGCCAGTGTGCACAGAATATTTTTTATAGTGCTGCTTTAGCATAAAAAGTATAGTGAAAAAGGTAAATTATTCTAAAGGCAAAATGACTAGAAGGCATAAGAAACACATGCATAATAACAATAACAAAAACTTTCTAAATAAATTTATCATATTTTCATTACATTTTATGAGAAGATTATAATTCATAGTATCATAGAATTACCAGGTTAGAAGGGACATCAAGAATCATCTCATCCAATCTTTCTTAGCAAAAGCACTGTCTAGACAGGATGGCCCAGCACCCTGTCCAGCTGAATCTTAAAAGCGTCTAATGTTGGTGAATCTATCACTTCCCTGGGGACAGTATTCCAAAGGCTGATTGTTCTCATTGTGAAAAATATTCCTTTTGTGTCCAATAAGAATATCCCCAGGAGTAACTTGTACCCATTACCCCTCACCTCTTCCATGTGACTCATTGTAAAATCGGAGTCTCCATTTTCTTTGTAGGCACCCTTGAAATACTGGAACATGGTGATAAGGTCTCCCCTAAGCCTTCTCAAGGCTGAACAAACCCAGTTCTCTCAGACTTTCCTTATGTGTCAAGCTTCCCAGTCCCTTGATCATCTTTGTGGTCGTTCTCTGGACCTTCTCCAACCTGTCCACATCTTTTTTCTTAGTGGGGACCAAAACCGAACACAACATTCCAGGTGTGGCCTGACAAGCACTGAGTAGAGCGGGATAATGACTTCTTTATTTCTGCCGGGGATGCCCTTGTTGATGCCACCCAGCATCCCGTTGGCTTTCTTTGCTGCTGCAGCACAGTCTTCACTCATGTTGAGCTTGTTCACCAGGACCCCCAGGTCCCTTTCCAGAGCTGCTCCCCAGCCAGGTAGATCCCAGCCTGTGCTGCACTCCTGGATTATGTTTTCTCAGTGCAAGGCCTTACACTTGTCCTTGTTGAACTTTATAAGGTTCTTGTTAGCCCACTCTTCCAGCTTATCCAGGCCTTCCTGCCTGGTGGCTCTTCCTTCCAAAGTGTCCACTTTCCCGCTCAGTTTGGTATCATCAGCAAACTTCACCAGGGTACCCCTGATTCCATCATGCAGATCACTTATGAACACACTAAACAGTGTTGGGCCCAGTATCGATCCCTGGTGGACAACACTTGTGACAGGTTGCCAGTATAAAAAAGAGCTATTTACCACCACCCTCTGAGTGTGGCCTGTCAGCCAGTTCCCCATCCATTGCACAGACCACTTGTCTATACATACCATAATGTATCAGCTTCTCTAGAAGGAGGCTGTGGGGAACTGTACTAAAAGCCTTGGAGAAATCCAGGGAGACAGCGTCCACCGTTCGCTCCACATCGAAGGAGCAGGTTATTTTGTTGTAGAAGGCGACCAGGTTTGTCAAGCACAATTTGCCCTTGGTGAATCCATGTTGGCTTTTCCCAGTCACATGCTTCTACTGACTGGTGATAGACTCCACGAGGATTCATTCCATAAGTTAACATAATTCAATGTTAGGTAACATATAATTACCAGACCATTATGAATGTAACTGAAAAATCAGCAATCTGGAAAAACTGGAATTAATATTGCTTTAAATATTGTTTTGTTTCCTTCTGGAAACAAAATTTGTAGTTCGCTTCCCTAATATCAATACTCACACAGGTGCACACCTATAAAGTTGTAATATTTGTTTTCTTTTTAGTAAACTCAAAGAGTAAGAGTGAAAAAAACTGTCCAGTAATGTACCCTAAGAGAAAATTGCTTGCCATTAATATTAGTGTTTTCCATTTCAAATAGAACTGTAGTTTATCTCTATTCTGTTAGCATTAATAGTTACACAATTTTATTCTTTCTTGCAATTTAGTCAAGTTATTCTATTTGTACTACTACAATGGTACAGGAGAGTGACAGCACAATAACTTTCCATTACATTTTTGAAGACAGCAATGTGTAATATGGACTGTTCACTTACATAGACTGACAAAGCTTAAGCTTCATTCAAACAAGAATGTTCTTTTGCATGTAAATGTAGCAAAAAGCATAAATGTGATGTAGATTGAAGTAGCAAAAACCTACTACTTGATCTTGTAATTAAGTGATAAAATAAAATGTTGACATGCACAGAGGGATATACTCAAACAAATGATAGGCATATACCAAACAATCATTCCATTACTGTCCTTTGGAGAACTGCTTTAATAGTTTATTAATATGTCAGTCACTGGAAACCAACAGACTGCTACAGACAGGCAGCAGAGGGAGTTCAGGTTTACTGCTAATTCTTGAAAGAGATGCAGTACCTGGAGTTTCACAAAGAAGGGAGATGATGAAAAGGCAGTTTCTAAACCAGCTCAATTTTTTAAAAGTGTTACAGCAAATAGACTTTAAGGATATACACGTACAATCTTGCAGAATCTTAGTCCCTGTGCAGAAAGATCTCCTACATGGCTGTAATGTTGAAGCTGTAGGGCTGCATATGCTACTCCTCCCAGGGAGCATGTGGTAGACATGTGGCTAAGATGTTGCTATAGTAGAAATCCTCCTGCCCTGGCCAACCCCACCTTCCCTGTGTGAGCCCCTTTCCCACAGTGGTGACTGTTCCACTGCCCCAGCTCAATGTCTTCCATGTGGGACCTCAACTCTTGAACAGTCACATCTTTCACAGCACCACTTTGGAAAAAGGGATTCCCAGTCTCTAATATGTTTCTGTCTTTGATCCTGGCTTACTACAAACATGCTTAGTAATTTTAAAAAACACAGTACAAATAGCAAGATCAGAGCAAATTAGCCTCTGATGTGTTAAACATGCCATTTTTCACCAAATGTGGATCTGTTGAACATAGAAGCTTTCCCCCATCCATTTTCAATTGATGACTTCTCTTGCAAGACTGTTGTGTGGCAACTTGGAAAGCCCTCTGCTGATTTAATAACATTTTAGTTCTTTGACTAGCTGTGTGGCTTTGTTTCCACCAGGGGATAGAAAAGTTCTTTTCAGTTCCACATCCCCCTGTTCATTATCTCCTTAGGTAAGCTTGCTTTCAGTTTTGACCAGCTCAGGGTAAGCACTCCAAGTCACACTTCAAATAAGCTATTTAAGTTTGTCTGAAGCTAAGTTGGTCCTTATCTCTGTATTATTGTGGTTATATCTTCAGTGAAAGAAACAGGGAAAGCAAGTTATAGGTATAATTCCTCCAGCATTTCCAAACAGTGCAAGGTTTCCTTTCTTAGTTCCCCATACCCACACTGAGTTGTTACACCATCCTGTTGTAGGAAGCAGCGGCATGTGACTTTTACCTGACACCCGCATAATCTAAATTTCCCTTCTCCATTTTTCTTCTTCAGTTTTACAAAATTGAGGGGAAAAGGGGACTGAAACAGAATTTCTTTCAAACTTAGAAGAGGGAATATGGGCCATCCAGGCTATTTGGGCAGTTTTATCTTCTTGTTCCTACAACCAAACCGACAAGCCACAAAGTAAAGCTCCTCCTAAACTACAGTCTTCTAAAAGCGGGAAAAAGAAAGAAAATTTTCTCCGGTGGAAAAAAAAAAAAAAAAAAAAAAAAAAAAGACTATTTCTGCAAAATAAATCCCAGAGAAGAAATGAGCAGAAATAACTTTATCTGAACTGTGGTGAAAAAGATTTACCCATCTGCGTAAAAAAGCTTATGACATTAATGAAACACGAAAGCAAGCAGTTAATACATGCACAGTTTATCAAGGAACATAACAAGGTGGTTTCTTTCCCCCAGCTGTTATCCAGCGTTTATCAGTTTTTAAAAACATGAGACTCAATTCTGCAAGGTTCTCAGAGCTCTGAGGTAGGAAGAAAGCTTCCTTCCTACTGTGTCACTGAAATCAGGCCTCTGCACTGGGAAGTGGAAGGACACAAGGCTGCTGAATGATGAAACACAAAGTACTCAGTCATTTAGCACAAGGAGGAAAACAACTGACTGGTTCACATTCCCTTCCAAAGGCATAGGCACTGACACTGCTGTGCCAAGGCCAGTGAAGGTGCATTTTTCAGAAAAGACACTGTCAGTGACTGACTCAGACTGACTTTGTCAATATCAACTCAAGTGCTGCATTTATCATCTTCCACCAGCTTTGACCACCATCAGGCGTTTACTAAGCACACAACTTAATTCAACACAGACCACAGACCGCAACAGGCAGATCTCAGTGGAAAACATCAAATGAATTTCACTTTTATGAATTAATAATATTCCAGCAAAACTTAACCTGAGCTCCAGGGGGAACATCATCAGCTCCCAGTCTGAAAATTCTGAGGGTATGAAAAAGAAGCAAAGGAAAAGAACTTTTTTTTTCCTTTTTCTTTTCCTTTTTTGTAAAATACACCTCCATAAGTGTGAAATAGGAGAGTTCAGTGAAATAACATGCCTTCCTCAACTCTGTGTAATCCAGTTAATCTGACTGAAACAATGAAGATTACTCTTCATTGTCTCACCCTTAATAACAAATTTTGCTAATCCCCTTTTAGTGGGGAACTTCTTGCTATTTCAAAACACATCTTACTGCTGTGTGTCATTCTTTCAATACCAATTCTGATGCCTTTGAAATCATGTGGCGAAGGTACTCCCTTTTTTTATTGATTTGTCATTTCTTCAAATATATGGTGCTTCTTCTACATCTGAGGAGGCAACTTTCAAGGAAAATTGTTTTTAAAAGGATAAATAAACTCAAAAAACTTTAAATCCAGCATTTTTACAGTTCACTACAAAGAAAAATATCTCCCGGAATGGTTTTCTTGCTTATGGAGATGGTATAATGGTCAGTATGTGTGCCAGTGTACAATATATCACTTCTTCCAAGAATTTGTCAATTGCTTTTTGCACCCACTTGTCAGAAGCACCTTCTCCAGAGATATTTAATTTGAAATAAGGGAGAACAGCAAGTGAGTTACATGGTTTGGATGAATCAGAGTGGTCATTACCATCGTAGCTGTAAATTCTGGGATTTCATCTGCTCAAAAGGGAGATAGTATTAGACTAATTCCATCCAAAGAAGAGGCAATATTTTTCTTCCCTATTTACCACCACCACCACCACCTCTCGATAAAGAAGTCTGAGTTTGCTTCTTATTCTGGGGGGTTTATTTCACTAAAAAGTGTGCATATAGATTTTGTCATAACTTTATCCCATGTACTCTGGATATGGATATTAAGAATCTCCTCTACTCTATCCTAGACACTAAGGTGGAATTCACAGAGAGCATGAGCAAACAGTATGAAGTGTAGGATGTAAGGATGAATTTTATGCTGTAATATGACGTGGTCTAGTAGCTGGGGGTACAATCCCACGAGAGGAAACACAGAAAACTGAATTATTAATAAAATTAAATTATAACATATTAACTGTTTGTTTTACCATACATTTTTACAAAGAAAGAGGTATCATAATTCGATCCTGTACTGATGAAACTGGGACAGCTCAGAACTACACCCATGTGAAGAAATTGGACAAAACCACACCCTGCCCCTGGGAAATGCCTCTTTCCTTAATTCAGAATTAAAAGTTCAAAGTCCTTGAACACACATAATTCTTGTGTCCCCTGTCCACTGTCCAGCACAACAAAAGCCTGCACCTTCTCTTGCCTTTGTCCATTGAGGAGCATGCCAAGCTGACTGTCCCAGTGCAAGCCCAGTCATTCTTTGTCTTACCCTTTAAGAACAGGATCCAAGCACCATCTGGGGGATGTGCAGACTAAGAAAAGAGGTATCACACCCAGATATGCAAAGAAACAGGACTAAATGAGCAGGAGTGGCACTCAGCAACATCTGCCACCACTGCTAAGTGCTTGCAAGTAATGGATCAACGGTCATAGAGCAAGGATCTTCCTGGGCCAAAACCCTGTCTTCTCTATAACACACTGGTCCAGCTACCTTTCTCCTCATTTTCACACACTCTTGGTCTATTCCAGCCAAGATTTTAAATATATCAATCTCCACAGAACAAGGGTTAAATCTTCATCTTAGCTCTCAGCTATCTCCCCACAGTGCAATAAAATTAAAGCCAAATTGAACAAACAGACCTGTTTCAGGTTAGAAAAAGTCAAATGCTTTTATTTCACAGTGTCAGTGTGCTAGAATACCCTGTTTTGATTTTAAGCCAGTAAATCAGCTAGATAAAACTATTCCAAAACCTGGGGTTTCTCTTTTTTTTTTTTATTTGCCATTTCCAAGATTCAAGATATATATATTATTAACAAACTAAGAATTCCATTATTTATCCAGAAGACAATGTTAAAAAATAAACACTTTATTAATGAGGTAGGCATGTATGAATTATATAAATATTTAAATAGATAAAGCAATTTAGAGTATCAGAAACTGAGGTCCACTGAGGACTCAAACTGACACCATTTAGAAAGATCAGAGAGCAAATTCCTGGAGCTTTCTGCAGATAAGATCTTTAAGACCTGTTGCTCAGGTTAGGTTATCTAAATTTTTGAGAATTCCAAATTATTACCCTGTACAAGATGAGATCTATTAAGCCAGTTAAATTTTAATTAAGGAAAGGAAATTAAAATGAGAAACCTGAATTCTCAGTGTAACTGCAATCAGCCATGCTTAAGAAAGATACATTCAAACTAGAACTGTTGCAGAGCATGGATGACGAGGGAAAAAGAGTTTTGTTTAGCCTAGCCTAACAGAGGCTATAATGGTATGCATTAGCAGAACAGAGGGATAACAAATGAGTATAAAGTGATCGTGACTAAATTTAGGGTGGAAAGAAAAAGAAAAGCCTATCAAAAATAGAGTGCTACAGCAGAAAACTGTAGCATTAATGAAATCTATCACATGGTAGACTGCAATTGCAGCAACTCTCGAATTAACTTTCCTGCATCCAGAGACAATTCCTCTTCTTATTTTTCTTAAAGGTAATATCCACCTGACACTCAAAAGAAACTCCTAAACCTGCAAATTTTCACCAACTGGATTATGTGGATGAAATGCTTTTAGGTCTTACATATTCATAATTTTTCTGTGTTCACAGGACTAGGAAATACATTCAACATAATTGTTTGTGAAGTGATATTGTACCATTCCCAAATGGTCTTTGGAAGGTTTTGTTTAGGTAGGTGAGTGCATACAATCATGAGACTGAGATAAATTCCTTGGAGAAAAGAAGCAGTCATGGGGAGTCATGTAAAAATCATAGGGGGAAATAATTTAGTTAAGCCTAATTTAGTTTCTGGTTCAAAACTCTTATGTCTGAGCATGCTTTATGACTCCTCCACTACTTAAATGTATGGCATGTTACTATAAATGTGACAGCATTTCAAATAACATTCATTTATGGCTGACTGCTTTAGAGGCTTAGTGAAAGTCAAGTGGATTATTTTTGCAATATGTTCCCCACTATTAAGCCTTCTGTCCCAGCCTGACAAGAACCAAGAGTGTCCCAGAAGAGTGCACTCTCAACTGTAATTTGGGGAAGCCACTAATTCTGCTGTGCTTGCTTTTATTAGCCATCTTCACTAGCTAGCAACATTGGCAAGGAACTTGGTTTTTGTTCTTGGCTGCAATTGTGTGACAAGTGTTTCCAATCTAGTGCATTAGTTTTTGACCTATTAAACTAGAAGGATTCCCCTGGTGGCAAAAGGGGAAATTCAGCCTGATATCTATGAAACTTCATTTAGTTCTGCTCTAAACATTGACCACATAGAAGTTAGGAAGGCCAACAGAAATCCAGAAAGCAGAAAAGTGTATTCTTTCCTCAGTTAAAATCTGCATGGTGAGTGCAACAGGCAGCTGTAAACCTTCCTCTGCACTCAGTTTTAATCAAGGTTTGTCAGGGATCCTCATTTCAGAGGTAGTCTGGGGATGTAACTGGTTGCTTTTGAGGCATGCATGTACCACCTGTGGCCCAGTCCTTTAGGCTTCAGAGCATTATGGATGAAGACGGTGGTAACACTGAGGTTTACTAGATGCTTTTTAATCATCCTTATGCATACAGATGCCACAGAGCTTGCTAAGATATCACAGCCCCATGTGCAGGTTGACCTACAAGATTTAAATCAGTTTAACTTCTCCTGTAACAACTTCTCTGCTTCTATCAACTTCCTTAGAAAGTTGGTAGCAGAAATTTTGAAATCATGCAATAAATTGTTAGAACTGAAAGCAAAATTAGCGCAGGCTCCAGGGCTAGTATCTCCAAAGAACTGATCCATCACCCAGACAGTGAAGAAACATCAGAAACCAGTCTCCAAGAGACACTTCTGTTAGCTAGATGCCCTTCCCAAGATGTAGGGACTGTTATCTAAGTCACCTTCCAGCTGTGTAATGTTTTTGTTGTTTAGAGTCTCCCTCTCAGTTTGATGCCACTCACTGTTACCGTTGAGTTAGTGCTTCTTATTAACTCTGCGTTGGTTGATTGATATGAGCTTTGTATTACCCATCACAGGATACAATTTATTCGTATAAGAATTATGGTAGAAATATATGAAACAGTAAACAGAAGAGTAGTCATCTTATTCTTGGATGATTTTCATGACCAAAGGCAAGATGAAAAGTGATAATAAACTCCTTAGTGAATAAGGATTCAGGGTTTCTCATCCCCTCTTTAGTGAATATTTTAGAAATGTATTTTGCTGCTGCCGAAAACTGCAGCATGTGCTAAAACTTCCAGCTCTATTGCTGCAGAAAGTAGAGAATAAAATAGAAAATATCCTTAAAAATTGCCCATGACATGACACGGTATTTCCATCTCACCCTGAGTCAGCGTGTATAAGTCTCTGCAAGCAGTCAGAGTTTTTGGGGGGTTCCATATCCACACATATGGCTGCTAATAGCATTCTAACCTCTGACTTCTTAATTATTACCTGCCACTTATTCATGAACTCAGTGTTAAGACCCTGTTAACATATTATAAGACATTAATAGGTCTTTTCTTACCGATTATATTTCAGGATTGCTTTTCATATAAATGCTCTATTACTAAGTGTATGCCATCTCATTGGTTCTACTCCAGTGTACCAAACGCAGTAGTTAAAAATAGCTAATAACTCACTCATGTAATGGTACAGGTACATTTGGTACCTTTCTCTCCTCTGATTATAGACATATCAGCTCATTAAACCCTAGTGTAAGAATACTAGCTGAGGCCTTCCTTTTAACAAACTACCAATGTGAAACTAGAGGCTAAGCCCTTCTCTTTTAATGATGCAGTAGTACTGCCTTCATAATTGGAGAAGGCTGTGAAGAGAGGTAAGGAGAGCACACAGCATTTCAACCAGCATTTATAGGTACAGAGTTTGTGGTATTTTCATGTCTGATTTCAACCATTTTTTTAAATGTCCTCATGTGCCTTTTTCTGGTTGATTCTTTTATTAAAAATGTTAATGTCCGTTATCAGAAGGGTTGCTGTACTTGAGTATGTGCCACATGAAACAGAATTACTCCATACAATCTGTATACTATCTGTGTAGCACTACAGATATAACAGCAAGCTAGTGTAACTAGTAAACATGCATATACTAAATAATACAACATATAAGTATGTAAAACGATATGTCTTGTAAGTCAGACTCTAATTTGGAACTAGTAGAAGTCAGAGAGATACTTGTTTGCTTCTACAGAGAATATGACAGAATTTCTTGTGGTTGCTTTAATGAATAAAATCAGTTATTTTTTACTCTCAGTCCAGTTGCATACTAACTGTAAATTGTTTCATGGCTCTAATGAGTTTCATCTCCTGAAGCTTTAAAGGGATACAAGGGTTCTATCATTGCACCACAACTGAGTCTGCAGCATCTGGAAGGTCCTCTACACTCACTGTAGGAAACAGCCCTCCAGCTATTGACACAAGTCTTTCCTTTCTGGGTTTATCAGTGATCAGAAAGAAAAGCAGATGTGGAACTAAACACAAAGTTAAACTCTTGTCCCTTAGATATTCCCTGATTAAACTCTCCACCTGAAACACAGATCCCCTCTTCTCTCTGCAAAAACACACAAGAAAAGAGTCACTGCAGAGACAATTGTTTTACACAGTCCTCCCTAGGCACAAAGGACTATCCATGAGCCTGTGCCCTCCTCTGTTCCACTTGCTCATGGTTTTTCTTTTCCTTTACCTTCCCTTAAATCTGATTTTCTTAGTGGTATGTTGGAGTAGGACTACCTGATCTCACCACAGCTCATTAACCCTGTGTTTACCAGTGGTGAGTCTGCATAACTGTTCAAATGGCACCACTGAAATGTATAAGAAACATATAAGAAACATTTCAGCAGAAATATATTGAGTAGCAATATAATAGTGCCTATCTGACTTTTGGCTGATTTTCATGGCCAAAGGCAAGATGAGAAGTAATAACTAATTCTGCAGTAGATGAGGATTTAAGGTTTCTCATCTTTTCTTTGCTGAATATTTGGATAAAATGCATTTTATAGCTGCCAAAAAAAATTATAGCACATACCAGAATTTGCAGTTCCATTAGCCAAGATAAATTAATACAGTATGACAAAGTGATTCAACAGACTTGCTCTGTTATTATTACCTGTTTCAGAACTCCCAAATAAAATCAGTCAGCTGCAATGTATGCTGTGTCTCTCAGAGCTCCATTAGTTCTCTTGGTACCTTAAACACGAATAACTGCTGGAAAGGGAAAGGTTATATTAATGCCTCTAAATAGCACACCAAATAATTAAGTTGTCTAAAACTGTGGTAACAAACTTATTTTAGGACCTTCCTTAAACTAGCAATTTGGTAACACTAGTAGTTAATAAGACAGACATGCATCCTCAAGGGCTATTAAATTACTTTACAAGTGACAGTCCAGGAAATAGCGTTATTTTCAGTTTAGACTAGATATTAGGAAGCATTTCTTTACAGAACGGGTTGCTAGGCGTTGGAATGGGCTGCCCAGGGAGGTGGTGGCGTCCCCACCCCTGGAGGTGTTTAAGAGTCAGGTCGACATAGCGCTGAGGGATATGGTGTAGTTGGGAACTGTCAATATTAGGTTAACGGTTGGACTAGATGATCTTCAAGGTCCTTTCCAACCTAGATGATTCTGTGATTATTCGCATTTTAAGCTGAGGAAATTGAGGAATAGAAACATTATTAGACAAAACATAAATGGTGAATCACATAGAAGACATAAAAGAACAGAAATGGTGACACAGATTCATTTAACTGCACTTAACTGAGTCAAGCTAGGACTATAGTCACACAACATTCTCTTTGCTGATATAGAGACTAGCCCAGTAAATAAAATTTTGCCATTATGACAAAAGGCCACAGGCTTTGCATGCCCTTACAGTGCTGGGACTGAGGACTTACCAGGATTTGTCTTGGCATGGCTTAGCTATAATATCAATTGTCTAGGAGTGAAGTAACTACTGTCAAAATTTGCTTTAGCTTAGTTTTAATTCATAATATCAAATAGTTATTCTATCTGGATTGAAAAATCTAGGACTCTAGAGCAAAACTTGGAAGGATGATCTGACGTCGCAGACTCTAAATATGACTGATAATGGTCAACAAGCAGTCACTCTGCAAGTGCAGCTTCATGAGTAATGTGACACCAGTTGTAGAGAAAACAGCAAACACAAAAACTGAATAATCTGGAAACAAAATAAGCAACATATAAGAAGTCTTCGTGAAGAAAATATGTAAAAATAAATCCAAGCAATTGCAAGACTGAGCAATAAACTCATATCATTAACATCACACTCCATTTGACAAAGACCTCAGGAGTCTGATGACATGTTATAGATCTCTCTTCTCCATTTTTCTTCAGAAGTACTGAAATGTCAACCTTGGACCCAGAGGAACACTGAAAGGGTGAGCACACCACCAATGAACAAGGGGGAGATACTAGGAAGGCTGAGTATAAAAATGCTAATACTATTGATGAAGATTCTCTGTGTTGGTTTGGACTGTTAGGCTGTTAAAACATTAACTTGGATAGCAATACATTCTTAGCTCCATATATATGATGTTAATGCCTTTTGCTCATAACTGAATTTTGAGCATAGTGAGACAGAGACTCTGGTCAGATCATAAGGCACGTGGACTGCCATAAGCTGCATGGTCCTCTCTTAACCCTTCAATTCCATTCCAAGTGAAGCACTGTAATTTCTCCAGGAGCTCACACATTCCCTGCCAGCCGTAATACCCTTATTTACAGACTTAGTTATGAATTCTTGCTCTACATTTAGAGGAAATTGCACTGCTTTCAACATATAATAATTATGGTACATTTGAATGCAAAACACATTTTCTAATACGAATTATCAATAAATAATATCCATTTTCAGAAGGAGGAGCTGAACTCCTAGTCAGTTTCAAAGATAATCTGTGAATTGCCAATAACACTTTTCAACAAAAGGGAATTCATCCTTCCTGATAATGGCTCTATTGCTTTCAGTCTTAAAGTATATGGTATTGTTGCATTCTGCCCACTCTGGAATGGTTACATTTCAATAAGAGGTGAAATAACATTCTTCCTAATATATATGCCAAAAACTACCATGTAAGTAGAATGTCATCTTTATTATTAGTCCCTTTCCGGACCATTCTTCACAATGCAGAATTAGCATTTTTCAGCTGACTATCACATCTTCTTTCTCCGTTACCTTTGGTATCACAAAATACCATGGCAGATTAATCCTGTTCAGAAGCATGATGCCCCAGCAGGAACACTGAAAAAAAAAACCCAAAACACCTCAGCTTTTTCAAAACCATAGTTCCTGCAACAGTAGCTTTCATTTCCTTGGAATTCATGATTTCTCAGTAAGCAAGAGTGAAAGTAGGGTATTATTGACAATGAGCCTAAACCAAAAGCAGATTAAATCAACTCAGTATTTGGTAAATAAAGTCCTGGACAAGGGAATAATGGGGAAAATTATTTTGGGAGTGGCAACCAAACAATATTGATGCTAAATGGTTCCAAGAAGGAAATGTGGCAAGAAGAATTTGGACTCACAGGGAGCTCTTGGAGTATTTTGGAATAAAAAAAGGATTGTCCAAAAGGTATAAACAGGGAAAAATTGCTTAGGGTGATTAAGAAAGCAGTACAGAAGCACAAACAGACAAATCCAGGAGTGGATAGGTGTACATGTGTAAAATCCAGCATTGGATAATAAGCTAGCAAAGGATAGTTTAAAAAAAAAAAAAAGACTATATATAAAAACATTAGAGGGCATGGCAAAGCAAAATAAAATGTCTTGAGCTTTATGGAGAAGGTGAACTATTAGCAGATGACATAGTAAAGGCAGAAATGTCCCAGGGTTTTTCACTTCCTTTTTCACAGAAAGGTTAATAGTGATCAGATGTTTCACAAGATTGCTGTTAACAACAAAGGGATGTGAACATAGGCCAGACTAGAATAAGAATATATCAGAGAATATTTAGGTATTCAGGAAAGTTATATATATTCAAGTCACAGAACCTGACAAAATTTATTGTAGAACAAAGCAATCTTTGAATTGTTAGTGATTATCTTCTAGACTTCATGGAGAATAGATGAAATCTGAAAGGGATGGAGAAGGATAAATATTGATCTTACCCTTAAGAAAAGGAAAAAGAAACATCTGAGGAATTACAGATCAGTAAGCATAACTTTGTTATGCAGAATGACACTAAAGCAAATGATTAAATAATCAAATTATAAGCTCCTAAAAACAATTAAGTAACATTAAGCATCCATTATCCATTTCTTGAGACAAAACCTTTTCAATGACTAACCTGTTTGCCTTTTCTGGCTGTCTCCCCCTCAGTAAACAGAGAAGGAGCACAAGCTGAGCTGTGTATGGAACTGGGAAATGGCTTTGGCACAGTCACTCTCTGAAGAAAAAGCAGGAAGAAATGGTCTGCCATGACAGTGAATGGTCTGCCCAGCCACTGAAAGAGTTAATGAGAATGATCAGTGTCTGGCATTTTGGTTCTGCCTGAACACAGATGCATAGCAGGTAAAAGAGCCATTTTTAAGGCAGTTATCACTAGGTTGCATCACACTGGAGGATTGTATTAGGTGGGGATGACATAAGGCTGTACAACATATAATTTTAGACAGTGTTTTTATGAACAATATAAATAGTGGAAAAGCTCCTTATAGCATTTGTGGATAATTGAGCTAAGAGGGGCTGCAAGCACTTTGGACAGTATGTTTAGAACTCAAAATAATCTTGATAAACTCATAAAATGGGCTGAGATCAATATGGCAAAATTAAATAACACCTATGAAGTACTGCAGGAAACTCAAGTGAACACATAACATGGGAAACAAGTGACTAGTTAGACAAACTGTGAAAAGGACCTGGGCTGTGTAGGGACTGAAAACAGGAGACAAGTCAACAGTGTGCTGCTGTTGCAAAGAAGGGATTATGAGTAAGGCATATAAGAGATAGAAGGCAACCATCCTGCTGTATAGGACACTAGAGTGGCGTCCACGGGAGTCCAGTTTTCAGCAGCACACTTTCAGAGAGATGCAAATAAGCCAAGGAAAATGCAGAAGATAGTGTCATGGTTTGAACTCAGCTGGCAGCAAAATACCACACATCTGGCCACTCAAATTTCCCCCTCCCCCAAGGAAATTGGTGAGAGAACCAGAGAGATGAAAGGATACTCATAGGTTGAGATAAAAATCAGTTTAGTGATTGTAATAAATAATAAAAAATTACAAATGGATAATGCACAATGCAATTGCTCACCCCCTGCTGACCAATACCCATCTCCCTCGCAGCTGCCAATCCTGAAAGAATAAAGATCTCGCCATCACAAACCCAGAAGCAAGAGAGAACCCACCTCCTTTATATACTGAGCATAATATCACATGATATGGAATACTCCATTAGCCAATCTAGGTCCAGCATTCTGGCTGTGCCCCCTCCCAGCTCAAGAAATGTTAACTATATCCTGGCTGAAATCAGAACAACAGCAATGACAATTAAATGGTTTAGAAAACAAACTGTAAATAGAGGTTAAAATAAAAGAGTATTTGTAGGATAGAAAAATGAAAAGGGAAGTCAAGATCCAATCTATCATTGCCACTCCATGGTCTATAACAATCTTCATGGCTCAGCTGACTCCTCCCAAGTATGTCTCTTTTCCTTGTCAGTTTAAAAATAAATAAATAAATATTTAAATAAATAATCTACATGAAATGTTTTCTAGAATCGTCTAGGTTGTTGGAAAAGACCTTGAAGATCATCCAGTCCAACCATTAACCTAACATTAACAGTTCCCAATTACACCATATCCCTAAGCACTATGTCGACTCTACTCTTAAACACCTCCAGGGATCAGGACTCCACCACCTCCCTGGGCAGCCCATTCCAATGACTAACAACCCCTTCTGGAAAGAAATGCTTCCTAATATCCAGTCTAAACCTTCCCTAGTGCAATTTGAGGCCATTCCCTCTTGTCCTATCACTTGTTACTTCATTAAAGAGGCCCATCCCCAGCTCTCTGCAACCTCCTTTCAGGTAGCTGTAGAGGGCGATGAGGTCTCCCTTCAGCCTCCTCTTCTCCAGACTAAACACCCCCAGTTCCCTCAGCCGCTCCCCGTACGACCTGTGCTCCAGACCCTGCACCAGCTCCGTTGCCCTTCTCTGGACACGCTCGAGTCATTCAATGTCCTTTTTGTAGTGAGGGGCCCAAAACTGAACACAGGAATCGAGGGGCGGCCTCCCCAGTGCCGAGGACAGGGGTAAGATCCCTTCCCTGTCCCTGCTGGCCACGCTATTGCTGACACAAGCCAGGATGCCATTGGCCTTCTTGGCCACCTGGGCACACTGCTGGCTCCTGTTCAGCCGGATGTCAATCAGCACCCCCAGGTCCCTCTGACTGGCAGCTCTCCAGCCACTCCTCCCCAAGCCTGTAGCGCTGCTGGGGGTTGTTGTGGCCCAAGGGCAGCCCCCGGCATTTGGCCTTATGGAAACTCACACATTTGGCCTCAGCCCATGGCTCCAGCCTGTCCAGGTCTCTCTGCAGAGCCTCCCTACCCTCGAGCAGATCCACACTCCCACTCAGCTTGGTGTCATCTGCAAACTGACTGAAGGTGCACTCGATCCCCTCGTCTAGATCATCAATAAAGATGTTAAACAGGAGTGGCCTGTGCAAGTTTAGCTCCTGCCGGAATCGGAGAGCAGGTTGCCGTTGCCCCTCCCCCACCCGCGGCCGGTCGGGCTGGAAGTTAGGCACAGACCCGGGCTAAAGTAACAAGGAATTTAATACAACAGAGTGATAGAACAATCTGAACAACAACAGTAGCAATGATAATAACAATGAACAGCAATAACAGTGAACAAGATAAAAGACACAGAGAGAAATACTGCTAGATGGTCAAGGAGCAAACCCGCCGCGTGTAAGCAATCCCAAAAACCAGAAGCAAAAGTAAAAAGGCTCCGCCCCTGGACCTGACGTCAGCATGGTATGAATAACCCGGCTGGAGATCCCTTCACCCTCTCTCTCTGCTGGAGGGAAAAAAAAAAAACAAAAACTTGACTCTATCTTGGCTAAACCAGGACAGGCCCCAAAACCGAGCCCTGGGGGACACCACTCGTGACCGGCCAACAACTGGATTTAACTCTGTTCACTACAACTCTTTGGGCTTGGCCATCCAGACAGTTTTTTACCCAGCAAAGTGTGTGCCCATCCAACCCGCAAGCAGCCAGTTTCTCCAGGAGAATGCTGTGGGAAACGGTGTCAAAGGCCTTACTAAAGTCAAGGTAAATAACATCCACAGCCTTTTCTTCATCCAATGAGCAGGTTGCCTTGTCATAGAAGGAGATCAGGTTTGTCAAGCAGGACCTGCCTTTCATACACCCATGCTGACTAGGCCTGATCCCCTGGTTGTCCATTATATGACTTCTAATGGCACCGGAGATGACCCATTCCATGACCTTCCTTGTCACTGAGGTCAGACTGACAGGTCTATAGTTTTCTGGATCCTCCCTTCTGCCTCTCTTGTAGATGGGTGTCACATTTGCCACCCTCCAGTACAATGGGACCTCCCCAGTTAGCCATGACTTCAGGTAAATCATGGACAGCAGCTTGGCGAGCACATCTGCCAAAACTTTCAGCACCCTTGGGTGTAACCCATCCGGTCCCACAGACTTGTGTGCATCCAAGTGGTGCAGCAGGTCTCTGACCACCTCCTCTTCCACTGTGCTGACCTCAGTCTGCTTCCCCTTCCCATCTCCCAGCTCATGAGGCTGGGTGTGCAGGGAACAGCCAGTTCCACTGCTAAAGACTGAGGCAAAGTAGGCATTGAGCACCTCAGCCTTTTCCTCATCCTTAGTTACCATGTTTCCCTCTGCATCCAGTAAAGTAGGGAGATTTTCCCTAATCCTTCTTTTGCTATTAACGAATTTATAGAAACATTTTCTGTTATCCTTAACAGCTGTAGCCAAGTTGAGCTCTAGCTGCGCTTTGTCTCTCCTAATGTTCTCCCTGCATAACTTCACTACATCTTTATAGTCTTCCTGAGAGACCCGGCCCCTCTTCCAAAGGCAATAGATTCTCCTTTTGTTCTTGAGATCCAGCCAAAGGTCCCTGTTTAGCCAGGCCGGGCTCCTTCCCCGCCTGTTTGTTTTCCAGCACACGGGAACAGCCTGCTCCTGTGCCTTTCAGACTTCTCTCCTGAAGTATGTCCAGCCTTCCTGGACTCCCATTTCCTCCAAGGCAGCCTCCCAAGGGATTTTGTTAATTCGTCTTTTGAACAGGTCAGAGTTAGCCCTGTGGAAGTCTAATGTGGCAGTTTTACTAACCCCTCTCTTTGTTTCTCGAAGGATCAAAAATTCAATCATCTCATGATCACTGCACCCTAGACAACCTCCAACCTTTACTTCCCCCCCAAGCTCTTCCCTGTTCACAAGAAGCAGGTCCAGGAGGGCACCTTCCCTGGTCGGCTCACTCACCAGCTGTGTGAGGAAGTTATCCTCCACACATTCCAGGAACCTCCTGGATTGTTCCCTCTCTGCTGTTTTGTGATCCCAGCAGATACCCGGGAGGTTAAATTCCCCCACATGAACAATGGCAAGTGACCACAAGATTTCTCCCAACTGTTTATAGAAAGCTTCATCCACCTCACTGCTTTGGTCGGGAGGTCTATAGGGTCTATAGCAGACTTCCACAGCAAGATCTGCTTTATTGGCCCTTAACCTAACCCAAACACTCTCACCCTTTTTTTCACTATTCTTGATTTCTGCGCTCTCATAGCATTCTCTAACATACAGGGCCACTCCATCACCTCTCCTTCCTTGTCTATCCCTCCTGAAGAGTTTGTAGCTATCTATTGCAGCACTCCAGTCATGTGAGGCATCCCACCACGTTTCTGTTATAGCTACTCTGTCATAGTTCTCGTGCTGCATCATGGCCTCAAGCTCCCTCTGTTTGTTGCTCATACTGTGTGCATTGGTATAGATGCACTTGAGATGAGCTAGTGAATCCAACACCTTTTTGTGAGTGTGGGCCCCATTCCCTACCAGATCCTTCTCAGGTGCTTCCGCAGTTCCTAAACATCTTTCCCTTCTCTCAAATCAAGTGGCAGAGGGAGAGCCCTTACCAGTTCACCATGCTTCAAGCTTTGGCACGCTTCCCTTGAGCTTGTTCCTAACATGCCCGGTTATCTCCCCGTCCCCCCTCATATCTAGTTTAAAGCCCTGTCAATAAGCCCTGCTAACTCCTGCTCCGGAATCCTATTCCCCCTCTGGGACAGCTGCATCCCACCTGTCTCATCTGGCAGACCAGGTGCTTTGTAAACCTCGCCATGGTCAAAGAACCCAAAATTCCAACAGTGGCACCAGTCTCTGAGCCACGTGTTAATCAGATATGTTTTCCACCCTCTATCAGTGGTTTTCCCTTCCACTTGAGCAATTGATGAAAACACGACATGAGCTCCTGAGCCTTCAGTTAGCCTCCCCAGTGCTTTGAAGTCCTTTCTGAGTGACTTAAGACTTCTCTCTACCACCTCATCGTTACCCGCCTGGATAACCAGTAAGGGGTAGTAATCATAGGCCTGCACCAGAGCAGTGATCTTTCTTTTAATATCTCTGACCTGAGAATTTCCTCTAAAATTCTTCCATATTACCAGCAAACCAATAGCTGGGTGAATTAAAACTGAAACAGCTTATTTACTTTGACAAGCCCATTGTCACATCTTTAGACTTCCCCATCTGAATCCTGATTTCTTTCAGCTTTTCTTAATAATACTGTGCCTGTAGTATGTAAATTAATCTGCTTTTGAAAAAGAGCAACTAGACATTACTGTCTAGATCTAGTTTGGTGCATGATTTATTAATTGAGACATGTAAGAGCACAAATTAATCTGTCATTTTAGGACCAGATACTTGATAATATGCATAATTCTTAAAATATGCAAGATAAAGATAAAAATACAGCCTGTTATCAGAAAGCCATTCTAAATCAGCTCCGAAATCTTATCAGTTGAAATGACAGTTCTCAGTTGATTTCTGTTTCCTTGATGCTACCTTGCTCCCATAGTACCATAAAATTTATGCATTTTCACAGAAGAAAATTAGCTCATTTGTGGCACCTGAGCACGGTGAAGTTCCTTACAAGACTTGAGGTACATGGTAATAACCCTTATGCCTTATCAACTGGCTCAGTAAGTAAAGAACTTCAGCTGGAAGATCATATTCCCTTGTTTACTTGGAAGATGAAGCTGGAGGAATAGTACCACATTACATCATCCTGTGTATGTGCCATGACTTAGATGTAGCATTGAACCTTTATTTGAGTAGAGAGAATGTCAAAAGGAACCTTTGCTTTCTTGTTCAGGTAAGAATCAAATAAATATTGGAAAATTTGCAGACCAAGGCCCACTAGATACAGACAACCTACAAAACTGACTATTCAGTCAGATAATAGTGTTTCATTTCAGAGACTTTAGGGTGAGCTTGTATTTCCTCTTCAGTTTTGGTTTTCCATTGCTGGAGAGAACGTCTTTAGATTTCACATCATATTTGCCTTGCAGACAAGTCTTCTTTCTACCTTCCTGACATCTGACTAGGAGAGAGTGATTACCCACTAAAACTCATAAATTAATAAGAACTGGAAAGTTACTTAGGCATTTTGGCAGTGAAATTTGTTTTTCTAGATTGTTTTTTTTTTCCTCTTTGGGCTGCAATCTGAGATGACAGCACAAGCTCTTCATTTTTGTTAAGGAATCACAGGTGGATAGATAAAGAAAGAGAAAAGTAGTAAGGTAATTGCTTCTAATAAGGAGGGGGTACGTGGTGTGGTGTGGTAAAGAAGGCAGAGATTATAAATGCTCCTAAATCAGACTGTTTCTTTTCCTATATCAGAGATTCTACTATTCATAGTTACCAATGCAGCAAGCTCCCCATTTTATGAAAATTTGAAACAACAGCACAAGGAAGGAGTGAGAAAGCTCTTGAAACAATGCAGTGTTATCAGCTACCAAGCTGAAAGACCAGAATAAAAGGTTGAAATCAGACCAGATCTGGCAGCCTGAGGAAGTGAGGCTGCTGCAGCTCCACAGCCTGAGTCCAGCCAGTATCAAAGCTGAGTGTGGACTCCCAGTAGGCACACACAGAGCATATGTATGCACCATATATATACAAATATATGTAGCTGGCCATGCGAATAACATGCTCATCACTCACACAAATGAAGGGCAGCACCAGCGGCCTCATCTTGCTCCCCTTCCTGGTTGAGCAGGATGGAAGACCACTAGTAGGAATGAGTATATATGTATGTGTGATAATGAGTATATGTGTCTCTATATATGTATATAGATATACATACAGAGAGAGAGGGGGGAATATATATGCACGCGCAAAGTGGACCCTGCCAACATGTATTCTCGGACGTGCATTCTGGCCAGTAGCTCACCCCTGGTTTCCCTGGTCTCCCCAGCTGCTGGCACCTGGGTACAGATGAGAGCCTGAGGCCACAGTCCCACTCCATCTGCTGGAACATACCCCCTCACAGACACACAGGCGCACACATATTGGCCAGGATTCCCATGGTCCCCAGCTGTGGTCTCACCCTCTGTGATCCTTTTTTGGGTGTGCAAAACAGCTTTTACCACATAAACTAACAAGGAGAAGGGGGTCAGTGACCAGGAATCACATTAGTCAGGAGGGAAGCCCATGCAGGATTATAAAAGAAGGAAGGGAAATCTACAGAAAATTGAGGCAAATTCTGAACTGCTGGGAGAGGGTTCTTTAATAAAAGCAGAAGCAAAGAGATGAGAAATTATGGACTTGGTTCAGTTTTGAAAAAAGAGAGAACATGTATCCCACTGAGAACAGCTACAGATTGAGTACATACTTGTTCACTACTGCTGTATCACAAAGTTGTCAAAACTGCAAATGCAACAATATGCAATACCATGGACACATTATTTTTTTAATAAAAGGTTGCCAAAACACACAGTGTGTAGAAGCTCAAACTAGTGTTTGAGAATGTTACTTACACATCCCAGTTACTTACCCAAATATTTGATTGGGATTGGCATAAGGAAAAATAAAATTCTCAACCATGACTTGAAAAGAAACTGTGAGACTGTGATATTTATACAACACGGGAGGTGCCCTACAGTTCACAACAAAGAAAGCCTGCCAGATGTTTGCCAATTTATGCATGTCTCATGCCATAGCCCTTCACAGCATTTTGTGAGCAATGGAAGAAAAATCTGCACAAGAGGAAGGCAAACAAAAAGAAAGAGTAATAGAAATGGACATTTTGAGCAATAGAATAGGGAAAAGATGTCAAGTCCATTTTGTCAGAAACTTTATACTAAACTTCCATGCATCAATATACAATAACAAGCTTTTTCTCTAATTAGATTTCTTATTAACATACCAGTGAAAGGTTCATTTAAAAAGTTGTGCAGTCTTCATCCTTGGAGATTTTTAAAACTTGTCTGGATGAAGCCCTGAGTAACCAACCTGGTATGACCCGAGACATGACCCTGCTTTGTGTTGGAGGTTATACTAGACACCTACTGATTTTCTTCCAGCCTGAACTGTCTCTTGTTATTCTGTGATCCTAAAAAACTTTGTACATCAGAAAGTTCATCTGCATATCTAAAAGCAGCCAAGGCAGCGAACAGGTTCTGAAAAGCTGGTAAACATGTCATTACTATGAATGTCTCTTTCTGCAGGCTATCAGTTACAACTGTTGATAGATGCATGGCATAGATGTTTTACCTCAAGAACTTTTGAGTTCAAACCAAAGAGTCCATTGAGCTTGAATACAAATTATCTTAGAATATAATTTTGTGACACCTGTCAGTATAAATGTCATCAAACTATGACTGAAGAAGAGGATGAGTTTGAGGGAGGAGCCATCCAATCAGAGGAGCTGTCAGTCTCTTTAGCCTGCAGGGATGAGGCAACAGATCTTGGACCCATACCAATAGGTCCTCTCTTGACAATTGTCGGTGAGCAGACTCTTGAAGTACTTGCTTCTTTAAGTTTCCATAACAGTGTTGCTTCAAAATTAATGTTTGCATTATTTTTGCAAATGTGACCTTGTGGGATGGACTTTTCTGTCAGTTAAACCCACTTTCCACCGTTCAAGCAGCCTGAAGTTTATCATTGATATATGGCAAAAATTCTGACTATGCCAAGGATCTTTCCATTGGCAGAAAAATGGTGAAGGCAGAATTCTCACCTCCCATGACACCCTATTTAGTGTAATGGATAGGAAGGAAAAGTTCACAGTAATGGTGCTGAAACAGTGCATAAAGTCAGCTAATAAATAGAGATGCTGCTTGGGAACTGTTTAACCAGCAATAGGAAGCAAAAATGAAAAGCTTTAATCATCTCACTGCACCTCAGTAAAGCTCAGATGTAGATAAAACTCTGCTCCTGCTATCCCTGTTTAATTTGGTTAGCTCATATCTCACTGCTTGTGAATGTTTCATATTTTCATTCCAAGTTCCTTTACCCCTACCTTAAAATTCTCTATAAATGTGGAAGAGAATGTAAAAGATACACAAAAATGCAAGAATTAGGAGCAATCAGAACAATTACTGACAAAACTATGTCCCTTCCATAAATATAACATTATGAGTATTGACAAGAACAACAAGAAAACTTACTGTGTATAAGACTCTGACTTCCATTCAAGCAAGAAATTGATACCCTTTAAAAGCAGTCTTTCATAACACAGGAAAATTATCACTATGCTGAACATGCAGCAGCTGGTGGGATGCTCAAACGTCATGCTTTCTCTATGAAGACACGAAACTACTGAAGAGTATATATGTTACAAGTAAAATAAGGAGGGATTTGTGGTGTAGGAGATTTACAATTCCACAGTCATCCTGAGAACAAGGTTGTTATTCCCATTTAAAATATGTACATGGAAATTAAGGGCTATGAAGTGGTTGACAAAGCATTTGGACATACATGAACTAAGAAAGGATAAATATACTTACTTACTTGGAAAGTCATATAAAAGTTGTGTATAGACTCTTTCTCATCTTAATAGTTGCCATCTCATTAAGATGGTTATAATGGTACAGAACGTTCTTACAACAGTATGGAATGTCTTTATGTTTGTCTGTCAATGAATGATTCTTATTTGCCTTCTTCCAAGAAAGTATATTATATACTACTACATATTATATATTACTACACTTTGTTTTACAAAGATAAATACAGAACAGGGAGTTAAAAATATTAGAAGATGCACATATGGAACACTAAATACAGCTAAATCTTGATCATGAGTCTATATTCTGCACTGGTTTCCAGACTTTGTATATTACCTTCCAATTAGAATCTGCTGCATGTGTTACAAATCCTGTCAAATTTCACATCTTTCTGAAAGCTAGTCTTTAGCTAATCTAAAATTTGTGTTTAATACAAATGGATCAAATAATGGCACATATTTTGTTTGTTGCTCAGATATGATAATTGTTAATACCTTTAGCTTCTATTTTCCATTAATATATACTAGATTACATGAGTTCACTCCAGTTAGTGGACTGAAGAGATTAAACATTCCAGGGGCAAATGAACCCTCTTAGAGACTCATTTGTAATGCTTTCATGAAGGACGAATTGTAGTGGTGATGTAACCATAAAAAAATCCCCATTTGTTTGCTGACCATTTTAAGTGAAATCTGGCTTTATGCTTTTGGTTATTATTAATGGTCCTGGAATCTAAAAATCTCTGCCAATCCATTAAAGAACTAAGTGATGATTAGTGCTATAAAATAGTGTCCACAGATCACACTGTGTGTTTCTGTCCTACAATAAAGGGTCATCTTGAAAGTGAAGATGAGGACTTCATGATCATTCTACTCTTACCCTTTCTGATAAAGCTTCTAGCAAAAGATGGTAATGAGGATGACACTGAAATACAAACATTCATCCAACAGAAATGAATGAAAGAGTGAACAGATTTGCAAGATCCACTGGGGGAAAAAAATCCCCATGAAATTAAAAACACCTTCTGATTCAGAGCCAGACTGCAGGAATTATTATAATTTGTAATGGTTACTAGCTCTATAGTAAGCTTTTCCCTGGCCCAGGAAAAGCTTACTAGAACTACATCCAGCACACAGACAGTGAGCAAAATACTTCTAGCCCATACTCATAGATTTGTCTAAAAAGCATGTAGCACTGAGTACATTCAGACATCCCTACTTCATCTCACCTCTCACACAATAATGCTTTGAGGGCCATCCTAGGTTCGTTAGTAATGTAACTAGTACAAAGAATATCTACATGATTGAAATGCTGGGGTTTCAACCCCAAGCCCCAAATTAAGGTTGACATATGGGTGATTCCCACAGCCCTTGCTAAAGGTGGGGTGAGTTTACCTTTAGGCTTCCCTCCAAGGTGGTGCCGGCCTTGCAGGGAGAGCCTTTGGGTAAATGAGCCCCGGGTGTCCCACATTAAGTAAACAAGGGTCAGGTGACCCACTTAGGGATAAAATCTGGGACCACTTGCAGGAAGGGGCAGTGTCTGTCTGTGGGGTGGATGCACTTTGCAGAGTTCCCTGTTGGGGAAGGACCTCCTGCCTCCCTGGGACTGGACTCCAGTCAGGTCTGGCTTTTGTAAATGTGGGCTGTGTAGAGATTCACTATGTGGCTTCCTTGGTCTTGTGTATTTGGCTTGTTGAATCAGTTGTCTCCCATCCCCTATATGGGAGACTGCATTTCACCGTTTATTCCAACCATTGTTGGTTGTGGGGTGTCATTGTTGGGGTCAGTGGGATTGATGTCGATTCTGTATAATCTTACTGACTTGCTTATACCCTCAGTGCTCACCCATGTACTGACCCTTTTGTATCAAATACAATTTGGTTATTGGTTCATCTGTATGCTGGCTGTGTCCTTTATGCTAGGCCTGGTAATTGGCAAAATGATGATACACAGTGGGGAAGGGTTTGTTTTTGCACGATAGGGATTTTTGTTGGCTAAGCACACTCTGTGTCTCTGCTGTGAAGTGAGAAGCAGGATCCATTAGAAGAGCTTTCTATAAGTACACTCCAATGTTAATCATATAGAACCACCTTGGAGAGGGGCTGTACCAGCTCTCAGACACTAAAGAAGCATCTGCATCACCAAGGACAGCAATTTTTCTTGTGGAGTGGGCTTCATGTACTACAGTGTACCCCATGATACTATCACAGCACCTAGAAAGCACTCTAGAAGCAGTACAGTCCCAGCACGAATGCAGGCAAGAAAATTCTGGCACCCCTGTGAATGCTTACATCTATGGTGTATGTGGTGATTTAGATCATTGATTGTAAAGGTATATATTTTAATAGAAATACCTTAAAATCTGCTGTATTGATACAAGGTTTTTAAAGGACTGTGTGCTTAATTTATTTTCATTTCTATGGTGAGGGGACTGCTAATCTGCAGTTAGTATACAGCATCTGATAAATCTTATGGGTTTCACCATATAAGGGTTGATTTCTTTGTCAAAGAAAGTATCAATTTAAGTGCAAGCCTCTGTTTTCTACTTCAGGGACACAGAGTGCAATTTAATTGGCTTGTATAGATTGCTTGCTGATTTTTGATACTTTAATAAAACCCTTTGGCATTGCTGTGGTTTCCCATTTCCCTACAATTAAGCAGAAAACAAATCCTTAATATAAATGCAGAACTTCATTAAACTTACAAATATATGCATTAAAAAAATTCCAGAGCAGTTTGGTCCAACTTGCTGATTGCTAACAAAGTATTTTAAATTATCAAACAATGCTTAATCTAAAAAGAAAAAAAAGGTAATTAAAACTGAAGCACAGCTTGTAAATAACAACTCGAAACTTCCTACAGGCAAACTGAACAGTAGTGATCTTTTTTTTTTTTTCTTCCCTGCACCTACCTCTTCTCTCATGCACTGTGTGGAGCTGTACCTGAGATGAACAAGTGGGGAGTATTTGCCCATTTGCCCTGTTCCTCCTACAGTTACTTGAGCTGTGCATGCCCTAAAATACGTGAATGTAGCTAGAAAATCAATCCTATGTTTGGGTACTTGCTTGTTCCGAACGGATGGTTATCATATGGCACCCTCCCTGACTGTCTCTGCTCATATTCTGAAGCTTTGTGAGGAACCCAGAGATGGGGAAAATCCAATCCATCTGCAATAGCTGACACTTCGTGATGTTGTACAGATAGAAAACACAGAGCAAAGTCTCAGCCTGAGGTGGAAGTTAACAGTGTTTTGTTGCACGTTTCAGCTGCAATAAGCTATATAGGTGCATTTGGGCTCTTTGGATTAGGCCCTTTTTTGAGGCCAGATGGATTAAGCCGAGAGGCCTGATTTTGCACTGTCATGGTGAAGGACTGCCTCTCCACCACAAAGTCAGATGGGACAGACACATGCCTGTTCAACAACTTGTGAAGACTCAATGAACCTGCAGATATGGAAACGCCTGGGAATGGGGAGAGTGGGGCTCTGCATAGGCCCCACTACCAAATTTAAACCCTGATCAGCCAGAGAGGAGGAAGGGGTTGGCCAGTTTGTGTTGCATGTGGCTATGTGCATGCTTTATGTGCATTTAAGTAGGTGCTGATAAAGGTACCAGTCTCTTGCCTGTGCTGATCTGTGTTGTGTGTGTAATTGTATCTTCACAGTAGATGCCCAGCCTTGCTACAGCCTGGGCCTGGAATCAGGACCAGCAACAGCAGCCATGTCTGGGAGACTGGGAGGAGAAACCCTCTGTGTCTTAAAGCCCTCAGGTTCTAGCTTCCCCCAATATTACTAAAAGCTCAGCTTCAAAATACAAGTTTGTCAGGATGTCACCGAAATCCGGGATAAAAGAACTTATTGACACCAATTTGATGCAGATAAGCAGACACTCCTTTATTGACGGCCGGACGTGTAGGGGAGTGCTCTCACCAACAACACGTGCCAGGCACCAGAATCATGCACCTTATATAGAACTCACTCATACATATTCATTAAGTCTTCATACATAAGCATACAGCTTCCAAGAAATCATTAACATATTCTCCTCCTACTTCTGATTCTGCGCAGTAGAGGTTAGAAATGTCTAGAAATGGGTCTGGGGTGTAATGTGAGTAGGTGGTCCATGAGTCGGTGGTCGCTATCTCCCCCTGCCAGAATTACCTTCTGCTTAAGGACACAGTTTTCTTGGCAGGTACCTGCAGGCTGTTACGGTTACTTCCCTCAGTTCCCATTAATCCTGGACCTTGACAACTACTTGCATTCTTCTAGTCCTATGTATGTATTATAAATCAGTTTACAAATCACCTCGTGTTTTGTTACCTAGGTTCTAACCGTTTCTACTAAACAATTATGACCAGTCCCTTCAGCCTTGGTACAGGGCTGTACAGGGAATTTTAGAGTAGCAGTCGGTTGCTAGATTCAAAATACAATAAAATAAATGATTTTTACTAAAATATCCCTTAATTCTATACTTATATTAAAATCAAACACAATTTAATTTCAGTTGATAATAAAATCAGTAACAAGGAGGCCATTTTTTCATGCATACACCAATGGGACATTGTGACAAGGAGAAACCTGGCACTGCTGGGAATACTTTAGCTTGAACATGAGTCACCATAAAAGGAGTTCTGAATCCACAGCTAGTCTGTGTGGCCAGAAGTGTTATTCACTGATGGTGAGGCTGATCATCTGTCCCTGTAGTGGTTGGCTCATAGTAAGAAACATGGATGTGACTAGAAGTCCTTCCAGTTCTGCTGGTAATATGAGGACTCCTTCCCTTCCTCACAGAAGAAAAAGCAGTACGGTCTGGTTTTGTTACAACTGCAAAGCATATGTAGCTAAGGAAAGGTTTACTGCAAAGAAAATATGATTCCTCTATTAAAAAATAAAACACAAAACCAAATAAAAACAGATGAGAGCACAGCAGAAACAGATCCCAGGGTAAAAAAAAAAAAAAAAAACAAAAAAAAAACAAACAACAGAGTTGCATATTACCGTATTATTGGTGGGAATACAGTATCACATAGCACTGCAACCCCCCATTATGTGGTTGGGACCACAGACCCCATTACACCTACTCCCACACAGATCTCTGAAAAGTAAATCAGCTCATGCTGCTGGGCAGATTACTGCTCCTGCTCACACTAGCTCATTGCAAGCTGGCTCAGGAATCTCTCGTCTACTGCCCCAAAATGCACACAGATCAGCACACTCTGCAATATTAAACTCCTCAGCTCACGCTCTTAGGCATTCACACAGCATTTTTTGTTGTAACTGTGAATGAAATGTTGAAATTCTAAGCCTACAAGCACCAATATTTCAACCAAACTCATTTGTGCACTTAGTGGTTGATCCACAGCCCACTAGAGACAATGGGAAGACTGCCATTAACTTCACATCAGGCTCATAAAAAATGAGGCAGATAACTCCCATTAATGTTAATGAGAGTCATGTATATAAATCACCTAACTGCTGATGGAAAAAGAAACCTTTTTTGTTCTGCTTTTTACACAGCTTCCAGAGTCTGTGATGTTCATCCTCCTCCAATAGCATTGTGAAGACAAAAGGTTTTTCAACAGTCACATCTTTCTAATGATCTTGCTTTCTGTCAACACGAGTCAAGCTTCATGTAGACAGAATACATTTAATCATACTGTCATGAAACAATTACGTTTTAACATGGTAATGAACAGACTTAGAATTACAGCAAAATTATTTCCTCGAAGGCAAATTATTATTATTTCTCAATTATTGTTCAGAAAGCACACTAACAATTCTTGGTTTTCTTTTCAATTCACTGAAAAAGAAAAATTATTTTCCTAAATTTGCATTTTAAATGACAAAGATGACCATTTTCCTCTTTTTACCCCTCTGCCCTCCAAAAGATAGGCTTTTCACTTCCTTCTATGATTGCTTCATGTTGCCTTTACATCATACAAAATCCCTCACCCTACAATGAAGACATAGACAGACATAGATATGCAGAATTTATGGAGTAGTATACAACAGGTCCGATTTGTGTTAGCTTACTTTTCCTCTCTACGCAGTGGGTATGTCCTGGGTAGGCAAGAATTAGTGTATCAGTAACTCTGGCCTAATATATTAGTTCCTAGTGGGCTTTTGTACAGCTTAAATCTTTTTTAATATTCATTATTTCTACACACAAAAAAATGAGAGCTTTCAGATGTTCATTATCTTCTAACTCTATCTGTATAAGTATATATGTAAAAAAAAAAAAAAAAAGAAATAGAAATTAATTTTCTCTTTTTTAAATAGAAGGTAAAAATATAATATGGCATTAACCTTACTAATATATAAATTTCAGAATAATTTTAATAGCATTCTATAGGTTGCATTTTCCTGTACATTTCAGTAATGATGGATGATCAAGACACAGTGCCGGAGAAATAAGCTACCGTTAATGACTTGACACCAGCAGGAGATATTGGGATTCCAGAAAGCATTGCAAATAGATTTTTAGTTTTCAAGACTAGACTGCAGCTGCTTTGCTCCACCAGGTTTAGTCTTTCTTTGGCTGCTTATCCTTAACTCCTTAATGTGGCACATTAATTATAGCCCCTCATATGTTCCATTCTTTCAGGTCCCTGTGTCTAGAAATGTTGCCACTCAAATAGCAAAGTGCAAGCTTTCCATCATTCTAATAGTTAAATAATGGCAAGGCTAGGCAATTGAAACAGCATGAAAGGTCACCTTGACAATACTCTGACTGGTAAAAAGTAGTTTAAGGAATCACAGTTCTTTATTGTGAATGAGTTGACTGAGTTTATGACTATTCAGAATATTTTAATAATTTCCACATTTGACACAAAGTAAGAAATGCCTTTTTGGAATTGTTGCAGATGATCAAATGCATCAAATTTAAATACAATCTTTGCAAAGCATGTTTTTTACTATATTGACCAACAACAAAGTGAGGACAGGCAGGAATCTGAACCAATGATAAAGATTTTGGAACAGCTGGCACAGGCTGTCAGTATGAAATTTAATCCTGAACGGAAGTCCATAAGAAGTTTCAGTCACCAGCAAAGTTCTCAGAAAGCTCTATTTTCAGGATTTAAGGAGCACAGATATGGAGTAAGAGACCTGGCACTGGGGCCTTGAGATTAAAAGTTTTATGCCAAATGACTTTCATAAATTGTCTTTGGTATGTGTTTTATGGCAGGACTAAGAGCAGGACTGAATTTCACATATTTCTCTGTTGAAGGTAGGACCAGGACCATTTAATTCCCACAATTATACACCAGTATGATATCTGGTGAAACTGTAAAGGAAATGCCAACTTTTTGTCATCTGTATTTTTTTCTTACCCAAGCCCTTGAAGTTTCATATGCCCTTTCATCTAGGTGTTCAAATTAACTGCAGCTTAATTTTGTAAATTATTTAGCTATAATGCATAAGACCAGATTTATCCGGAGAATAACTTCACTAAAGACAGTGGAGCTAACCCAGGCACAAACTGCCTTGTACTTCCTTTTGTGTTTCAGAACTGTTAATTCCAGAAATTTATCAGTTTAAGATCCTTATGTCCTTATAAGGCATATGTCCTAATAAGGAAAAAAGGTTTTTATAAGGCTTTAACAAAATGTGAGGTAAGATCCAAGCTATATGGACTTGGTCAATAAACGCATCAATAACTGAATTCCAGCCAGCACTTTATTTCCCAGTCTTCTGGTATATCTGTATTTCCTTCCAAAGATATGAAAATACTTGCTACTTTCCTTATCCATTAAGAACATTAAATAAAGCCCTGAATTTGAGATGTCCTGGATACTTCTTTGCATACATCAATACGTAAGGATCCATCTTTCATGTGACTGTTAATATTTTATATTAATATTACTACTGCACAAATTTCTGTATAATCAAATTTGAATCAAAGCAGAGGGCTGGATATTCTGAATGACAGAACACAATCTTATACATAGGAGCTGTAACTTCACTGAGCAAGGCCTAGCTGTTTGCCTGAGAGTAATTAAAATCAGTACATCTTCAAGGCTCTTTTACTACTTTGTCATCTAATTTCTAATGCTGGTACTGACAGAATGGAAAAAACCACAACATGCTAATGAAAGACTTACAACCCAAAGAGCATTTTCCTGCTGTGACTAAAAAGTCACTAACCAATGGCACTATTTTAAAAGATACCACCAGTAGCTGACAGAGAGGTTAATACATATATAGCTCAAATTAATAAAATGTAATTGGATGAACAAATAAGAAGCTGCAAAATACATCTTTTAACTTTACTTCATCGTTCAGACTGGTGCAAACTAATAGATCTTAAACTTTCACCTAAGAATAAACATTTTTCCTGTAGCTGTCAGAAAAAAAAAAAAATCGAACAATCAGGGTTGTCAGTATAAGAAAAAAGCATGTATGGTAATGCATGTTTTGCTTCCTGATGAGGCTTGTCAGAGCAGCTATTCTGCTCTGAAAGGTGCAGGGAAAGTGGTGCAGTTTGCCAACAGCGTACTGTGCAAATCTGACTTAGAAGAACAGTATAGTGTAACACAGTCCAATTTCAGTAGTAATGGAGGAAAGCTGGATGTGAATTTCTGGAGGCCCTCTCTCAAGACAGGACACCAAATCTTGGCTTTAGGCAGGGATTTTTGCCAGAAAATACACACACAGCTCTACTCCAAATGCTACCTAAACAGTCATTTTGTGTTTCCTTTCAGAAAAGCAATGACCTGGATGGAAATATCCTGTGGACATATCTGACATTTTTAAGGCCTGTAGAGCCACACTGTAAGAGATGCCCACACAGTTTCTTTGTGTTTCATTTAGGTATGACATCTGATTCAGCTCCATGCAATAAAAGATAACCTGTCAGAACTGTTTCTTTAGGAGCTGGGCAACAGTGATATCTGCAGAAGTTTCTCTAGGTGATAGGCCATATTTCACCAGCCACTGCAGTAAAGTCATGGTGTTCCCAGACATCAGTCTACTCACCTCCCACCTGGGTACGTTCTACTAGTGACCACCTCCACCACTGAGACTCTTTATAGTATCCCAAATGCTTCCTGTTGAAACCAGCTTCATTGTCATTATTGAGTAAACAATAAGAGAAAAAATTTATCATAAACCAGGAGTCATAAGTTTAATTTTAAAAGCATCAAAAATGTCAGTGTATAAGATTTTGAATTCATGTATTGAAAAGCTTATTTTTGCTTTATTTAACTACAAGAAAGATAGATAAATTAATAATCAATATTCAGTAGTCATTAAAACAGCTCTGCACTGGATATAATCCCCATCCATCAGTCAGCTGAGCTGGATGAAAGAAACTTTATCATTTTTCTTTGTGAAACATAAAGTCATTGTGTTGACACTGAAATCACAAACCCACAGTCAAAGGCCTGATCCTGCTGACAGATTTGGATGGGTGGAACTTTGACTTCTGGTCGTTCCTATTAGCAAAAAAGATCTTACACAGCTACAATTTAACTAAATATTTGTAAAAATAATGTAGGAAATACAGATTTGACTTCAAATTAGCAGCAAAATTGCCACTAGTATCCCTAAAGCCAGGCTTTAACCCATCATCTACAAGTGTCTTCAAATGCAGTAACAGCTCCATAAATGTTGATTTCCTTATAAAGTGGCAAGAAAGAGTTTGAACTTTCTCCACTAAGTTTGACTGTGCACAGAGGTCTTTTATAATATAAATTTAAATATACAATCTGTTTTACAATGTTTTCCATCATCTCTCTTCTCCATATGTTCTCCCACTAGGAATCTAATGAGTTCTACATATGAGGGATGACAAGGGAATATGCCCGAGAAATAATTCCAGCAATTATGGCATATGGAGGCATTGTTTTTGAGTCGCTTTTGCCATGAACATTAGGCAGAGCATCTGGGACCAAATTCTGTCTACCTGCCCATGGACATTAGCAAAATCATCATCTTCCATTTGTAAATTCTGCTGAGGTAATCTGCCATACAGAGAGGACCATTTCATCAGCTTTATGATCAGAGAGCATATTGAAACACAGACCATTTATAGTAGAGGAAAAAATGCTTCTATTCAGACAGAATAGTTTATACTGGAAGCCATTTTAAGAGAAAATGAAAGAGACACATCATCTCTCTCTTTCTCTTCTCTCCAAGAACTATGAAGAGCCTGTGCTCAGTTCCAGGCCACTATTTATTAAAAAAATTTTCTCATCACTACTGAAGTTTCTTAAGAACTAACTGGATCCCAGGAAAAGGGAAAATGACCAAAGAAAAGTAAAAAGAAAACCAACAAGACTCAAACTCTAAATCAGTAATAGGAAGGACTACATTATCTACACCCAAACATTGGCAAGGCATCCAGAATTAATCATAAAGAGAAACAGATTAAATAACCTCCTTGATATGGAGACATATCGACTAAACAATTGTAGTGCTAGGCCCTGAATAATAGGCCCTGAAACAAAGCTGACCTCTAGATGAACCTCACAACCAAACATTATCCATTATTAGTATCTGCTAATTAGTAAAATCTGTATTGCCATTACCATTTATTAATTAGTATCTGATCATTAATGAAATATGTAAGCTCACTAGTGAAAGATGTAGCTTAGACAAAATGTAAACGGTGGTGAGGATGAAATGTTGTGAGAATGTATCCAACTTCCCTGTTTAGCATTGTTCAAAGCTGAGAACCCAAGTGTTTGACCTTGTTAGAAACTCCCTTGGTTTCCCCCCCTGAGCCCTGGCCAGACTTTGGGTGGAATCCAACAGGAGGATGAAAGCAGATGTTTCCGCTCAAAGAGAACTGCAACTCATTCTGGCTTGTCAATCTCTGGTATATAAGGCTGGACCCGCTCACAGTGACTTTGTCAGCCTCACCTATGGGTGGACGCACCACGTAGGATTTCCCCCTTGCTGGGACAGGCTCCCCAAACCCTCGCTGTAACCGGGGCTCCCCAGCCACTGCGGGGCTGGATGTTGATCACGTATGCAAGTGGTGATGAATCTTTCTTAATCACTGTTCTCCTCATCATGTAGTAATGATTAGGTGTTATTACCGTGCTTGTTCTTATGTTCTATAATTAACTGTATGTAGTAATAATTAAGTGTACTATTCTGTATTTTCCTTACTGCTTGTTTTCTGTATTACTCATTTATATCCTTTAATTATTAACAGTAAATAAGCCTACTCTTTTCACTCTGGTGTCAGTTTAATTGGCATCCTCGATCAGCAGACTAGTGTACATTTTGTGAATTCTGGATATCAGATCTAAATAATAAGACATAAGGCTGGAAAATTCAAGTTCAGTTTTTGTCATGTTTGTTAAGACAGTAAGGAGAAAAGATTCACCAATATGCTGATATGGGGTAAACTTGCAACTTCACCTATTCATCATATTCAAGAATAAAGTCTCAGCAATGTGAGTAACATAAGTATTTTTACGTGCTACTTTCCCAGCTGTGCAGTTGAAGCAGTGAAAACAAAGCCATAAATCCCAAACTATAGAGTTTTAGGTTACCTCAGTGTTATAGGGAAAATAAAGAATGGCCCTGCTGTTATAGAGGACTGAAACAGAATTTTACAGTTATGAATATAAACATAATTTAAAGAGCTAATATAGAACTTTTACAGTTAGGGTTACATATGGGCAATAATATTTCTATTACACAAACTATTTTTTGAACTTAGTTGGGCAGTAAACTAGTTTTCAGAGCTGAAAACCAGATATATTTCAAGTCTTTCAGTCATGACTAATATTGATGTGATTAGTGATATTTAATCAGGAAAATCTATTATCAAGAAATAACTGGATTTCACTTCCCATTGCCACACAGCATTACTTGTGTAGTAGCAAGGAGGAAATGAAAGTAGAGGGAAGGTTCTTTAACTATAACCTGAATAGGGACAGGCACGTGAACTTTAATGAACTTGCTCATTCAGAATTTTCTGAGCAAAATGCCGAACACTCTCAACTGCAGCTGAAGGCCCTATCCAAACCCCACTGAAACCACCACTGCATTTCCGTGGTCTGGTTTTGGAGCAAATCCCAGAGACACACGAGACAGACCTTTCCACCGCTGTAGAGAACAGGTTTGAGGACCTGCTGTCACCACCACAGCCCCAGGTTTGGGATGCCGACTGTACCCCAGTGCTCCCATGCAGGATCCACAACCCCAGAACCTACATCGCTGGTGATGAAACCATACTACAATGGTTTTGCCTAGCTTGGATCCCACTAACAGCAGTCCGAGAAAGAAGACTCACTCCCTTATACGATAGTTTCCAGCTGTCACTGTCAGTGGTCCTCTGGCCAGATGGGCTTCAGGTAGTTTTGGATTAAGAGATGTTGGGAACATTTGTCATCACCTGTCAAACAATGTTATGGGAAATTCAGCCTTTTCATGTATGACCTCTTGTAATCACTGCACTAAAACATCACAGTGCAGATGAATACAGAACAGCCATGGAAGACAGTTTTTCTAAAGTATTTGCAATGACTGACTGTAAAGTGGTATCAGAAAGTTAAATAAGCTCTTACAGAAACAAGATCAATGATGTAACTTGGGAATATTTTCTCATTCTAGAAGAGAATAAACAGAAAAAATTTTCAGGGTACAAACTGCATTATAAAGACTTACAAAGTCATTAGGTGATCCTTATTATTCAATTTAATACCAGTGAAACTATGAGAAATCATTTAATACCATCAGATTTTTCAGGTGTGACATGTTCAATACACAGCTATCTAACTATTGGCAAAAAGAAACTAGAGATGAAGGCAACACTTCTCTTACAAACCAAAACTGTGTTCCTTTTCCTTGCCAGTATCTTGGCTAACAACAGATGTGTAAAATTTAAGACATGAAGGAGAAGGCAGTATATCAGCAGAAAAGGATGCCAATCACACCTTTCTGTTTTGTTGTAACAGACATCCAAGCATTACCTGGAAACTATAAAAGCCAGCTTTACAATTATAATGAGCAAAAACCCTGCATATATGTTTAGGAAACCTAACAAAATAACATGCTTTATAGTAGATTTTTAGATTAAAAACAAAACTATATCTGATGCATTCTGCCTCCAACTTTAAAGCATATAGATAATAAAAAAAAACAGAGCTGCATTGGCTTGATAAAGTACTGAAACACTGCTCCAGTAATGTTCCTGAGCAGAGCTGGAGGAGCCAAGATTTAAAAGATATGGGATAAATAGGAAAATTTAAAGGATACAGGATAATAGGTGGACTTAAGGGTAGTAATAGTGGTATCTGCAGAAGTGCTCTTTCAAAGGTTAGCACACACTTATGACCAGTAAACTAAATACAAACAAGAAATAGCCTTGTATGGGTTTTTTAAGCTCTATTTTAGTTTATTAGATCCAATTTGGAAATTTTTTTTCATTAAGACTCATATCAGGATTTCCTTTATATTTTGTTGAACTGATCCAATATTTCCTCTTGAAAGGTTTGAACAAAGCAGTGTTTTATTTCCCTGTCAATGCATTGCCACATGGAACTGCAGGTTAGGAACCCATATTCTGCTGTTCAGAGTTATTGATGATTACTGAATTCAGAGGGTAACATGGATTTCCCTCTGATCATAATGCCCGGCAGTCTTTGTAATCAGATTAAGATGGGTATATCAAATAATTTAGGAAGTAGTAGATAAGGAATAAAGGAGTAATTGAAGAATGATTGATCTTTACATGCCTACAACATGTATGCCCATAACTGATCTCGTCACCTGTACTCCATTTTCAAAGGGAGTGCTAAAGCAGGCACTATGGACAGCTGAACTGTGGTTCCCAGCTTGCTTTGAGATGCACAAGCGGAGTTCAATATTAAACTGCCTTTTTTTGCTTTTTTTTTCTTTTAAACAGTTCAACAAATTAACCTGAAATATTACCTTTTTTAGGAATGTCTACCATGTTCTGTTGCTACTGAAAAGGTCTAAATGAGAATTTTTCAGGATTCTCATTTTGTGAAGAAAAAACCATATTTTTATCCAGTCTGGCCTGAAAACAACAGTATGCCCACCAGAATTTCCCACGACGATGCTAGAACAGTTGTGCTAGATACGAGTTTCCTTTAGGAAAGGACCTTTCAAAGTTGTAGGAGATATTCCACGCTCTACTGAAGAAATGCAAAATTAATTCAACCCTTGAGATTCTTATTCACTAAAAAAAAAATTATTTTGCTCCATGAATAAACAGATTTTCAAAGCGCACATCCATACAGGGAACTCTATTTTATATTACAATTTTATTCACTTGCTATGAATATTCACAACATTAATCTACTGCAGATAATCTATTCAGTATATTTGAAAATCCATTTATTTTCACTTATTGATATGCATGTGCTACACTTGTATATAATACAGTATTTTCAGTGTTGGTTTAAGAACAAAGAAACAAAGAAAACAAATATTGAGAAGCATGTTGTAGGTTTTTGACTAAAGAGAGGCCATATCCAGATTTTACAAAACAGCACATTTACACTTTGCACTGTCCCAGACAATCTCTTTAAGATGCTACCTTCTGTCCTGCACCTGTTAGCATGAATCTATACAATATTAATCCATCCTAAAATACTGAGATACCTAGTTGCTGCTACAAACAGTTTATCCTAATTAAATTTTAATCAGAAAATAATATCTTTCCCTGCCAACATTTTTTATTATTTCTTAGCAGAATGACAGAATATACTTCTCAGTTTTATTCCCAACAGTCATTTATTTTATTTAAGCTCTCCTGTGCAATAATACAGCAGAGGTAATGAAATGGTTTTGGAACAGCAGGGGCTACTGTGACAGGCAGAGCACTCCAGGGTGTTCATTCATCATGGAGCTTAATATATAACCGTCTAGCCATGTCAATGGTTTGCAATGATAAAATTTCCTTCTTTTTCTGGGAGTATGGTAACCACACAGGACTTTTAAATAAGGTTGCCTCTATGTATTTTTGACTACCATAAAGAGTGTGTGGTTTTCAATTCAATGCACCAAAGCATACAGTCAGAACTCCCTCAGCCTCTCCAGTCAGCATGCTTATGCAGTGTCACTAAAAGGAATTGCCAAATTTCTGTTGTATCAATATTACAGATGGTACAATATACATTAAATGGAGTATAAAATTATACATTCTGTAATAACTTAGAAAAAATCTCATAGATGCTTAAGGCCTTTAAATATTGATGATTTTTTTATGTAACAGCACATCACAAAGTTCAAAAACTGCTACTGAAACAAAACCTAAAAAAGTAAGTGTGATTTTGGTAAGGATCAGATCTGAACTGGATGACTGTATGCAAGCAAAACACCCACAAACTGTAAATCTGGGCGGGCACTAGGACTTTTTTCCTTTATAGCAAACAGACTGAGCAGACATCTACATAAGCATCCAACAGTACTTAGGTTCAAGCAAGAGATTTTATTTTTAATAAAAAGACAAAAATTCTGAATGATTACCATCCATTTTCATAATTGCAAAACTCATTTACACCCCTGCCTACCTTTATAAAAAGGGATGAAATACTGTCATTGACGGCTTATCGTGAATTTCAATGTATTGAAGGTTGGGAAAGTAAAGTACATATCAGGAACACCCATCTCCTTCAAACTAAATGGAAATGTGTATCTTAAAGGTATAAAATGCCTTATAATGGAAGTGTTAATTGAGTTTTGACCACTGCCAGAGCTGCAGTAGTTGGTTAGCCTTAGCAAAACATGTCAACCTGACTGTACATTCTAATATGACTGATGCATTCAGATAACTATTACTTGTCAACAATAATTATTAACAATGGATATATATTTCCATTCCTATAACAAAAGCAACTTCAAGATGTTGAAATATGTACCTTTGAGAATTCCAAGATTAGAATACAAATAAAAATGTCTAAAACTGCGCCATGCCAGAGGACAATTTCTGCAACAGAAATTTAATTAAAGCAGTGTGCAGTTCCACCAGGAATCTGAATGGTGGACCAGGGATCATTTTAGAGACAAGGAACCATTACATTTTGGAGGTTGAGTTCATCAAGATGAAAAGCCACCGGTCTGCAACGGAGAATCCGAAAGATTGATGCTTTTCTGCACCCTTTGAATATCAACTCTTGTGATTACAACTGCAAATTCCTCAGCAAGTGCAATTTTACAAGTGTACACAGTTCAATCAGTTGAAATCTTTGTGACACAGAAGTTCAGAATAACTTTCCAGCAGTTTTGATCTCAAGGCTGTTGCTGATTACAAGCCAGGTTCTCAATGAAACAATTGATTTTGAAGGATACACCCCAGCAGTATAAAATTTTACTTCAAGGATTGCCTGGAGGAATGAAATTCCTATGTGTTGTATTTAATGTTATCAGCCTTGAAACTGACTTGATTTGTCTTTAGCTATCGGGTTACCTGTAAAGAAAAAGAAAATAAGAAAATCAAAACTGTACATAGAGAATCTACTTCCTAAGTACTGGAAACTGAGACTGAAATATAAACTCTCTGTCCAGCAAAGCTCTTTCCATTGGTTTTAAATAAGTGAACAATTCCCAGTGGTATTAGATGGGATTGCTCCCCAGGTCAAATTGTGTGTTTAAGTGCTTTGTTGGAATTGGACTTGACAAGGAGAAATTGAAATGTGACCATACTTAAAAATATAATAAAAAAATCCAAAGGTCACAAATTACCAACCCACAAATGTCAAAAGCATTGGTTTCAAGGAAAAATTCTGTATTCTGTTCATCCTTTTCAATGTTAAAGCTTCTGTATGGTACCAACTATGCTTTTAAAATGTTTGCCAGTGAGCATAACAGTGACTGATACTGGAGATGTATTCTTCCATTCTTTTTATGCTACTTTGAAACACAAATCATAGAATCATAGAATAATTTAGATTGGAAAAGGCAATGTCCTGTCAGGAGCTAAATGCATCTTAGCAGGCAATAATCACTTAGTGGAGAAACAGGACAAAAATCATGCATGCATAAACAAGAGAGAGATATATCCTGTTATTCACAAGGTTTAAAATAACTACCAAGGAGTTCACTTAGAGTGGTTTCACCCCACCTAACATGAAACAGAGTGGAACAGAAGGACCACAGAGAAAGAGTGGGAGACAAAGCATTTCATAGTAATTGGATTTTCCCTGTGTCTGATTTGGATTTTAAACATTAAAAGAAAAAAAAAAAATCTGTCATATCAAAGAAACAACTTTGAGGAATATTTCTGCTGTGTCAGTAGATACAATTAATGATCATGTAACATTCAATATCAAATTGTGTCAGAGGACAACATCCCAACTCTTGAGAAACAACCCATTGGAACGGTCACAATACCACATAATGACATCAAGGGGCATATGCTTTTCATTTTGATCACAGAGAGAAGGGTCATGCTCCTTCATGATGAAACATCCTTTTGCCCTCAGCAAAACTAGCATAGAGCTCTCATTGGCTCTGCAGAGCACGAACGTAGAGCAGAATATTAAAAGGACTCTTCAAGGAGTTCATTACTTCAGTTTGCCTTCTCCACCAAGATGTTTCTAGGAACTGCACTTAAGAAGGCCATAATAAAATTGTGCTTTGTGATTTTTATGATAAATGGGTTTATTACAGTGCTCTTATTCTGTTTCATTCTTGCTGTTGGAAACAGTCTCATGTGGCCCCTTCTATAGTAGAAGATTGCCTGAAAAAATAATGAAGGAAAAGTCAGGCAACATATTCTATGCCCTGCACCAAAGCTCAAAAGGCTGACACAGCATCTTTTTTTTGTTTTGTTTTGTTTTTGTTTTATTGTGACATGCTGGAATTCTATTCATGGACCTAGGTGCCACTGAGCTACATAATGTAAAATACACATCTTCTGATCCTATCCACAGGTAGATTTTTATTAGCTTCACTTGAGATATATATGTAGGTAGGTAGGTAGTCAGGGAGACAGAGAAAAACCTGTGGTAAATCAACTGATGCAAAGCACACTGAAGACAGATCAAAGAATTTGAGATTCCCAAAGAGGTCATGTAGATGTAGGGTCCAAGCTTCTTACTTTCCCAAACAGAGTAGACCAAAATAAAATCAGAATCAGAGAATGGTTTCCTCAGAGGCACAACCGGATAGGCACTGTCATTGGAACCCAGCTGAATTCTCTGTTCTGCCTACATTCCCACAGAGTAGGCCTTTGCTATTAAAAATAGAGGGTGCCAGCTGACTTTTGAGAGTCCAAGTTGACTGTGATGCTGCAATGTGCCCTTGCTGCAGAGAAGGCTAATGGTATCCTGGGCTGCATTAGACAAAGTATTGTCAACAGGTCGAGGGAGGTGATCCTTCACCTCTGCTCAGTGAGAGGCCACACCTGCAGCAGTGTGTCCAGTTTTTGACTCCCCAGTATAAGACAGACATAGCGCTACTGGATAGAGTCTAGGAAACGGCCACTAAGGCCAACAGGGACTGGAACACCTTCATATGAGAAAAGGCTGAGAGAGCTGGGACTGTTCAGACTGCAGAAGAGGGTCAGGGGGACACCTGTACAAATACCTGAAGGGACGATGCAAAGAACATGGAGCCAGGCTCTTTTGAAGTGGTGCCCAGTGACAGGACATGATGAAGTGAGCACAAACTGAAACACAGGAGGTTCCCTCTCAGGAAACACTTTTTTATTGTGAGCGTGACTGAGCACTGGCACAGGTTGCCAGGGGGGTTGTGGAGTCTCCATCCTTGAAGATATTCAAAAGCCATCTGGTCCTGGGCAACTGGCTCTGCTCAAGCAGGGTGTTGGACTTACAAAGGTCCCTTCCAACCTCAAACATTCTGTGATTTATTTCTATTACATCTACCTCTGTCAATGCATGGGCTAAGGTGATAAACTGCAGCTAGCAAAAAGAGTGTTTTCACAGATACATGACTGCTCAGTTACATGGCTGTTTGGAAGTGCAAGTGTGTTCTCTTCAGTCACACAGAAACTCAGTAAAATAAATCTGCAGGGCTATCTGCTCCCCCCATCTAGCTCTACAACTGTGTGTTGAAAATATCCCTATAAAAGCAACATACACTGTTACACAGAATAAAAAGGTGATATAAAGAAGTAAAAAATTAGACAGAGATCCAAAACTCTGCTCTGTAACAGGTGGCTAATCATATACAAAGGGCATTTTGTTTATCCAGACTGCACAGGAAGTCAAGCTGCATATTCTTATTTTTTTACGATTATATGATTGGAGTTTTTAACTGCTTTCCCTTGCCAGAATTTTTATTATTCTGCCTGCCGTCTTTTTTTTCTTTTCTTTTCTTTTTTTCTGTTAACTTCTGTTTCTGTTAACTGTAACAATGCTTCTCTGAGTAACACACATAGTGGTCCACATTTGCCTCTATGTAAGAAGGTAATACTTGTTATGTGCAAGCACAGACCAGACATTAACTTTAATGGACATTATATATCCATACACATTGGGGAGAGAATAGACCTCTCAGATGCTAAAGGCAGTTTCATAAAGAAGCAATGAAATTTTAGCTAATATCTAGTGATGGTATTCCCCAGAAATGTTTAATGTTGGATACAGTAAAAGCTATTTGGTTTGAGTGGCTGGGAAGCAAGGTTTTGTGCCAAAGGTCTTTATAGGAAAAGGGGGACTGACAGCAGCATGTGTCTTATCTTTAAAATCTTAAGAGAACTGTAACACATTGAATGGTTGCAAATCAAGTCTAATCAATTTTTCAGTTAATAATTAATAGGTATGGAAAATTAACTTTGCCGCTGTTTAACAACACAAAAGAAAAAAAAAGACATAAAACTTTTAGCATCCTCGGTGTTGATCTGATTTAATTTCTTCATTCTTGGAACATAATTACTCCCTTTATGCTAATACATTTTTTCTTATGTCTGTTATATCATAAATACAATGCATTAGACTCTCCTCACATTCTTGTACTAAATGTGCAATTTAAGTATAATTACTCTGCAGTTGCAGACTTTTTAATTTAAATTAGTGAGTGGCTGCTGTAAATTGGCTGTAATTGTACATGAACTCACTTGGTTTATTTTAGAACACAAAATATGATTAAATGCAACTAAAGTTTTCCACATTACTTTTGCTCACTAAATGTTCAAAAGAGATTCAGTCTTTGGGTAGAAAATATTTTCCAGGGTAAGACAGAACAGATCAGAGATGAAAAGACCTCAAAGGCAGTGCATTAGAATATCTACCATCTCAAGAGATTTTCTGGACAGCCTCCATTCCAGTGCTGCTCACAGTGGTTGAAAAACGTCCTCACTTGTGAAATCCCCACAGCTGATAGGTGTAGTACAAATCTTTTGTTTATTCAGAGAAACAAATGTCTCACTAATTATTTGCTCACTACAGAATAGTTTATGCATGCAAATGAGACTCATATTTGATTATTATTTAATAATGTTAGAAGAAAATAGATAACAATAATGGTTATTGAAATGTGTGTCCTGGAACATTTCATAACACAAGTTTGTACGCTACTATTTTTTTGACTGGAAGCTCTTTTAGTTTTTTTCAATGTTTATTGCAAAATCCGTATTAAAAACAGATTCTTGAGTTCGGAAAGTCAAGCAATTGAAAGTTAGCAACTGCCTTTCTACAGGTGCCCTTGCAATTCCAATTCTATCTCTTTTCCATCATGCACAGTAAACAACAGAATTTAGTGGAGGAGGAGTGTTGGGGGGAAGCCTATTATAATGTCATCACAACTATATATCAATGCAAATACAGAAGGGGGCAAATTTTTAAGCCAGTGTTTCTTTCCTCCACAGATCATTCAGCAGTTATGATGGACCCTCTGTTCCAGGTTTTCACCAAAGAATATAAATAAACACAAGAAACTGAAAGAACTTAATACTGGGGTTTCCTTTTTAATTAGAACTGTTTCATCAACTGTGTAGGTTCGTGTAAGTCATAGCTTGAGTGTCATCTGAACATACTCAAGAATCATCAAGCTTTCCTTCTCCTTTTTTTTATTCTCCTGAGATATATAAGACAGAGAAAGGAAAGCAATTAATAGCTCATCTTGAGCTAAGTGGAATTTTATGAGACAAAGACAAGACATCTCAGCACCCTTAGCATTCTTCTGTAAAATATTAAAGGTCTGTGGGAAACAGAAATGGTGTGGAGAATTTCTAGCAAAAAGGGTCTCACAAATATATTTAATGACCAAGATTAGAAAAACTAAATACTGGGAATGCAACAGGAATCCATTAAATAAATGCTTGGAGAACGAGGCCTAAGAAATGGCTTGAAGAAATGCTTAGCTATGGATTGTCCTCCAAGACAAGGAGATAAGACAGAGATGCCATACCAAGACAGCCCTTATTTGAATGCAGTACAGTTCAATCCATTTTGTGTCCTTATTTTTATATTCTTTCTTAAACTGTATATAAACAGACCACAACAAAAAATAACAAAATGTGATCAACAGTGATTCTTTAGCAAACCATTCCTAATAAGGAACGGACTTGAAGAGGGCTGTATCAGTCATATCGGTCATATTTTTTCATGACACAGATAACTTTGTTTTGGTTGTGAAAACCTAATATGAATATCACAATGCACGAACAGAAGGGCCCATACAACCAGAAATAAACATCTACCAATGCATTTTTTCCACATGTCCTTTGTGAATGAGGTCAAGGTCAGAAATGAATCTTTTGAACAGATGAAATTGCACTATTTCCTGTAACTTCAAAACTCATACAGTGTGTTCGCCATGCACTATCATTCATACATGGCTTATGAAAGCAAATGACAGTTTGCATTGACCTTTGTGCATGTTTAATCGCTGAAACAGTTAAACTTGCAAGCTTGGAAGGTGGTTCTGATCTAATACTACTACCTTGCACCAGTGATACTCAAAAGTACTTTGCAAATGTTAACAAAGGACAGGCTCACAATCTCCTCACAGCTTGAGAATCCTGTAATTTATTTTCTAAATAAGTGGGAAAAATGGACAAAAAGAGCTATAGAAGCAATAGGGCTCTTATACGTGTATGCACTTAACAGTAGATAGGTGTGGGTTTGGGTGTTTATGTAAGATAATTAAGTTTCTAGGGGCAGAAGGAACCATTTCAAAAGTCGGAGAAATGTTAAGGTGATTCAACTACATTTCAAGGGTATACCTGATAAATTAACTACAGCAGAGTAGCTAATATAATATATATTATATATATATATATTATAGGTAATATACCTGTGAGTTAGGACACAGGCCCTTGTTTCAGTATCACAGACCACTATTTGGCTTGGGCTAATGACTAAAAGGCAAAATTTGAGTGATTTATGAGCAACTTGGAAAACAGATATTTAATGATAATTATATGGATTCATTTACCTTCAGAGAAGGCTACATATTGATAGATATTTTTTCAAGTCTTCAGATATTTCATTCTTGCTCATAAGACTTTTGCCGTACCTAACTTTTTATATCAAGACTCAAGAGCTTTAAATTTTCCCCTTAACTTTATTATAGGCATTGCAGTATGAAAAGTGTTAGTCTAAACATGTTCCCAAGCCTGTAACTGAGCAATTTAGAATTCTAGATCCTTCAGGAAACATCTCTAGCTCATTTTATTAATTAAACAGAACGTTTCCCAGTACACTTAAATGGCTCAAAAGTTTCCCATGCGTTTTATAACTACCAGACTCTAAAACTTTTAATTCTTTCATACTTTTATTGCACTGTGACTAATCAGAATTGCATTTGTGATTATTCTTGTGCTTAGGACCTTCCATTAGAAAGAAATAAACATGTTGAAAATTCATTTCACACAATGCCATTTAAAGTATAATTCTGTATTTCTTGTTTTCCCACTGTTCTTAATGATTTCAGCAGGAGATTTTTGGTGTTAAAGTGAAGATCTAGACAACCAGTGTTAAAAATTGTAATTAAAACTAAAGAGCTTTGGAAACCTTTCACATGTAAATTGAGCTTTCCATTCACTCCAGATAATCTTAAAGTTAGGACTGGAAAAAACAAGTAAAGGAAAAATACTTTAGAGCATGGCATATGTTCCTGAAAAAGTCAGAGTTCTTAATCTTAAACATGGTTTTAAGATTAAAAAAACATCTAGTACATTTTAAGAATATAGTGGAAATACACCTTTCCCAACTTTTTCTCAATTTTAAGTATGGGATGCTGAGTTTTCAACTACAGAAAAACACCTAACTGAATGTACCAAGACGTACCTTCCTTCCTAATTGTTCTCTTCTCCAAAGCATCGGTTGCTTTCCCATGACAGTGAGTAACTTAAGTTCATCAACTGGGTCTACCTTTGAAAGGCGAGTGAGTGAAGAAAGATGTTTTAAGGCTCCCAGAAGCATCTGACTGACATGCTGAAAGCTTGTTAGGAGCGCAATGCAGAGTCTTTCCAACCACCCTCCTGAAGCCCTGCCCAAATAAGCCAGTATTCCAAGGCATCTGCAGCAAACTAAGCAACTACAATGAAGAGTAAGATACAAAAATTCCTGTTAATACTGTGTAAACCTGTATTTGTACACACCTGCTGCTCTGTGAGTAATAAACCAGGGCTGGAACACATTTTCTGGAGTTGTTTGACTCTTTATTCCTCAACGAACGTTCTGGCCCTTCCTTAGAATCCGACCAAGACTAGGATTCATCACAACTAGTGCTCCAACGTGGAGCCAGAATATTTTGTGTGTGTGGAAAAATCAAAAATTGTCATCAGGCACAGCAGAAACCTCCTTTCTCTACTTCTCCATTCGGACTTGAGGACTTTTACACGTTTGCCTAAGAAACAAACACATGTCAAGTACTACACTGTTACGGAATTAGTTACAGAAAACAATACTGGGATAGATGGAATTTTCTTTAACTTACAAGGAAAAGTACAAAATTAAAGGAAAAAAGCATATTTCAGAATCAGAGCAATTTCTCTTAGCGAAAGAGCATAGTCTCAAAAACACTCCCAGGCAGTAACAGTAATCCCAAAGGAAAAAGTTTAAACATACTCAAAGTCAAACTCACGGATTTTTCACCAAAATGCTACGGAAAGTGATAGGTAACACTAATTTTTGCAAGTATATCAGTAATCTTTAACTATGATAAAACAATAATTGAAAAGTTCTTTAAAAATAAGTCCATGGATAGACCTGTGGTACAGAAAAGAGTCACGAAGTCAGAATACAATTCCTTCTAGATTAAAGATTTGAGTGTGTTCTTCCCATATATTTTTAAAGTCGAAACAAAACAAAACCAACACCCCAAAATGTTTCAAGTTTGAAAAATGTGAGCATTCTGAGGAAAACTCTACTTACAGGCATATCTATGGTTAGTAGGTTACAGGAAACACCGTAAAATAACAGATGACACATTTCAACAGACAATATTCAGCTCAGACAGATAGCTCCTTATCTAGACATCTGAGGTAGTTTTTGGATCTGCTGGTAATGATTGCTTTCGGAAAGAGTTGCACAGCACCTCAAACGATCACCTAGATTTCTTTAAATAATGCTTACAAAAAGGTTATTATTTTCCTTTTTATTTTTTTCTTTAGGCTTTTTAACTTCGAAGTCATGCTGCAGGTCATTAGACATACATTACATGATTACACTTGTAACTTTGATAACTTGCTGCTTTAATAAAATCTCTACACATTTAAATACAATGAAACTAATTAATATGGCTCTGTATTCATATTTCCTTGAACTTGATAGTTTACAAAATAAACTTAATAGATACAACGCACTGGGACAATTATCACAGTGTGTATCTGATGAAGGCATATCAGTTATGTCAAGGCTAAATCTAATTCATCAGTCTTTCAAATGTGCTTCATTATTATTCTCTTCTAAAAGGTAATGCCACTATAACACACATACCTAAACTTTCTCAGTGTTTCTGTAACTCAGCAGAGAAACTAAGCTTATGGTAGAACTGTTTTAACTTCACAAAATTTTTCATTTACACACAACAATTTTATATTAAAAGAAGACTTAAACCTAAACCATATTTTACTTTCTGTAACAGATAATAACTGTAGCAGTTCAGACAAGGATATATCCTCTTGAGGTTTTTGTGATGATCACAACTCCATAGTGGGACTGCAGCATGGCGGCATAAAAGACTGCAAGACAATTAATTAAATAAATGTAATTTTCTTCTCTTTTACATCACTTTTTCCATTTAGTCATCTCAAGTGGGAGATAGAAACAACCTCCTTCTTTTATACAGATGAGGAAATTGATGAATAATAAAGTCATGCTACCCCTCCAACTGTGAGAAAGTAAATGGAGCGAGAGGGATGGGAGCAAGTCCCTCTATCTTTGGCTTTATCTGACCTCATTTACTTAAAGAAAAGCCTACTGTTGTTCTTGACTGGAAAGGAAAACCTGTAGCAAGCAGTTTCCTAAAAATGAGAAAAACAACCAAACAAAAACCCCCAAAATCTCCCAGCCTTGTTTTACAATTAGGATGAGGTTTTAAATTGCCTAACAGGTATAACAGATTTCATCTTTTAATATATTTTTTCCAGAAACTGGGTAAGATTGAACTTCAAATTATCCCCAATAAAAAATCAAGCAGTCTAAATTCATCACATCTTTTTCTTCTTCAGATGTTTATGCTGTTATGTTTTCTGGGATTTTGAATGGAGAGTAACAAGCATTTGGACAAGATCAAAACAGAAACATAAATTATTTCCTTACCTGTAATTTTATCTTCTCTATGAGGGTACCTGCTGCTCTGTTAGTGGAGTACTGATGTGTTTTCTGCCTTTGTCCCAAGCTTCAGAGATTCCTCTGGTGATTTTTCCCCACTTGCTTACCAGCTTCCACTGCTGGCATTTTGAGTGCAATCACATTTGGCTCCAGGAATACTGCCACAGCTGAGGGAATATAAGAGAACTGAAAAACAAGTTAGAAAACAGCAGAGCAATATCCAGGAAGGAAAAAAAAGAAAGTTTAAAAACATGAATCAGTCATCAACTTGAAACCCTTCGATCATTTTCCTCTCTCTTTCCATCCATTTAGAATCTCCACATGAAGAAAAGATTTTCCCACGCTTGGAGAAATTTTAGCCAAAGTAGTGGGTGTTGACAGAGTAGTGGGTACCCATTCAGAGAATATAAAATTATTTTAAGGCAATCTAATTTTAACTTTCTCCGGTATAAGTACCCATCACGCCATCACTCTAATACAGATAAGAAACAGAATAAAGATGGCATATTTGGAGGATTTCGGAAAAGTCCCTGTCACCCTGTCTGAAGTCATAATAGAACCAGGGAAAAGGAAGACTCAAGGCCTTTTGACCTAAAAGCTGCCATAGATGAACAATTAGAAAACTCTCTCATTGCCCAGGAAAAAAAAAATACAAAAAGTCTGGTTCATTTAAGAAGTAGTCAAGATTATTGTTGCTGATTCCCAACTAATCGTTGTAGTCATCTTGGTAATCACAGAAGAAGAAGAAGGGAAAAGAGCAACTAGTACTGTGAATTTAAAAAGTAAATAAATTAAACACAAAACAGAGAGCATATCCACCATCCATGCTTGAAGTTGTGTATAGATGACAACATTTCATTGTCACTCTTGCAGTTTTTACATGTAATGGTCACAAGTTTCTGTGGCATTCTTGAAAGAAGATATCACACTGGTATTAATTCCAGAAAATTATGTCTTTGATGCTTTTCCCTGGGGTTTGCCCTGAATTCATGATAAACTGATGCATGTTACTAGCATCATTCCTGAACTGCTTAGAAATGTCTTCTTGCTTGAGCATTATGAAGATTTCCAGGTAAAAGTTACAACTTCCTATAACTATACTGGTGATCATCTTGATACTGGTTTTGAACTTCATGGTACATGGAAAAGATGTATCCTGTCAAAGGAAAAAATGAACTTTAGTACTTTAACTAAGAACCTTTTTTTGGCATTCAGTTTAATTTGTCCTTTTTAAAGAACCCGGCCAGTTGTCTTCATACCTGCATCTTCTCATTATCTCCTGACTAGTATGTGACCCAAGACAAGGTAATTATGAAGGAATCGAAGTAGGTAATCACAATTAGACACTGGTATTCTAAAATCTCAAGTAATGAAGGAAAGACCAAAAGGCTCTGAAGAGGTTGTTGCCTTCAAATTTCAGGAATGTAAGTACCAGTGATGTGCTTTCAGGCCAAGAGAGAGAAAAAGAATTCTGGTAATTTCTTGAATGACCCTCCAAAAAGAAAATGGCTTTGCAAGTAATCAGCTTCAAATCTGCCAAGTTGCATTCTAAGAGAAAGTATCCTGTTTCTTTTTTGTACTTTGAAGTTATGAACAATAATTATTAACAATTGGAATTAGAACGATGCTTTGAAGATGATAAATTTGCTATGCTCTTGTTTTCCAGGGTCACTCTGAAAAGATGACAAGGAGGACAGAGGAATCTCAGAATTCTAGAAGAACAAGTGCATTTGCCTGAATTGGTAATAGCACAAGAAGAGGTAAAATCATTTGGTCTTCTTTTGGCAGGGACATGTTACTGAGCCACAAAGTTTGAATTCAATATGAAGAAACAAGCTGTTGTTCTCCTGGCTGGCATCACTAAAATATTTTCTGGCATTCTTGAACCTGAAGAGGCAAAGCTGGTTTGGACCTCTTAAAATATGCAGCCCCATTAAAATTCTCAAATCTTTCATTACTACTGAGTTTGTAGATATGTGCTGGTTAGACACAATCCATTGTTTCCTTGAGATCATTATCTATCTTCATAAACTGGAGACACACTTGTGTTCACTTCTGGTTTTAGAGGTCTCACCAATATAATTCTAAAGGTCACATCATACAAAGAAGTCACAGTGATACGGATATCTTGTGGCTTCACCCAGAATCTCCAGTTCAGAGCTCTATGACATTTCTCACTGCAGATATGGAAAGGGATAAATGATAATCAGGACTGTAAAATCTGAGAAGGAATCATCTGTGTATGCTAATAATGCAGTAGAAGAAAGCTCAAAGTCCATTTTATATAACATATTAAGTCCTTTGGAGTCTTTTCTCAATACACAGGAGTAGTGTCTTTCCTAAGACAAACCTAGTGTTCATCAAGGTGGAAGACAAGCTATGAAAAACTAAACAATTTTGAAATTCTTATGGAAATTAATTTTATGTTGGTCCTATTAATTTTACTTCAGTCCTAGACATCAATCTTCCATTTATTCTTGTCCAAAAAACGTTTTTTTCTTCATTTTGAATGGTTCTCAGATAGGGCACGACTATTTTCATTATTCTTGTGGAGAAATAAGATTTACAAACATGCTTTGCTCTTCAAGGGAATAACACCTGAGTAATCCAATTTCAAATGGTTTGAGAGTTGTTCATTCCTCCAATAGTGACTGCATAATGCTCTGTATGACTGACTTTCTTCGCTTGATATTGATTAGTATCCATTTCCTTCCTTCCTTATTCGGAGGTAGAAAAGCAGAGACGTGACAGGGCAGTACTTCTGAGGTTTTCTATAAACAGCCCTAATGAGTAAGGAAATACCTCAAGAAAACTATGGGATTTTGACGAATTGAAAGTAATACCTTTTAGACAGTTGGGGGCCACTTTTCCACTTCTTTGTATCAGTTCTGCAACTAAGCAGTGACGCACAGTTTGTGAAGCCTGTGCCAAATACCCATGGAAAGAGAAAAGAGTTCTGCCTGCAGCTATTTAGGTAGTAGCTAATGTGAGGTTTCAGAACACTCCAGTCCCTCTGAGCTGAAATGTATCATTTCTGACTTGCAGAAATGATCCAAAGAAGCCTTTACAGACTGCAAAGAAGGGTGAGATGAGGAAGAAGCACTAGTTTTAGAGCATGCCAGCGTGACTCACAGGATACTGGCATTTGAATATCATCTTCCCACATGGTAACTTGTGAGGTGGTAGAAGCTGACAAAGATTTTCTAGGAAAATGTAAAAGGACTGCTAGATATTCAAAGAGCGTCCTTGCACGGGTAAGTGCAAGGTAAAAAAGGTAAAAAAGACTGCCAGAATGGAGGTGCAAATGAGAGTTTAAACATCTTTGATTTTGGTGTCAGGACTTTTCTACTTTGTGAAGTGGAGAAAAACAGTAATTTACATACAGTCTTCAGAACTCATTCTTATTTTCCATCACAGAGGCAGAAAATTATTCTTCAGACATGAGGTCAATATCTCAAACATGCCAGCAAAGGAAGTGTTGGGGGAAAAAAGAAAATAAAGGAAAATAAAGCACCAGTTGAATCTTTTGGGACAAAGGCAGAAAACCTCTTGGCTGGACCGATGGAGTAGAGGATTCCCATGAGGAAGAAAATAATTCTTGCAAAAATCACTGATTAGTTAATTAACGACATGCAACTGAAATCCATTTGCATTTTTCTTTAAATATTCCAGAAATATTTTCCCTTGATTTCAGAGTAATTCTGTCAGTTTCCAGGTTCTGTAGAAGCTAAAACAATGCTTTACAATGGATGCTCGCTGCAGTCTTACCTTAGGAAAAACTCCTCATAAAAAGGTATAAACCACAACACATATTATTAACACTCTGCAAGTGATGAAGAGATTGCAAAAGATGTCATTTCTCATTATTTGTACAGTTTACTGTACATTATTTGTACATTTTACTCACAAAAAAATTAGAGTAACCCTTCTGAATAGCTAGAGACAAGACCAGTGTATTGACAAGGAGATGCAGCAAGGGATTGAAAAAAAGTAAGGAAAAATAGCAAACCTTCAGGCACAAGCTACTAAGAAAAAAAAATAAAAATACTATTCTGGTTTTAGAAATTTTCTTTCAAGTAATCCTTTAACAGGCTCGCTCTTTCCAAAAGAGCTGTACCTATGTATATTGCCTTTGACCCATTCTCTCTTTTGATCTTCCTCACTTTCAGTTCTTAATATCAATATTCATAGGACTCAAAGTCAGAGCAGAACTAAACGACACTTGAGACTGAAAAAGTCTTGGGAGCTGAATGTTTGGATTAACTTCACCTGCCCAACAAGTTTTACTGATCTTTCAGTCTATCACTTCGCTTATAACATTTCATACCACAACACTTCTTCCTTTAATTCTTTTCACGACAACTTGTTTTGTGGGTATTTTTAATAAGTAGATTTGCCTTTGGGGAAAGGACTGTGACTTGTCTAGATTCCTGTGACCTTGAACAACATCAAGCTGCAGGCCTTAAACTTATGTCAAATGTAGACTTGCAACAGGAGCCTTTTCATAGGGTAGAACTAGGCATGCCAACTTCACATTAAAGAAGTAAATATGGTATATAGCAGTTATTTTTAAGAAAATCAGTGAATTGCATATCCCTGAATACTGACGATTCCTTGTAATATATTGGCTGGAATGCTAACTATTTTCATCAAAATGTCCAAGTGTCCCAAAAGATTAGTGTTTAGGTGCCCTACAAAAAATACAGAGCTTCAATATGAAAGAATTGTGATGCTAGATAAAAACAATAATTACTAATACAAAAAGCTAGTTTGACCCCATAAAATGTCCTCCTATTTCCATTACCAACTCATTTCCCCCTGAAACTTCTATGTACTTATAGGAAAATGTGTACCACTTACTGCTAAGATACAGCAGATCTCTGAGTTAGCAATGAGAAACATGCTGAGACAGCTGCAAATTTCTCCTGGTGACAGATTAGCCAAAGGCATGGAACGAGATGCCATAGCAACAAAGAGGCTGTCAGGAGTGCAATCACTCTTTTCCATGGGTAATATTTTCTTACAGTCTGTGCACTTACTTATATTGTAATCACATCCTTTTTATGAAACACAAGGTATTACTAGTCACTGTATATATGTGTATTATTCCTATAAATCTTCATCTGAAATTAAGGTAGAAGGCAAGGAGTCAATAGACAGTTGAAGTGAGGCAGGTGAATAGAGCAGTTTTACAGGGAGGGTGTTTCTTAATTTATTCATACAGCCCCTTAAATAATATTAGAAAAAGCACTTCCTGTCATTATTTACTACTGACACATGGCAGATCATTGATCTATCCTGTATTTCATGTTTCACAGCGGTCAAAGCAAAAGACAAATAGTTTCATGCAATGGAAGTCAGTAGCGGTTTTACACTGAAAAAATGTCCTGTGAAAAAAACACGTTGCCTTATTAGCACTGACTGACCACAACTACCATACATCTGGCCTACTGGAAACATCCTAGAATAACCCATACACAATATTTATATAATGAATTTCTGCTTTTTCTAATTACATGTCATTACTACTGCTGTTTTTGAAAAGACTGGAGGAGGAAGAGGAATAAAGACCTGAGGGAAAAGGTTACCACAATGGTAATATTTCTTTTCAACTTCAACAAAAAAAACAGTAACACTTGTTCCATTTTTTTTCCCCTGGGCTGCTGCTTTTAAAGAGCCTATGCATCGTGCAGAGAAGCACAGACCAACTGACACAGCTGCATTGCTAACACTGACATCAGGCTCAGTTACAAGAAAAATGCCATTTTCTTCTCATATCCAGGGTCATATTTTAGCTCTCTTGTATTATGTTGTCTTACCCAAGCAGTGGTTATGACAGCACTGGTAGTAGTAGAGTCACCACTAATGCTGCCTCCTGATATGGGGAATCTCAATAACCCACTGCAAAGCATGACTTTGTAAAGGTACCTAACAGAGGTCCTTTTATTCCTTGCGCTGAAAGGGTTATGAACAGCATATTTTATAAATTCAAACATAAATAAAATTACTGCCTCTCCTTTCAGCAGCTGTAATTAATTTAGATACAATCCAGTATCTGCAAGTGAGAAAGAGAAGACAGGGTAAAAATGTAAGCAGTATTTATAGATAGCAACAGGACTGCATTGATTCAGAGTAGTGGAATGCACATACTGAACACCATTTGGCTTCATGCGCAGCCAGTAGGTGTGTTTGGATGGTACACATTTGCCTCTTCCAAGAATGTTATTCAATTTTTAGTTTCTTTTAAACTCTGGATGCCATAATGTAAAATCAGATTAAATGGAATATTACAAATATCTGACTTCAGGCTCTCTCCAATATTGTTTTGGAATGTAGATAAACACTCTCAGTATAGATTTCTCTCCATCCTGGCAATATTTTTCTTCTTTTCACACTAGTCGTCTATCTCTGGTATTGATTTGTAAAGCAGATTTGGATTTGGAATGTAGATAAATATACTCAATATGGATTTCTTTTTGGCCCTGTAACATTTCTTTTTTATTTCTTTCTGTCCTTGTAATATTTATTTTATTTTTTGTGGTACTTTATTTCTAATATTGGTTTGGCATATAGTTACATAGTAATATATTAGATATTGATTTCTTTCTCTTCTGCAGTGTGCTTTTCCCCGCATATTAAAAATAATAGCCAGTTTTCAGAGTGACAATTGCAATTCCTTCAGCTCCTCATAAAAGTGTGGATGCTCAACTATTCCATAAGTTGGATACTCATTTCCAAAAGATGGCCCCTTATGACCTGTCTGAAAATAACTACTTTCACTTGTTTATAGGAAAACATTGTTCACTTTCACCTTCTAGAGATTTTCAGAGGCTAATAATCAATACCTGCTATGTATTACATTTGATCTATTTGATTAATTTATAGTATTAGTATTATTAGTAGTATTATACCAAGTCAGTTCTAAAAGGACATGTACTGGTTGCCAGTTTTTGCTGAATAATAGATAACGGACATGTTGTTCATCATTGTATGATTCACCATTTTAGCTCGACAGCTGTGTATTTTCAGAACATGAACACTTTTGAAACTTGCATTATATTGCATTTGACATGCTTAAAGTCCAAGGCTTCCCAAACTGACTAAGAATGAAGGGGCTTTTATGATCATCTTCCTGAAGATCACATCAAAGAGAATAAAATCTCCAAGCCAGCATCTTCTTATTCAACATTAAGTATCTAAATGGTAGGTGCTAACCTAGTCATCACAGCTTTCCTTTAGAGTTATTAGGGAGACATAAGCACCTCCAGAAGAGAAATCATCTGACTTATTTTAGGACAAAATGAGTTGTCCTCTGGAATGGAACAATTCTCTCCAATACTAAAAAGACAGCCTAGAACTTAGGCTAGTCATCTCACTCTGGAGAGTCCTAACACA